>NW_024387523.1:4221642-4855104 GCF_900408965.1 Simochromis diagramma | reverse complement strand
CACAAAGGCTGCATTAATTAACACAAACTCAACTTTATATGTGTAGAAATCTGTTTCATTTAAAGTAGTAAAGTGTTCATAAATGACCCCTTAAAGCTGTTTTTTCCCAGACTTAGCGGATTACAGCTGAGTAAGTGGGATTCATGTGGGGTCCTAGATCTGCGAACACGTTGCCTCTTTGAACTCTTTTTTTTTTTTTAGCTGACATGTTCTATTTCTCAACACTCTGTGTTACTCTGAACTGGGAGAACATTTCTGTCATATTGTAACTTCATAGAAGAATTATTCTGGGAAGGTTTGGGTCAAGTCCTGAAGCAATACTTCTAATGGAATGTATGGCAAACTAAAGTTCAGGGTGCTCTTTGAAGAAAATGCCAGAGATAAAGTACAGATGGTGGCTAAGCATGCTTGTTTTTTTCCCATCTACTTATAGGCGACTACCCTGTCAGCTGAGAGTCCTGCATTAGCCTCTGCACCTTAAGCCACTGGAGAGGTTAATCACTCTGACTGAGGGCTAGCTTCCTACCACAGAGCCACAGAGGTATCTGGCTGGCTACTCTCTTGCCAATGGGTGTCATATAGCTCCACTGAGAAAATCATTCAGCCAGGCATTTGTCATAGTGCTTATAATCTGGCAATACACTTTATAATTTACATTGTTGCGTTGAGTAAGACCACTGCCATATCCATCTTATTCATGCCTGTTAAAATATGCAGACCTATTATGCTTACTGTCACACATACTGACCCTGGATTTTCTCCATCTGACCCAGAAAATTCTTAGCATTGATGGACGAAAGTACAATCCGTTTTATGTTGCATATCTGAAAGCTGTGAACCCTCGAGAATCAGAATCCATCTAACTTGAAATTTGCAGGGACGTGATTCAATTAGCTCCAATTTAAGGTATCCCTGATAATCTCAGAGTGAGTCTTGGATAAAGAAGAAGGTAATCATATTTTGCAACTCAAATCTCTGCCAATTTCTTTTGTAAATCTCCAAATGAAAAACATCTAAACGAGATCTGATTCTACAGGGACCTTAGTCATTACCATATGGAGAAAGCACTGAATTTTAGGAACTTGGCTTTCTCAATGGGGAATCTGAATAAAGATGTAATGGCTCGTTAAAAAATAAACATACTGCATAAGTCTTCTAGCTGGGAGATTTTGAACACGCATACTAAAGATTTTTTTATGTAAACTTTAATTTGTGTCTGTGCATATACTGAACTGATGGAAATCTTTCTATCTCAGACAATTTTGGAAGCGATTGCTTTACATATCTGGATCTTCAGATGTGCATTATTATTTTAGGATGCATTAAATTCAGTGACCCACAATGCTTTCCCTGTGCTTAATGAAATAATTACATGAAACTAAAGATTACAGAGACTCACTCAGGCTATGAAAAAAGTACTAAAGTACTGCACAAACATTTTGAACCACGTCTCATTGCTTTTTATCTTCTAGCAAAATGGGAAATTGGTGTCGTTACTGAAACATATCCAAACCTCAATATAAATATAATCTAAGTAGAAGAAAGAATCAAAGTTTGTATAATTCTCAAAAAGGTTGAAAGTCAGTTAATGTCTTACACAGCCTGAACTCTCTTATGTAAGCTTTATTAAAATTTCTTCAAGTAGTCTTCGGGAATAGCTCTCCAGGTTTCTTGAAGGACATTCAAAGCTCTTTTTTGGATGTTGGCTGCCTTCACTCTTTCAACATCCCACACTGCTACATTAATGTTAGGCCCAGGCTTTGGGGAGGCCAGTGCAGGAATGATGGCGTTCCTTCATATGTTTTTCTATCAAGGTATGCTTTTATACTGGCAGTGTTTTTGGGACCAGGGTAAAAATAAAGCTGTTGCCAATCAGACGCTTCCCAGATATTATTGAATTCTGGATCAAAATCTGATGGTACTTCTTTGCATTCATAATTCCATCAGTTTTGGCAAGATTCCCAACAGCACAGATGCAAATGCAACCCCAAACCATGACAGAGCCGCCACCATGTTTTACAGAAGACCTCACTGGTGTATTCTCCTGACTTCCTCTGTACTTACTGACAATGATTTGAGCCAAAGGTTTCAAAATATCATCACTCCATAAGAAATGTTGCCACTGATTTTCAGTGTAGTTTTTTATTTTTATTTGGCATACATCAGGCTTTTCTCTTTATTTCCTCTTGCCTTAAGAATGGCTGTTTAAAAGCTCTCATTTAAGGAAATCTCCTGGGACAACTATGATCTTCATTTAGTTCAGTGAAACTATAACCCTCCAAGAATCAGACTAACAAAAAAAAACATATACTTATACCCATTGTGAAAATATGATTGTGGGCTATTCTTGTGAGTGTCCAGTGCAGTTTACTTTCTGTGTATATCCTGTATTTGTCAGTTTTCTGTGTTATTCCTTTGTTCCTGCTAATTGTGTTCACAGCTCTCCTGCAACTTTTTCTACCTTCTTATTTATTCTTTTGCTGGCTAGGATTCATGATAATAATGTTGATTTATTAATTTACAAAGAAAACCTTTTATAAAAGCATCATAAAACAACAGCAAATGTCATTCTGTAGATCCCCCCTCCCCTTTAAATCTTTGTTGTTTTTGTTTATTCCATTTACGTTTCACAGTTAGTCATTTTTAATTCTTTTTTGCATTACTTTGCTATTTAACTTTCATTTTCATACTGAACAACCATGTTTTCTGGTCTCTTCTATTAATATTGACAATGCAGAGCCATTCTATGAAACAACAAAACTTTGACAAATGACAGTAATTAACTGATTGTGTTCATCTGACGGCTATAGTTAGAACAATATTTGGAGGTCATGAAATGATTTGACCATTTTCTTTTCTGCAACCCATGCTGTGGCACACCAAGCAGATTAGATATGATGATAGGGAACTTTTTTCAGCTGTTTATAAGGAAAGTAACCTCTGCAATTATGGTGGCTTGAGTCACAATGAAGCAAAAAACCAAAATAGACCTATAGAGTTTTCCACTGAACCACAATTCAAGCTTATACGATTGTGAAATGAGCTCACTTTACAATCATGTAACTTTGTGGTTCAGAAGCAAACTCCATAGGTCCAGTGAAATGAAATGCCTGTCAAAGTGTTAAGATGTGTTCATTCATGATTAAGACAACATTGCTGATGTCGGCTTTCTCCCTGCAGATACTGTGTAGATTTCTGTCTTTTTTCATCAGCTGTTTCTGCATTGATGCAGTTCTCCTGCTCTCGCCATATTATCGCTTGTGATTTATGGGAGAAACAATGTTTTGAGGGCATGACTGCTTAATATGGCCTTCAGTGCACTCAAGAATACATGCAAACAGTGCACTCGTCTACCATCTTATTAGGTACACCTTGCTAGTACTGGATTGGACCTCCTTTCTTCCTCAGAAGTGCTTCAATTCTTCATTGCGTAGCTTCAACAAGGTGCTGGGAACACTCAGAGATTTCCACATGATAGCATCACACAGTTGCTGCAGATTTCTCAGCTAAACATCTATAATATGAATCGTCTGTTCCAACACATTCCAGTTTGCACTACTGGACTGAAACCTAATGAACTAAGTACATTTATTGTCAAGATCAAGAAACCAGTTTGAGATAATCAACTTTGTGACATGGGATGATATTCTTCTGGAAGCAGTACACTGTAGCCATAAAAGGATGGACATGGTCAGCAACAAGACTTAGATAGGCTATGGTGTTTAAACAATGTACACCATCAGCCTGAACCGCTGGTACAAGGCAGAGTGGATCGATGCTTTCAGGTTGTTTAACCAGTCAATCTGAACATCTGAAACCTTAGACCAATTTTGGTCTAAGGTGAACTGTAGCCTCAGTTTACTGTTCTTAGCAGACAGAATTGGCATCCGGTGTGATCTTCTGCTGCTGTAGCCCATCTGCTTCAAGGCTCAATGTGTTGTGGTTCCAGGGATGTCTTTTTGCATACTTTGGCTGTAACAAATGACTTGTTGAGTTTCTGCTGCCTTCCTACCAGCTTGATGCAGTCTGGCCATTCTCCTCTGACCTCTGACATCAACATGGAATATTTTGTCATTTTCAAACCATTCTCTGTAAACCCTAGAGATGGTTGTGTGGGAAAATTCCAGTAGATGAGTAAGGATGAGTGAATAAACCAGCCTGTCTGGCACCAATAACCATACCAGGTTCAAAGTCATTTTAATCACCTTTCTTCTCTGTTGTGATACTCGGTTTGAACTTCAGTAGGTTGTCTCGACTATGCCCGCATGCATAAATATTTTGAGCAGCTGTCATGTGATTGGCTGATTTGAAAAAAAAAAAAAACCAAACAAATCAGGTCAGTTTAAAGGTAAATACTTTGAGTCTGTGTTTTAACGTCCAGTACCAGCATTTGACATTTGACAAATCAATTACCCAAATTATCTGAATCATCTGACTATTACTAATGCGCTGTTTTAACAGTTTTATTGTAGTGGGCAAACCCCACAAGAATCCGATGACTGAGGAAAGATAAATAGCAGGTCCAAATTTTTACAGCACTTGTAATAAATGTGACATTTATGCTGTGTACATGATTTCATCTGCAAAGGATTAGGACCCAATATTTCACAAAGAAATAATTGCACACCTCCCTCCCTCTCAACAAGTTGAGTGGTTTGTGCTTCACAGTATACGTAGATGAAACGAGACGCTGGCAGCAGGACAAGCATTTCCTGGCGAGCAATTCTCAGTATTGTTTATGATAAATGGTGAGTCGTGCGCAATGGTGGACCTAGATTATAATTCTGCCTTCTTTCCAAGTGGTGCTTGTGTTCACAGCCTTGCTTTCTTTAGTGCTTAGAGAGTGCATGCTCGTGAAAGAAAGAAAGCAAGAAACACGATGACTGACTGTACAGTATAAGGTCTTTATAAATGTTTGTCTGACTAGTGCTGGCGCAGTCAGTATTCCAGTAAATTGCCTCAGATGAAAGAAAATATTTTAAAACCAGCTAGAACACAGGCCCTATCACTTGCTATCGCTTTTAAAGTTTTAAAGCAACATAAATGCAGTCTGGCGAACTTTCTGGCAAACTTGCAGATTCTTTTACATTTAAGAGGAAGTAGGTGCCAAAGCAGAAGAAAAAAAGCCCAAAACAGAATGTGGCAATACCGGTTTGTTTGGGACTGGCCATCTGGTTTGTTTTGGCCCATGTTTCAGAGCAGCAATGAGTGATTATCATACCACAACTATTTTTCGAGAACATATCTATTTATAGAGATCTGCATGTCTCCTTAGCAGTATGAAACTGAGTTGAAAACAGCCTGGATTGGCTGGGGATGCCCTTTGCCTGCTGCTGTGTGGAAAAAAACAACAGTTTTTACATAAAAATGTAAGAAATCACTGTTAAATCATGTGTGAAAAAAAGCAAACGGAATTAGGGTGTTAAAAAACTAATGCATTTGTTTGTGTAAAAATGAGTGTGAATGAAATGCATGTAAATGTGTAGGATGGTGTTTAGCTTTTGAACACTTTCAAAAAGTTCTTACTTTTACAATAAAGTACATATTGATCAATACGTTTGGCCTGCACTTCACATATCTGTGAACCACAGCCAAGAAATAAAGACCGAAAGCAACAAGGGATGGAGTTTCATTCGGCCCTCACATTTTGAGTGCTCAAAACTTCAACTCATAACAAAAAAAAGACAACTTGATCTCTTCCGCCTAAATGAAATCCATTCTCCAGACCCTTAGAGAAAACACACAGCCCACTCCAGGTACAAGCTTCTCAACACAGAAAATTTGTAAAGTGAAACCCCTGTCGTCGCAGGACTATTCTGAAAATTAGATATGGCAAAAGGCCTACTGGCCTTACTGCTGCAGGGAAACACTTGAAGCTTGTATTCTTTGATGGAGCTCTGGACCGATTGTGGTAAAGGCTTTCAACCACAGAATCTTGTTCCTTAGTTCATCATTCAAAGATGAACAAAAGTCACTTTGAAACTAAAAGGACTTCTTATCACAGAGAACCAGCCATCCAGTGAATTGGAGATGTCAGACCTTCGCCTATGAAGCCAGCAATTGCTTGGAGCTCTGGAATTTGCATCAGTTTTCCACATCTAAGTGGGCCAAGCATCTGCCATAGTTTGAGGCCTGTTATCATTAACCCCCTCAAAAGAAAACAGAAACCTTTGCCCTGCAACACGCAAGGACAAAGCATCCATCAAATCAAAGTACAGTTTGCAATGAAGAGACGATGACAAGCAATACATTTGGGCTGGAAGGAATTTGCTAAGAGACAAACCTGACCACAGACTTATATAACAGGAAAGACATGATTGAGGTGTCTGGAAAGCTCGGTTACAATTCATGGTTATAATCTTAACACTTTTGAACATTTTTTCTTACCGCTAAAGTATTATTTTCCGGTGTAATTTTTTTTTCCTTGCTTCATTTCAGATATATGCTATAGATACAGTCTTAGAATGTCCAGATGTGCAATGATGTAGGCACGAAAAGGTGAAGAGAACACCAAATCTTTGTCCACGCCCTGAGAAGTCCGTGGCTCAGGAGGCAGGTTGATCCCAGACTTCTTCAGCCTGCAAGTCTAAGTACCCTTGGGCAAAATCCCGAACGCACATTAAACACCCCATTGTCTTGTGTGATAGTTGAGTTCTGAAAGCACTTTACTGTTTACACAACAGCCGTTTCAATCATTCATTTCACGGCTGTCTGATGGAACAAATATACTTCGCTCTTAATCAATTCTGTCCACACAGGCTGTGTAATAGCTTTCATTTGACTCACTCTGTGTATGTAACCGTGACTCAAAACATATTTTTATGCTTTAAGACTGTTTGCTTCCATATTACGTGAATAATTTTGATTGTTTGTTGGGCTTTGAACACTGCCAAAACTTGACTGACACTCTGCTGTGTTTGGACTGAACTGTGTCAACATTGTGTAAAAGCCTAGAACTATGGCAGTGGCTTTGAAGCTGTAATGAGACACAGCAGTGCATTGGGCAAAGCGCTAGTGGCATCATGCTAACACGTGAACAGTGACAAAGGTAACAGGCTAATCTTCACCATGCTGGCATACTAATATTTGCTAATTGCTACTAAACACGAAGTACGAGTGTTTGGAATAGCATTGGTTCTGGTGGTATTTGTTCTAAGCTAAAGAGTTGGCCTGAGAGTGTTGCCACACTGAAAGTGAAGTGTGTGTGAAGAGAGATTTTAATGTTAAACTGCCTTTTAGCTGACAGTCACGCTAATAAGGCCAGGCCGCTAATCATGCGCAGTTCTAACATCACTCGGGCTTCATTCATTAGCTTTGTGTTAGCATTCTCCCTTTAAATAAGCTACATTTGATGTCAAGGCAACAAGACATCAAGACAAGATGTTTCTTTTTGTCTTGATGTCTATAAACACTTTAGTGATCAGTTTATGTCTTCGATCACTCGTTTTGTGTCATATTCAGTAAAACATGAAGTCTATTTTGCAAATTGTAGTCATACCATGCGATTCAAAGTCAAACAACCCTCCTTGTCTCATGCGTTTGTTTGCAACCAAGATGGCAATTGTAGAAACTTTCCACTTGAGTCTTCAATATGGGACTTCAGAAACCAGTAGGTAACCTCACAGAAGCTTCGACCATCTTTTGAAGAGCTTATGGTGCAGATGTTAGCACAGACTGAGTGTTGTGTTGCAGTATAATACAGTTGTTTCTGTTTTGGATGCAATTTGCACTTTACCATCATGCTATGTCCTTTTGTGCAATAAAATATGACTACGATAATGTGTTACTTTGTAGCTGGCTACATCCAACACTGGTAACATGGCAATAATAAGCAAATACTGGCCTGAAAACACAATAATCCCCCACTTTGTCTGCTATTACCTGTAGTTTTGCTTCTCACTGCCTATTTGGAAGCGATCGTACAGTGAAAAGGCTTGGAGCCCGTCCCAGTCGGTCAGCTCTACACGGAGGGCATACTGCCTCTGGTTTGTCAGCTGGTAAACGTACTCATTTCCCAACCAATGCTCTGCAGACAGGGTCCCAAAACCCTGCAATGGAAAAGAAAAATTCAATAATCAGCATGTAAATACCACTGACAATACTTTTTGTAAAGCATAAACTTGAGATTATTCATTGCTCATCTCATCACTTTTCCCTTGGATGATAACATCTTCACACTAGAGGATTATGGCATGAATGGGAAGGAATTTTCTAATTTACTTTTTCTTTTTTATCAATCAACAATTAGATCAGAACAAACCGTCTCTGATAATAAATACTGTGGTTGTTTATCCACCAGCAGAAATGTTCTTGTACTGCTGTAGCGTCCTACCCCAAATATGTCTGACTATATAGTCGAAGACATATTTTATTCATGTTTCTCGAGCATGCTTTTGGCCCAGTCTTTAACTTGGATGGACTTACCTATCTATAAAATTACAAAAATCGATACCAGCTGAATTAGAAGCACACCTTTTTTCCATTTCTGTCTTCCACTAAAGTCACACATGTTTAAGTCATTATTACTTAAAGAATTCGTTCCCAAAACATACACCGCATGCACGGACACTCCTTCAAACAAACTCCAAAGTTTGTATTTGATCACAGTGGCTCCCGGTCACAGGCAAAGTGCTTCTGACAGCAGCGAGAGCAGTGGATTACAGAGGGGGGAATATCACTAAGCAAGATGACATTACAGGTCTGACAGGACAGTCAAGGCTGCTCCGTTAAAGATTGTAAAACAGAGGGGCTGAAATTGTCAAAGCGGTAAAGTCAGAAAGAAGTTGTGTTTGTGCTCTGTGTGTGTAGTGACAAAGAATAGCAACGAAGGAACACAAATACGGGGCATTCCTATGGCCTTAGCCATGTCCTGCTGAGTGGGTGGAAGAGAAAAAGGCTGGGGCCCATTACCACTTTCTCTCTTTTTCTCTCTGTCGCTACAATTGATCTTGCTCCTGATGAGATGTTCCCATCTAAAAGGCTTGAAGTTTGATCCAATGCCTCCTACTGTGACCACAGTTTATCTCAAGAATTCTTGCTTGGAAGAGGCTGCATGTGGGGATCTTTTGACAGTTTTCCCTCATATAATTCTGAAGCTCTGTGATTCTTCACACGCAAACCTGATCTACATCACTCAGCCCACAAAAAGATGAGGAGATGGTTAGTCATATTGTTGGACTGAGCGCTCGGTTTGCATGTCAGTTACACTTTCAAAATGTCCTGATAAAAAGGAAATGTGTATGTTGAGCACTCATATCTCATATGTAGATCTCATATCTCTTACTGACTTACTTGTTCCCAACCTTTGTTTTTTTCTTTGGTTGTCAGGGGAGCTTTAGTAATTTATTAGCACCACCCATCCTATCACTTATACACCACACAGCCAAAAAAAAATAAAATAAAAAAATCACACACTAATATTTTATTGGGCCGCCTTTAGCTTTGATGACGGCACCATGGCGATCCTTCAATAAACTTATACAAATTCATTTTTTTGCCCAGATCTTGTCCCGATGATGGGAGGGTTGAACATCCAAATGACGTCTTCTCCAGCACATCCCAAAGATTCTCAGTGGGGTTAAAATCTGGACTGTGGAGGCCAATCCATGTGTGAAAATGATGTCTCATGCTCCTTGAGCCATACTTTCACCGTTTGATCCTGATGAAGCGTGGCGTTGTCATGTCGGAATAAGCCGATGCCATCAACGAAAGAAAAAAAATCAGCTGATGGGAAAACCTGGTCATTCAATATATTCAAGTAGACAGCTGACTGTATTATCTGGGAACATAACATTGATGAACCTAGACCCGGCCAAATAAAGAAACCGCAGATCGCAACACTGCCTCTGCAGGCTCGTTTGTAGGCACCAACATTTATCTGCCGCTCTTCTTAACCTGTTCCAGCCATCACTTTGGAATGAGTAAATCTAGACTCTCCGAAAGTTGATTCTATTCATCTGGACTCAGCGTTTTCTGTGGAAGAAACGTTTCATCACTCCTCCAAGTGACTTCTTCAGTCTCAGCTGACTGCAGGTTTCCCCAATCTTATAAACCGTACATTTGTATAAGATAATAAGATTATAACTTTGGGGAAACCTGCAGTCATCTAAGACTGAAGAACTTACCTGGATGATTGAGCATGCATCAAGATGTAAATCTAGACTCAGACCATATGATCTTTTTCCATTGCTCCAGAGTCAAATCTTTATGCCTTGTAGCAACTTAAAGCCTTTTTTGATTAGCCTCACAGATAAGTGATATTCCTAAGGTTACATAGTTTTTTTGTTCCAATTCCTTGACTTCTCTTCACATCGTCTGTGTGGAAATGCTCCCAGTTTCACTGCTAAACATACTGTTGATTATTTTACTATTTGATTTCACCACTCCAATCATACAAGACTTTTTTTCCAACTACATTTCTTTCTCATTCCAGATTTGAATAACATGTTGGGCAGTTCCAAACCCGATTCGCTTCAATAATCTCCTCAGTTGTTTTCGTTGATTGAAGCAGGCCAATAACTTGATCCTTCTGAAATGGCCTTTCGCATCAGTTAGGATTAAATAATCTGTTGCCAGCCAAAACAATTAATATCTGAAGTTATTGTGCAATAGGAAGGCTCTTAACTATTTGCTTAGTTAAATCCAGGATTTTTTAAAGTCATGTAGTGTATGCACATTGATGGGTATTTTTAAAGGTTTTTTTTGTTTCAAATGTTTATCTACAGCTTTTAGCTATATATATATATATATATATATATATATATATATATATATATATATATGTATATATATATATTTTTTTTTTTTTTTTAAAAACTACTTAAGCTCAATAATTCAACTGTTTTTGCATTAGCTGAAGGTCCAAGGAGTCAGTTTTCAAGTACTATCTAGTACTACAACAAACACATTTTAAATGCTTGCTTTCTTGCTGACATTAATCCCTACTTAAACGCATGGCATGATATTAATACATTAGAAGTGACTCAGACTGATGGGCAGCTGAGCAGTTACTGTAAATAAAGGTGTTACCTGATAATGCACTTACATGCATGATCTTCAGATCATATTTTAATGCACACGCCACATTCCTCTGTGGTCTCACAAAGAAACTGAGTCTGAGGTTTTGCTGAAATATTAACAGATCCTCTAAATACAATAAATGTGTAAGTACAAGACCTGGGAGACCAAGAATGTGAAAATTAATAACACAATAAAACACTTGTTGATGACTTCTAAACTTTTCAAGGAGACTCTAAGCTGTTAGTTAGCCGCGTAAATGTCAGCCAAGTCCTGCGAATGCACGCTCTTGCACTGAGCACTCCGTGCACTCCCTCTGTGCACCTGTTCAAGGCAGGAAGGTTTCCACTGGGTTTTTTTTCTTTTCTTTTTTATCATTTTATATCTTTCTGTTACCGTTTACGCTGCTGACCTCAAAAGAGTGAGATTGAGGTCGCTTTGAATGAGAGATTTCTGCCTTATTCCAATATTGCTTTTGTTGATTTTTGTTCAGGCTCTTTCAATAAAAACGCCAACATGAAGATTTCTCATTGAAAAACTGCTGTGGGTTTATATCTGGTCCAGTGTGCAAATTCTCTGCTTTGTAATTCCCCAAATGGCTTTATCTTTTCCCACTTACTGATAAATTGTACAACAAGAGCAGCTGAGAGATGAGGTAAAAACTCAAGTAGAAACAGATTATACGGGGAAAGAGGAAACATTAACTGAAAGCAAGTGCAAGGTATACACAGGCAGCTACTATAGCAAACACTAGCAATTCAACAGGCAGAAAAAATAAATCCAAGTTACCATCTAAACACAGCCTAGGTAGGAAATGTTAACACCCTCAATGCAAATATGCACAGCTTTATCCTTGATGACAAACACCTGGCCCAGCTCGACTGAGACTAAACAAATGCTTTGTTTTCAGATTTAGGTAGTAATTTCCTGTTGGAGAAGAGGAAGAATAACAGCAGTGAAGCCTCGGCTAAGGAGCAGTGCAAGTCTCAGACACCCTAGACAATTTTGCTAATACAAAAACGACAGGGGAGATATTGCCGAAGAGGAATGACATCTGGCCGAAGCGTTCCAAATGGTCTTGGATCAGTGCATCCCGACTCTCATGTTTTCATCATGTTCAGTAAAGGCCAAAGTGTGCACGATATTTTTCATCATCACACAGTGGAAGCGTATTTTTTTGAAACAGGAGGTCTCGCTCATCGTACGGTTTCGTAATTTATGCTTAATGGATACAGATGAGCGCGCTCACTCAGTTTCTGGGTGTGTATTCACTTAACTGTCTCGTGTTTAAAGAACAAACATTATCCTCTCGTTTTTAATGGATATGAATGAGTGCATGGATGGAGAAGTGCGTGCACGTATTTGTCTTGTCTCACCATCTTGTACTCCTTCCACGTTCTCTGGAAGTCCACGCTGCCATCTTCTCTGCGCTGGATGACTGTCCATCCGCCGCCGGCTGTTTCCATTCTGCAGTAGACCTATGCAATGTTAAAAGGACAGAAAGGGAGGGTTGGAAAGTACTGTGTATGAAGGTGATAGAACACTGATAACACCCATAGGTCTTTGCATAGCCTGAAGATGTAACGTAACTACCAAACTAATGAATTCAACATTCAACATTTCAACTCTCAGCGGCATTTACAAACAGAGCAGGGTCACTTGGACAATTATTTGGTTCTAGACACTCCTTTCTCTTGCTTTCTCGATGAATCATCTTTGGGAATGCAATGTATCTAGGTCCTCTTCAAACTCAATCAGCGTCTCCTTATCCCTCAACAGCTCCCTCGAGATGTTCCTCATCAGTGGTCCTTGTTTCTACAAAATAAAAGCGGAGGTCCAGGATGGACACATACCAGCAGACACCTGGGTGTAATGTGGCCCTTAACCTTGGACCTCAGTGTGTGTAAGCTGATAATGCAGTACTGGCACTCTATCTGCAGTGTTACTCTTTGTTTTGAGGCGGATACCCCGGGGTTTAGCGGAGAAGGTCTCTCACCTCAGCCAGACCACACAGCTGAACACACATGAACAAAGCCTGGGTATAATTAAAGCGGTAGCCCAGACAGAACCCTTCTTTTTAAGACTAGCTCTTCATGCATGCCAAACACACACACACATGCTATGACCATCCACTTTACAACCATCGCTAAAAGTATAGAATAGTATAAAATAATGTTTTTTTTAAATTAACTTAAAGTTTTTCGATCTTTTATGAATAGCAAGTAACACACACAAAATAATTTTCAGTGCTGACATGAACAACCCAGGCTAAAGACAGGTAGGCTAGCTATATTTCCTCAGCAGCTAGTATTCCTATATAGCTCATTCTAAAAAGACAACTGTCTCACCCTGTGGCAGCTGGGATAAGATCCAGCCCTGCTGCGACCCTGAACTGGATAAGCGGAAGGAAATGGACTGATAGATGTAAAAAAAGCAGACTTTTCAAACTTGGTTTGTTTGAACAAAATTAGCAGATCTCACAGTAATACACCATGGAAGTCGACAGGACATCTTCCAGCCAAAAAGACGTCAGACGCTTCTATGGGAGCTATCCACCCAGAGGCTTGAAGCTTAGATAGCCTACTGTTTAACAAATATCCTCCAAAGTTTCCTCATCTTTCGTGGAGACTGGAATAATAAACAACAGCTCAAGTAACATTATACATTAAAATGCTGTGTGAATTTAAATTTCAAAAGGAGATTAGCCAAACAGCTATGAACAGAAATTCGCACACAAACTCCCTAAGTCATGAAATCATCGCTCTCATCAATCAGAGAACGTAGCCAAGTTGGCCAAGGGCTCGCTCAAAGGGAAAAGCTGGGTTTCTCTCTTAGATTAGTTATATTTGGTGCCATAACAGGTAAATACATTTCTGTTAAATTCAATAGCGTAGATGTGAAATACATACACACACATACCTTTGTCACCATGCTCAGCAGTGTGGTGTCCTGTTTCGCACCTAACCTCCCTAGTAAACTCCTGAACTCTCAGAGCTGCCAAATGTATTTTTAGCTTTCAATATTTCCGCAGCAGCTAGCACTCATCATTGACACTCATCATTGGCTAATATCCCACGGGTTGGTTTTAGCTCATGCAGAGAAAGCGGAGTCCAATATCTTTAAAAAACCAAGTCAAACCCTGTAAATCCACTATAAAAACGCTCCTCAGAGGTGACGAAAGCTGAGATATTTTCACATTACAGAGAAATGCTGGCTGCATGATATCACGGCTTCCCACCTTTTTGGTCTCCTGTGCATTAACGTGGATGGTGTAGACGCCATTCTTATGGAAACCAGCCTGGTACAGGTCGGCACAGTCCCGAAACCTCTTCTCTTCTTCCGTGACCTTTGTACTGTTAGGAACAACTGCAGATACACAAGAAATTCGTCATGTTTTTGTCTGCATAACCTCAATGAGTGAAAATTCTCTGGAAAACGCTAGGTTACGTTATATTTGACTGAAGTTTACAATTAAAGCCATTTGTTTAACATATGTGGTGTTCAAAAGTTGAAAAATAAAACCTCAAAACCTCTAAAACTCGACAATTCTCTTACTTGCTTAATGAGGAAAACAAAGAAATTTGGAAATGACAGGACTGCTGGATGTGAAAAATGAACGACTTCCTGCCTGGTTGTGTGACAGGTTAAGGAAGTCTTATATGAGCTGTGGAGTGAGCTTGGACAGTTGTTTCCACATGCTTCCCATTTTTACACTGAGCTCACTCCAGCTCCATAAAAATGCACAAACGTGAGTTTACTTATCTTCTAATCTCACTCCATGCAGTAAAAAAATATTAACTAATCCTTCTTGAAGTCTCAAACAATTAAAGCACATTTTTTATATCACTTGAACGCCACAAAATGTGCAACCTCTTGTATCTTAAAAGTAGAGTTTAATAAGAATCACAAATTGGCACCAAACCCATAGCTGATCAATCTGCAATATTTCAGATCTACACATTTCACAGGGGGAAGAAAAAAGATAATAAAATTCTCACTGCGAGCGTAACCACCAGATCAACTTTTAGAGCAACCAATTCATTTGCAGCACAGAGGTGATCATTGCTGGATATTTTCACACTCTGAGAGAAGGCTTTAGACTGTGACAGACCAGCTGCATCCATTTCCATCTGCTGATAATTATGGCAGCGTTATTTTGAAACCAAGCAAGGGGGTAAGGACAAAATACTACAAGCTATAAATTTCAAGTTCCTGTTATAACAAGTGGTTTTTATTTACTTTCCAAGCCATGCTATATTGGTGGAAATACCTTCCGATTCTCTCTCCTCGCTGTCCCTGCCTTTCGCCTCTCATAGAAGGGGGTTGGTCTCAGTTTTCACACCACTGTTTTTTATTGTTGAAATGGTTGAGTCAAAGAAAATGTCAGGGAAAAGTGAAATGTGTCAGTGATCCTTTGATCCGCCCCACCCCCTCTCCTGGATGCAGAACTTCTCAGCAGAAGCAGGCTGCTTAGTTGGGCGTAGTATTGGAACATTTTGACAAGGTATTGAGTGTCGGCAACAAGAATCCCCCGCTGTGACAGGTTGACGGAGTGGACCCTTGCTCTGCAGACTCTAATACAACAAAGAACGGCCCTGTCGGGTGGTAATTGACCCCAAGCTGGCAGACAGCGGGACACATTTTGGAGGCCTGAAAGATCACTGTCAGAGGGGAGCTTTCTGGTATTCAATCTGTAACAGCGTGGACAATTATTTCACAATTGCCTTTGACATCTACCCTGGTGGAAGAAGACTGTCTGCTGAGGGGACTGGACCCTCCAGCTTCATAGCGGCTCCCTTGAACAGCTTGCTGCCCAGCTTTACAAATATTATTTATGTCCCAATATTTATTTACCAAAAAATATTTTGTGGTTCAGCTGGGACTCGTATTCAGCAGGGGGTTCATGTGAAAAGACCAGCAGGGCTTGGGTGTTTGCATAAATCAGGATCCTTGCCAAATGAGCCCAAATACTTGAACTAGGAAGGTTGAATAAAGGAGCTAAATGGACTACCACAGAAATCCCTGCTCCCATGCGACTATAATCAGTCCTCAGTGCCATTGAGAGTTAAAGTGATTGCAAGCGAATTTCTTTATTTTGCGTACTTGCACATCAAGCATGAAACACACAAAAAACAATGCCAAGTCCTTCCCACAACGCATTTACCGTAATGCAGTGATGATTAATAATTGCCCTTGTGATTTATTACAACATGATTTACTTTTGTCCTATTTTTGGATCTCAGAAATCGCATAGCAAAGTATTAAAATCCTATCCCTTCCCTTTGCCAGATACTTGTCAAGTTGATGAACACGATGCTATTTATATTCAAGGTCAACCAGACCCAAGCTGGGTCTCTAATGAACGAATGCAAGTAACAGAAATCTTAACAGACTTCAAAGAGAAATTGGAAGCGAGGTACTGTATAAAAATACTAGAGCATGTGTGCCCAGGACAGTGTAGAAAAATCATTTAAAATAAATCATTAAATATAAAAAAAGAACTGACAATGTAACGGGGTAAAACGGTCTACAGAATGTCAAACAGGGAATTATAAGGAGGGTCACTGGTATCGTGAAAATGTTTTGGGTTCTCTCACTTTTATATCAACTATATCTCTTGAAAAAGTACACATAACACGTACACGTGATTTGCTTTTGGATATACCTTCCATAGAAGGTATACTACATGCAAACCATGTTTTAGCGATACTCAACTCTTTATACTCAACATTCCTATCAACATTTACATGATTTGCCAAATTTTCGCCACCAATAGCTAAATCATTCTTTTACTTTGATGTTTTTTATGTTTGGGCTTCAAACGCCATTTGGTTGATGCTTGTAAAAGGGTTAGAGGTTATTGTGTTCTAGTTAACGAGAGAAAAAAAGTCTGACTTCTAAACTAAAACCATTCTCCCTTCTCTAACCTGAACCAAGTGTTACCGCAACCTAAATCATTGGAGGAAAACGCCACAAACCCAAGTCTCTGGTGCCAAACAAAGTTCATGGACTGGAAAGCGGCTTTGTTTTGAAATATTTACCGTGTACCAAATACTTTTCTTTTCGTGACACAATTCTTTATGCAAGGCCTCTAGTGGGGACATGTGCCGTCTATGTAATCTTTTTAGTTTTATTATGTAGAACAATTTAGAATGCTCGCTAATTGTAATTTGTAGCTTAAATGTATAAAATTGCAAACTTTAGCTTAATAAATATCAGAATAAAATATGCAGTTTTACCCTTATACGTACAACAACAGCGTGTTTGATCGCTACAAAGAAATTGAATATTTCGGTTGCACCCTTAGAAAATGCAGCAGAGTTATCCCTACTTTTGGATAGGTTATTCAGGTGGATGGAAACAACTGCACACACTTTACAACCAGCCAGTGAAGCATGAAAACAATCGCGTGCAGCAAATTTGGTCTGGAGCGTCTAACGAAGTGGTTTACCATGCTCTTTTTTTTAGGACATTACACAGAGAAAAGGCCATGTTTTTTAGGCATTGCATGGAACCTTAAAATAATTATATTCTGACTAAGCAGCTGTAAAAATGATGAATGTCATTCATTTAGTTGGATAATAGAACACTGTAAAACAAAATCACATTTAGCAGCCAGATTTTTTTTTTAGCACAGTGTTCCAAAGCTGAGGTCAGGTATTGTTCATAACAATGTGTGGCTCAGTGCTCTCTAATGAGGTTCGAGTAATGATTGCAACCTATATAAGAAATCCACTGCAGCATCTGGTCATTCTGAAAATATCTCCCTGGCCTCACTTTGCATAGCAACAGCTGAAACACACACTGGAAACTTCAATTTTAGGAAAAGCAATCGATGGACAGCTGGTGGGAAAGTGTCTTTTTTTAAATTTAGGGCTTTTTGCAAGCATCTGTCAGTTTCCCCGCACTCAAAGATGATTTGAGGCCACGTTTTAAAGGAAGTGCTCAGGCTCCATTTCCAAACAAGAAGTTATTAACGCAAGCAGACGCCCCCCCGATGGCATAAAATGCTAAATCTTCACTCGAATGAAAACACTCATTTGTTTCTCAAACAAACTAAAGCCCCCCCCCCCCGAACATAGAAAAACAAAGCTCTGCTTCTTCTGTGCTTTAAATGCTGCTGAAAAGCAGGCGCGGTGCATCAGATGACCAGTGAGCTCTACCAACTCCTTCACCTTCTTCAGACAGGGCTTCCCCCAGGAGCTATTACAGTTTGACTTATCTGGGCTGGGGTGAGGAAAGGGCAGACCTCTGACCTGCATGCCCGCCCCAACCTTCAACACCCCCTTGGAAGAGGAAAGGACCAACCACAGAGCAGCAGTGGCCACGTTCCATTTCTATCCCCTCTTATTAGGGTAGCCACCAATCATGGGCTGGGGGATGGGCTGGGATACCCTGCTCACCTAACCAACTCTAAAAATGCCACACATGGTACTGAGTTATATGCTATAAAATAATGATTATCAGAGAATTTAATCAATGTTGTTAAATTACAACAAGAACAGCAAAACAGAGATCTACAAGTCTCACATCAAGACACACATCTTAATATAAGGAATGTGCAGATGATCCATATGGCCCAGGCAGGCCAAAAGGGTCCCAAAAGACCTCCGGTAATTAAATGTAATATATACAAATCCAGACTAAGCATAGAGGCAGTCCGTGACCTTTTTCTGCATGGAACATTAAAATTACAAAAGTCAGCAGCATGATAAATACAAAGCATGTGTTAATCATGTGCAGCAGCTATCCGCTCATGACTCCTTCATCCTTTCAAGCCCTTGTTGTTTCCTGTCTGATGGGAAACGTCGAGAAGCACTGTGGGGTCTCGAGGCGTCTCTGCAGGAAATCCACAAATGGAAATGAGGTTGCAACCATCCCCCCTGACACGGACTTGCATGTCAAATCTCCTGTGACCAAAGGGATTTTGGGCAAATGTTAGGATCAAGTAGGTTTTAATGTTTAAATGCCTGAGAAGGGGGTAAATGAGTTCACTGCGTTTGACCGAACAAGAAAGGTTGCATTGCTGTCGGGTCAAACATTAGGCCAAAAGGGAAATCCCTAGTCTCGTATTAACAGTGAGGGACCCAGAGGAATGAAATAAGCCAATTACTTCATGGACAGAGTCGTGTCTAACATCTCGCTGAAGCCGTGTACACGGACTTTATAAAATTAAAGCGTGAAAAGCGATTGTTGTGAAAAGTGCACCACGCTGGTTTACGAGAGCCACTAAATTGCTCTAATGGGAGCACATCGGGTTACAATAAGAAGCATGTTTCTTTCTTCATGCTGCTTTCAATGGTGCTCGGCATTATAGCTAGTGCATCCCTGTGTCTCTCTGCATGGGGTAAGGTTTGTAGAACTGGTTTCATCATAATATCGCATGGATTGTCAAATCAAAGCTATTGTAACAGAAAGATCTGACCAGAGGAACTAAGTAATCCAAAACAGCTTGCTGCCTCACGGGTCAAACTTAACATAGCCAATCCACAAACTTTGCTTTTCACATTGTGGTTTGGCAAAGGTCAATAAGCATCTTCTTGCGTTGGGGTCATCGGTGATGGGGGTAGAAAACATTTAGAGCAGTGCATGTCCGACCAATGGATGATTGACAAGTCTTAAAGAAACATAAATATAAACTTTTCTTCCCCATTATAGTCCAAGCCGGTGAATTCTGGACGGTCTTGATTTTTGCTTTAGGGTGAAACAAGAGTAAGAATTTAAAGTTAAGCAAGTATCTATTTGAGGCTGTATTTACACACAGCAGTGGGTTGCCAGTCACAGGATCTCCCTGTACAACTCCTCCATCTTATTCACAGTACACAGTGCAATACTTACACCATTTTGTTCTACTGTGACAAATAACAAAGTTTACAGTTTAGGGTAAAATGTCATTCATATATATTTAATCTCTGTAATATTCTGTATATTTATAGTTGAGCTGTTTGTATATATGTTAGAGCTATTTCTTACATTTATAACTTTATAATATATTGTATTATTTGATTTAATTCAGTTTGTTACTGTCCTTATTGTCTTATAATAATAATAATAATAATACATTTTATTTATAGGCGCCTTTAAGACCCTCAAGGTCACCTTACAATAGCACAGAACAGTAGCAACAATAAAATATAATGAAACAAAGCAAAATAAAATTTAAACATAAGGTAAATAAAAAAAGAAAAACCAAGCATGAAGATATAAAATCAAGTATAAAAGCTGAGCACGGTAAAAATGGACTAAGACAGATCAGGTGTATGCAATTCCGAATAGATGGGTTTTGAGACGTGATTTAAAAGTGGTGGGAGAGTTTGTGGTCCGGAGATCTGGTGGAAGTGCATTCCAAAGTCTCGGGGCAGAACGGCTAAAGGCTCTGAGTCCCATGGCAGTCAGGCAACCAGGTGGAACAGACAGAAGGGAAGCTGAAGAAGAGCGAAGTGTACGAGGGGGTGAGTATGTATGGAGAAGATCAGATGAATATGGAGGAGCGAGGTTATGAAGCGCTTTAAAAGTAAGAAGCAGGATCTCGAAATTGACACGGAGGTGAACTGGAAGCCAATGGAGCTGTTTAAGAACATGTTATATGTTCAGTGGATCTAATTCTGGATACAATATGAGCAGCTGTATTTTGAACTAACTGCAATTTATGGAGAGATTTATGAGGTAGACCATAAAGAAGAGAATTACAGTAATCTAAACGAGATGTGACAACAGCATTGACAAGTATGGTAGTTCTGTTTGGAGTGAGTGAAGTCGAAGGCGGTTAATATTAAGGAGAATAGGAAGACCGAGTGATGTGCTGTGAAGGAAAGAGTGCTATCGAGGATGACACCAAGACTCTTAACCTGAGGGGAGGGTGTGACAGCAGAATTATCAATGGATAATGAAACACTTCTTGTTGGGACTTTAGTCAGTTTTGATTTGGTGCCTGTTAAAATGAATTCTGTTTTATTGCTATTAGGTTTAAGAAGTTGGAGCAACTGTAACCACATAATTTGCTTAGGGATGAATAAAAAGTATTTCTCAAAGGTTTTTGCTCTCAGAATTCTTGACTTGTCTTCATCTACTTCTTTGGCACCACAGACCTCTCCTGTGTTGTCTGTTGTATCTTATATATGTAGCTCCATGGTTATGGAGGAACGCTGTCTCGCTTCATTTTGTACGATACCATTGCACATGCTTGAAATGACAATAAACCCGCTTGACTTCACTAGACATCAAAGGATATGCCAAGATGGCTATTGTGTAAAACAATATTTATGCTTTGAAACATTCCAAACTTTTACACATTTATGACTCCAGTTTGCTTACCTCCATCTTTAGAGCAGAGGTTGAGCAGGTTGTGGACAGTGTCCATCATCTCCTGCTGCTGTCTCTGCAGTGCCGTGCTGTTTCCTGTGGCCCGGCTCAGCTGGGCTTCCAGCTCTCTGATAACGCCGCTCTGCCTTCCCACGAGGTTTTGGAGGCTTCCCTTTTCCTGCTTCAGTGTCTCTAACTCCTCACGGTGTCTCATCTCCATCTCTAACATCTTCTCCTCTAGGAAGCTGAGGGGAAAAGCAAAACGAAAGAGTTTATTATGGAACATGGTGAAGTTGTTAATTATTATTTCCTTCCAGGTCATCCAACGTCTCTGGAATTGCATTTGTTTTCACAGGATTTAAACTGATCCACAGTTGGTTTGGCAGTTTATGCTTTAATCCTGCCTCTGATTTACTAGTTATGCAATACATATCAGTTTCATTTATTTGCAATTATGAGCAGGGATCAGGTGATTAAAACATATTTATTTAAATTTCTTCATATTTGACTTTTGGTTCCCACTGCGCCGCCTATGACAGACACCCAAAGTAATTATAATCAACATGTGGCAATACTCCCCTCACTATCTCCCATGAGGTGATTAGAGAACTCCAATTCAGGAACTTTCCCTGACTAAAATACAAACAATGATGTCTGTAGGCTTAGTTGCCATGTTTTCCTCACACAGTATAAACATGTGCTTCATTGTTCACTTTGCAGGCCCATTTGAGGTAAGTGAATACGCTATTACGGCATCTGAGCTTTACAATCTAATACCTCAAAGATGATAGAAGCTGACATCAAATTCATAATCATATCCTCCCCGCAGTTATAAGATCGGTAAAGGAAATACATATGAGATTGAATAATGTCATAATTGCTTAAGCTTAGGAAAATTGCTCTCGGAAATCTATGTCCATAAGCTTCAAGCATAACTGAAGTCTGATTCACCAGAAACTATGCTTTCAAATGGCGATCTTTTTTTTTTTTAAGTGATTGTCTCAGACTCTGCAGATATCGCAGTGAGACCTATGGACTGAAAAACTACATCATGTAACACAATCCCGCAGGACTAATCACTGTAAAGAACACGGTTTAGAGTTATGAAAACATATCCAACAGCAATATTTCAATTGCTTGATTTTGCAACAAATACAAAGTGGTCCAAAACGGAAAGCGAGGCTTCGTGGGGTTTAGTGGGATCTACTGAGCACGAAGAGAGTATGAGCTTCTTATCATTGCTGCTGTTTACATAACTAAATATTATTTTGGAAAATCTGCTAACAATGTCAGAGAGCGCTGGTAGTAAGCTTTTGATTTTGTTTATGCAATCATGCAGCAAACAGCAGCAGCGAGTGAAAAATGTTTAGTAAATTTGCTGGCCTTTCGCCCATCGATACATCATCTTTATTACCTCCGGTTTATCTTCGGTTGCCAGTCTGTATTGTGTATTGTGTGTTTACCTGTTCTTGTCATGCAGCTTGCTGATCTCATTGGTCTGGACCATTAATTGCTTCTCCAACTTGTTGGTTGAAAGAGAATTTTCCAGCAGCTGGATCTCAAGCCTTGATGTTTGATTCAGAACCTGCCACGGCAAAAAAATACGGAATACAAAAAAATCAATATTATACTTTGTTAGTCCCAGTAATCATAAATCAGCAACAATGTAACAAAATGTAAGATAAACCAAAAGCACTTGAGAAAAAAAACAAAGCACATAAATCCCCAGCTTTGTTTTCATTTTGTCAAGCCTACACCTAGAACATGGGAATATGTAGAACATATTTATCTCTACTATGTTTATACTTAAAAAAAAAAAAGTTGTGAGCAGTTATCGTTTTAGTGCTTTAGTAACCAATGACGTACACAATCTATTGCAATTTGCAGATTATTGCCCATTAAAACAATAAAAATGAGCACAGCTTGGGTGAAAACCCATTAGGTGATTAAGTACTTTGAATAAATGAGCTAAAAATGACCCATGCACTTACTTTTCATCACCTTTTACTCAAAGGTCAACTTTACTCAACTTTCAGTACTCAAAGTACTGAAAGTAATCGATAGGCATTCATACACCATCGTTATTGTCTTTGGCCAGTTTGCTTTTTCTTTTTAAGAAAAAATGTGTAAAATAGTTAGTGAAGCACAGGATATACCTACACAGTGTTATTATAACAATTCACTCAAATATGTAGGCATTTGAAAACATTCGAAAGCATTTTTTAAGTGTTACCTGAGTCTCAACATCAGTGAGTTTGCGTGTTTGTTCAGCAGTCTGAGAGAGGAGGTTGGTTCCCATTTCCAACATGGCTGCAGTGTGGTTGTGGACAGCACTCTGCTGCAGCTGAGCCATCTCTGTTTTCATACTCTCTTTGATGTAGTTCTCAATCTACAGAAAAAAAACAAGGAGGAAGAAGCAACAGATTTACACCCAAAAAAGAAGACAGTGGCATACTGACACTGGTGATTACTGACGGACATCCAGAATATACCATCCACTGTGTATGTGAAGATACACTCATATAAATGAAAAAAAAAATCCCAACATCTTCACCATCCAGGTTTCTTAAGTTTATCTAGAAAAATACACGCATACTTTTTATTTCATATTACTTGAAAGGAACTCGATTGAAGAATGACCTTAGTTCATACAGGTGCACAAACATGCTGGTGGTTAGCTGGTGCCTGAACAGATGAATAGATATTAGCCGAAGCTTGTCTGGATAGAAGTTTTTCCTCCTTATCTCCAAACTAGTCTGTGCTCCATAGCCAAACAAATGACAATACGGCGGTAAAGGTTTAGGTTCTCCTATAGATTAATTACATAGATCACCTGGATTAAATATAAACTCTGAATTTTGTTATAATCAGGACATTTCATGTTTTCCTTTTGGTTTTTTAAACAGTGAAGAATATAAAGGTATGGATACAGGGTATGGGAATAATAGCAGGTAGCCAGAAATCCACCAAGAAACTTGTGTCCAACTGCGGCCACGCACAACTGGCTAAAATCTACGCACTTGGCTAAAAATCTGTCAGATACAAACAAGGAGAAATTATGCTACATGCTACAATGCATATACTTCACATACAGTTTATATTGGTGGGCATAATATTTTCAGAAGTGACAGAAATATCTTTTTTATCTGTTTGTATAATTCAATAGAAAACATTTATCCTGCAACTATTTCCAGTAAATGATTTGTATGCAGATAAAAAACAGACTTTTTTTGCTTTCATACCAAATAAATGAACTGCAATATTTTAATCAATCCAAGACTGATGGATAATAAAAGAGAACCGAGGCGGATCCCTGTTGCTCTTCAGCAGACATTGCCAGTTCTCAGCCATTGGTGTGGCTCTGCCAAGTTGAATTAAGCGTACAATGCAATATCCTCTGTTGGCGACAATATAGAAGTAAAATTAAACATTTTTGCAGGCTGGATTTCAGACATAATATGGCTTCATCTAGCTGTGAACTACACAAGACTGATATAAGTGTCACTTTTCATATAACCTCCAATGGTCTGGCGTCAAGACATGGAAAGAAAACAAGGAGTCTGGAATTTGCAAAGTTCTAATAATGATGGATTATTCTGGCTGATAATGAACCACAGACTACGCCTGAGAAAAGGTGATCGGTAAATCTGGAACTCTATGGTTCGTGTGATGATTTCATACAATCATAGACCCCGAGTCTCAGGGCAGTGAGAGGTTTGGCACAGCTTAAGTCATCTCGAAAAAAAAAAGGGGTATTGAAGAGACAAATGACAGAAACCTAAGAACAGCTATCACTTCACGGTTTGTCTCAGTGTGGCTGAATCATGGCTGGACCTTGCGAGGGTCATAAGTGGAAAGTACCAAGGAGAAAAGAGATTATACAAACACGCCCATTCATGTAAAATCAGCACTTTGGAAGCTGTAAAATAGGTCTATGTGGGTGTTGGGTTATTTAGATGGTTTCTAACCTCGACTCCAGTTAAATGCAGTGTTTTTTCTTTTACTGACTACCAGCAGAAACTATTGTCGGCAGTAAAAGCAAATAGTTCTTTCCACTGCCAGAGCTGAATTTGTGTCACTCAGCAGCAGGATTGGGATAGTGAAAAATGGGTGTATAACGAAAATGCAAAGGTTTTATTCTGCTAAGATAGAAAAAAAAAAACAGGGAATTAAAAAAAAATTAATATTCAGCACAAATAATTTGGTTTAAGCCTTCACTCAGTGCTTATTGCTGTTTTAAATGTTCATTCAGTAGTAATGAGTAGTCACAAAGGCCTAGAAAGTGATTCCATGCAACTACCGTTTACTAGGGAAAAATATGTATTCCCTGATGAGTTGGTAAGTAGTTGCTCGAAGTTGCTGGCCTTCACTGGATGAAATCAATCACGAAGAAGGTGCTTAGCATTTACTCTCCAAATGACAGTGAAATTTGAAAAAGTGTAAGTAAAACTGGTGACCGTTTGCCTTCAAAGTCAAAGCTGTGCCTTACCACTGTAACCAACACATTCCAAAAGGTCCAACTTTTACTTTGAAGATAACGGTCACTTTTTTCAGTTTGTTTGCACTTCTCTCACTACTGCTTGACGAGTACTTTGTGAGTATTTGCAGACAAGTTGGCGTCTTCCAAGCAAACTACTGGCGAACATGGAAACCAGCCAGCAACCCAGCAAGCCAGGACGTTTTTTTGGTGCAGCATCCTATACCTTTTTATCAACTTCCTCCATCAACCACTCAGCATCTTCCCGCACTTCTACCTAGTAGCTGGTGATTGGCAGAGGGGTCACTGATTGGTCTCTCAGCCTGTGTGAATGAGGCTTAGCAACTGGTTTCAAAGGAACTGCCACCAACCATTTAGCTGATACTCATTTTACCCTCACAACCAGTGGTTGCAAGATGGTCATCAACTGGTCTCTGTGCCTTTATGAGTGGGGCCTAAGATCTGATATACAGAGTGATCTAAAGAAACCATATTAACATTAAAGTGATTATATTAGCAGGGGCTTTTAAAGTTTTATATACTTTCAAGTGAAAAATATTACTTAAAGCTATGTACCCCTTATAACAGTAACATAGGCAGACTATAGACAAACTTGTTAGCCACATTAAGGTACAGGTCATCTCAGGTCAAAAAGGTTAGTAGAACATATTTGTCTCTCACCAAAACGAATTAGTCCACTTTCATAACTATGACCTTAAGTAACTTCTAATTTCTAATAGTTTAATACTATTAGAGCCTTCTTAATTTCTTCTAGAAATGGCTAAATCTATCATCTCTTTTCAGATAATCATTGTTTGCTAAGTGAGAGTCTCATAAACACAAGTTTATGTTTCCCTAAGTGCTACTTTACAGAAGTATTAAGGTTTTATGGTGGTGTGTTTGGCACAAGCTGACTTCATGTGGCCTGCCTGTGACTTTACTAATTATGCTCCGCTCCATGACATTCATCCTTCAGTGCCTTAAGTGCACTCTGTACCCTTTGCATGCACAGACTGGTCAGAGTAAACAGTTTATGAGGCACAACTGGATGTTAATCACCAAACAGGCTGTTTTGAGCCCTTTAGAATGTAAATGACAGGATAGAGACTTTAAAAGCAACTGTTGCTGATAGAAACGTTCTGAGCAAGCACATTTTCATACCAAGCATAACACGCAAAAAGGTTGGAATGGCATCATGTCAGACATCCAACATACGGATCCTGCAAATAATTATGGCAGATCTACTGAAATACCAATGCTTGAGAGCCAGGCACAGGATAATCCCTTTAAATGATACTCTCTGTTACGATTACTATTTAAAATAACTTCTGATCTTCTTCTAAACAATTGCAGTAGCAGTGCAAAGAGACACTGTGAAAGTAAGAAACTGCAGGCCTGGACTTTTTAAAATACTTTCCAGTGGAGCTTTGTCACATCTCTGCTTATCTCCAGCTCTTTGTGCATGCAGGGAGGTGATGGTAATGGTGTTACTGGGGCAGCCTGGCTTCTGGGATACATCCCTTTCACTCATGCCTGGATGCATTGCAGGCCACTTTAACAGAGAGGATGGGAGTTATTACTTACCATGATCTACCCCCCGCATCAGCCCTTCCCAATGTATCACAGGCCTTAGACCCAAAGCCAGCAAATAGGCTCCACTTATGCACTCTTATCGTTCACTGACAGCGGAAGGTGAATTTGACACCACTCTTTAAAATCCGGGTCTATAATTCACTCTAGTAGGGCTTTAGAAGGTGCTACCCTGACTTACTGCAGGCCACTTTCTGCAGCTGTATAAAATAGGAGAAACTTCTGCCGTATCTTAAAAACTGTCTAACTCGGTCACTCGATTGTTTGTTTTAAAAGCCACCTTTAAATGGTTTTAGGACCGCTGTCTTAAAGTCTGTCAAGATTAGATGAGTAACAACTCGGACTGAACTCGTAGCTGATCTCTGTGACCTTTGCTCCAGTGGCCAGCATCCAGAGATTTACTCAATTGCTGCCACATTTTTTTGTCCTCTAACAGGATGTCATGTGAGAAAGACTGACATAAAATAAATAAGAAACAAACATAGGCCCGGCATGTCAAAGTAGACAGTTTCATCAGGCAGTTTTAAAAGAGCTGTTTGCTACACCACACCTGTAAATTACTGAATAATATCCAGGCTTATATGCAGTGTTCTGTGACAAATTTTCTGCTGCAGCAAACTTTATTTTAACAAAGTTATCGTTTCCGTGGACTGTTGTAAACTTGCATGAACAATCTACAACTACAACAAAAAACTACAACTGGAAACTCAACAACACTGTAGTTTGATCCTATTTAGTTCACCTTGTAGATAAGCGCTCTAACAATATAATGAAAGTTAACAACTTCCAGAGTGCTCACTCATCTACTTCCTGACAGACATATCAGCTAGCTGCAACCACACAAACCCATCCATTGCATAAGATGAGTTGTCATGTTTACTGAACAAATGCTTGGGGTATATGGTAAATCTTATTAACTTTTTGAATCAAAGTTTTTTGCTTGCAGAGAGCTGGAAGTTTCTACGTGTTGCTTGTGTGGTTCGTACTTGCGTTGGTGTAGCGAGTCACTAACTGAGTCATTAACTGTGTCACTCCCTCCGCTCTGGCTCACACAGACTATTTAGGTCTTGCAGTCACGTACCCGCTAACTATGTGATGTCAACTTGTCTGCCATTTTGAACGTGTTGCAACATTGGATCAAGTGAATAAGGCTTCAGTCAGACAGGATGAGAGAACGGCCCAATATCATATTGCAACAACCAGTCAAGTCAATGGGTATTCTGACCAGTTGGTGATTGCTGGAGGTTGTTGCAGTCATTCTGATATTCATTCCAGAAGCAACAGTCACACAGCCCTATAGATTGGTCAGTGACCCCCGTAGGAATTTTGGGTCTTGAGAGAAAATACTTCCCGTTAATATCCCAATGAAACCTCCTTGATATAGTCACTAGCAGGTTGCTACAGACACCGGTATTTCAAACTAAATATGCTGACTTTTCTACGAATACTTGCTGACCACTAGTTGAACATTTGTGAAACTGTGCAAGAAATGGAGACCATTTGCCTTGAAAGTAAACACCGCGTCATTTGAATCATGCAAATTGCAGTGCTGACGCACAACTTTCACTTTACAGGCAAGCATTCACTACTTCGGGTTTGTGTTGCAATTTTTCATGTTTCACTTTTTCTCAGTGTACCGTTAGTTAGCACAGTTAGAGTGTTGGCAGACAAGGTATCATCTTACATGCAAACTACTGGCAACTAAGCAATCTGTTAACAACCAAAATAACCAAAAGGAGATTTTTTTGCACCACATCCTCTTTGTGACTGATTTCGCTCAATGACAGCCAGCAACCACCAGAAACCTCTCGATAATCCATCTGGGAATATGCATTTTTCCTTCAAGACTGGTGATTCTATCATGTTCAATATGGTAGACAGCTCTTGAGCACTGTGTGTGAACCTCTATAGTTGATGAATAAAGCACCTTTCAAGGCATATGTCTTACACAAAAAGCAGAAGACTGAGAACATGGATATTAACAGCAGAACCTCTAGAGGATTGCTGCATTGGTTGGCACCTTGAGTGCATTCACTCAAGTACCTAAACGAAGCACAAGTAAGGCTGGGGAAACTTGCAGTGAGTCGAGACTGAAGAAATCACTTGGATTAGGGACGAAATGCTTCTTCGACTGAAAATGCTCCATCCACACTACAGAATCAACTTTCTGGAATTCCCTCACCTGGAATATTGAGCATCGATCAAGGCATTATATTTTCTACTCCACAGAGTATAAAGTAGAAAGCTTAAAAAGAGAGGCAGGGGGGCTTCCCATTTCAAAAACTGTGGAAGTGCCCTTGGTGCAGAAGGATTTTATAGGTCAGTATAGACTTCCTGCAAGGAGGTAGTTCCCACAGAATGTATTATTTGTGAAAGTCATGCCACTACATTGGAGAAGGTCTGTAAGCAATACAAGAAAGCAAGTAAACATGCTGATGGTGGATAATTTAGAATAGGAATAGGAGTGCGCAATGAATTGGGTTGTCCAAACCCTCTCTCAGCTCTCTTGATCTGTGTGAATTTGGCCATCTGAAAAACAACCAAGTGCCTGCCAGCACCTGCTTGATCCAACACTGCCTTTTCTTCCCCCTTTATATCTTTCTTGCTTGTTTTCTTCCCGTTTTTCAACCTGTCAAGACAGTATTGATGCTAATCTTGTTGTGGTTTTGTATTTCCAAGGACATAATGAAAAATGTGTACACAACTTTAAGTAAACCAAGCTCTTTATAAATGATTAGGTCAATTATAGTGCGTAGTCTGAAGTACCCAAAATTGCTTGGCAGGTTCAGACGCACACCATTTTTCAACCTTCAAAGGTTTACTGTCATGATGGTTTGTCAACAGGGCAGCCAATAAAAGAAAGTGAGATTTTCTGGCTGGTATATTCAAGGCTGGGTGATATTTCTTAGGAAAAACAAATCAGAACTTCTAACCAGAGTGCAAAAGTTTTAAGCCAAATTGAAGTTCATATTTTCCACATTTTGTCAGATATTCTTAAACTATACGACTTTGCATATCATTACTCAGTGTTAACCATTCAAATAAATCACAAACACAGAAGGGGGAATATACATAATACCTTTTGATGTGGGGATTTTTTTTCCCAAACAATTGATGAGATCTCTGTGTAGATAATTTAAATGCTTCAATTGAAATGAGGCTTGATTTTCAACAAGGTCTGGGTAAAATTCTGATGCTCTTAATCACGATTTCGAAACACAAACCCGAGTCAAATTTAGATTTAATACTTCTTTTGATTATGTTAAATTTGCAAAAACATTAAAACCCAAGAAAGAAGAAAACCTGCTTGTGTTGCTCTTGCTGCTTTTAGTCTGTTTTTTTTTTTTTTGTTAGTTTCTTTGAGACATAAATTTTGTGTAATCTGTGTTATGCTTTCTCTTACGTGAATGGTCAAACTTGGAAGGACCTTTTAAATCAAAGTCTGACAGTGTCTATAACACATTCAGTGATAAACTACTAGAATATACGACAAAGAAAGTCTTTTATTTGTCAGAATGACAGATTGAGATATAAAAATTGCAATGTTGGCATTGTGTTATGAAAAGCACAGATGGACAAACACGGTCTTTTGACATGAAATAGAGAGACGGACATTTTAAAGCCTTGAACTTGAGTTTTGTAGCACTTGTGTGAGAACATCCAAGAGCAATGTTTGGTTTTCATTTACTGATTTTGATACGATTATACAGACACTGCTTGTTTTCATGAGGAAAATTTATTCTGGAAATGAATTTTCAGAGTTGCTCTGCTCGGTGCTTCTTTAGGACTAAATTCCAGTGAAACTACACATAACTCAAATCACTGCAAAGTGTTAGACAAGAAACATAAAAATATCATAATATCTACAGGCTACAACTCCTATAAAACCGAGAGAACAAGCCCATCTCATAAAATCTACGGTAGGAACAAGCTTTTATTATTGTTATTATTATAAATTTAAAATTGTATCTTTAGGTCCTTACTTTAGGTTACTGGCAGTCTGTCGCAAAAACACATTTTATTCTCATTTCTTTAGCTGAATCTATGAACAATGCCAAGATAGCACTGCTTGACAGCAATATAATAGTATTTTTGCACCAACAAGGCAATTCCCAAAAAGCTATTAGCCAAAAACTTGGCGTATCTGAGCATGGTGTGTAGTGTGTCCTTAAAAAAGTTGAGGACACTTGACAAGTTCAGATCAGTTGATCCATTTATTGTTCGAAGCCTAATCAGAAATGGCATCAGTGGAAGGGTGGCTATCAAGAAGCCATTCTTAAGGAAGAAAATTCTGAGGTATGCCAAATTAAGTATAAACTGAAATTACACAAAAACCAGTCCCCACTGAAAATCAATGGCAAGCAGTCTTGCAAAGATCAGGAGAGAGGTACAACAGTGAGTATCTACAGTCTTCTGTAGAATGGGTCTGAAATGGTTTAGAGCTGCATTTCAGCCAGTGGTGTGAGGATATTGTCAAAGAGAATGGAATTATGCACACAGACAAGTATCAGCAGATTTTGATTCATGATGCAATACCATCTGGAAAGCATCTGATGCCAATTCAGTAAAAACATCCCAGAGTAGAGAAAAAAGACAAGAAGAAAGAAAAGAACACCATCAGTCATGTACTGACTTTCTCAGAGCCCAAACCTCACCATGATTGAAGCAGTATGGGATCACCTTGATAGACAACTGGGGAGCTACTCCTGCAGAGTACTTAAAGAAATTACATGCGTGAGACAGTTCTAACATGGGAATTCTTTTATGCCAAAGAGCCTTTATTTACTGCATGATGGAAAATGATTCAATAAATCACTGTACCTAAAGAAATGAGGGGTGGTTCAAGACAGCATTTAATGTATGATTCCTAAGTCAAGCAGATGTAACAGTCGCTATTAGAGACAAAGCATGGTTTCTTTCAATGACAAATGTAAACAAATACAGTGAAGGAAAGTGTGCATATGAATGTATATTTTCATAAATACTCCAGTTACATTGGCGCTATCTAATGTCAAAATGGTCCAAAAATTACTCCAATTAATTTTGCTTATCTAGCCTTATGGGAGAGGAAGTTCTTGCAGTCATTCAAGACATGGGAATGCATAACGAAAAACAAATAAGCAAACAAAGCTGGACCTGCTACCATTCATCCAGATGTCTTAAACTGGGAGCACCAGCAGAGGGACAGTCCTGAGATATTGTGGCTCACTTAGTCATCCAACATGAGAAGCTTTCCTCAGGGATACATCTGGACAGGAATGCACCCTTTTTTAAAAGTCTTTTTTTGTGTGTCTATGCTGCTGGCCATGTCAGTCTGCCCCTTTACTTAAGCACACGGGGATCGCAAACCCACCATCCCATGGAGGAGTCTATTACGTCCAAATATTTGAGATAGCATTCCAGTATACCCTCAAAACATCCCAGCAGGAGATTCCTCTGCCAGACAGTTGTAGAAATATATGAAAGGGGGCATGTTTTGTTTTAATTTCAGCCATGACAGAAACCTTACTACATACAGCGTTGTATGTTAAACCTCCTAGTCAGGCAAAACCTCAGGGAAAAATGGTTCCAGTAGTTTGTGTGCCAGCCCCACTACCTACCAAGCTGGGCGTCTTTTTAAATCAAAACGAATGAGCCTTTAATGACAAGGGTTGTTTCCTTCAATGTCACGTTGGTGTTTATCTTTCATCCTAACATCCCATTAAGCATAGACTCCGGAGTTTATAAACCGTTCCTATAGTTAATCACCACAGTGTGAGCTGAGCACGGCCTCCTTCACTTTCTCTTTCTGCCTCCCTCCATCCCATATCTGCACATCTACACGTGCTTGCATTTCCGTGTCTTTCTTACAATCTTTGCTTCGCTTTGATTTTAATACCGAAGACACAGAGACACTATCGCACCAGGTCCAGATTATGTTACTGTTCAGTCATTTTGCACGCTTCCACTGTTGCTAACACGCACTGTCAGTGGCTGCACGAGGCACTTCTAAGTAAGTGAGGCCGAAGTAGACCAGCTAACATGCACACATGAAACAGCTTTGACCCGAAGTTTACCACATATGTTTAAAAGGACGTGGACGCTGCTCTTATCCACGATGTGCAGCTAATGAGCAGTTTGATCTTTGGCTTCGGTTGACATGTTGCATGTTTGTGCATCTTGATCATTAGCTGCTCACGTGTTTGATGTTTTTCACAGAAAAACTGCAGTACGAGTACATTTGTACACACATTGAAAGGTTCTTGACATAGCATGTCATTGGAATTACATCACATCTTTTTCTGTTGTGCAAGGTTGCTAAAGAAAACAGAAGTAGAGAAAAGGATCATTTAGAGAAGCGCACACTGTGTGCATTACCTGTCTAATTCCTGGGTTTCTGTGTTCAGTTTCTGTTTGTTTTTGAATTTCATAGGCAGCGGCACTCAAGACATGTCTATAAACAAAAGCAAAAGCACAGGATGGATCAAATGATTTCAACCAGTGCAACCAAACATAAATGGTCATGCTCAAACAACAAAACATCTTATCCATTTTTTGTGATTAGTTTGAGGGCTTAAAGGTTCCAGGTACTAAATGGACTGTAAAGCAATAACACTGTGGGAAAAAAAAAAAGAGAAGAGGCTTTGTTTTCTTTTTGAAAGCTGCCATCTCTGAGGACGTGAATGAACTTTAAACCTTAACTGTTAAGCCAACATGACGAGTACCACAACGCTCAGAAAAACTGAAATATGAACATCTAATCTTGGAACCGAACTCCGTCTGGTGCTGTTGTAGGACTGAAAACCATGAGAAAGCCACGAATCTTAGTTGTATCATGGCAAACAATGATAATTACTCCATACAAGGTAGATTTTAGGAAAACAGTGACATCACCCATTCTTTTTTGCAATCTGTAACTGTTAAAAGTTATATCTTCATCCTTCCCTTAGACGAGACATCATAGACATCATGTATCACTGACGTGTATACATTTACATGGATAATGTGAGTGCTGTTTGACAGCATGTGTCAGCTTCTGTTCCAGTTTCTGCACCTTGTGATTGCACATGCCCAGAGAAGTAACATCTCATATGATCCTTCTCAGACTATCGGCTAAGCTCAAGGTCATCTCATCCAAACACAGGCGAAAAAACAGGCTTGTGCAGATAAAACAGTGTCGTGCACAAACCCGCATGCAGAAACGGACACGAACGTGACACACTCACGCGTGCAGATTTACTAACGTCCATGTCCAGGCCTCTGGAGGATTAACCTTTCCACCTCAGAATCACAGCAAACATGTCAACTTAAATAAACTTCTGGAACTATTTGTAACCATTTGTATTTTCGTTGTAAACTCAGACCAACAAGCACATCCATCTTTTCAATCAACAACAGATTTCTAAGTTAGTTCCTGTTAGGTCACCGTGCAGCAGCGCAATTTAGAGGTAGTCTGTCACTGCACCGTTACTGCAGAGGGGAAGTACATGAAGAAAAATGTTACGCTACATTTTTTCCATCCCTAAATGTGTGCAAAGTGCTTTCTCTACCAGTAATCACAACACTGACTGCTAAAATCCACCTGTACTAATCATTACAGCCAACTGTTTGCCTAAACCAAAAACAGATTGATGCTTCAGGCTGACACCAAATACAGCAGTGTTTTTACAAGGTTTTTCCCCTGTAACGCGCACTCGAATAACAATGTAGCAATAATAAACAGTCCTAAATGAAGGTCCAGATTTCTATAAAGGTCAGAATTTGGTGTAAACAACATGAAAGCATGGATTCATCCTGTATTATATCAGTGATACAGGCGTGCTGCTGGTTGTGTAATGTTGTGGGGGATACACTTTGAGGTTCTTAGTACCAGCTGAGCATCTTTTAAATGCCACAGCCTATCTGAGTACTGTTGCTGACCTTGTCCATCCCTTTATGACCACAGCGTTCTCATCTTCTGATGGTTCCATCCACCAGTAGAAATCTCCATGTCACAAAAGCTGAAATGATCTCAAACTGCTTTCTGGAACATAACAATGAGTTCACAGCTCTCAAATAGCTTCCACGGCAACCAGATCTTTGGGCTGTTGTGGAAAATGAGATTTGCAGCAGCAGTCCACAAATCTGCAGACAAAAAAGGGTCCAACTCGCAAAGGTGTAACTGAAGAAGTGGCCAGTGAGTATATGTATCAACATGTTTGTATGGGTTTTGCATTGTGAAAAAAGGAAGAGAAAAAAATGTAGGACTAGATAAATTAAGTATAGACTGATTTTTACAACATTGAATTATATAAAAGAGCTATTTCCATGTCAATTTGGGTGGGGTTTTTTTGGTGGGAGTGTGATTAGCTATAGTTTGGTGTAATGCAACAAAGCAAGTTCTAATGAAAATCTAAATCAGTATCTGCTTATATGTAATGTTGAACTTTTTAGAGCCTTTACTAGAAAGAAAAAAATCCAATCCACAGCTTGCTTGCCTAAAAGATTATTCGTTAGAGCCTCTCGTTACCGTACTTGATTGAATACTTAGATTGTGTGTACTTATTTTGTGTTTTAAAAACAAACGAATTATGCGTTTTAGGCGTGTGAATTGCATACTTGGTGCAATTCATCACCAAATTCTGTCGTGCAGCAGGTGTTCCTTATCAGCTAATCGACAGCTCTGATAGCAGCGTGACCGAAAGTACAAACAGCTAAAACGACCAAAGAAAAGAAACATACTGAAACAGTCAACGAAGTCAATGATTTTATGAGGACTCTTGAGTTGCACTGTACGATGTTTTGAGGGTGTTATTGTTTAACAGCAGGGAACATAAGAAATGTCACAGGGTAACCCACTTTACTGACTTTCCTCTACACGTCTCTAGTGAGTGTGCCAGCTCCAGCTGTGGTATTCTGTGAAATATGAGAAGTCTGGCTCAGGTCCCCGCTAACGCAAACACAACTCTGTACAGGGTTACGAGTGTCTTTGCTTTCAAAGCAAATATTAAGATTTGTGGGTGCAAATGTGTCTGGTGCAAATGTGTCTGCATGTGCGTCTATATCTTTTCGTGCGTGTGCGTATTGCCACTAGCAGGCTGAACGAAGTGTCACACCAATCACAGCACTTAAAGCGATAAACCGAGACCCGACTCACTTCATGTGCCCAAAGCGCCCAAAGAAAACAGAGGCAGGTTATAAACAGCCAGCCCTTCTGAATTGCTCCAGACTGAATTCCATCAAGATGTGTGGGTCTGAAGATGTAATTCAATACGTTGCACAATACTCACAGAGCAGCTCGCCTCCCTCACTCGCACCACAAGACAATAAACGATTAAATAAATACGTGAAGTAATGCTCAGATGTGACACGAAGGGCTTAAGAACAAGTGGCTCACATCCTACCACCATAAGAACGCAACAAAAACAATGGAGACAACCATTACTCATCTGAAGATCTATGTAGGCCACAGTGCGAGGGAATGAAGCTGTTTATGTTTTCTTTCCTACTATTCCGAGTCTGTCCCAATCTTCTTCTGTCTTCTTTTCACCGTTATGCGCTTCCTGTCAACAGTTTTCTACAACTTGGCCTCACTCTACGGCCTTTTCTCCTCATTTTGGAGCATCTGACCTTGATTCTTGTGTTTCTTTGCTTTAGAATCCGAGAAACACACAATCTGCAAGGCTAACTCCAAGCAGGGTGAAACGGCGCTGCCCTCTGGAACCTCTGGAAGACTCCCCAGCGTTGACAAACAAAGACATCCACTCAGAATGCAACATCTGTCAGGGAGAGTCAAAGAGACACTGGAGGGAGAGCCGGCCTCAAAGGCAGCATCTAAGGCGGCTTCAGGAATTTTTCCTCCACTTCACAGAAATATCTACGGGATTGAAAATTATCATAAACGAAGATCAAACAACACAACTTAGAGTGAACTTCCAAATTGGATGAACACAAACTGAAGCATGTAGCGAGAGCATTCAAATTCACAGCGTATCTTTATTTTTCATTCTGCGGCACATTGCCAGAATCAGCAATACAAGAAATTGATATTTTATCAGTTATCTTTTCCTGGAAACAAACCAGTTGGGGAAAAAAAAGAGAACATCTGACAGATTACTGCAAATTCAAACCGAGTTAGACGTCTTGGGGTATTCTCTGCAAACAGCTCAAATATCAAATATCCAAACAGAGCTTTGTTTTTAATGCCATATCAGTTCCTTTGACCTTAATCAAACTTTGATTTACAGCGTACGACCTGCATGAACCGAAGTCTGGAGGAAAACAAATAGCAGATATGGGTGAGTAATATTATCATCTGCTCTGTTTATCAAGAGTCATTATAAAACAAAAATACAAAAAAGATAACAGGCAGCTCTGCGACTGAAGTAAGTTTAAACACACTCGTGATTTGCTGCAGGCTAAAATAACAGCACATTACATTACTAACTGTGCACTTACATCGACCATAATGTCTAATGTTCCACTCTATCTAAGTTGTTATTATCTCATATTTGGCTCATAATCACTCAACCTTAGCAGTGGCAAAGATGCAGACAAGAACCTTTTTGCTTTTGGCAACTCTTCTGACAACAACTTCCACTCTAGTACTAATGGCTTTCACTTGTCTGCCCAGAATAATATTATGTATGGTTGTTCTGTTGGGAGGCAAAAAACCAAAAAACCTCTTATTTCAACAATTTTATAAGAAAATATTTAAATACCACACTAGAATAAAACCTATACACATACACTTACCTTAAAGCTGATATAATCTGTATTGCTGTATAAACAATGGCTCTGTGATGGTCTGTCAACCTACCCCATATCTTGCCCCATGACAGCTGGGATAGGCTCCAGCACCTTTCACCCTAAGTTGAACGGGTGGATGAATGGATGACTTGGTGTTATTAACTCTAAATAATTTCCCAGAGCTTTTACAAGTATTGAGATATAAATAAGTAAGGAAGTAAAGTTTATTTCTAAAGTGCTTTTTACAGATATATCTTCACAAAGCAATCCAAAAAATAAAATATAGGAATTAAGGAAAACAGCTAACTAAAAACAGGTACTATCCATAAGAATCTCAACAAAAGGCCTCCTTGACTAAAAGGCGTCCAGAGAGTCAGCTAAACAAAGTTGGAGTTGGAGGCTATTTCAAAGTCTCAGTGCTGGAATTGCTTCTGACTTCATTGTTTGGTTTGTTTCTCTTATGACTCTTCTGGTCCTGGCAAACTGCTGTTTAAGTAAAAAAAAAAAAAAAGCTCTAGTTAAACCGCTTTGTTCTTAATGTCAACTAAAAAGCAGACTTGCAAAGTTAGCAAAGGTGAACATAATGGAGCGTTTAGCAGCTGAAAAGTCAGATATGTCCCTCTGAAGTTGGTGGTGACCAGATTAGAGCTAAAAGGAATCTGAATACAACCTCTCATCAATCAGATGGCCTGGGGCTAGACTTCAGACTACCTCCAAATTTTTTTTAATGATGATTAAAAGTAATAATACGGTATAGCATATGTGCGTGACTTTTTTCACTGTGTCCAAGTGGCCAAATCACAAGAGTACCTACATCCGTAATACCTCTAACGACCAAATGAAGAAAAATTAGCACCATTAGAAGAGTGAGAGTGCACGGAAACATGAGCCTATAAGAGGAAACTCTCAATTTATTTTACAGATGCACGAATGGGTGCCAAGCTACAAGCTATAGCTACAGTGTTTTCAGTGGGGATGTCATAAATCCTGCAAGCATTTAGCCAAATGTATAACCTTGTAATTAAAGCAAAATAAATCCTCAATAAAGTACCCACCTGAGAGTAATTCACTAAAATGAATGATGGAAAAAGAAACCAAATGGTAACTTTGTATCGCTGCACTAAAGGAAACTAGACAAATTCAAAATGGACTGTCACATTACCTAGAAATGTACTGCTTCATTCATGTGACTTTAAAGAGACATAGGTGTACAATACCTGCCTGGCCAGTATCAAAGCTGCCATCATGTTCGCAGCCACCGGTTAATTGAAATACGACCTCTGGAAAAAACGGGTGAGTCTGAAAACAAAGCGGTACGGCTTATTGAGCATGACAAAACCGCTAAATGCCCCCTTTCCCTGAAAATCAGAAACATTAACAGTGTTGAACCCCATTTTCATGTCCGTGTGGAAATACTGCGGCATTGTTGTAATGTTTTTCCCTGCTCCCACGACACGCAGAAGCAGAAAGTTCTCTTTCCTTTTCACTTACAGTCAAAGCACAAGTGCAACCAAGAAAACCCTTCTGGAAGCTGTTATTGGAGCGCCCTTCTGTAATTTCTATGGTTTCCTTTTTGCAAGTTTAGAGGTCCAGAAGGACAAGACTTTTTATTCCTTGGAGCATTTGCCCGTCTTTATGTATCATCCGATTGTTAGCTTTGGACAACATTAAGAGTGAAAATAAACTCTTATAGAGGAAGTCACTACTAAAATAGATAGGTTTCCCCTTGGATCCCCAGGCACACTGTGTGGCCTTCTGACAGCATTAAGTAGAGAAACATATTCACTCTTTCTCAAATGAACTCCCAATATGGAAGGGAAACAAGCTGCTGCCCACATGTTGGTATATCCTCTAAAGCACTGTTTATGCAACGCAGTCAAGTTCGTCAAGAGGCAGAAAGATGGGAATTTCACAGGGATAAGACACCCAGGATGGTCATTTCCCCTCCATGTTCAACAGCTTAGTTTGGCAAAGGCTTCTCCAGAAACTTTCTGCAGTTTCCACAAGAGGGGGAAATGAGAAGATCTTATTACACTTCAGTGCACCAAAGAACACCATCTGTTGTTAAAGTGCACTAAAAAACACCAGTTTCATCTTTTTACATGTCAATAAAGCTGAGTTTTGGTATTGATCTAAGTATGTCGCAACACTAAATATTGGAAATTGTCGAACATCAAAATCTTATTAGCTCAGTCAACATTTTTGGTCATTTCAGTTTGTATATCAGTTATGAAAACTTGCTTGTATCTACACTCTATCGAACAACCAAAAAAAGGGTGAAAAAACTCCAAACACAATTCAAAAGTAGATGCTGATAAAATGTAGCTTTTAAAAATGTTTCCACCACCAACAAAACTCATTTTATGCAATAAGTGCATATTTAAATCTGGCTCCTGGTTACATTTGCAATCTTCTGGCTTCTTTATTCCATGACGGCTGCTAACATTTAGTCGAGGTGAAATTGTCCTGTTGTTCCGATAGCATTAAGATTTTGGGACAGCCTGCTTGAAGAAAACATTTTAATAGGAGGTTTTTAGAACATTATGGCCTGTATATGTACATAAACGGTAGGAGACCTTATGGCGAGATGACACTGGGAATCCTTTTTGTGCCCTAAATTGCACAAAGTTATAAGCACGAGATATTTTAAATCCCAAGAAGATCAACTCATACTTAGGTATTTCAAAAATAAGGTTTGCTGCATTGACCAGACAGTTTATGTTATAAAAGCTTCAGAAATGGAAACGTTAGCTTGCTGCTGTTTGATGCTAAATGATTATGTTTGATGTTTGTGAGACACTGTGGTTGAGATTTATATATATTCAAAGTTTCATTGTGGAATTTTACAGGCATACACTGGATTTGGATTGAAAATGGATGATTTTTTAATGCACTTTGACGTGACATATGGTGACATATGTTTGAAATAAATAAATAAATAAATAAATAATAATAAATAAAGCTGACTTGCCAGCATAAGATAACAAAATCTCTTCTAAGCTGTAACCGTATTGCATTCTAGCAAGGAACTAACTAATAGCAAAAACACCTGTTTATGAGATATGGAGAAAATTCGAAAAAACTTGTACTTTACCTTACTGCTGCATATTGAGTATGTATTTTAGCATTTTGTTAGCTTCAGTATTCTGTATCACTCTGTTTTGTACTAAGATTGGCTGGTTTGTAACAGACAGGTGAGTTGCTGCAGCAGGTGCATTGTGGGAATTGAATCCTGTGAAATGTCTGATGTACTGTCCCAGTTTTACAGCCTGTCTGATAAAGGATTTTTAATACCGATCTATACTTGTTTGGTTCTTCCTTGTTGGCAAACACCTGTTGCCAACAAGTTGCAGAGCGCCCTCAGGTGGACAGACTATGCAACATCAACACTTGTAACATCACTGAAGGGTGTTTCTTCTCTATTTTTTTTTTTCATTTTCAGCTATTGCCCAATATAAACCCCATTAAAGTACAAATCAGTGAATAATTAATATCACTGTGGACAATATATTTGGTAAGAACAGAAAATAAAAGTATTATAGATAAGTGTCAAAAATAAAAACACATTTGCATACCAAACACAGTCACCTACCTGTTGTCTTTTATTTTCTCTCCATTTCTTGTTTTTTGTGGGGGTTTTCTGCCCGTGTGTTCCTTTTATAATTCTGTGAAATTCTGGTAAGAAAGCTTATCCATGGCTCTTCACCTTGCAGACAGGAAAAAGAAGTAATCCTTGAGCAAACACGAGCCACCTTTGACTGGTTAGGAATGTTATCCGGGTCCATATACTTTACCCTGGGTTGACAAAGGTAAGATCTCAGGCTTAAAACACTTCCCCAACAGCTGTTTGCTACATCACTCTTAAAAGTGTACCCCCCACACTGGACTGAAAGCACAGGCACAGGGTTGCTATCTATAATAATCTTCTCTGTCCGTCTCTTTCATCAGGGCTGGTTGGAGCAACATCAGGGCGAGCTTTCTTTAAGACAAGCAGTAAAAAGACCGGCGTGATTAAGATAGATAGACCGACTGAGACGCTTAATCTTCTGTCCAATGAAAAATGTTAACTGCATCCTGATGTTCTCCCCCCCATGTAGTGCAATTAGCGTGAATTACCACTGTGTGTTTAAACTTCCCTTATGAAATGACCAAGAGGTAATTCCTCTTTATTTCTGATATTTGTTTTTTCTGCTTTTGTATTTAAATTTACAGTATTTAGAAGACACATCAGAAAATTCATGATAAGATTGTCTTTGGTCCTGCACGATAAACTCCTAGGTGTCAGGAGAGAAGCACAATGGCAGTAGTGGTGCTCTCTTCCTTACATCTGAGGAGAAAGTTATTCTAGAGGTCCCATTAGTCAAACCTTCAGTGCACGAATGCTGCCGTTGTGTTTTCACAGGGTCCCTTGTACTGTCATAGACGGATGAGGTTCACTGAGCAAAGATAGAGCTGGTATTATTATAAACCATGGCCTTTCTCTGCACTTAAGACACAGACAGAAACACATACACAAGTTTTCAGACGTTTGACTACTAAAAGTCTTTTCTCATTTTTCCTCCCTTTAATGGTGACTCTACATAAACAACTGTGACACACAGAATGCTAAATGTAGATAAAGTCAGTAGTAGCGACAAAATCCCTCTTGTGCTATACCCAAGTTGGTTTGAGACGCATTTCTAAGTTCTGTAGTTTCGTAAGATATTCTGAATTTGCTGGAGGGTGGAGTAGCCCCCAACACTACCTCCCTTAATTACGAACTCAGTCAACATCTCGCTCTAGCAGACCGCTGCCACTACCTGGTTAATTGATGAGAAATGACTATTTCCTCCAACTCGTGGAGTGAAAATTACTTTCTCTGAGAAAACGAAAAGCAGACGCAGCGTAGCTCTGAGAGCTTTCGAAGGACATGTTCATTGCGTACAAACAGATTAATCGGTGAAATTCAGCTTGATAAATTCCCCGTTACACTGTGATCCATGAAATCCATCAGTTGTTAGCTGTGCGCGTGTTTGACTTACAAACTGCGGAAAATAAAATAAGCCATCAGCTTTTAGGTGTTGATGGCAGACTGGACATGCTAATCTTATTTGGGAGCAACAACACTGTAGAAAGAGCAGGAGCACGAGATCCTGTGATGCCAAAATTGGAAGTTTGTTTGTTTGAATCGTGTATTCATTTCAGAGACATTTTCGGAGACACAAAGTCTCAAAGCCTGAAAAAGCAGAGTGCCTGCCAAGCAGTATCAGATATGGCTTCAGAATTCGCATCTTATTAACATATTTGAACATAGCACCTCACAGATCTTCAAATTCCCATTAAAAGGATTTAATTTAGGAGTTATTTAACCAATAAATTCTTCCAATAAAAATATTCACATAAAACTTCTTTTATATGAATCTGGATTTTCAGGCTAAACTCACACTTGAACAAAAATAATGAGAGCATTCTCCTTCCATGTCTTTTCCTCCTCTTTGAGTCTCTTGGGGCTCCCTCTGACTTCCTGCCATTAAAGAGACAGCCCACTGGAGAGCAGAGGGTGACTGACATATAGCTACCTTTGCTGTATGAGCATCTGTGGAATTTTGCGGTTAACACAGAGAAAAGTAGGAAGACGTCAGGAAAACAGAGATGTGTTAGACAGAGACGCAGTACACAGTTACGTAACCAAATACTCCAGTCTGTCCTCTTTTGTGTGTTATCAAAAACACATATTTTTTTAACTAATAAAAGTCTGTTTGTCAACTCAGAAGCAAAGAAGATTAATGCCACTATGAGACCAGGCTGCTTTCTCAACAACTGAAGGAGTTATGAGGTGTAAGTCAACCAGTTGACAGCCGTGCATTTTAACATTTTTGATGTTGTCAGTGTTTTGTGTGGTAATCTCTGGAATTTTATTTTGAAAGTGGCCACACAGCATCACCCTTTGGGGGGGATATGGGTAAAAGAAAGCTGCACTTTTCCAAGGCACATAAACTCTCCTACAGACAAGCACTTTGACAAACTACGTGTCGACTACATGAAAACAGCAAACACTGCATGGTTTTAGTCTGACAGCCTCATCCACAAACCAAAACAAGGTATCTAGTGAAGCTACAAACAGACGCTCTGGGGAGACCACACACCCAAGCAGACACAAATATCTCAACAAATAACACACAGCAGCCACTTCAAAAGAAAAAACTCATGCAGATGCAATTCTAAGATTTTCAGCGTGGTTCTGATTAAAACAGGAAAATTCCACTGCGTTCTTATTTCAGGTTATCATTAAGCCAAGATCATGTTTAAAAGAAAAGAGAGATCTAGCACCTGATGCTCCACATAAAGTTCCTCCTTACCTTCTGTAGCCACTGGGTGTAATTCTCCATAACGTTCTCCAGCTGCTGGATCTTCTGGCTGGGAAAGTCTGGCTCAGGTGGTGGAGCGTCCCTCTGGAGAGAGTTGGCGTTGTACTGCGAGCTACTGGCCTTCGCTTCCTTGCAGGAGCCTCCTCCAGCTCCCTCTCCCTCAGGTAGGATGAAGGTGTAGGTGCACTGGCCATGCTGGATCTTATGAAAACGTCTGTTATTGGAATTACTACTGCTGCTGCTGCTACTACTAGTAGTACTCCCTCCATTACTGCTACTGCTGCTGCCGTCCGTCCCTCTCCGTTGCTCACCTCCTCCGCAGCTCACAATCACCAGAAGCGCCGCCAGCGACAGCAGGTGACGACTGTAGTGGTACCACAGCATCATATCAGCCTGGAAGCGCTGTTGAGGGTGATTAAATTTCTTGTGTCTCTTGTTTCTCCTTCTATGCTTTACTAGATGTTCTCTTAAGTGCTGAATCAGAAAACGTTAGCCTGAAACATGTATCCTCCATCCTTAAGTTGGACCTCCAGCAGTCAGAGTTCATGTAGACTTTTTTGCCATGGACGGGACACACATGTATGTTTCCAAACCTCCTCTTAAGCTTTTGTCCTGGCAGGGAAAGTTGCACACATGTCTTGGAGTGTGACAGCTTGGCTATATTTCTTGGTGTTCCTCCAGTAAATCAGAGCCTGCCTGCGTTTATCAGAGTGTGCATTTAAAGTAGGTGCTGGGTATGCTGGGATAGTGTCGTCAGACCTCCCCTGGTCTCTCTGCCGTTCTTTCCTCCTCTGCTCGCAAACTTAACGACTGGGGGTAGAGAGTGAGAGAGGGAGAGGGAGGGAGGGAGACGCGCACTCTGAAGAGCAGTTCCAAGCTTCCAGCACACTCTGCGCCTGCCCCTCGCAGAGCCTGCAGAGGAATGTGACTCTGTGCATGGACGTATTTGTGTGTGTGTGTGTGTGTTTGTGTGTGTGTGTGTGTGTGTTTGTGTGTGTGTGTGCGCCAGTGATCCTGGCAGAAAGAGACCTCAGCACAGAGGACATGCTTAGACTGTGGGGATCAGCTTTCAGACCGGTTTATGTGGTTGACCTGCTCCCTTGCCTGTGTAAAATAATAATAATAATAATAATAATTTGAACGCACGCATTTAATTTATCTCTTCTTTTCTTCCTGCTCAGCTAATAACAGGTGCTATGAACCTGTCACCTGTGCTCGGGGTAGCTTTATATGTTCTTCTGCTTATCTCTTGAAAGTACAAATCCATAGTCAGGACAAGCATTGTTTTATAAACTGCAGCACCTACATGGAAGTAGCCATAGGATCAAACTGCAAACCTACGTAGTGGCTAATGGACAGCAAACCATACGCCTGAGCTACATTTACCACAAGATATTAAGTATCTTTCATTCCATAGAATTTGTTGCAGTAAATTTAAAATACTATTAGAGAGCACTCAAACACCAAAAATGCCCACCATTCTATCATTTTGCTAATGTTTGCTAAGTCTGTTTGACACTATATATACTGTAAGTAGTATATACATATATGTACATGCAAATATTTAATATGTACTATAGAGAAAAGTAAAAATTCAGCAAACAGTCACAAAGCATCTGTGGTCAACACGTTCTCGGTTGGCCAAAGCCTACTGTCATGGGCTAAGTTTTCTATTGGCAAACCTAAGTCAGCAACCTCCTTATGACTAATAAAAGCCATGTTTTTCCCAGTGATTTCATTGTATTGCATTGCATTTAACAACCAATTGCAAGCAGTTGCTGTGACCAACTGGTTGCTCAGAGACTGGCTGTGCAACATCCTCAACCTCTGGGTGACCACTTTTGATTGCACAGGTCACCTCCTGGGTAACCTGTCTCCAAACAACTGCAGTCTGACTCAGACAGACTACAATCACTCAGAGAAAGTTTGCAAATACTCACTGTCTAGTTTATAAATGCAGACAGATTGCCAACGCACTGCAAGCAGTCTGAGTCAGTCTGCGCCAGTGAGCGCAATTTGTCTCCAATACTTCTTTATGCAGTAGAAGACCTGGCACATCTGGTTGAAAAATGGTTGTATGGAGCCTGATCTATGGAAGGTCTTGTCCACTGAATTTGTACAGTAACAAATTATTAAACTGTAACTATTATGGCTTGTTTTAGACTTAAAATCATACCGCTTTTTAGGTGTCGTTTTGCTTGGTATCTTAACTACAAGAGTTTACATAATCACAAGTATATCACATGCCTTCCAGTGTCACGTTTTCATGAAAACAAAAGTGAAATCCAAGAATGAGCAGGGGATAGATGGAATGCTTCTTTAACATTAAGCCAGAACAAGGGGCAGAGTGAGGAAATACAGCGCTGAAAGACCCTGGGTTAAAGGTCAAGTCCTTGTTACGGCCAGCCTATTAAAATCTCTGATTCCGGGAGACACAGCTGTCTGATTTCTGGCTGAATTTCAACATTCCTCGTCAGTTCAAGACATTCAAATTTGTGTACATGCTTGAGTGTGTCTGTTTTTCTGTTTGTGTGTGTGATGTATGTGCAAATACTGTATCCAGCATATGTTTATGTATATCCTTCTGCTTATGCATACTCACAGTACATGTCACAGAATTCTGCGTAATCCTGTGTGGGTTTGACATCTTGTGTATCCAGTGATATCAGAAGGCTGAAAAAAGTTGGGTCTTGTGTGTGGGAGCAGAGGGGTGGTGTGAATGAATGCATGAAGGAGACCCAAGATAACAAACCCTCTGAATAACCCAGACTGGCCAAGACACAAAGCATGTTTGCTCTTGGAATGCTTTTCTTAGGTTGACGTACTTTGCTGGTGTCCTAAAAGTGAGGCGCCTTTTCCTGTGTCCAAAGGAAACTAAGGAGGAGACAATTGTAAGAACTGGGGCTTGTAAATCTAAACAGCACATGACTTTGATGCACAGCTATACATGAAAATATCTAAACAAATTTAGGAATTATGACTTAGTATTCCTTTAAAGCTACAGTATAGATATTTTCACATGCATAATGTAGGAAGAACAATGTTATTTATTTTTTTATTTATTTTTTAGCCTTTAATAAAACAGACAAACACAGAAAACCAGAGGTATTAAAATAGAACATTAAATAAATGTGTTTTTTCTGTTTGAAGCTGCTACGGTTAGAGGGCATTTTGCTTTCTGTAGCCTTATATGGTCACTGCAAATCAGTTCAAAGTTGCTCTTAGTAATCACTTTTATCCTGTGAGGAAGCATCTTATTGAGATTAATGCGTGTGTCCACGTGCTTTTCGTTGAAGAAAGTCCATAAAACATTTTTGGAACACAAAACGCTTAATTTTCAGCCATCTCACATCCAGCAGTGGCTTGTTTTGCAAAGGAAAACACACAAGCTGTTTATATTTATGAGTTAGTAACTGAGTGCTATAGTCTCAGATCTGAAATCTTACTGGAATGTAAACTTATTGAGAAAACAAACAGTTTACAGAGCAACGAGAGAAAAATGATTCACTAACTCTTGGCATCCCATTCTGCCTGCTCCACATGTACATCCAATACATACCCAGTTTAGTAAAATACAAAAATCTACATGTATACACAGATATATGTATATGTATATGTGTGTGTATATATATATATATATATATATATATATATATAAATAAATAAATGGAAGTAAGGTAACATATAGCTTGCTCAGGCTAGCTAGCTGGCAGGACGGTTAGCTATGTTCAACAGATCCAGGAAGGGGCTTTTCTTTGTGGAGGTTGAATGCTCTTCCTGGGTTGTCTGAGTCAGGACAGATTAATTTGTGCTTCTACAGTGACCGTAGTACAAAATGACAAAAACACAGAAAATTCAAAACGCTGGGTCAAATGACCCAGGACCATGACAGAATAGTTATCTGTCTCTATATGTTACCCTGTAAATGTAGTGCTGCAGGACATGTATACATGTTTCTATACTTGATTCTAACCTAATGCTAATGCCTAATGCTAAGTCTCTTTTACACTGCTGGAACTGTAACTATTAGAACACAGAATAAAAATACCTCTTCAGTCAAAAGAATTATTTTCACTTTGATCTGCCAACAAACTAAAGCAATTTTCATTTATTAGGCAACAGGACAGAAATCTTTAATATTTAAATGCATACAGGAACAAAAAAATCACAGCTCTAATCAGCAGCCCCACTTTAGAAATAAACAACAACATATGGATTTATAGATTTTTAATTCCCATTTGATCATCATATGATCATGTGTGATTGATGCTGAGGTCACTCATAGGGATCATTTTGTGGTCACATGACTTGTAAAATGCCACTTTTTACAGACACAAATCCCAGGTAAACAGAAAAAGCAACATGTTAACTATTAACTATATTTTCTGTATTGGATGGAGGTATGATACCAAAAAGAATTTGTGACATGTTTATTTTTATTTAACTTTTATTTGATATTAACCACTTGAGATAACAACTGTTGTAGGTCTAAAAATGTGATAACTAATTTAAACATGTTATTTGGTTAAGATAAAAATAAAGCAGTTAAATGTTGACAAAAGTTTTATTGTTTAGATAAAGTTATTCTGCATCCAAGTCGATCACCAATGACGACTAACAATAAAGTTTGTGTTTATTTATTGGAAACTCATTATCAACTCAAAATTCATGGTAAAAAATATTTTTACTCAGTGGCATATTGGTCCACTATTAAGATGTGAGGGTCTTTGATCTTCTATGGTTGGCTAGAACCCCGCCCCCCCCCCCCCCCCCAATGTGGGGCATAAAGGGTGTTGTCACTGGATATAAAAGGCACAAGCGTTCCGTTTGACTCCAGTGACAAACCTAAGCAACTCATTCAGAAATGCTTGAATAGCTTCAGCTCGATTTGAATTTGATGAAATGGTTGTATAACCCAGCCTAACACTGATGGAACCATTTCTTTTGGTCCTGAGCTTAACTGTTTGTCATGGTGACGGTGACTGAAGGGGACACAAATACGCGCTTAAACACGAATTTCAAGGCAGTGGTGAACTAGTGCCAGCCTCCATGCTACTGACATATCAGTGGCGGGATCTGCTTGCAAGTGCAAATGTGGGTCATTTTCATATTATTCTCCTGTTCTGAGTTCAGTTCTGATGTGTGATATCCTGAGATCCTTTCTGAAAGATCCACGGTCTGGTCTGCTGGGGCCTCAAAGGAGCGTTAATCTCACACACAATAGCCTCGTTAGCATTTGACCATTGATGACATCACTTCATGCTAGATGGCTGAGAGGTGATAGTTAAAGAGTTATGCATTTGTGGGTGCTTTGAGTGGTTGTGGTTTTTGTGAAAGACTGAATGGATGTACTGAAGTGCATGTGCAGGGAGTAAAGAGTTACACCAGTGGCTCTGCAGGCACTTCATCTACTTTGCAGTAAGTCTATAGAGTAATAGGCTCGTGTTTTCAAGTCTGCTTACTTAAATCCTGTGGGAAAATAATAATGGGGCTTAACGTCCAGTGGGTTTTTTTTTCCCGTAGCGAGACAAACATAAAGGATTAAGAAAAAAAAGCAGACATTCAGCTGAGTAGAAATAAATCGAGGCCTAAAACGAACACGCATTTTGCTTTGCAATTTCCTGTTGAGAGTCGAATTAAAACGTAATTCTTAAATTCCTTGCAGACCAACCTCATATGCAAATGCAGCAGACCCACCTGAAACACTATTCCTTGGTTCAACAAGCAGCATGCTAGAACAGAGTGCAACAATGGTTGCGCACTTAAAGGGCTCTGATTCCAAAATTTAATTTTCCGTTCATTTTCTCCATTGAAATTTTAGAAAATCCTCATATACAGAGTTTTAATCCTTGAAACATACCAAACAAATTCTTGGTGACTAATGACCATAAAAAGATTTGATAGGGAAAATGAAGGAAAACTAAATAAAATCCAACATAGACCGTGTGACGGCTCAGGAACTACTTGTCCCATAATCCATTGCAAATCCCAGATTCCACAGCAAACGTCCAATTTTCTTGAATTTAATTATATTTATTATTGTAGTGTTTATTTAGTTAATAATAATTCTAAAGTTTGTGTCGTGTTTTGTGTGTGTGTGTAACAAAGTATAGCCTAGTTATTGTTGTGGCACAGAGGTTCATTCTGACAGTTTTGAAATTTCATGCTCTCTAAACAATCTAACGTTCGTGGGTTTAAAATTTTCCATGGTAGCAGTGAACTCCACCAATCAGAGACATTGCTGTTTCAATTTGGGATTGTGGTGAGTGTAGTGCTTTTCCACAACATTACCAATAAAACACATTTTTGCTAAAATAAGGTTTATATCATACAGACTTGTGGTTTCCACAGGAGCACATGCCATTGTTTCACAATGTCACTCATAATGAATTGGCTTTGGATGGTTAAAACATTGTGGCACATAGTCAAAATCCCTACGGAGAATATGAATGATACTTTTACTTCAGGAACCTCACTGCTGAGCTCAAAGTTTTGACTTTCCTGTTAAATATACATCTGCTTTGCAGATGCCATAAAATGCGGCTTTTTCAACACACTAGCTTGACTGCCATTAAATATGATACAGATGTGTATGACAGTCAGACAGTAAATCCTCAAAGGATGAAATCCTGTGATTTTTATTTTATTTTATTTTCTTCCTTTGCTTGTTTTCTTTGACCGTTTACTAGTCTACCATCATGTTGGATAGATTCATAAAACATTGCTTTCAGTATTTCCTCAGGCTGACTTGGAATCACGTTAATGGGTCTGTGCCAGCACAAGACTCCTCTTTTAATGCTAAAAAAGCTACTGCTGGGATTTACTAAAGAGTTGGCATGTTAATTTCACAACTGAAAGCGTGGACGCAGGTATTTTAGTTGTTGGCCTTATTACAGAGTGCAAAAGGAGAATATTTAAATGAATTAGACAAACATGATTTATTAGGTGAGCGACATGCACTTTACCCAACATTGTGAAAAATTTATTGCCAATTTCTGGGTCTGATGTGGCTGTAATCAAAGCCGCTAGGAGAGAACATTTATTTGAAACGAGAGCAGGAGATGCTGCCAGAATTGCATGTGGTTCATGGCTTGACATATCTGTCACAATGCAGAAATAAATGGGACTGTGTTACTGTTTTAAAGTTTGAATTTTGCAATATGCAATACTGACTTTGATAAATACATAAAGATCACACTACTACCTTGAGGCGACTGTTGTGATTTGTATAAATAAATTGAGCTACTTGCAAAAATACAAGAGTGATGTGAGATTTCAGGTTCACATGGGAGAATAATTTCTGTTAACATCTCTGCTGTTGTAATCCTGCTGTCCACCTATTATCGGTGTTATTAGGGCATGTATTGTTTGCTCTCTCAAGCCATAATTATGCTAGGCTAGGTTGCAGACATGGACACAGACAAGTGAAGAAACAATGGCTGAGGAGTCACTCCTGTTACTTCTTTGAAGTTCACCGCCTAGTACGCATGCACAGTTCGTGCACAAGTAAACCAAAAATGAGCAGGCACATCCACATGGACCTACACATTTAACAGCCAATGACACTTGGACTGAAGTGGACGCTAGCATAAATCTCGCCTAGGGTCGCTTGTGCTGTCATTGTGGTTGGTTGACTGGCAGATTTCCTGTCAGCCTCAGCTGCACTTGCATTTGGAGCTATTTGTAATATAGTTTAATTCTAAATGTTCTAAACTCGAGCATTTTGACAGTGGCTATGATAACATACTTGCACAATGTTCAGTTTGTAGCATTGTGTTGACTAGAATAGTATGTGACTATACATAACAACAGTCTTGTTATCTGCTCTTTTGTCAGAAAGATCCTGATTAAGATCGACAATAGCCAAGCGTATTACTTTTTGCTGAACCAGCATTGGATTTGATGGATTTTGTAAACAACCAGTTCTGACATGTGCCTGCTGGAGCAATGATGTCATCAGGGCGAGACCACTGGAAAAGTGACAGTGGGAAGCCATTAGCACAAGGTGGCTGTCAGTCTTCCTTTTCCCCTTGGGATCCACAGGTCGATATGTACTCCACAGGCATGGCCTCCATCTCCTGTCAAAGCATGCCATATCCCTATCCAACCTCAATTCCACCCATCCTTGATACATGAGACAAAGTTCAGGCCGAGGTGAATGGAAAAGTAAAAAGGTTTCTGTCTGTCAGTATGGTATTAAATCTTATGTTGCTCCTCAGAAGAAGAGCTGTTTTCTTTAACTCGTTTTTTCTTTTTTCTTATCTCAACAGAAACAGAAATAGGAAAGTTAGGAAAAAGGGGGCACCCACGGTCAAGTTAACTGCACTGTTGGTGGTCCTGCAGTTGGGTCTGGTACCATGGTAAAACTCTAAAATGAATGACAAAGCATCAGTAAACAATAGAAACAGACAAAAAAACATAAATAAATGAAAAAGAAATATGGGTGCTTTGTGCCCACTTGCAAAAGCTTTTGTGGTTCGGACCTCATGTTTGTTTTTCCTCTATGCTTCAGCAATTTATCATTATAGCAAAGTCAATTTCAAATTCAAGTTGATATGTGTATTCCTTAAGACGTTCTGTTTATTTTTGTGTACTTCATGTCACCAGTCCCATCTGATGTTTCCTTTTCCAACTCTTCACCCTCATTCCTACCTCACTACAGACTGCCACAAATTTGCATGCTTTAGTTTACTTTGTGTCTCTCGCGTGTATTATAAAATTTTCATCAAATCACAGAGATCAGATTTGTCACAGTCAAGTTTACATGATATCACTATGCGTTCAATTTGCAATCATAAGGTTAACCAACGCCACATGGAAGCAAATGCACAAACAAAATATGACCTTTGCTGCTGCAATATTTGGTTGGTGCAAAGGTCAGAAGAGTGTTTGGCTAGACCCCGGGAATGTGCTATGTGGCTCTAGATATGTTACCCTCTGTTCTGTCTCTATTTTAGAGAGCAGTAACTCTGCAAAGCAGAAGACTGGAACGCACAAACACCGATACAGACCAAGAAAGCACAACTGAAAACAACATACAAGTTACATTTATAGACTGACACACAATATATTTAAAAAACCTAAAAAAAAAAAGAATTGTTTACTAAATCTCATAATTCAAAAGTTTTTCTTATTTTCTTTCTTTCTTACTTTTCCACTGTGCACAACCCTTTGTCCTTTTGTTGTACTATCTATGCCTGTACTATTCGTGGACAATTGTAAACCACAAAAAGCTGCAAACATCGAAACATACCAACAATTACTGAGTAGAGTCATTGGAATTCAAATGAAATAAGTCCTGTGACGTGGTTGGCTACAGAGCTGGGCTACTCTCAACTTTAAGGAAAGTGACACAAGTGGCTACTAATGGCAATGACAAGTACTTGGCTGACATATATTATGCAATATAAAGTGTCAGCTCCAAAGTGATGGGCACTGAGTATATACACTCACCATCCACTTCAGGTACACCTGCTGGACTGCTCATTAATCCAAATATCTGTGGCAGCTACTCAATACATTGAATTATGTCAACATGATTAAGACGGCATGTTCAAGTGCAAACCCAGCGTAAGAGTAGGGAAGACAGGTGATTTACTGTAAGTGACTTTAAATATTTGCTGGAGCCAGATGAGGGGAGGAGGTTTTCCAGCACAACCTAGGGTTTACATAGAATAAAAAAGAGAAAATAAATACCTTAAATTTTAAGGTAGAATTTAACATCTCTATCATGGTAAGAGAAAAATGAAATATCTACTTGTTGCAGTCAGAGGAGAACGACTAAACTGCTTTGACCAAACGTTACAACCAAGAAGACCATATCTGAACACACAACACATCAATAAAATAATAATGAGGCAGTAATAAGCAAAGTCCTAAAGCTGCAGAAAACCACATTGGGTGCCATTTCTGTTATTGTACAAGCATGCTATTGTCGCGAAATCGATCAACGTAGAGCAGTGTCACAAACCACGGAGGCCCCAGAAAAGTGCAATCAAACGTTGAGTTTATTAACAGCCCGGAGAAAACATCAACATATGTCTTCTGACCAAAATACATGTTGTGGACACTTATAAAGCAGTGGGGTACACGCCCCCCCATGGCTTCAATGACAGATTAAAATAGGTTCCAGACATTAGTCACAGTTAATCGTACATTTTTCATGGCTATAAGCAGACATAGAACTTCCCTTTTCTATAACACCTTCCATACAAGGTAGTAAACTTCGAGCCCTCAGGGTCTCTGAGGCTAATTATTGACTCTGCTCATCTGTTACCAAGTAGAATAAAATGCAACAGGTTTGCAACAAGAAGCTGGAAACATTTGGGCCTCTGCTCAGGCCTATTCCTAGATTATATGTATTATATGTACTGTAAGCATGCATTGCAGTTATCCTTCTATGTTCTAGTTTCCCTCAGCATGTATCACCTGGACAGTCACGCCAGTGAAGCTTAAGACCCTTAATGAACCGAACATCAACTCAAAATAAGCACAGATATGCAATGTGTATAAAATACTTCTAACCGTACTTGTAATAAAAGTTAACATAATGGAAGGATCCTCAAATGGACATCTTCAATAAACAACTGTAATGCAGTATCAAAACTGTGAGAAATATTATTAGATGAAATAATGCTGTAAAGAATATTATTAATGCAATTATAATGATGCAGATTATATGGCAGCAATAAAAGAATTTCTGTATCTCCACACTATGCTGAACAACACATCAAACCTTGGAACAGATGGGCTGCGGTAACAGAAGATCACGCTGGGTACCATTTCTGTCAGCTAAGAAAAAGTAACTACGAATTCCATCAAAATATCTGATCAAAATTGGACAATTGGGAAAAGGTTTCCTGATCTGATGAATCTTGATTTCTGCTGCAATATTCAGATGGAAGGGTCACATTTGATATAAACAACATGAATGGATCCATCCTGGTCAGTATCAGTAAAACAGGTTAGTAGTGGTAGTGTAATGGTTTGGGGGCACACTTGACATCACATTTCCAACCCTTTATTATCACAATGTACTAATTGTCTGATCACTGCTTCCAACATGATAACGGGATGTCACGAAGCTGAAATCATGGACCAAAATCTTTGAGGAATGTTTCTAGCACCTTGTTGAATCTATGGTAATAGCAAGGTGTACTTAAATAAAATAGGGACTGTGTATTAGAGTCATTGGTCATTCACCATGTAAATATAAAACAAAGTCTGGTACATCAGGCACACCACAACTACTGAGGCTGTTGTATAGTTATAATGTGGCAGTGTGCCATATATGGAATAATTCACTCTTGTTTAATTGTTAATTGCTATATGCAGTGACAATTTAATGCTTATTTTAATCTTTTAGCATCTCTTAGAAGCGCCTCATTATTTTTTCCATAAAGCTCTGCTGTCTCCATGAAGACTAAACAAACTCCATTTGAGTAAAAGTGAAATGTACTGTAGTGACACGCAAGCTGAACGTTATTACCATAAAACAGCTTTACAGATGATAATGAAAAAGAAAAAATGAAAGGAAAAATTGCTGTTGCTAATTTCGCTGCCTTGCAACACAGCTGCCATCATAGTTTTTGAGTTGTCCTGATCAGTTGCCTAGTTGTCAGTATGTTGCCTTCTAATTGTCAAGGCTAAGAAAAAACAGTCACCGTCCAAGTACATTTCTTTGAATCCAGTGGCTGGTTCGACAGCTTGCATTCAAAATCTATTCCAAACTTTAAGACCTTCACCCATCGCATTCCTTAGTCTTTAGATAATATTCTTCACGTACATTTCCCATTCTGTCCTGCCATATCAGATAAAATTAAGTCCTGTGCAACAGCAAGCTGACACCTGATACAAGCCGCTGATATCGCCATGTTTTCTTCACATTAACTCACACAATCAGATTTTGGACATAAACAGAAACATGCCTTTGTGTCAGTCTGAGCAAACCACTCAGGCTGGTTAAAGCGCAGCATGCTTGTCAGCACTCCATAACGATATTGGGCTTTGGAAACTGATATCAGACAGCAAAGCAACTTTAATTAGCAATAACTAATTTAGCTTGACTACTTGGACCACCGTTTGACATCAATTACTATAGAGTTCTTTTATTGTTGGCCTCAGATAGGGTGCATTGTTCAGCGGACATACATCAGAAAAGACAAAGTAAGCCGAGCTCTATCTTCTTACTTACTTTGTTAATTTCACTGCTGGCAAGTGCTGTTTGCTCGCTCCATCTTAATGTGATTCCAGCTCGCTGCCATTTGTCTCGTGGTATTTTCTTCTTCAGTAATGGGGCCAGTTGGTCCTCCTAACTTTGGAAAGGAGCATGACATCAGCAGATGGTTATTTTCTGGACTTAACCTGCTGGTGGAATCAAAAACACAGTGAGTCAGTGTGTAGGTGTGTGCAACATGAGGTCATATGTGAGAGAGCAATAAATAAGTCCAGCTAATACTATGCTTTGGGTCTGTTCAGCTGCATGCTGGTTGGCAACAAAGCACTTTTAAAGTCGAATGTCACACACAATCTGACATACATTCACATCTTGGATTGCATGCTGCTTCGTGTCTCTTTATTTTTTTGGCTGATGTAGGACAATATAACAGCTCTACAGGTGGAGAATAAGCCTAAATATTTAGCATCATACATTTGCCCCTAGCATACCTTAAAAAATGGCGAGGAAGGAATCTGATAAGAAGTCTTGTGAACAAGAATTTATGTTCCTCTGTCCACCCTACGTACACCTTCTCACAGCTGTTTGTGAAAATTATGAAGTATGATATAGCCAACAGGAGACAGAGCAGGTTTTTGTCAGCTCTGTCATAGTGGTAATCCTTTAATGGACAGAAGGTTAGTCTCCCGAGAGCTCGAGAATGTACACAAAGACTTTACCATGTCAGGTGCTGTATACTATAGAGACTCTTGAGAGAACATCTATTTTAAAAACGTGCGTTATCTACGAGTGATGAAACAGTGAAAATGGAAAGGAGAATACTGGCTCTTTTAAAATGTGTTAATAAACGGTACTAGTGGGCTGCTAAATCAGTCACCAACTGTTTAAAAACATGTAAAAGATAAGATAAAGAACACAAAGTTTAAAAAAAAATCCTGTGAATAGTGACACAAAGGTGAATTTTATGAACAGTTCTTATAGTTTATAAAGAGATCATCGGATCAGAGCATCATTTATGCATCTTTAGTATTTTTAGAGGAATGACATGGCATGTTAGCTTAACAAAGAAGATAGTGGCCTGGTCACATTGCACAGAGTATTTAGCAATAAGTTGAAGAGTTTATCTGAGAGCTTTGAACACCTATTTGTAACATTCAGTCACTTTTAATAATAGATTATTATTATTCAATTCAATTCAATTCAATTTTATTTATACAGAGCCAAATCACAACACCTCAAGGCGCTTTATATAGTAAGGTAGACCCTACAATAATACATACAGAGAAAAACCCAACAATCATATGACCCCCTATGAGCAAGCACTTTTAACAGGAAGAAAGCTCTGGCAGAACCAGGCTCAGGGAGGGGCGGCCATCTGCTGTGACAGGTTGGGGTGAGAGAAGGAAGGCAGGATAAAGACATGCTGTGGAAGAGAGACAGATTAATAGCAAATATGATTCAAAGGGGGCAGCACGGTGGTTAGCACTGTTGCCGCACAGCAAGAAGGTCCTGAGTTCAATTCCACCATCAGGCCGGGGTCTTTCTGTGTGGAGTTTGCATGTTCTCCCCGTGTCTGCGTGGGTTCCCTCCGGGTACTCCGGTTTCCCCCCACCATCCAAAGACATGCAGTTTGTGCGGATAGGTTAATTGGATAATCCAAATTGCCACTAGGTGTGAATGTGAGTGTGAATGGTTGTCTGACCCTATGTGTTGGCCCTGCGACAGACTGGCGACCTGTCCAGGGTGTACCCCGCCTCTCGCCCTATGACAGCTGGGATAGGCTCCAGTGCCCCCCGTGACCCTGAAAAGGGATAAGCGGAAGCGAATGGATGGAAGGATTCAAAGCTTTCTGCTCTATTAATACACAGTGAGTGAGAAAGGTGACTGAAGAAGAAATACTCCATGCATCATGGGAATGAATTGCCCAGCAACATACACCTATTACAGCATAACTAAGGGAGGATTCAGGGTCACCTGATCCAGCTCTAACTATATGCTTTAGCAAAAAGGAACGTTTTAAGCCTAATCTTAAAAGTAGAGATAGTGTCTGTCTCCTTAATCCAAACTGGAAGCTGCAAAATGATGCATTGATTCTTTATTTTTTTAATGCAATTGAAACAGGTTTACAGAAAAATTAAATCATTATTTAAACTCCTACAGATCATCAAGAACGATGAAAGTCCAAGATTGTAGACAACTGCTAAAGGTCAGATTTAAATAAGGAAAAGACCCTGACACGCGGTTATTCTATTAGTACAGAAGGTCCATGCTACACTTTTTCTACTGCTAGGTTTACAATTAGAGGGGAACAGCTAAGGAATGACCAGGCGTGCTCAGTATCTTAATTTTGCTCTATTTTCTGTTTTGCATTTTCATATGTAATATTGCATTATGGTTTATACTTGTGTTGTGCTGCTGCTTGTTGGACATCATTTTTGCAAATGTTTTCATTCATTTTTCATTCATTTGTTTGAAATAAAGTACTTTTCAACCGTGAGTTAGAAAGATGCACAACAAATGCTCAAAAAATGTGTTTAGAATTATGAATAGGATTTGATCGAATGTTTAAAGAATTGTCTGGATATAATGGAACTTAATATGAAAACGCATTCTTTTAAATTGATGAATTTCTGTGTTTCTCAGATTCTCCCAAACTCTTTTTCGCTCCGTGTATGGTCCTATTCCAGTTTTTAATCACCTGTTGACAGCACACGATGACTCTTTATTTTTCTGTCTTTGTAACTCTGACATTAATCAGCCACTTGCTCCTTTATGATGGTGATGATACAGCTCCATGTTGCAAGCTTAGTTTAACTTCCAACTGGTTCATCATTTAACTTGATTGAATACATAGTCACTTTATTGGTCTTGTGTCTACCCAGTAATTCATTTTGAGCTTTGTTGCCAACAATATATAGAATATAGAATATAAAGGGTTTGTTTTTGTTAATATGAAGAATATTTGTCATCACCTGCCCAGGTGACTGCTGCACAATGTGCTGTCGCCACCTCAGAGTCATTGGCTTAGCCTGTGTTCCAGTATGTTCGACGACAGCAATGCAATATGAAAATATTTTTGTATGAAAAGTGCATTTCCATATTTCATATGTGGCAGCCTCATCATGTTTCTGTGTTTGCACTGGTTCACATAATGAAGAAATGTCACCACATATAAGGCGGCTGGACCAAACATGGACTGGGTTAAAAAAACACTGTTGTCAGCTGGTTTGCCCTTTTCCTCATTTTCACATCACATGCGCTCCCGCAGGAATCGAAAGGAATTAGGGTGTTCTGCTTTTGTTTTCTCGTTGCCTTTCACCACATCGATAACCGCTCCATATAACATAAAGTTTTCCAGAGTTTTCCTTTTTTCTTTCCAGTCTGTGTTGTGACGATGACACAACCTTACTGCAGATAAACTGAACAAAAGAATCCAATATGTGATTCACATCTTTTGACATATCTCAACTAAATCTTAGGTCATTACAGCAACTGGGATTAAAAAGGGCAACATTTTTATGTCTACAGTCAAATTCAATGTAGTTTGAAAAGCACAAGTCACACAATGACTTGCTAATGTGCCTGTAAAATGATGCTTTTACAAGCTCTTGATTAAAGTCAACCAAAACACGAGCGCAGAAACACTGGAACATTATTTGTTTTTACCATGTAGGGTGACTGTGTAATTTTTGCAGAGATATTACTTGGTGATCACACATACAGTATAAGTGGCAATAGCACAGCACTGATTTTCTGCTGTGTGCTGCCAAACTCGCTACTGTGCCAAGATTTGATTTATAGCACTCTGAAAGGATATGTTTTGTAAAGGATATGCTTTTAATATTATATTTTAATAACAGCCATTTGGAAAACAGGGCTCAACAGTACAGGGAGTGCAGAATTATTAGGCAAGTTGTATTTTTGAGGAATAATTTTATTATTGAACAACAACCATGTTCTCAATGAACCCAAAAAACTCATTAATATCAAAGCTGAATGTTTTTGGAAGTAGTTTTTAGTTTGTTTTTAGTTTTAGCTATTTTAGGGGGATATCTGTGTGTGCAGGTGACTATTACTGTGCATAATTATTAGGCAACTTAACAAAAAACAAATATATACCCATTTCAATTATTTATTTTTACCAGTGAAACCAATATAACATCTCCACATTCACAAATATACATTTCTGACATTCAAAAACAAAACAAAAACAAATCAGCGACCAATATAGCCACCTTTCTTTGCAAGGACACTCAAAAGCCTGCCATCCATGGATTCTGTCAGTGTTTTGATCTGTTCACCATCAACATTGCGTGCAGCAGCAACCACAGCCTCCCAGACACTGTTCAGAGAGGTGTACTGTTTTCCCTCCTTGTAAATCTCACATTTGATGATGGACCACAGGTTCTCAATGGGGTTCAGATCAGGTGAACAAGGTGGCCATGTCATTAGTTTTTCTTCTTTTATACCCTTTCTTGCCAGCCACGCTGTGGAGTACTTGGACGCGTGTGATGGAGCATTGTCCTGCATGAAAATCATGTTTTTCTTGAAGAATGCAGACTTCTTCCTGTACCACTGCTTGAAGAAGGTGTCTTCCAGAAACTGGCAGTAGGACTGGGAGTTGAGCTTGACTCCATCCTCAACCCGAAAAGGCCCCACAAGCTCATCTTTGATGATACCAGCCCAAACCAGTACTCCACCTCCACCTTGCTGGCGTCTGAGTCGGACTGGAGCTCTCTGTCCTTTACCAATCCAGCCACGGGCCCATCCATCTGGCCCATCAAGACTCACTCTCATTTCATCAGTCCATAAAACCTTAGAAAAACCAGTCTTGAGATATTTCTTGGCCCAGTCTTGACGTTTCAGCTTGTGTGTCTTGTTCAGTGGTGGTCGTCTTTCAGCCTTTCTTACCTTGGCCATGTCTCTGAGTATTGCACACCTTGTGCTTTTGGGCACTCCAGTGATGTTGCAGCTCTGAAATATGGCCAAACTGGTGGCAAGTGGCATCTTGGCAGCTGCACGCTTGACTTTTCTCAGTTCATGGGCAGTTATTTTGCGCCTTGGTTTTTCCACACGCTTCTTGCGACCCTGTTGACTATTTTGAATGAAACGCTTGATTGTTCGATGATCACGCTTCAGAAGCTTTGCAATTTTGAGACTGCTGCATCCCTCTGCAAGATCTCTCACTATTTTTGACTTTTCTGAGCCTGTCAAGTCCTTCTTTTGACCCATTTTGCCAAAGGAAAGGACGTTGCCTAATAATTATGCACACCTGATATAGGGTGTTGATGTCATTAGACCACACCCCTTCTCATTACAGAGATGCACATCACCTAATATGCTTAATTGGTAGTAGGCTTTCGAGCCTATACAGCTTGGAGTAAGACAACATGCATGAAGAGGATGATGTGGACAAAATACTCATTTGCCTAATAATTCTGCACTCCCTGTACTGTGCAAAAGTCTTATCTTTATGTTTTGATAGGAAATAAATAGGTGTAAATAGGTGAAGGCATTGATTGAAAGATGTGCAACATATATATGTAAATATAGTTTATAAGGCAAAAGCAAATAAATTCTAAATACCTTCATTCCACAACAAAGCCTGAACTTTTTTAACCAAGCTTTCTTGTAATTTTTTCAAGTAGTTCTTCAAGCTGCCTAAAGCTCATCTTTGGATGCTGGCTGCCACTTACTCTGTTTGCTGTCAGGATGATCCCACACTGCTTCAATAATGCTGAGGGCCGAGCTCTGTGGAGGCTAATCCATGACTGATAATATTCCATTGTGTGTTTTTCTTCTATCTAAAGATGCTGTGTTTGGGATCATTTTCAAAAAACTTAAGCTCCCACTTTAGTGGATCAAAATCTGATGGTACTTTTTCTACAGCCCCAAACCATAACAGAGCGTGCGCCGTGTTCTCACTGTTGTATCTCTCTCCTAACATTCTCAGAACATATTGCCAATGATTTGAATCAGGAATTTCAAATTTGGATTAATCACGCTACTGATTTTCCATCCAGTTTGTGTGCAGTTTATCACACTTCAGCCTGTTTACCTTTGACCAGAAAATCATTCAAATCAAGGGCCAGATTCATCTCTCGGGGTTCTGTATCGGGTCTTCAGAGGATTTTTTCCCCCTTTGCTTAAAGTTCATACATCTTCTTAAAGTTTTTCCGAAGTTGTCTGTTATGAGGACACTGGTTCCTTGAGTTAGACGCCGTTTTTATGCTTAAATGATTCATAATTCAAGTAAGTGTTAAAGGGCTTAACAAAAACAAAACAAACAAAAAAAGTATTGTGTGACCACAACACTATGCACACTCATAAAGTCAAATGCTGTTGAGCCAAAGTTCAAATGCCTGTTGCCAAAGTCAATCATGTGCACTAGAATGAGTTTAGAAAGAGTCAAATAACACATTAAACTATTGCTGACAGTATCTCTTGCCCCTCATAAGTGGAGGCATCACATTTTTTACTACAAAATCAGGGAGAAAACTGAAAAGAAAACATGCAATATAATGCCAAAGTTAAATCAGTATTTCCACCTTGCAACATAGATATGGTTTTCAACAGCTTTTCTGCATATGGAAACAACCTATGAGGCGTCAGTGTCTGGTGACGCTTGCATCAACTTCTAGAAACACAATGAGGTCAGGGGAGTGAGTGACACGGCGTAGCATGGACTCTCAATACCTCCCAGAAAGCAGTCCTATTAGTTGCCTATTAAAACTCAAATAGCAGCAGAGCGTGTCTAACATGTCTGGCAGAGAACGGGCAGTCATTCACCTGGTGATCTGGACGCGTATGTTTCAGTGATCTGTCAGAAACACTGAGTGTGCTACAAAAGCCAGATCTTCACGCCCCTCGTCACACTTTACGTGCTGAAACACTTGAGGTGCTTCTCAGTGGTGATTTTTATGGCTGCTGATCAGAAACAAATGTCTCATTAAACTGTCAGAATTGATGAATTGATTTCCTCAAACCCGAATGATTCGTGCTCACGTAAGTGATAACTTAACTTTATCAGTTTGATGTCACAAAGTCAGTTGGAAGGTGGGGAGTGGCATAAACTTGCTCTTGCTGTGTATATGTTTACAAGAGATATGTCACATTAAATAAAGCCAGAAGTGCAACAAAGGTTTACATCATGTCACATTGTTGTATGGGTCAAAGGGCTAGCACTAAACACAATCAATGACTGCCTCGCCTCCAGGACACACGACAGAGGTCCTTAGTGGTTATTTGAGTATTTGTCTATGAACTTGTCACGCACTAAAGCCGCTATTACCAAGTGAAAATAAATGGAAACTAATTTAGCAAATGGGAAGCAAAAGCTCTACCACATGGTACTTGACCTCCGCGACACACTGGTTTGACCAGCTTACCGATCCTTCTGGTTCTGTTTGTTGCTTCTAGTGTTTTAACAGTTGACAGAGCTGGGGCTTGGAGGTACACAGCACTTTCCACTTCTCACAGATGGCTAGGCAGCTCCGGCACATTGCCTGCCATGCCTACCATGTCCCAGTGAGAGCCACCCACCGCCGTGCAGTACAAGTTCAGTTGTACAGACAGCTGACTGAGCCAGATCCTCTGCATTTTAGCACTAGTACTGAACTATTTTTTTATATTCTTAAAGAAGATTGGATTTAATTATTTTACTGCTTTATGACTGTATAATTCAGTGATATGTTTACACAGAATGCTGTGTAAATGCAGTTATCCCATAGTGCATAGCCTCTGCTGCAGGAAAGTTGGTGGGTGTCTGGGTGAAATCTGCTGCAAAGAGAGTTTGCCAAAAGACTCCATGTGATTTCTTTGAGTCACTAGGGGATTGCTGCGGTCAGCTGTAGTTTGCACGGAGGACGCCAACTCTCCTGCAAGCACTCATTAACTAACCACAAAGTGGTAGCAAAACTGTGAAAATTGTACTGAAACTCAGTACATTCACATTCAAGTAAAAGTTTTGCGTTACCACTGAAATCAACACTTTTAAAAAGACCAACTTTTACTCTCAAGGCAGACATTCTTGCAGTTTGTGTATATGCACCTAATTTCTTGTAGCAGCAGCCACCAAACTCCTGCAACCACTTGCCAACCTGTTGCAGTGACCAGTAGTTGGCAGACTATTACCAAGCAGTCTCGAGGCTTGCAACACTAGGGGATTAGCAATTGATTTCACAGCAACAGCAAGCAGCCTAAAGCAACCATTCCCCAAAGGTCAGCAATTACTCATATTTCCCTGGTGGTCGGTGGTTGCAAGGCAGTTGGCAACTGGTCTCTTGCCTGTGTGACTGGGCCCCATGCTCACATATGTACACTGAACAAATGTAGTGGGGGCCAGACAGCTTAGCTTAGATCGCTGATCTTTCAAATGTGAAAAATCACACGGCACACCACCAAACAAATATATCACAAAAAGCATATTAATAATTTCCCCCAGCATACTAGATATAGCAGAATTGGAGTCATCTCACAGCATGACTATTATGTAATTTCTTCTTTGTCTTCTTCTGTTTTACTGGCAGTTGGCAACTCATTTAATTAGAGCAGGTAGTTGTACTGCCCTCTAGTGGAAGAGAATGTAATTGTTCTGCCTGTTACGGTGGAACCAGATAATTTTCCACAGCACACCTGATAATTTCTCACGACACACCTATGGCCACGGCACAGTGGTTGGGAAACACTGGCTTAGACAGTAAGCTTAGCACAAATACACAAGGAAGATGGTTAAACAGTCAGTTTAGGTTTGTTCCAGTGTTCAAAAATTGGTGTGAGTGGTCCATTTTTTTCTACTAACTATATCCATCAATCATGTAAAGCAAGAATAAAGCTAACATTACGGCTCACTTGAGGGGAGATATTGTAAATGTTTACATTCTGTTACACTGCTGTGAGCCTCTTGACTCAAACACTTTTACCTGTAGAGTGATCCAGCTGGTGGGTGAAGTTCACCAAAAGAGAAAATGCTCCCTACTTTAAAATGCTCAGGTGTTTTTTTTTTTTTTTTGTGCTTAGGGTAATACTAGTCAAGAACCGTTTAGTTCCATTATAGTCATGAAATACCAGATATCACCAAACCAGATTAATCTGGGTGGATAAACAGCCCCACAGCCCAAAGGCAAAGTACAGAAATGTTATTTTGGGGTAAATTCTTTCTTTAACAATCAGACATCTTGACTGGCCTCACTTGGAGGCTTATATGTTGAGCTATTCCATGACTGGGTGCAAGAAACTCTTGGTAAGTAAACAGGTAAAGTGTATTACCAAAAATGTTTAACTGCTATTTTAGCTTATTTTTATTCGATGGATTTGTGATGGCGTGGTCTGTCCCAGCTCTGACTTTTGATCATTTCTGTGAAATGCATATGCTCGGCAATGACAGATTGATGCGAAGCATATTGTTGTCTGTAGAAAGATCACAGTTGAGCTCACGAGGAATTGAAGACGTAACCATCAAAATGTTGTTTTGATGATGTTTTATTGAAAACCAATGAACCACACCCAGGTCTTGGGTGTGGATGGGAACAGTGTTTTCTTTCACTGCCATACTAACGTACTAAGAGTCGTCTAGTATAAAGTAACATTTTTTGGAAAAAGTGAGCACCAATCAATCATTGTAATTTATTTCTTTTTTTGAGTGTTTCCCTCCAAAACTCAAATAGATAAAACATCTCTAAAGGTCTTTTCTAGCCAGCTTTCGTCTTAACCTATTTGAAGTCTACATTTAGAAGCAGAGTTGTATTTATTTGAGGCAAAAGTAAAAGTTAGTTTGCCTGCCGCTAACAAAGGCTTGTGAAAAGCTTTTGGATTGTTGGACTTTTTCAACACAAGAGTGCATTTTCAATTCCTGACCTTTCACACTTAAATTGTAATCACATTTGGGCACACAGCATTCGCCATACGTCTTCTTAATGATGCCAGATTTTATGATTTCTATATCTGACAACACAGAATACATATGCATCAATCAGGACCCACCAAGCAGATAATCAACTACAAATGTGTGGGGTGGAACATTTTATGTCATCCGTATCTCGCCTATCACACAACACCACACGGGACACTGGAAACGAGCCAGCCTTTCAACACTACATCAAGTGGTTGCTACACATAACATGCTAGTCCTATTAATTCTCCTGCCACGGTGAGGAAGACATTTTGTACTAAATACCTTCATATGCTGTGTTCTGCTTGCCAAAAAAGCTCTTCATGTTTGGAGATTGGTCTCTTTAAGGGCTATTAAATAGTCAGATTTGGCCTGTCAGTGCCATTTTTCAGGTTCGACAAAGACCATTCCATGCTGGATCTCCAACAGAAGAGGAGGAAGGAGATAGGTATAAATCCCAGAGTTACTAGTGACGTAACTACAGTCATCTATGCATGCCTTAGCAGGGCTGGCCAATGTGAGAAGGTGATGACCAGCCACTTGGCAAAGGCGTCACAGGAACTTATCTTAAGATCATAAATCTGTCGTGGTTCCTACCTTTGATACGGAATATGTTTTTGATTCAAGGAATAAAATTTACATCTGGAGATTTCAAAATGAAATGACACAGTTGTAAGAAAGGATTGTAAAGAATGAATCACTGTCTTGTCACTGTGCCCTTTTGATGGATGTTGAACAGCTCAAAGAAAAAGAGAGAAGATATGGTTACAATAGAGGTCTTGACCTCTGATAAATTATGTGGTCATCGGTGTGATTTAAAAGGAGCAAAACCATAAATTGGTGGAAAGCAAAAAGACAAAATCCTAACAAATCCTAGTTCTCTCCATTTTTGGCTTCTCAAGCACAGAATGCAGCTTTTCTGTCAAGTTATTTTGTGGGAAATTGGCTTCCTTCAGTTATTATTGTGCAACTTTAAAAAAATCCCCGACTACAATGACTAAAGGCTAAACATTTATTTCACAGAAAGGGGTGAAAAGCTAAGGACATTGTGTAAAACTTGACTTCCAAGGAAATTCTCCTCAGAGGGTTTGTGTGCAAATGAAGTGTTCCTCATCTTTATTCTGAGGTTGTTATATTTTATAACAGCAGTCATAACCATTACTGACTGCTCACCTTTCCCTGTGACTTCTCATAGAGTCCAACTTTCAGCCCTATTTGATTCTACTGAAAATCTTTAGTCTTTGTATCTAAAATAATTTACGGTTATATTTACATGGCTATCGTCATTACTCCCTGTTATGTTTGAATAAAGCATTTTATTCATTCGGTTCAAGTCCTTGGGATTACAAAATGGGCTTCTTTAATTGTGCCTTGAATACACACTATGAAAAAGGAGTGAGAGCCCACAATGTTTTCCTCCTAGACCTCCGACTGATGCTTAATTAATCATATACCGTGCTTGAATTGTTCCATGTAAAAACATTGTTTCTTTTGCAGCTATGATAAAGGTGTATTGAAAGCGAATCTCACATGTGAGAGGATGTTTAACAGGAAAACATCCCGCCTTTGATTAATTTTGGGGCATCCTGTTATTATAACTACTGCTGGTGACAAGCGTCATCCTAAAAAAGAGCTAGCAAGGAATCTGTTACACTTATAGCAACCCTTGCAAACAAGACTTTCCATGAACTTTTTTAAGCCCACAAAAATGGCAGCGACATAAAGACTAAAACGAGAAAAATCTTGGACACCAATTGTGACTCATTACCTCTTCCCCTGGGCAAGACATTGGCAGGACAGAGCAGAAAATGGGATTATATTAATGTTCGGGTTGCATTTTTATATCAACCCACCCATCTCCGACTTACCACACAAACATAAACAAATAAGCAGACATGGCACTGCAGCAGGGAACCGGTGACAAGAGAAAGAGAGAGAGATTGTGCTGGTGCATCATGCAAGATTTCCGAATGTAACAACATTCAATACAGGAAATAAGTGTTAAAAAGAAGATGGGAAGTTCAGTTCACTCCAGTGCAGAGTTCCTATGCAAATTTAAATTCCAATCTAATGCAACAGCCAAATAATATTATTTCAACCCAAATAACACCTCTACTAGGAAAGTGTAACAAATTCTCAGTAATGCATGTAGTTAAAACAGACCTCAAATGGCCCCGAAGAAGCTGGCATCAAGCTGCTTCCAGATGTTAAACTGACAAGGTTCCTGCCAAAGACAAAGTCTAATGCTGACTCATTAAGAAGTAGGAGTAGATTTTTATCCTCGCTCCACTTAAACCCAATGGTTTGGATTTCAGGACAAAATAGTTAAAAGCCGCTGATTAATAATTGGAAGGTAACAGTTATTCATCAAGTCGAGGACGGTTAAATCTTGGGTCATCACCGAAGGAGTCATTCACAAAGTTGGATAGTGAAAGGAGCTTAAATAGTTTCCGTTTTGATAGTTTTATACTTTCTGTTTTGTGATGAATGAGCCACAAACTGGCACATCTGGCTCCAACAAGCAATTAATTGGAATTAAGTTCACAGCTAAGTTTTCGGGGTAACGGGGTTAAAAAATATACAAAGAGATTGGCCACTGGGTTTTAGTATTTAAAAATGGACTCCTGCAGCCAACTCTGTGGTCAACCGAGATTGTGTTTAAGACAAGCTTAAGAAAATTACAGAGGCAGCCTGTTGACATTGGTGAGGAAAATGCAATTGCAAGCCCGCAAGTTATTAATGTATGGAAATTAGATAATTTGACTGTGGCCAGAAAATAATATGGCATGAGATTGTGATAAAACATAGTTTACTGAACACAATGGGCAAGGTTCCATTATTTGTTTTTATTTTGGTATGAATTATATTGTTTTACTTCAATATCCGTGGTAGTCAGACAATTCTAGCCATTCAGCTGGTATGTTGGGCTCTGTAAAAGGTTTTAATTTGAGTCCCACTGTAGGAAGTGCAGGGAAATCTGCTCTACAATGAGAGAACAATAATGCTTTTAAGACTAAGCATTAACAACCACAGCATTCACATTAATAAAATCCGCATGAGGAGTTGCAGCCATTTACAGCTTTACTCTAGACAGTGCTGACAGGAAGTGCTTTTATTCTGAGTTCAGCTCGCCCTAAACCCTACTCTGCTTAATTGTCCTTCCATATAACAATGAGGACAAAATAAACATCATGCTGTTTTACATTAAAGACTTTAAAACTAGTCACTGAGACCATAAACTAACCAGGAAAGTGTTTAGAGGAAATAAATCAAGGGTGTCAACGGCTGTTTTCCTGTAGACTTCTACACAAACTGACTTATTTTTAACAGCCAGACTTGCTGGCCCCTGCTGGTCATTATAAAAATGCAACTCATTTATTTTTAGGTACAAAAGCCTGTTTGTAAACTTTGTTCTTTTTCACATAGTTGCAGGTATTTTAAGTCTGAATGACATAACTATTTGAAGCTTCTACTATGCACCATTTTTCTAATTTATTGATTGCTTATGGCTCAGTCACACAACTATATAAGTGGAACAGCAACTTCATTGCGACTGGGAAAATTGGTTATTGCCTGGTGACTGCACAGACTTTTTTTTTTTTTCACCAATTACAAGTAGTTGCAGTGACCAACTGATTACCTCATCTCAACCCCCTGGCAACCTGTCTCCAAACGACTGCTGCCCACTAACTGCAATCACTCTCTGACCCAGTATCACAGCAAAGCGCGTAACGTGATTCCACTCTCAGGCAGATTGTCAACATGCCTCAATCAGTCGTAGTCAGTCTAATGCTAATGAGTGCAACTCGACTGCAACAAATCTCTTTGCAATAGCAGAGATAACTCAACTGGTTGCATTCTGTTTATATTTCTATATAAAAGCAAGGTTGTATGTTTAGCAGTTAAATCATGATACGGCAGCAGCTACATCACAATTTCTGAACAGACATCTGAATTCGTGTTTCAGATCTATGAGGTTCCGGCTTGAGTCTGAAAATACATAGTTTATTTTGAATTTCGGTGTTTACATAGACAGATTTGCAATTTTCATTACTTTAATCACAGTTAGTTGCTGGTTTATTACAAACAGATTACATGTAGCACATACATTACAAGTTGACACAATTAAATTGCAAACTGAGTGCAGATTGCAGACTGATTCTATCTTATTGCCATTTTATTGACACACCAAAGTCACTTTGAAGACACCAACTGACTGCAAGTTGTCACAGACGTCGTCCCTGTCTTCAAAGCAACTGTTTTGAAAGTGAAATAATTGCAAGTTGATTGTGACACAGCATTTGTGACTGCAGCATTGTGTGTGATTATACCACTACGGAGCACATCACACGGTCTTTACTGATCTACATTATGTCATTTGTTGAGGAGAAAATGATGTACCAGCTGTAAATCAACAACAAAATCAACAACCCATTGACGGCTGGGTAAGGCTAAGATTGCTCAAGTGTTCCCTTCATTTTTATATTCAAACAGCTGAATGCTAATTCTTTAATGCATAGAAAATAATAATAAAAATGGAAACTAGTTTTTGACTGCTATTAAAAGAAGTGGGTTTAAATTGGTTTCTGTGTGTTTCTCTGCCTTTGCTTGCTCCTTGATGCTGTGTATGCTTACTAGCACCCTCTTGTGTCATCACTGCCGCCTTTTTGTCACCTTAAAGCTGTTTAATGAATAAAATCCAACTTCTGCTTGGAAACTAAGAACCATACGCCAATGCTAGCACTCGCTGCCAAGCTATTTGGTCTTTAGTCTGTTGATAATAGGCAGTCTCAGTGGCGCTGTGGGTGAACTTTGTGATTATACAGAAAGCTATCTCAAAAACATAATAAATGTCTCAGATATGGACCTTTCAGCGTGACTAACAGTTTCAGATGTGTTCTGATATATCCTAGTTACAAGGATTCATATCCTTTGCTCTGGCAAAAGCAACACTAAGCTGTTAAAAACAAAATATTCCATGACTCGAAAATGTCCCACATAAACATGTATGCAGCACTTTAATGGTGTAGCCAGCTAAAGCGAAGCTCCTTGTAACTATATAATTCACCATTTTACAAAGTGGACTTAATGAAATTAAAATGTCGCATTTCATAGTCACATATCACGGTGCACTTTGTATGTAAATACATGCTTTGAGTATTCATGGAACACCCATTTTAACCTCCTAGGACCTGGGGTCCACATATGTGGACATCACATTTTTGGTTATTTAGACCCAAATACTAAATTTTGCTCTACAAGGGCCTGATATCCACTTACGAGGACATTATACTGCTACTGCTCTATCGAAATTATAAACAAATATCCTCATTTGTGGCTCTTATTTTTCTTAGAAACAAAAATTGGGTAAAAAAAAATCTAGTAATTCTTTGTTTTTACATTCACTGGGCCCCAATCAGCCCAAATATCAAAGAAAAATTAAAAATGCATGCTGTGGAAGAGTTCGGGTCTTAGGAGGTTAAAGCCATTTTCTTACATAACACTTTCAAAATGCTCCTTTTACATCAACCACTCAGTCCTGATGCCTTCTTAGTCCTAACACCAACACCTTCCCTGTTTAACACAGGTAGAAAAAGAAAATAAGACATTAAGAGCACAATAAGCTCACAGGTGGAGTTTAGCATTAGCCAATATGCTATGGGGGCTATTTAATGAATACAGCCATCTCGCTAAGCAACATCAGAAGTAAAGGGGAAACATGTAAATCAGATAACTTCAGAGAAACAGTTCTCCTCTTTAGTTGTGATTTGAATTGCATCAACTTTACATCAAAATGTACCCTTCGGATCTTTTAACATAGTTCAGCTTTTTTAGAGGCATGTATATTTTAGAGTATGACTTGATACTCTTCACTTGGACAACCAGATGCCATTTATGTGCAGGTTCTCAGTCGTGTGCATGTATGTCAGGCGCTGGTGCTTGTGTGCGTGTTCGATATGATAAAATAATTCAAAGTATCTGGAGGGGCTTTGGTTTATTCCACTCCCTAGTGCCTGGTGTTGTTGACGTGTTTGGAGATAATGTGCACACACTTTGACTTCCTTCTAAGTGTAGGGACGAAGTGCTCAATTAATTGTGTTTCATATCTGCTGAAAGGTCTCAGGATATCAGCAGCGCAAACACCTTTTTCTTCTCTTACACCCTCTATTTTTACCGACCACTGACAGCCGTACCGCGCAGCTGATTTGGGTAGAGGCACCACATGGTATCCATTCCGACAGTTCGAGACCAACCGGATGCCTGACGCCTGTGCGCTCTGATCCCACTGGTGCAGATTAAATGATTCTCAAATATTGATGCAGTCCTGGTTTTATGCCTCGTGCAAAACCGACACCAGCGGACCACCTCTGCAACATCCTCATCGGTTTGAATTGCACCTTTGGGATGTAAGAACTCATTTCTCAGTGGTTACAGTCAAAGTAAAGTAAATATATAACACAACACTGGCCATCACGTTTCATTATAGAGGCTTGCATTTTATTTCCCAAACAATTCACTTCAATGGCCAATTTGTCCTAATCTATCTAGGAAGTCGTGCTGTGTTAGCAAACTGCCCCTCAGAGCGCGCTGCTTTGGGAGAACCAGAGTGTGAGATGTCTTAGTTTATCTGCAATTATGCAATCACTTTCACAGCTGCTCGAGATTATGCTCAATTTGCGGCGCAAACCTTGATATGAGCCCGCTGCACTGTGGCACACTCCACCTACGTAATGATGTATTTCATTTGGCATTAGGATGCACACAACTGTCTGCTTGACATCTCTAATGTGACAAGAATCGCTGAACGTGCGCCACGGGCTCCGTCGGGGTCGGCGCGATCGATGAAGAGAGGTTCAGGAGATTTATCCTGTAACTGCAGACCGGTCGGTCCCTTGACTCTGCCAGCATGTGTGGTGTGTGTCTGCACATGTAACCATGAGTAAATGTGATTAATCTGCAAACCGACACGTTCCCTTGAGTGTCGCTTAATAAATCTGATCTCAATTTAGCGGTTTAGTCCAGAGAGTTGCTTCATTTCATCTCAGTGTTGTGTTTTGCTCCCTTTTTCTCTCGACCACACATACCTGAGTTGTGTATGTCTGCGAGCTGCCAAAAGGTTTCCACGCTTGTTACAGCCACGGGCTCTTTCGCGTGTCCTGTATGTGACTTGGAGGGGTGGCATCTGCGTTGAAAGGATACTTCTGCCGTGGCAGCTGAATGGGCTCTTTGTGCGACCAGCTCAGACCTGCGCTCTGCAGAGTGTTATGAAAGCTTCGACTCACGACCTTATCTGAAAACTGACAGAAATGAGTTCCAGACTTCTGCGGGACATTTGGAGGTAAAAGAGGAAAAAGCGTGCTATCTTAGATCTTCTAGGTGATTTGTCATTCCCCCTTTGAAGGCTGTTTTTAAATTCTGGCATCATGTTTTAAAATATTGTCATTGTGAGTCACACTGTAAGTGCTGAGGAGAGTTGCAAATTACATTTTCATTTGGGTTGGATTTGTTGGAAATCAGATGACTTGCAATGATAGAGGCAAAAGTGATTTTTCCGTAATTCAAAGCTGGTGGAGCGGGTCACTTTAAGGGCCTCTCGAGTACGCATAGCATTCAACTTTACAATTCGTTGGGTTATTTTGCATTTGGAATTTGCGCTTTCATCAAGGCATAAACCTTTATAATCCTATCTTTTGGCAGCCAATTTGAAACAGTTTTACCTCCAATTGCACATCAGAACTTTCATTAAAGCTCCTAAATAATGAGCACATATTGGTACTGAAAAATGCTTAAGAACTAATTCTAGAGTGTTAGAGTGCAAGGTACTTAAGATAAATAAAATCAAACCTTCAAAGTGCTTCATTCTGCAGAGTTGCATACACAAAACTCTTGAGTGTTGCTGCATATCCGCTAGGAAAATTGTCAACCATATATGGGAATTATTACCTAATTAGTTACTTTTCCTTCAATCGCTTCTTCAGTTCGGTTGAATTTTATTTATACAGCACCAAAGCAAAACAACAGTTGCATTAAGGCACTTTAGATTGTAAGGTGCATCCCTACTCCATCACAGCTGAATGAAATGGTTGGATTACCTCATCAGCATGCCATCAAGTTTGGAAAGGCCTGATAACGCTCCATTCATTTGATTCAGGTGTGTCGGAACAAGGATGCATCTAAAAGCTGCAGGACAGTGGCCCTCGAGGTCTGGAGTTGGACACTCCTGCCCTACGGTAATAGAGAAAACCCCAATAATCAGCAAGCACTTGGTGACAGTGGGAAGGAAACACTCCCTTTTAACAAGAAGAAACCTCCGACAGGCTCATGGAGGGGCAGCCGCCACCAGTTGAGGATGGAGGGAAGGAGACAGAACAAAAGACACGATGTGGAGACCAGAGATTAAAAATAACTAATGATTAAATGAATAGTGGTGTAAAAACACAAGGTGCAGTCTGCTATACTCTGTCTGCTTTAGGGCTTGAGGTGTTGTACATTCAGAGATGCTCTCCTGCATACCATGGCTGCATGCAGCTCCAAGCAGTCTGGCCATTCTCCTCTGATCTTTAGTATCAACAGGGCATCTTTTTTTGCTGACAACTGGAGCTCACTGGATATATTTTCTCCTTTTTTTGGCCCAATACTAGCTACCATGCTACATTCAAAGTCACTTAAAGTTTGAACTTGGGGAGGTCACCTTTGCTAAATACACTGTTTACTTGTGACAGGCTGAATTACATTAACAAACAGTTGAGCAGGCATACCTAATAAAGTGGCCAGTAAATTCATGTGTCAACTGTTGTGTTGCAGTGGTCCATTTTATTTATTTAATAATATTACTGTTAATTTCATTTTCTATTAGCAATAACCAACCATAATTATTTTAGGTTTAAAAATGATTTGCTTCATGAATTCAGAATCTCTCTTCTATGTAACAATGATCCCAACAGGGAACAAATGCTTTAACATGGCATTTTCACTCTGTTCAACTGGAATCAGATGTTCCAGGTTCATTTGTGCTTCACAAAATCAAAAAGCCAGACAAATATGAAATGCAAAAACTCTGCTTGATATGTTACCCTATACTGTCATTCATGACCATGAACCATTTGACCTTGTAGGGAGTAAATTTAGTCATTATTAATAAAAGCGACTAAGAAAGATAGTTATCACGGTTAGCTCAGAAGGCCAAAAGTGTGCCCTAGAAGCTGTATCAGGGGAGAAAATGTCACAGGGAATTTAAATAAAATTAAAACAATTACATTTTTGTGTTATACCGGTCGACCTGTAACATTTTTAATTTATATATTATACATAATTGGATAATTTAATAAAGTCATATGAATTAATAATCAAGGTTTTATAATTATTATAAAAAGTTTCATTAAGGCATCAGTCCCCTGGCCGTGGGCACCCTTTGGATGTGCGGTTGTGTGAAATAATAGAATGATTTTTTTTAAAATCCACACAGTTTTAGTTTCCTTCACATTCATCTACTCCTGTCTTTCCACTGGCGATACAGGCAGTCATTACTAAAATCTGCCTTTAGGACATCTTGAGCTTTATAAAATAACTTACAAATCGTTACAAATAGAAGAACTCACACACTGCATTGAAGTCCAAACTTCACTTTAAAGTTACCAAAGTGCTGATACAGATAATGGGATGAATGATGGGCTTCAAAGGAGTTCTGCACCCACTTTACATGATCAAATCTCTAAAATCTTCTACTCAGCAGCACAATGTTGCCTACTACACTTTAAATGTAGTTAACATGAAAACTTCACAGAGACAAAGTTAAGCTGCGGATAAATACCTTGGTTTATATGGCTGAATAATTTCAACAGCAGCAAGCTGATAATGATAGTTTCAGTAACGTGTGAGGTGGTCGGCACACAGCAGACTTCTTTGCACTAACAACTGTTGATTGCAGAGCTACGATGGATTTAAGGCAGCTGTTCAGAACTAGCAGCCATGCTAAATGAACTCTAAAGGCTCTGAGCTAAGAAACTCTGGCACGTTGCTGAGTTTTAACACTTGTGTTGAATTAACATTGACAATTTATTTGTGCTTTTGTGCACGAGTGAGAGAGAGAGGTGAAACCGAGTTTTCATGCTTGTTTAATCACTGACTCCACATCTGTCATCACTGAAACAAAAATAGCAGCTATAAAACACAACATTCAAAAAGACCATCACCACCGCCTAAATTTGGGAGGTCGAATGCAAATGTTAACTATAACTGGGGGAAATGCATTGCAGTGCAGTGAATGTATATTTACTGTAAATTTACCATATTTTTCTTCCTTTTTTTTCTTTTTACAAAATTTCAATTTTTCATTTTGTGTCAAGGTGCAGGTGTAGTAACAGTGTAGCAGTACAGGTTAACATAATTCAAATATGGAGCACAATGCGCTACACACAGAGAGTGTATCCTGTAGCTATTGCTAATAAAACCTTTGTCGGGCTTTTACATTCACAATGTACAAACAAAATTTGCAACAGTCAATTAAATAAAACCATAATACACTATAAATAAAAAGCTATAATAAATACACAAAGTTTAAAATATTGTGTAAGAAAAACAGAAGGACAGTCATATTTTACACTTGTCGTTCACCACGGTCCTAGTAATGTGATTACTGTCTTCTCCCTGAATGTACCTCAGTTCTTACCTGAATTCATTTCTCCGTTTATCACATTTTATATTTAACACAAACATATTTTGTGAGCTTCTTATATTTTGGTTTTCAAATCTTACTCAGAGCAAAATAAGAAAATGTATTTCCCAAATTTTTAACCAGTCTCAGGCTTGCTTAAGTAGAAATCTCTTCATTAGTTTGCATATTTCCTTTTAAACATCCTCAGTGGGAAACATTTCCAAACTAAATGAGACTTGGGAGCCTCGAGTGGTCAGGCAACACGAGTCCAAAACTACAAGTTTGAACATGAAAGATGTCTACGGGTTCAAAAGTCTTAACTTCAAAAGAAATAATTAAAGCACCTCTTCACAGCCAAGTGGGGACAACATTCATTTAAATGAGTGCTTTAAAAAAAACACTTTTCAGAAAAAAAGATGTGTGACTTGAGGAGAGCAGTGCTTTATAGCGGTAGCAGCTGAACCATAGTAAGCCAGTTACACTGGGTCAAAGCTATATGTTGTACAACCATGAAGCAAAGTCTGATTAGGAACGCTCCCTACAGAGATGACTGATTGGCGAATTCTATTTCAAATGATGTAATGGTTGCAGGGCCAAACCATCACCTTTATTTTCTTCAGTGCTATGTTTTTGTGTGTGTTTGTGTCACTTTGGATGCAGTTGGTTGGTGGGGGTGAGTACGCATTAGTGCCACTCAATGTAGACATCAGAACAGAGTGATCTTAAGCCTGCAGTATCCAGGGCCTCAAATGTATTGCTTGGAGGCACGTAGCTGAATCGGGGTCAGAGGTATGTGTGTGTGTGTGTGTGTCAGATGAGATTGTCTGGGATGATGACCAGACAACTGATAGTGCTGTGCAGCAAACCATGGTTTACTGGAGAGACACAGGGCCACCTGAGATAAACTGCCTAATTGTCATCCTTGAGTCAAACCCATTGAGCATGTTTGATCGTTAGCTTGAACACTTTGCTGTGCTCTTGTTGTCCAGGTTTAACTTTACTTTGCTGGTGAGAATCTCTTTTCCCTGTTTTCCCTCAGTGATTTTTTTTCTTGCTAGATTTTAATGGGGTTAAATGAGCTGACATTTCAGAAACATGCATCTTCCCTTTCTGGAGTTCTGTTTGATGCCATTTAAACCAAAATCCATAATTTGCTCACTTTTGTCTATCGTAAAACCTAGCTTCATGTTTTGGATGAAGATAATGCGATTAGTCTCTTTAACAATCTTATCTGGCCTTGCTTTGAGCACGATGTGAATTTATGTACATAAGTATCGTGGAATGAAATAGAAATCAGTCAGGGAAATTACCATGACTCTCCCAAGTTAGATTAAAAACAAAACAAATTATTAAACAAAAAAGCTATTAGACAGGAACCAGGGTTTTGAACAATGCCTCGATTTCTGCAGTTACTCTGCAGGCACATTTCTGGTTTCCCGTTGAGTCACAGCCTGTTCTGTAAATGACTGAATCTAATCTGGAGGTAACAGCCTCCGAGTGCTCAGTAGAAGAGATCAAAGGAGTGTGTGTCTTGCAGCTTCGGTCCGACATGTCCTTGGGGCAGATGGGTCATAAAGACCTCTGATAACCACTGGTCCAGGAGTGGGGGAAAAAAGAGGAGAGTTGAAAGTATTTATTAGGCCTGCATTATCTACGCAGATAGACAAAAAGTACCGCTAATAACAAGGAGATGGAGAAAAGAGAGAGAAAACTGAACTGGGTTACGATGGTCATTCTGCAGCTTAACTTAAACCAATAAATCATCTGCAGAACATATCTTTCCCCCGCCTCCTATTCTCCATCTGTCTCTATCTCTATTTGGAAATTCTGTATCTACCAAAAGAAAAGGGATTGAAGGGCTGTATTGTAAATCCTTGCTGTGGGAATAGAGTCAGTAAAAGGCAACAACAGAGACAAGGTTCTGATTTATTGATTTATCTGAGCTGTGGAAGAGATTACAGATAGGATATGGAGTAGCGCAGGGGAATATTTCACATCAGTCACCGCAGCTGTCATTTGTTGGGAATCCTTTATGTATTTGAAACGTTGTTGTTTTACAGTATACGCTTAGGTTCTACGTGACATTAAAGGGAGTTTGTAAGCATAGAAGAACATGTGGTCAAATGCCAAGAGAAATGCTGAGTAGTAATAAGAATTAAAATCTCTAGTTTGAGTTTTCCTTTAACTGGTTTATTCACAAAGCTTCAAATGTGGGTCAAGTGTTTCATGGAGGAAAAGAAACAGAGAAGCACAGTGAAGCATTGCCACCACCTGCTGGCCAGAAAAGGTAATGCCAAACAAAGCCCAAGTTGCTTTAAAAATACTTTTCTATGCACAGCGATGCAGTTTCGTTTGCTATCCTCCACAAACCCTGTCAAACTGACATAAGTAAACTGAAAACATAATAATTGTTTCATCTGGGCAAGTTCAGTAAAATATTACAAAAATACAAAATATTTTGAATGGCAGCATAATGGCTGAAGTGGACTCTGCATGCTTGTGAGATGAAGTGGGTTCATGACGACTTCACACACACGCACACACACAGCTGTGAACTATGTCACTGCTTAGGGAGTTAAGTCCCAGACATGCTGTCTAGAAGAGGGCTCATCACTCAGCAGCCTCGGGGGCTCTGCTGCTAGGCGTGTGTTGTAAATACGGGGCTATTAGGGGTTTTAACCTTTTGTCCGTGTGTGTGTGTGTGTGTGTGTGTGTGTGTGTGTGTGTGTGTGTGTGTGTGTGTGCAGAATTAATGTGAATATATGTATAAAAAATTCTCAGCCTCAATATGTTAGCCGCTGTTTGAACTTTGCTGCATTGTTCAGGGACTTAGGGGCAAATAAAAAAATTTCTTTCTATTCATGTGAACGAATGCATGACAAACAAGCTTATAGCATATATGAAATACTATCTATTCTTGCGTGTGTAAGGTAATAATCAGCATGTCTGCAGGCCAGGAAATTTCTGCTTATGTTATTTGTTTGAGGAAGTGGCTGCATTACTGAGGGATTTACCACTACTTCCCAAACATCCTTACTTACTTTCTCGTATCCCATAAGTATTACTACAGTTTGTTCTGGCTCTGCACCTCAGCATATTATATTGGAAATGAACAAAATGACTTGTACTTACTCTCGGGTTCCATCGCAGGGTGATTACATCCACACTCAGTAAACTGTGTTGACTGCAGTCATGTTTAAACATCCATTAAGGGAAATTTCATTATTGTCCACCCAGTAGGAATTTAAACGATACAGAAAAATAGAATTAACAACTGCAAACAGGTACAAATATATATATGCACATTCACTCATCCAGCTGGAAATATGCTTCTGGTTTGAATGTCAGTCCAAAATGGACTGTCTTCTCTAAAAAAAAGGGGGGGAAAAATGCTTCATGTTTTAAAGTGAGAACTATTTTTTGAGTGTTTAAAGTCTGACTTTTTCTCTTGATTCAACTAGGAGATCGGGGATATCTTTTAAAAGGGTAAAAGCAGAAAATATAGATTTACTACATGGATACTGTTGTGATTTGTGTGTGTGTGTGTAATCAGTTCTAACATGTCAGTTCAGTTTAAAGTTTTCTGATTAGCTTTTCCATTATTCATTGCTCGTTTATTGTTCATTACTTTCCCCTGTGAGTTTCTTCTTCTTTACTGAAGCTGGTTAACTTTGGCTCACTTTTCCCTCATTTTATTTGATGAAGACCAGCACAAAGAGTCATAAAGCAGCTTTGGTAAGTCAAACACACAAGGCAAACTTGCCTGCGTATTTTAATCAAACCACCGATACCTGACACCACTGTATAAATAGTTGTATCACGAGAGGAAGCATTATGATAAACTGTGAGATATTTCCACCCACAGTATGAAATATTTGGCTTTTAAGCTGCAAAATGCTTCATCGCCAGTGAAGCGTTCTGGAGATTAAACTGACCCAGCAATGCTACACTTCCATTATGGCTCACGTACCCTTAAAATCTATATTTTTAAAAGGTTTCACATTTTTAAGTGTAGCACATGATCCAAGGTCAACGCTAACAGACTATTAAATGCAGTGTTTGTGGATCTAAAGAGATTCTGCTGGGTCAGGGTCACAGTGGAGGCAGATGAATAGATTGTCACTGTTAAGTACAATAATGAGTTATCTTCTGGGCAGTAGTAGTGCAACCTTCCACTTTTGCACACACTCAGATACACACACACGTACCTATTTCATTTCATGTCCCAATAGGATTGAAGGAAACGGTTTTTCATTTCACCCCAAGGGAGCAAGAGGTGGTGGTGTTTAGTTTGCCTGTGTCCTGTCTAACCTTCCATAGGAGGGCAGCTCGGGCCCAAACGATCCCAAAGTATCCCTTCGTGGATTGCTGGACAGAAACCAGACTGCGTGACTAGTAAAAACCGGAGAGGACAGAAAGGTTTTTGTGTGCCAGTGTTCGTTTGTGTCTCCAGAAGCGATTTTAACAGCTACAGCTCACAACCACTAGATGGCACTACAGCACTGAGTTGCAAAACAAGACGTACTCTCATACATAGTCACACATACATACAGCACAGTAAGCTCAAGATGCTTATGGCATATGTAAAGTCTGCTGCTTATTTATATTGTTTCATAAAATATGCTGTCGATCAGATGGATTGGAATTTGCATTCAGTTTTTAGGGAAGCAAATATACATGGTATTAAAATGCAGAACGTAGCAAAAGTATCTGCATATGAAAACGTTCTTGCGTGTTTGATGTTGTTAAGGGTGGGAAGTGAGTGGGTGAAAATGCTGTCGCGTTGCTTGGAGAAGTTTTTTTTTTTTTTTTTTACCTGTTTCTATGGTACAACAGGCGAGAGAGTAAATCCACCCTTCAGCAATTTGACTGTGAATAAAACGAGCTGTTTTACTGTTTTGGAGGAGAAGGAACACAATAGTCTAATGTTTCGTCCCTGTAAGTCTGCTGTACAGAGGCACTGGCCTGCTGCGTTATAAATGCCAATCCTGAAACATGATATCTTAATAGTTGAGTGAAAGTGAACGTAAACACCATCCTGAGGGCCTATTAGCTCGGTAGTGGATGTAAAGCACTCACGGACTGTTCAGTTAGGTGAAATGTGAATGTGTGTTATATGCATTATTGTGTGAGCTTTGAGAAATAAAAGAGCAACTATTAAAAAGCACAAGTTCCTAATCTGTACAGATATACTGGTGTGTATGTCTACTGATTTATATATATTAAAAAAAGATGAAAAAAGAATTCTTATTGAGTCAGGGCACCATTTGAGTTGTTTTAATTGCCTTTAGTTACAGAAACTACACAAGCAGATACACTGAAAAGCTTTACCTCTAAACCTGCTTAATGTTTTTTTTTTAATCATATAAGCATTTGTTGGTATGGAAAGTTCTGAAAATCTTAGCTTTGGAGAAAATTCCTTGATTCAGGTCAAGAAATGAATGGCATAATATTTATCTCATTTGTCTTTGCAACTGTCTGGCATTCCACTAACAATGATTTACATTAAACTTGATTGACTCTATCTATTTCTACATTAGAGGATGTTTACTAAAAATCTACAGAAAAAAACAATCTGGTTACAACTGTAGCTGTTGTTTTTTTATTATAATAACATAAACGTGCAGTAGAGAACACTGGAGTGCAGGTAATTGTTGCTAAAAATGAGCATATGCAGATAATATACTTGTAATCATAGATTTAAAAAATATGCAAAAAATTATTAGAAGGAAACTTAACCAAATGAAGACATATGCATTTACTTCAAGTTAAAAGCTGATATGGAAGCTACTGGTTTCTGCTTTTCTGCTAAACTTCCTTTACTTATTATTTTGCAATCACATGCCCATTAATCATGTGACATTGTTCATCATTTTGGATGCGTGACAAGCATGGTGACATGTGGATAAAGCTCCAGTCTTCGACCATCACCAGCAACAGGGAAAAGATTCTTGCAGTTGCCGGTAGTTTGAATGCAACATGCTGAGCTGTCAAACGCTTGCCAGCTTTCCACAGACCATTTGGCTTCAAAGTAAAAGTTGCACCTTTTGAAACAAGCTGGCACAACTTTTATTTTGAAGCCAAATAACCTCCATTTCCAGCTTATGTTACAGTTTTCACAGTTTCACTACAACTTGATGGACACGTCTGTTTCTGCCTTGCAAACCATGGATGATAATGGCAATTTGCTAACAACCAAAGCAACAACCTTACAATGAGGCTGTTGGTTTAACACCCTCTCTATGACTAGTTTCACCAAGCAACCTCTCGGCACCACGGTACACTTTTACCGTCATGACTGGTTGTTGTATCATTTCGAATATGGTGGACAACTCCTCCAAGAAATGTACTCCTGGTATCGCTACAAGATTTTGCTTTTGTAAAACGAAGTGTTTTAAAATCATGAAAACCTAACAGAATTGCAATTATGTACTCAAGTGCAGTAAGTTTCCTTAATATTAAACTTTATCAAGTTTGAATTAGGGAAGGAAGGCTACTGAAGATGCCTGTGCATAAACATCCGTGATGCACATACCGAACATTCAGAGCGCTTCTACAACCACCTTCCAAGCCTTCTACACTGTCCCAAAAATGTTGTTTTGGACACGGGATCCTGTGTTGCTCTGCCAGTGGCACACAGGCCACAGAGCACTGCTCAAATATTTGAGCTCAAATGCAGCCAAGTAAACTTAGCTTGGAGCTCGGCGTTCCCAGAGCTTTGATGAGACGCCTCGTCCCGAGCATGGGCTTTTAGGCAGGCTGCACTGCTCGCCTCAGTTGCCTCACTCTACCTTGCGTCTGGTGGGTTTCAAAACAGACAGGCTGGGGCTGAGGGGCAGACAGCCACATGAGAGAGGACTGAGGTTTCCCCACCATCAGACACAGATGCAGACACAGGACTTCAGATGCAGTGTTGTTAGCTGGTAAAGATCAAAGTTTTGGGTTCACATTTTCAGAGGATGTTAGAGAAGGTAGGTTGCTTCAAAGTCTCTATTTTCAAGAACTGATGTGGTAAATTACATCCCAATACAGCGGTCTAGTTCTTAAGCCTCCACGTGGCTGGGGAAATTTTTTTACATTGTGTGTTTATCCTGCATTCGTCTGGCCGTTCTTTAACGCCATAATACCGGAACACTTGGAGAGATTATGATCAGGGGTTAAAGTGGGATTTAACAGACGGGGAAATCTTGAGATCTTGTGTAGCATGGGGAAAAGAATTGGTTTGAAATATACCATGTAATAATTTGTTTTATGAAGTCCAGCAGAAATGCAGCCACTGTACATTTAATATAGAGACACCGTTTGGGACAAACTCTCCAGAGAGTTTGTTAAGCTTTGTTAACAAGTGTCATTACCTGGAACTTCAACAATATTACTGTCATGACTTTGCAATTTCCTGACCCGAGGAGCAGACTCAGACAGCCAAATAAAGGTTTTAAAGATTTATTTACAGAATGAATGGAATTAATGACCGGCAGGTGAGCAACTGGGCTGGAACTATTTCCATTAGGATTACTCAAGAAGGGTTTGTTAGTACTCCTTTATGCACAGGAGGGGTAACCAGTGCATAGGTTGGGGTCCAGAGAGGACAGAAGTTCAGTGGAGAGCAGGCAGACAGGTGAGCAGCAGGTAAGTGACGAGCGAAAGAGAAAAATGGCTGGCCATGATCTTCCGATACGTCATAGGAACACAGGTGAGTTCTCCAGAGAACCAACACTTAACTCCAGGCAGGAAACTAAAAAACAGAAATGGTGGAAGCAACAATCTGGTAGAGAATAAAAGCCCATCCTTAAATTCTCAGCCTTGAGATGGCAATGCACTGCAAATGCATCAGTGCAGTATGAAAAGGCACAGGTAAGCTTGACTCTACACCCAAGAGAGTGAAAGAGGGAGATTGGCCAAAAAGAAGAGAGAGAAAAAGCTTGCCAAGACTTACAATTACTCGCCTAAGCTTACTCATCTTCTGCAGCTTGCTAGCTTAGCTTAAGTACAGCGACTGCAACTTTATGTCTGCACCATGAACGCATCACAGGGTGCTGAGGCTGTGAGTGGATCATGTTATTATTTGGTTATTATTGAGAAAGTATCAAGTGGAAGTAATGCCAAGCTGCAGCACATCAAAAATCAACTAATTCAGAAGTAATATGCATAAACCTGCCAATCAGATTTATTAACCCCAGATCATATTTCACCCTTCACCTCAACATGAAATACTGGTGTTTGTATATATGATTACAATTTCCTTTTTTCACTTCTTTGCATAAGGATTTTCTCTTTCTCTCTTTGCCAAGCATGAGAACACATCTAAGAAACATTACTGTTTTTATTCTCACAGCTAGGTTTATTTTATACCAATTCCTACATTGCAAATTCGAAATGTTGCAATCTGAACAGAAAATGACATCATCCGTCCACAGCAGCCCTGCAATTATTGGGCAAAATGGAAACTTAAAACTGCAACATCGCTGGTTGGCAGATGTATTCAGCCACAAGGCTGTAATTCTACTTTCCAAACTAATGACCTTTCCAAGCCTTTTTACAATTACCAGCTCTGATGATCGCTTAGATTCGCACATTTCGCGAAGACACCTTTGTACAGTTTCTTTACATTTATTTTTTGCAGGATATAAACTAAATAGCAGTACTGCAGTGCACTTCCCTTTTGCTGAATGGATTTTGAAGACTTCGAGGTTATTCTGAAAGACATCTGACATAAATTTGAGCTGACTCAAATTGAGTTCCCCTCAATACTGCTCAGCGTCTAGTAGTTTAAAAATCCATCAGTGTGATTCCCTTAACAGCAATTACTCAATGAGTTCAAATCAGTTGCACAGACTAAAAACACTCCTTTGACATCCTGAAGGGCGGATATGGAGTACTTATTCAATATGTAAGGCCACAGTGAAAGCTTTGCCTCAGGCAGATAGGCAGATTCTACCTCCCAGTGGTAATTATTTTCGTGTCAGAAAATTGTTGAGGCACATTTCTGAGTTTGTTAAACCTCTAAAGTGGATCCTCTTGTTGTTTTTCTTCCCGTACGGTCTAAGATTTAATGTTATGGTGTGTTATGTGCTGAATTGACAGGCCTCCTTTGTGCTTTAAAACTTTCATGAACAATTTTAATATCAAGAGAAGAGACAAATCACAGTTAAATGATTAAGTATTTGAAATACAATGATGTTTTCTCCCACCCGGTTTCCAGAAAGCAGTGGGAAAAAAGTGACAATCAGTCAAACATATTTGACAGAGTGACAGTGGAATTTAAAGAGAGAAGAATAGAATGATAATAGACTCGTATTCCCACCAGCAAAATCTCTACAACAATAAGACGGAGAGGCTAAGTAGGCATAGCTGAGAGAATGAAATGCCCTCAATACCTATGAAAGGGTTTGATTTTCTCAGAAAGCCAAATCCATCTTGCTCACAGACTAGGTTAAACAGAAGATGTTTGCAGTCCGAGGAAATTCCCTCGGCAGACTACAATCCTGTTGTTTTCACGAGAAAGAGGAAACCAGGCCTACGCAGATACAGCAGAGCGCTGCAGCCCACAGTGAGCGAGCTGGAGTTCATCCAGATGAGTCCTGCCAGATGATCAGCACATATGTGTCAAACCATGTGTGGTGACAGAAAAGCCTTTTTTCTTTTTTTGTTTCAATTAAAAAGACAGATAACAAAGTGTCTGTCTTTATCGCTCACTTATTCATTTCTTTTCTTTCCAGTGCAGAGACACACGGCTAGCTGCACCTTGGATAAATTCTCCATTTGTCTTTTCTTGCGTGACTTAGTTTTCCAGTTACGGCTGTTTAACGTGTCATGTCCGATTTTAAGGGAAAGGTAGTGAAGTCTGGCTGCAGAGAGAAATGAAGGTCCCACCTGTCCATCTCTGAATCAATATGAGTTCATGTGACCTCAATATGAACCCATATTTGCTCCTTTTCTTATGTTTTTTGCAGAAACCTTTGCCCTAGAGTTTCACTGCTCTAATCTTCTCTCTTCGGATAAATATTTGATGCATATCTCCTCAAACAGTTTCCTCCTTTAATCTAGTAACATTTAGCGAAAGAACACAATGAAGTCAATTTGGCTCTATGAGTCACTACAGCTACTACAGCGGGCCACATTTGTTCTGACGAGTGCTCAGAAACCTTGATTTACTCCTGACTCATTTAAAGATAAATAAGTGGTAAAGAAATTGCATGCTTTCATTTCCTTAATTTCCTTCTCTCTGTGTATCACCATCTTGTTTATCTTTTCTTTGCTGCATGTCAAATTCTATCACATCTTCTATTTTTTAAGCCTTTATATGCAGTTTTATACAATTTTGGAGATATGACGAAACTTAAAGCTCTATGTTAGGCTAACATTAGCATTACAGCTAGCTAAGATTATAAAAACTAAAAGCCACTGATTTCAATGGGAGTCACATTTCTCTTTCCTTTTACAGACCCAGATACACCTTCTGCTTTATATACACTCAACATAATTTATTAGATACACCTTGCTGGTACGGCGTTGGACCCTCTTATGCTGTCAGAACTGCCTTAATTCTTTGTGGCATAGCTTCAACAAGGGGCTGGAAATATTCCTCAGGTATTCCGGTCTATATCCACATGGTAGCATCACAAAGTTGCTGCAGATTTGACAGCTCCTGATACTAATCTCCTGTTTCACTACATCCCGAAAGGCATTTTGAATAATTCTGGTGATTGTGGAGGTTTTTGAGCAGACTGAACTCATCGGAATCTTCAAGAAACCAGTTTAGGATGGTCGGAGCTTTGTGGCATGGTGTAAACAGTCATCACAAGACTGTTACACTGTTGTCATAAATGGATAGACACGGTCGGCAACAAAGCGTACTATAAGGTGGGTTCATGTTTTTCCATTATTTGCAACAAATTCTGACCCTACCATGTGAACATGGCAGCAGAAATCAAGACTCACTAGACCAGTCACTGTTTTTCCAATCTTATACTGTCCAGTGTTAGTGAGCCCATGTGGATTGTTGCTCAGTTTTAAGCTCTCCTGTTCTCTAGAGATAATTGTGTTTGAAAATCTCAGTGGACCAGTAGGATCAACCATCCCATCTGGCACCAACAACTATTCCATATTCAAAGCAACTTAAATTACCATTCTTTCCCTCGTTGATGCTCAGTTTGAACCTCAGCAGGCTATCATGAGCATGTGCAAATGGATTAATATACTTCCATCCAACTGGCCTGCTAGACATTTGCATTAACAGTTGTGCCTAATAAAATATCTGGTGAGTGGGTGCAGCAGGCAATGATGTCACTCTTTGATTGGCTTTGGAGTCAGCATGAAGACTAGGGATCAGCTTTTTTTGGACAACCATTAATGTGTTATTGGTAACAGGCAATATACTTTGTACATACTCAGCTCGAAAGTGCATATGAAATTCATTAGAAGTGGAAAACACTTATATGGCTATTCGACAAAAAAAGACATTAGGCCTGTCTTTGAGATCTTTGCACAATAATTCTACGAACAAGGCAACTTTGTTCAAAATAACCAAGAGCTGATTAAATCAGAAATAGCAAAAATGGGGAAAATATTCATATAAACTGTAATGGCAGCAGAATAATAATCATTTTAAATTATTAAAACACTATGAATGCATCTTTAGCCATTGTTGCTGATTCCCTAAACTATATCCCCAAACCAAACTGACCCACCGGTGATTCAGAGACAAATCTAATCTGAACATCTGTATAACACTAAATAGATCATCTCCATGTGGACAAAATCAGCATTTCTGGGACTAATTATTGTGCTGAAATGCTGACTTTCAAATTTCAATCACTTTTTGAAAATCTCTGTAAATCACTGTAGTGCTTTACACTGAGTAGGAGACATCCACACTACAGATAATCTGTTACAGCGTGTTCCAACATTCTGTGTATCTGAGATGAAATGCGAGTCGCCCACAGGAAGTTTGTTCCAACCACTGTTAGTCTTCCCCTGCTGTTAAAATTGAGCTTCCTGTAGCAAAAATGTTTTCCAGCTTTCCTGTGAGGTACCTTGATGAGCCACATATTCCTGCATCTGCACTGCCTCCCTCTTAGCAAAGCCAGCAGAGAGTAAGCAAAAAAAAATGCGCACTTGTTAACTTCCCCCCAACACACATGAGTGACTTTAAATAAAACAATTATGTGGCTCACACTTTCCAAATGCTATTGGAACAGTCTTTTCATGTGGTTTGCAAATTTACAGCTGCTTCTTTTCAAGTGATTGTGTGGGAGAACTTCTCAGTGTCCATTGCATGATGAGTGTGAAAGGTGTGGTGAAGTGTTTGGGCCACTACACTAAACACAGCCCAGCCCAGAAATGTTCAAAGAGCTTTATTATCTGATTTGGGAAGTTCAATGGATGACATCAGACTTGAGCCGCTCCTTATGTTTTTTCATATTTTGCTTCCAAGGAGCCAGACTTTCTGGTCTTTTTTTTTTTTTTTTTTTTTTAAAAACTGAGCTTGAGCAATAGTTCTCCATTCCTTATGAGAGTCTTTCAGATTTTTTTATTTGGCCATTGGGTGCTTTTTCACTCATTTTCAGTCTAGTCATACTATGCAACCGTTTTCTAAGCCACTTCAGTTGATTCATCCACTTTTCACTGATGCTTCATCTGGAATTGTCTCAGTGGAAGGACAGCTGTCCCGAAGCCATTCTCCAGGAAGGACAACAGGGAGAAAAGAAAGTCAGGAGATATACAGTAGTGAGTGCCTACAGCCATCTATGCAACACTGTGGAGTCTTCTTCAAGTGTCTTGGAGAGCTAGTCTTGAGGACAGCTTAAAGAAATTACAAGAAAGCCTGCCTAAAAGCATTCAGGCTATGTGGAAGAATAAAGGCGGTCATCCCAAATACTGACTTTAGAATTTTTGTCTTGCCATGTATGTTTGCATGTGTCAATCAATCACTGGATATACTTCTAATTTTTCTAGCAAAACAAAAGAATTGCTAGGCAGTCAGACCTTTGCACAGCACTAAACATAAAGATATTGTTATAGTTTAGCAGGACTAGTTTGAGTTTTCTTTTATTTCCACCTCCTCTATGGTGGAGATGCCAGGCTGGCTCTGTTGGTGGTTTCCGCCCTGGGGCGGAGCCTCTCGGTGTGATTCAAACTTCCTGTACCTGTTTGTAATGAAGTCATCGGGCAGGGAGTATATCAAAGGTAGGTGTTGCCATGGTTTCTCGCCAGACCGTCCCAATCTACCTGGTGACATTTAAGCTGCCTTTGTTTGAAATCTGTTTTTGTAAAGACTAGTTTACTTAGCTTTTGTCTTGGCGCTTCCTGCAGTGGCCAACCTGGCAACCTTGTCTGGACCCCGTTTGTTTGCACCTGATCTGATATAGACATCTATCTTGGTTTAGTAACATGCCGTTTGAGACTTGCAGTTAAGACAAAACTGTCTCCTGAAATCTCACCTTTTAAACATCGAAACAGCTCAAAATATAACAGATCTGTTTTCCTTTTCCTTCATTTAAGTCAGTTTTATCATACAGTGTCACAATTGTAAAATAAGGATCTTAATAAAGGACAATACTGTATAGTACAACAGCCTGCTAATGACTGCTGCTTCATCTAGTATGCATTTAATTCACTTTTTCAGATGTATCGCCTGATAAGAAAAAAAAAAGTAGAATATGTAAATCAGTTTTTACTGAATAAAGTGATCAGAGAGGGAGCACAAGGATGCAGAATGGAAATGTTACGGATTGTCACTCAGCGGAGTAACCGACTATGTCTGCAACCTTCGAAGTCTCCAGAGAATGTGCGGCAGCAAAACTTTCTGTTCTTTCCGCTCATTTAGCTGACAGCATAGCACGGCTGTTGACACTACCCTATATTTATCTTGATTTTGTCAAAATGATCTCCACAATTAAAAAATAAATGCCACGCTGTCTGTTTCACAGCTTACGAGACACTGTTTAATTTTTACTTCTTGACTACTGAAAGCAAAAAGTTATAATTAAGGTACTTCTTGGAGTACACAATTAAAATGACAAGTAAAAGTAGGCCTCTTTTATACAGAAACAGGTTCTACTGCACTACCTGCATCTGATAAGTTGACCCAAACTAACATCACACAAGGGTTATGGCATGTGCAAAAATCAAATGTAGCTGAAGCTGCAGGGTGCGCTTAAGGATATGTTGACTGACTAATTAGATCCAGTTAAGGCGATTTCTGTCAAAATCTTACTGTGGATGAAATGCTTTCAAAGAATTGTAAGAACCTGACACGTGAATGCCAGCTGCAGACATGCAGAGATTAATTTCAGCCTTTAAAGTTTGAGTGACGTTAACAAAGTTTCATTAATTGTCCTTCCTTGCAATTTAATCATAAAACCTCACAAGTCGCCACTCAAACCATTAGTTTGATTACCCACCTTCCAATAATACAGCCTCCGCACACACATGCACGTGGCACACACTGCTTTGTCCAGTTCCATGTCAGTTAATGTGTAATTAGAGGGATCTTCATTTGCATTTTTAATCAAGAAGAGGATAATAGGGATACAAGGCTCAGATATTGGTCTGGTATTTAATGGTGTAGAGTCAATCTGAGAGATGACTGTTAATTACAGATACACACTCTGATTGCTTTCTGGTATTTAATAAATTGTCTGCCAGGATAAATGGCTTCGATCTAATGGACGTGGGACCCGATGAACCCAGCTGACCACCAGCTATAAAAGTTAAAGTTTACTTCCCTCCACGAGAGAAATCTCTTTTATTGATATTTAACAGAGAAATCACTTGTAGATAATTAGCAGCACTTATGTTTGATTTCTGGCAGAAGTCCTGCCAGAAAAATCTTACTTAAAGTAAAAGTATTCGAGTGTTGCCAGCCACGTGTGATTAAACAATTAATACTATTTGATTGTCTCCTCTCAGTTAGTTATTATTATTATATGTGACAATATTAAAACTGAATCAAAGAGAAAACACAAATACTTAATTGATCAAGCATATAATTCAACCGCTAAACTGTTTTTTATGTCCAATAATCAAAGCAAATAACTGCAATTTAACATTTTAATAAAAATGATAATAATGATGTACTTTGCTATTCTTTTAATTTTTGTAAAATAGTACATTTCAGTATTAAAATATCATTCTTGATGGATTTGATTATAGAAACAAAAAGCCATAATTTTGGTAAATACCTTTGCTGTTACTTTAGGGCAACTGTGGCATAAACCTTACACTGCGTGGTGTCTAATAATAAATGTAAATATGAGGGACTTTAAAATGATTAAGTGGAAAAACAGGAACAAATCCATGCATATCCTCAACACCATGTGGGGCACAGAGTCGAAGAGATATAGCACTAATCGTTCGATCCAACTGTCTTATTTATTGCATCTAGTAGTGACATTTTGAGCAATGAAGCGCAATGATTAAGTGGACAGTAATTTTTGTGGTTGTTATTTTTGTGAGATTGTGAATATTTTTTTTTAATAAGAAAAAAATGTCCCAGAATTTTAACAACTGCAGCAAACTTGTTATTGAAACAAGTTGCAGGGGGAAAATTATTGAGACAGCAGTGGTACTCACAAAGGCAGAGAAAAGTTCAGAGCAGCAGGAGCAGCAGCAAACATGATTTATTCACAAAATAAAACAGGAAGTAAATGTAACACACAATACACACTGTTATCACTTGTATGCGAAGTTATATAAATGCAATATTTCTATAAAACTTTCAGTCAAGCCAAATTTCTATAAACATTCCAAGTACACATCATATAAAGAGAGACAGAGAAAATGAAACAGGACAAAATAAAGTCCTTTGAAAAAGAACATTTTCACTGGCTGTTGTGTCTTCCTGTTAAAATATGAGTACATCCTTACTGCTTCCATAAGTAAGTAGGAGCCAGAGACTGCTCATGAAATAGACATGATTAACTGATCATCAGCATGAGCGACTACCCTGACCACTCAACAAACAGAAGTTGTGACAGGCTGGATCATTCAGGTGTGTGTTAAGTACTCACAATGTATACCTGATGGGTTTATGACAAAACAGTAAAACACAAAACAGCTTTATCATTCATTTAAAAAACTTTATTCAGTGTAACTCATCTTTAGACTTCAGTCCCACTTTATAAAGTGTTATTACACTTTACAATTTCATACAGCCAGTGACTAAGTGTGTCATTTCTTCAGATGTACTGTAACATTTTTGTAAAACTTGGATGTGATTTAAAGGTTCTGAAGTGACTTATGTAAGAACACTTCAATTCACACTTTTACAGGAAAAACAAAGAACTTCTACTGTAAGTCAGAATTAACTATACTGTATTTTACTGTAATACTTTACTATACTGTAACTATACAGTAATCAGTATTTAACTCATTTAACTGATCAGTATTTAGCTTACATTTTTCTCTCCTGTAAATAAAAAAAACCTATGGCAAGAATTTTCAAGGGATTTGATGAGACCCTAATTTAACAAAAATCACATCAGCATTTCATTCTAAATGCGGGGGAATTTCACCCTTAGTTTAAGGGCAATATTACAAAGTGCTACTGAAACTTTAAATTTCCTGTATTCAACAGTCATCTTAAATTTTCCCACAACTGCTTTGAATGTCTGTTCCCAGCTCATCCCCCCACAGCCTTTTGTGGGGGAAGATGACACTGAAAGCAAAATAAAGATGTTTTTTAGGGCATATCGGTGGCAGGTTTTTTGCACTGAAAGAATGTCCTTTTCTTCCTGTTTTCAGTATGAAGCAATTTATTCCATGATGATCTGAAAGATGATGACATATGGCAAGATGACTTTGCAAGAACGCACAATAAACCCGTATGTTTATTCACAGTGGTGAGGTCAGGATGATCTGACATACAGGATGTCGGGTTGTGTGAATGTCATCATTCCACACTCAACATTTCTGTGCCAGCTTACATTACACACTCATTCTGACACGTGCACTGACAGAGGTAACACTGATATACAAAAACTGAGTATAAAAAGCCTAGATCATACGGTCCTTTGGCCTATTTTGTCAGTGTTTTTCCTTTACAGACAAAAACCACGAGCAGCACTCTTACACAAGTACATGCATATGCAGTACACACAAAAGCAGAGCTTCCAACATCCCTCTGCTCTTTTTAAAAATGCATGTGGCACTGGTATTCCATTTGGATAGTGGAAATAGAACGGCAAGGCAGTGAAGAGTGGAAAGGGGTAAGTGAAATTGTAGAAAAAAAAAAGTCAGTCTCAGTCATCTTTCTAAATTGCTCTGAGGGGGATGAAATTAAATTAGGATGATGGCTAAAAGAATACCTTAGTGGCTTATTTAAAAGAGGAGAAAAGAAAAATAGAGGCAATTATCGTTAAATAGTGCGACAGGTGGAGAACACCCTCATCAGCCTCCGTCACGGTGAATATGTGCGTTTAGGGAGCGCTAAAGAGAGGCAGCCAATCAGGATGGGAAGTTGATTTCTGGGACAGAGACGGATCAAGGAATTATAAATTAAAGCCGGCGGAGAGCTGTTATGAAACGGAAAGGCAATTTGTGTTTAATGTTGAGTGATTATCAATGATTTAAGATTTTTGCCCACTTTTTCAGGCCTTTGGTTAGTTCAGATGTTGTGGGGCAAAAAGTGACATTCTGTCAGTGAAACACCTCAGCTGAATATTTCAGAAGCACTAAATACTATTACACAGCATGTTTGTATATTTATATATTTGTCATGCTACATGATGCTTAGTGGCATGAAATATTGAACAAAGAAGATATTCTTCAGCAGCAAAAACAGTGAAAAAACCCTAAATGCTTGTAGCAATGAGCTAAAAGCTTATCTTTATTCAATCAGTTCTATTCAATTCCAACCAGATGTATTTCTCAATAAAGTAGCTGGTGTGTAGCTTATGTATCAATGTAGAGGTTTTATGCTATAGTCACACCTGGGAAAGCAGTGGTCAGAGTTTGTGAAACCATGGCAATTATTGCAACTATGTGCAATGAAGTTGCAATTTCGTTGCTATCGAAATGAATTCTTCAAAGACAAGAATCAGGTCTGTGACCACTTGCAGTGGTTGCTGTCTTTAAACCATCGACACAGTGATAAAACAGCAATAACATGTAGTCAGTCTGCCATCTGCTTCCAACTGAATGAGGTCAAGTTGCCAATTAGATGCAATAGTTGTGTTAATATTCTGATTAACAGTGATAAATTGGGGAAAGTTCCAAATCTGTTGTTCGCAACTTTACATTAACTACTTACATTCAGAGTCCAGTCAGAACCTTATAGATTTGAGACATAAATTCAGACGTTCCTCCACAAACAGTGAGGCGGTTGCTACATGATGCAAATTTGACTGCAAACTGAATAGGCACTCGGCAACCTCACTTACAATAGAAAACAGAAAGCAAGCAGCTGGCAACCAGACGTGTCGAGTCGCTTGCTGCAAAGAGACCCTTCCCAGCTGAGTTGCACTTATTGATCCAGACTCACTCAGAGTCTTTGCAACGTGCAATCTGTCTGTGTCTATAAATTGCACAGCAGTTATTAGAGAGTCTGCAATTGTTTGAAGAGCAGATTGCCTCCCATCCAGCAACCTGTTTAAATACCTTTCAATCAAAAGTGGTCACCCAGAAGTTGAGGGTGTTGCATGCTAAACCACTAGGTTGCCGAATGCTAAAAGATTCAACGAAATCACCAAACAACTACCAGTTTTTCCAAGTTGCAAGGGGGTTGCCATTCTATTTTTACTCCAGTGTTACTCAGCTATAAATCACAGAGCTCTCCAAATATCTGCAAAAGTGGTTAGTAAAAGGTAAAAGCAGCATTATCAGATTGTAATAGCTTATTTTAATGGGAAATGCACCATGTTGTCCCCTAAAGTTGCTGCCCACTGTCTTTATATTTAACCAGCTAAATGCATAGATAAATGCAATTAAGGCCAGGCAGAGAAGGTTTCTTGGAGACAGGGTAAAGTATTTTTGCTGTCATACATTTGAATGTTCCAGTTTATTTTTGCAGGCAAACCATCACGTAATTGTCAGTCAGGCTAAAATTACCAGTGTTCCTGTGTGTCATGGTCAAGAGCTCAGTCATTCTGAAAAACGCTAACAGCAGCTTTAATACAGCTTTACTAAAAGCAGTTGTTGCACTGAGTCACTTTTCTAAACTCTACGCTAAACACTAAACACTTTCATCTGCAGCTGAGTACACTCCCCAATAAAATGTGCTATTTACAATAGTTTCTGTTTTAGAAACATTTGGTTAAGATCACATTCTTGGTTAAAAATCTAACTCTAAAAAAAAGGATTCTGGTCTTCAGAGTGTATGAACGGGTTATGACTGTGTGTTCCAAGCAAGGTAGGGAAACTTGAGACTCCAAAGAAAATAAATCTAGTCTCGTCATTCATTCTGCACTTTGACCATTTCAAAGGTATTAAATGCAAAGTGTGATAAAAGCTAAACTTCTGGAGTCATGTCATCACACAATAGCTCTCTTGCTACGGGTGCTTGCGTGTTTTTGTAGTAGAAGTTTCTTTAAAAGCTGTTTGTGGTGGAAAAGTGATGACTGATATTGCTGGCTGGTAAATGGAAGTCAAAGAGGAGAGTGATGTAGGCTTAAAGATTTGTCATGGTGTTTTGCCAGCTGGTTCTGCCTGAGATTTGATACTTCACATTTACTTTTCCTGTAGCTGCACCCACTGACAGTCTGCCTGAGGATCTGAGCAGCCACGGCTCTTCTTTTTGAGATCCCTCACCGGAGACAAGCCTTGGATGGTGTCTCTTGACATGTGGCTGGCTAGGTTGCTGGCTGGCCGGCTGGCTTTGACATGGACCCTGCGGCTTGTAAAGGAAAGAATTCGGCCTACGCCTCAATTTGCACAGCCTCTGAGCACGTTTCTTTTCTTTGAGTTGCCAAGGTAACCCCAGGGCTGGAAGGAAAACATCCCACTTACTGTCGACACTGCTGAGAGAAAGAAAAAGGGAGAAAAACTGACAGCGACAAAGAGCAGACCAGGCTAAACGGACTATGATTTTGGTCTAGTAAGTGTGTTGATCACACTGGTATGTGGCACTGTTTATTTCCAGTCCAGCCCTGCAGTGGTTTTTATTGTCCTCTTTCCAGTTCTATAAAATACATTCTCATAAACTGACAGAATTTAAACTCTTCATGGTGCACCTGTAGACCAGTGAATGTGGTCTTTCTTAACATGAAAAACCACACACGCTGAAGCAGGCTAAAATGGGAGAACAAACTGCCAGGTCCCAGGTTTTGAGAACGTTTTCACTGAAATAACATCCTTCCCTCCATGAAAAGCAGACGATTCTACATGCAAGTCATCTGAATAGACTGTGTAAAGCAAGATGTGTAGAAATCATTCTGTGCAGACATGAATTCTACATGTCATCTGTTTTATTTTTGTGTGGGTTATTGGTCAGTCTCTCTAAATATGGCTGAATATTCTGTTGTTTTCTGCAGCAATCTGCCAAAAATAACCACCAGTATTTATACCGAGAGAGAGTTGCTTATATGATCATTCTTGACCCCATACCTTGCCTTTTGGTTTTTCCTAAAATTCTAGTTACCACCAGCATGTCACAGGAGGTGCACAATCAGTGGAAATTCAATTCCTGCCAGAAACTGCTAGACGAGCTTTCTTTCGAAGGAGGGGAAACAAGATGAATTAAAGCGTCGTAACCTGAAATCTTTACTCATCATTTCTCCGCATCCAAAACTCTTTCGGTTTTGTGGCAGAAGATATGTATGTAACCTGTAAATATATTCTATTAAAAAAGCTGAAGGTGGAAACAGTTTTTCAGCTCTAAGCTTTCTATTCATACTCGACTACAAATGAATGAAAATGCTGACAGTTCAATTCACAGGTTGCTGCCTTTTTGTCAGATGCTTTTCAGCATAACATATAGCATATTGCTGAGTGCCAAAATAACACATCAATATTTAGGTGTAACAAATTATATGATGGAGTTTAGGAGCTTTTGTTTCCATTTATCATCTTAGGCTACAAACGTACAATACTGTAAGAGCTGACTGCAGTGTTTGATGGAAGGATTTATGTTGTATAAGGTACATAAATGTGAATGTTAGTCCTATGCTGTCAACAGCATCAAATATCCCACTTGACCATCATTTTTCATAGTGAGACCTTGATTTCTCACTAAATTAAATACAGTTTGACATGGTGTGGTCTTCTCACTGGTTTCTCCAGTGAACACAAGGGAAAGATCCCCTGTGAACCAAAAAGCATTTTTCTTGCAGACCACCATGGCTCTGCCACCTGCAAACAAGTTTGATTTTTGCTTTAGGCTATTAATTGTGAATTTTTGAACCATGGGAGTTTTACACCTGTCCCTAGTTTGGTAATTAAGATCCCAGTCACACAGTCATAGAGGCGAGCCAGCGACCACCGAGGTTGCTGAATCAGGTGGGAAGTGGTTGCTGGAGGTTGCTGGCAGTCACTGTGAAATTGAAAGTATCATTCACAGTGACCACAATGGCAACCACCAGTTGCTAGGGAAAAGTATTTATTCTTCAAAAGACTAGCAAGTGGTTGCCGGCAGTTGTTAGAGTGAAACTGTTTGCAAAGAGATGTACAGTGCTGCACTCATGGCAGTTGTTTTGGTCACCAGCAGGTTGCCTTGGTTTTCAGTAGTTTGCATTGAAGACACCAACGTGTTTGAAAACGCTTGCAAACCTCTTGCCTAACATTTCTGTATCTGTGAAAATTGTGACACAAACCAGAAGCGGAGAATGTTCAACTTCAAAGATAAAAAATGGGCCTCTTGGAAATGAGTTGGTTCTTGCTGTAAGGCATGCTTTTAGTCTGAAAGTAAATCTTTTCCATTTCCAGTTTCATTTTTTTTAAGTTTCACTAACAACACAGACAAATCGATGACTTGCAAGCAAACTATAGGCAGTCTGCTAGGAACCAAAGCAATCGAAGAGAGGTCATTGGTAAAGCACCTTGGTCGTGACTAATTTCACCTGGCAGCGGCCTCCATCAACCGCTCATCAACTGGTCATTGAATACATGACCAGAGGTTCCTAGGGGGTCCCAACCAGTCTGAAGGTCTGTGTGACAGAGGTCTTCAGTGCCATTAATTACCAAAAATAATCAAAAAACAAAAAAGCAAAAGTTTCTTTCCCAGTAGCTAACATTCATGCTTTTCCTTTTCTTTCTCTCTCTTTTTTTAAAGAGAACCCTCTAAAAGGACCTTATATGTGTTTTTAAGACTTAACTTTTCAGGCCAGAGCTGCAGAGTCTTTTAAATCAGCTCTCTTCTAATGTAAAAATAATCTGCTGTATCTTCTGTCTCAGGGAAATGTGTCATGAAATAAATTACAGGACAAATATGGGCACTTAATGATAATAAAAATCACCATGATTTATTCTTACAATTTTGCAAGGGAGAGTTAATTGACACTGAAGGTGTTACAAATACCACAAAGATGGTGTTTTGTGAGTTAATGGGTTTTAGTAGATATTATAACCAAGCATCAACGGTATTCCCAAAGGGAGATTTTATATTATGAATACTTATTAATTCATTTTAGTATGTTAGTGCTGCTTGGATCAAGCTTCACTTCTACTGACACAGTGTAGATCATATTCACACTGTGACTGAAGCATGGTAGAAGAAAACACTCAGCATTTCAAGGTTTTTAGTTTTTGGTGTCAAATACTTGTTCTTAGACCACCCTGGTGAGACAGAAGTGTCAGTTTGTAGCATTATTTTCCCTCCAGGCTGGAAGCAGAAAAGGAAAATTTAGATAGCGTCAACTCAAGCAGATAGCAGCAAATGCCACAAATACCTTCACAGGCCAAATTTACTCAGAGACAGATGGACTTGGGTTCTCATGGTAGCCCTCTCGAGTTAGCATTCATACAACCAGCTCATGCAGCATTTGACAACAGATTTAAGTACTGGATTACACTGTTGTGTGAATAAGTCCACTCAAAATGTGCAAATACAGTTTCAAATGGGTCACAGAAACTTTTAATCTGTGCCACAATTTTTTGGAAGCTACAGTTGGAGCTAGTTTTATATGACCTAATCATGCCAAAATTTACACACAATATCTACTAATATAGTGGCTTTTCTCTCTCTGTTTAAAGCTGTTTATCTTTTTCCCTTCAATTATTCATTCCAAGGACCTTTTTTTTAAATCTAATGTCAGGTTTTCATTTCATATTTCCAACATAAATGAGTATTAGGATAAAAAAAATTATTTTTTTCCTATGGGTATTACAGACTCTTGCCTGAACAGACTGAACAAATTGGTAAAATAATTTGCCTGTCACTGCTATTATATTGTTTCCTCCCACAGTCTTCTGTCAATTCTAATATGGCCAAAGATGTGCACGTGAGTGTGGATTATTGGCTGACTCTGTGTAATATCTGGCAGCCTGTCCAGGGTAAACCCTGCCTTACAGACTACTGCTTAAGAAAATGGATGAATGGATGCTGGGATATCCGTGGTACTAGCAATATGCAGAATTAACCCGTCTCCACACTGCTGGATGTCTCAGATCAACAGAGGGCTAGGCCTCATTGGTCAGGGTGGAATTGAGTCAGCGCAGGTGTCCAAATCCAAAACAGTCAAAACACCTTTATGCTTTAATATTCCCACCAGTATTTTTAGTGTTTCGTTTTGAATTATTTCACATCACTCTCTTCTGTTTCTCTTTTCTTGCATTTACTCCTTGTGTTACAAAAATGTCAGAACATAAAACTTTTTTTTCCAGTCATCCACTGTGGTATGCTGACATTAGGCCACACAATGCGTTTTGTTAACTTTACCTGCCAGGCCTGAGTGGTTTAGAAAGTATTAGACAGTCTGGCTGGACCTCTGATATCGGTATTCAACAAAATCAGGAAAAATCTAAAAACAGTCAAAAAGTAATACACAAGGAGTTGAAACATCAAATCAAACGGACCACTGGAAATTACTGCAATACTTGACTACCAGGAGCACAACCTCTTCAGGTGAAAAGACGTCACGTGAGAGACACAACGTGAATGAATGTAATCATGGTGCAATTTTAGAATGAAAACTACCACTAATTAAATAAAAGAGAAATGCAAATCATCACATTTCGAGGAGACCAATGAAAGCCCCCATGACACTTTTGAGTGTCACTTATGCACAAGGTCTGCCGTCTCACTTCTAGCTGTTGGAAAGACATAGCTTGCTGTAAAGGTTCACTGGGCATGGAGCAGCTTCTGTGATGAACACTCCTGTGGAGAAAAATTTATCCCAATCTGACCATCGTGTGGAAAGGTTGAAAATGCACAAAAAAGCCAAATCACATATTTATGGATTCTCAAACTCACAAAGGCACCGTTGATGTCAGTAAATGAACAGGGTGCCTCATTCCCTGTCTGGAGATTTTCAGATGTGGTTGACAGAGGGGTGACACGCTGGAGATGATGCTCCACAGCAAAGCAGGAAAAGCATCTAAGCAAAAACTGTTTTCTTTTGAATTTACTGTAACAGACTTTTTATTTATTATTTGATGAACTGAAACTGGTTTTGTTTTGTGCATTTACATTCTGATGTTATTTCATATTACAGTAAATGCTGAAGTTCAGTGTTGCCGCTGGGCAAAATAGTCATCCAAAGTGGAAATGGAAGTTGAGCAGGGAGATTTAATTCTGCAGCGTTAGACTGTTTGTTTTATTGCATTTACCTGGATTAAAGACTGAGAATATTGTGCATAATATTGTTTTTATGTCAAAATATTCTTGTAAATGCTGCAGTTTTATGCTGAAGTTCTAAACTTGTTTACTTCAAGGTCATAGTTATTACACATGAACATCAGTAATAAATACTCTAATATGATTCAGAATATAAAGGGCCAGTCTGGTTCCTTAAGAGAATTTCTTTTTATTTATTATATATTTATTTGGGGTTTTTTTTGCCACAAATAACACCTTGTATATTGTACACAGTGGGGAACAAGTCTTGCAGATTAAACATAAACTAACAAGGACAGGGTAGACAACAAAAAAGAACCAGAAGAGGGGGAAAACTTCTAAAAACAGGAAGTAAAACTGACAACAGTGTAAAAAATACAGTTACAACATGTAATTACAAGTATTAGTATATCTCTAATCCCTAAACCTAACCAAAAAATGACAGATTAGCCTGGGTAAAAGACCGAAAGTTGAGGCACACAACGATGTGGGCTGCTGGTAAAGTTTCTGGGCTGCCTTTCCTGATAACAGTCATCCCTCAAGAGCCTCTCCATCTAAAGCAATGCATTATCCATTAGCCAGAAGATAACTCAAAACTATGGTAGCCTGCAAGTTGTATGGCCAGAAAAGATGCTTCTGCTATTCTTTGCAGTTTGAGGGCTAGGGGGGGTTTCCCCCACTCATATCTTTTTCTACGCAGTTTCCTGTTTAGCATCAAATAATTACTCATTTTGCTCACATAAGCTATAAAGTGTAGGTAGCAGCACTTGTGCTTCTGAGAGGATCACTGATACCCTTTCAAACCATGGTCAGCAATTTGGAAAAAAGTAATTTTGTCATCACTTGCTGGAGGTTTATACTCCATCCGACTGCTGGAGTTTCTGACCTCAATTACTGTTTTAAATCTGCATCAAGAAACAACGACAAAAAAAGCGGTCCACTTTTAAAGAGAGAATGTTGCATTTTGCATAGCTTCTTCTAAGACAAAATAAGAATTTGTAAAGTCAGTATGTCATGGAATGTTTTTCTTTCTCTGTGGAGGCCTTAAGAAACTGAGCCTTTATTCATATTTATCACACCTCTCACTCTAGTGATTTAGGATCAACTGCCATGTCCCGTGAGCCTCTTTCAGTCATTACACTCGTAACCACAAAACAGAGACTAAATCACGGTGTCATGCTCTGCAACGATGAGGTTACAGTGACTAGTTAAAGTGTTCACCAAGCCTTGAGGGTCAGAGGAGACTGAACCATATAACAAGCTGTCAGCAGAGGAGGGAGGGTATGTCAACATGTGGTTACACACCTGTAATAACACGCTGTCCACGTTTTATATACACTGTCGCACACCTGTGAGCCACAGTCTGGCTCGGTCAGCTTTTTATTTGCTTGCATAGCCCTGCTTTTTGTAGCTGAGGTAGTCGTCTGTATGTATTTTACCCTGTGGCCGACAGACAGCACATTTATTCTGTCAAAACTGTATTTGATTGAGGGCTAACTCCCTGAACTGAATGAACGGGAATGTAGTGGTGCTTGGAGAATTTTCCATCATTCTACAGACAGGGTATTGTTACATGGTTAAAGCAGAATTTGGAAAAGCCTAAATGGTGGAAAACTGTAATTAACATAAGAAATATAGGCATACTGATCTCCATTTTCTAAACTCTAACTGGGCTCAAAATGATCTGGCAAGATGAGCGTATCGACTGTGCTCCCAGAGAAGAAGAACATTATATCTTGCCGCATAGAGCGCTGTGGGGGATTCTTTATTATTACAAAAAACATAAGTCTGTTTGCATGCATGATTAATGTCCTTTCACTAGTAACAATGACTCACCCAAACCAATGTTTCTGCAGGTAGGAAAATCAGCAAGTGGACCACACAGGCAGAGTATAATTACATGTGTGAAGATGGGAGATCTTAGACTAATACTATTACACTGTGTTATCAAATTGTGGCCAGGATGGTCTGATGATCATTGTGAATTGAGAGTTTGCTAAAGACATCCCTTGAATAGCAATTTTCCAATCACAGCTTAGCAATCCTTATGGCTAACCTCTCAGGTGATGGATTTCTGAAGATACTGAAGCTGTTCACATGAGGATGCAGTAATGATTTATGCAAAAAAAGAAAAAAGATGCAGGCATGGTGTTTATTTTGCCATTTCTGAATGATAACCTTAGAAGCTAACCTCAGGCGGTATGGCATTATACCAAAATACCATGAAAAGTACATTATCCTCATTCTTTTTTCTGGGGTTACTGTAGCTCTGGAGGTAGAGAGGTCAGCTACTAATGGGAAGGTTGGTTGTCTAATCCCCCGACTGCTCCAGTCTGCGTGCCAAAGAATCCTCGGGCAAGATACTGAACCACAAGTTGCTCTCCGATGCATTCGACAGAGTGTGAATGTGTGTGAATGTTAGACAGAAAGCACTTAGGCATAGATTTTAAGGGCTTATATGAATGTGTGTGAATGTGCGAATAAGACATGCTGTATAAAGTACTTTGAATGCTTGACTAGAGTAGAAAACTGCTATATGAGAATCAGTTCATGTACCATTTTAAACTTATACTGAGATGCTGTATTGAAGTGATTTGTTGCTATAAACTGCACAGCACGCACCACCAGCGGGAAGCCTGTTGGTGAAACAGGCAGTTGTTGTGAAGCAGATGAATGTGAGTAATTCAGACAATGTTGCAAGTCTAGTAAAACAGGAAAATGTATCTGACCTGGTCTTATAGTATTTTATATTTGGTTGTGATGATAAAATGAGCTACCAAAATAGTTTATTTGTCATATTACTCATCATCATCTCCACTTAGCCCAATGATGTGTCATCATTTCCTCCAGAAAGAGTATACGGACGGAGGGCACTCACTGTTGTATTTGGTGCCAGAAAAATAATAGCCGGAAACAGCAAAGCTGACTGTGTATATTAGAGCCTTTTGTTAATTTAGTTCTATTAACCTGCTATAACTCATCCTGTGTAGAATAAATGAAAAGCCTGAGGTGCATACATACAGCTCTTAGTGGTGTCTTTGTGTGTTATTGATGACAGGAAAGAGACTGTGAGACACCAAAAAGTTGACTGACCAATTAAAATGAGGAAAACATAAGTAGTAAATGGAAAGACATGTAAAAAAGGCACATTCATGCATTCACACATGCGCTATAGGTGCATGATTAGATATAAGCACATCTAATCTAATGCAGACTTGTTGTGGTGTGCTCGCATCAAATGCAGACTTACACACCTATGGATGCATCATGAGCAATGCGGCATGAGGATTCAGGAGCTTGCTCAAGGACATATAGTAATGGCGTAGCACTCTATTACAATATGTCCTTGAAATATGATGCAAGTCTCCCATTCCACCTCATCCCAAAGGTGATTTACTGGATTGAGATCTGGTGACAGTGAAGGCCATTTGGGTACAGTGAATTCATTGACTGAGATAATCTGAGCTTTGTGACATGATGCACTATCCTGCTGGAAGCAGCCATCGGGTGTCAGTATACTGTGGATACTATGTGAGATGCTCTTCTGCATACCTTGGTTGTGAGAAGTGAGAATTTAAATTATCTTGCACCTCCTATCAACTCAAAGCAGTATGACCATTCTCCTCTGACCTCTGTTATCAGTTGTGCATTTACACCCAGAGAATCGACACTCACTGAATGTTTTCTCTTTTTTGGACCACTGTCTATAATGATATGGTTGTGTCGGAAAATCCAAGCAGATTAAAAGTTTCTAAAATACTCGGACCAGCCCATCTGGCTCCAACAGCCGTTGCAAGTTCAAATTACCTGAAAGCACCATTCTTCATTTTGAACTTCAGCAGGTCATCTTAACCATGTCTACATCCCTAAAGGCACTAAGTTACTGCCATGTGATTAATGGATTAGATATTCGTGTTAACGACTACTTGAACAACTGTGCCTAATAAAATGGCCAGTATGTGATACTACATTTGGTTTTCCTTATGCAGCCAATACAACAACTTGGCTTTGTTTCTAGAACAAGCACCTTTAGCTCAAGTGTGTTGCTGCAAAACTTGTCCAAAGAAAAAATAAAAATTAATCTTGACTGACTTTTCTGATTTTATCATACCTGGGACATCACATTAGTGCTTAGAAATTCACAAATTAAGAAATAAAATTGACTTTCCAAAAAAAGGCTCCTCAAACAAATGCTTTTTTTTCCATATCTCTTCCAGTTCCCATGAAGTACAGTTCAGGCAGGGCAAAATCAAGAAAGATTATGTTTTATACTCCCTGTCATGCTCAGCAAACCATATGTCAAGTTGAATGAACATTATACCCTCAAAAGGCAACAAACAGAACAAGTTAGTAATGTATTTAGATTTTTTCCCCCCCTTTTTGTAAAAAAATCTGACTCGTTCCATTTCCCTCAATAATGAGCTGGAGGAAAATCAATACACCCTCACTTGTTCAGTGTGTGTGTTTGGTCTATAATTAGCTTATAAAACATGGTAACTTCTGCAGTGGTTTTGTGTGGTTCAGAACACACAATCTGCATCTCAGAGGCAATAAAATGCCCATAATAAAGAAATAGTTTAAAGCTGAAACAGATAAATATTTCTGCAGATTGTTCATTATTTTGCCAAGTACTTTATCTCCCTTTTTTGCCCACCAAACAGGCCCTGGTGGTTGTAAGTGGTTATAATTGTACATCTGGTAGCAGTTAGAGCTGCGTACTTGGCACCACCGAGGTTTCTGTCGCTCTAGGAGAGCGGCACGCATTCCAAGAGAAACTCGGGCCAGCCCTTTTCTCTCACTTCATGTCCTGGATAGAAGCTAAAGAGCTGTTTGATTCAAATGACTGTTCATGGGAGGGGAATGTGGAAGCAAGAAGTCATCAGCTTCCCTTCATATCTTTGATTTCTTTTGTGAATCCTCAGGTGATACTGAGTGAACACACAGGATAAAAAATGGAGATAAAGTGGACAAAGATTGAGAACAGGAAGTTCGAATGTAAACATGAGATAGTAAGACAAGGGACGAAGACAACAGTGGAGATAAATGATGGCAATAGAAAAGCATATTCAAGGCCTGGCCCATGCTGTGGAAGAGGTCATGCCTCATACCTTTTTTTTTTTTTTTTTACTTCTTTGCCTGTCCCGTTTGGCTCTTTTGCCATCAGAATTATTGTCTAAAGGCAAAGAAAGATGCCCAACGGATTTACTTTACCAAATTGACCATCCTAGCCGTGCCATAATGGTCCATTTGATTCACCTTTTATTGTTTATTTTATTTTCACTTGCTGAATACGGGACAGACTTGACTGGGGGAAAGAGGGGGAGAAAGAAAGAGGGAAAGAGAAACAGCTGAGAAGAGGGACGGGGGAGAAGGGCAAAAAACAAAAACCAACAGAATGGGCAGAAAAAAAAATGCATATATCGATCACCTGGATCACCTGTTGAGAAAGAAAAAAGAAAACAAGCAGAAGAGAACAAGAGTAATAGAATAAACAACATCACAATGATATATGGGAATATGACAGTAAATACTAAATATTAAACATTATTGTGCAGCACATAAGATCAACAGAACACAGTGTGCTTTGAGGTAGGAGCCAAAAAGGGTGTAGTTTGTGGGTGTGATCACTCGTGTGTACACCTGTGAGCATGGACGCGCTTGTTTTTTTAAAAGGTTGGTTCATGTAATGATCTGCTAGAGGGTGTGGGGGGGCCACTGCCCCGTCCTCCAGGGCATGAAGCAGGTATGGAGGAGATCAAAACTCCAGACATCCAGAGGCCCCCAGAACACAAGAGACCAAGGAAGACCAACAGAGGGGCAGCCGCGCCACTGTCCCAGAAAGAGCTGAGGAAAATCCCAGATGAGGGCTCACTCAGCAGCCGCGGAGCAGAAGCCAGGGGGGGTTGCAGTGACGCGCCCGTGAGCTCTGCCGGCAGCCAGCTGTGCCTGAGTGACCGAGCCCCAGGCCGAGAGGCCGGGGGCACCCCACCTCCGAAGTGGCCCGAGCGAGCCCCAGGCTCCAGGCCCCGACAAGCAGCCACCAAGGAGTGAGCCGGTGTGTACCTGGACGCCCATCCCCAGACACAAAGAACCACCAACGCACCGATGTCTGAGGGAGTCCGCCACTGGCAGGGGAAGTGGTGGTGGGGGGAGATAGGCCTTCAAACCTTGGAGGGCCTGAGATGACCCCAGAGAGGTGGCGCCTGACACCCAACCTGACATATAGACACAGACATACAGGCACACACAGATACAAACATCCATTCCCACCCTCATGCTCTCATATGCACTTACTCCACACTCTTCCAACGTGGAGACAGACATAAAGAAACGCTGTACACACGATCACACTCCCCAAGCGTACTCTAAGCCCCGGGTCTAGGTACCCTTGCCCCTGGAGGGGGCAAGATCCTATATGTATGTGTAATGAGAGTGTGAGTAATGTGAATGTCTAAGTTGTGAGATAAAATTGAGGCACAGGCAGCCAGAAGGGGACGGGGGGTAGCCTCCTCTGCACCCTGGTGACACACCCCTACTCCAAGGCCCTGCATGTGTGGGTGGTTGTGGTGGAGCGGGAAGAGGGAGGCAGCTGGAGATGGAGAGGGAAGGAAGGGAGGGGCAAGTGACATGCCTCATACCTAAAAAAAAACTCTGGGGCTTCCCACCATTTGACCTTAGAACTGAATAAGCGTCTCGGATAAGAGGTGAAATATCTTCAAGAAACTAAAGGAAGTCCAGATACTTTTCCTTCCAAGCTCCTTAAACTGCAATGACCCGGATGACTGAGAACCTCATCCCTGTGTTAAAAACGGGACATCCCATTGGCCGTAAGGACAACAAACCCATGGAACTTACATGACACATTATGAAGACCATGAAGACCTGCACCAGCTCCGGAAAATAGGCTGCCCACTCCAGTTTGCCTACTAGTCCCAACTTGGAGTTGAGAACACCATCCTTTACCTGCTCAACCATATCTACACCCACCTGGACAAGCCATCCAGCACGTTGAGAATCATGTTATTTTTACTTCTTCAGTGCCTTCAACACCGTCAGGCCTTCTCTGGGTGATCCCACCCAACTTGACTACGTGCCCAGTGGTGGACCACAGTATGTTCACCTGCATTGGACAGCATAGTCAACAACAGAGGACCCCACAGAGGTAAATCTTTTCACCATTCATCTTCACCCTATACACCACTGAGTGTAGCTACTGGACAGAGAGCTGACGCCTTGAGAAGTTTTCTGATGAGTCTGCAGTCATGGGATGTATCAGAGAGGATGACAGGGAAGAGTACAGGGCTACAACTTTGTTACATGGTGCAAGCAAAACCATCCTCAACTTAACGTGGCAAAAACTAAGGAACTGGTTGTGGACATGAGGAGGAATAGAAGACTGAAAGCCTCTGCTTCCATCTATGGGTGTCTTTGTGGGGACAGTAGACAATTACAATACCTCAGTGTTTACAATGGCAATGAACTGGACTTCATTTAAATCACAGAAGCCTTCTACAAGAAGGGTCATCTCTACTATCACCATTGCTATTTTCTGAGATGACTGACGTCCTTTAACATCTACAGGACGATGCTCAGGATGTTATATCAGTCAGTTGTGGTCAGTGCTATCAGTGCTATCTATGCTGTGGTGTGCTTGGAAGGAACCTGAGAGTAGTGGACACCAACAGACTCAGTAAATTGGTCTGCAGTATCGGTAACATTGTGGGTTTGGAACTTGACTTTGTGACAATGTCCAAGTTGCAGTCAGTATTGGACCATTCCTCCTTATGACACCTGGGTTATTTTCTATATTAACATCATAATTACATTGTACATTGTATTGTTCAACTCTGAAATATTTAATTTGACATTACACTTGGAGTGCCTGATATTCCTTCTGAAAAAAGGAATGGCAATGTCTCCTAATGGTAGGAAGGGGCTGTGTTTTTCTATATGCAGCTGACTCTGACTTTAACAGGCTTTGTTTGTGCTCTTCTTCCACCAGTTTTAACAACCTTGTCTGATAAGAGCAGTTAGCTATTGCATCCAAACAAAATGCCTTTCCAAAGATGAAATAGATAGACCTCATACGCAGTGCAAATGGCATCATCCCCAATAGTGTCATTACTATTTGGGTTATTTTGTGCCATTTCTCATCGCAGATGAGTCCCCTGGCTTTTAGCTAAAGCCAATGTTTGCTGGAATAAAACAAGTCTGTGTGCAATGCCAGCCATGAGGCACAACACCATGTAAACATAAATCACACACCAGTACATAGCAACAAACCAATTACAGACAATAAGAACAACACTTTTAAGAATCCAGATGTTGCTTGATTCAAGTGTTTGAATCAAAACAATATATAATATACCTACAGCCGACCTAATCACTATCATGTGTAATAAAAATAAATATTCAGGGATCACTTCATAGCTCTGGGTTACCTAATAATAAGCTTATCCCTTGTGGTGGAAGTTACAGTTTAATCGTGTACTGTAGTCTAAGGAGTTTGGAAAGAAAAGCGTCTGGATGTCTTTAAGTTGCTCGAAGATGTTTCACCTCTCATCCGAGAAGCTTCTTCAGTTCTGAGGTCAAATGGTGAAGAGTCCCAGATTTTATGCCCTATGGGAGTGTCCCCAAGAGGGTCATGGACCCCCATTGATCCTCTACCTAATCACATGAGCCAAGGTGTGAAAACGGGTTTTAAGTCACAATCAGCCAAGGTTTCAGGTGAATCGGCTGTGAAACCTAGCCCCACCCTATCATGTGATTTCCTGAGGTCAGAAGGCCCAGGATGTGCTGTATTTCCATTTTTAGTGGCCATTTTACAAGGCTTAAGCTTGTGATCTTCCTCTAATTCTACATTAAGATGTAACAATTTAATTGTATATGGTACTTAGATAAAGGTTGTAACTGAACTGCAACACTAAATTTCCAATTACAACGTGATATGTTAGCATTTTAATATGGAGAGAAGAACTGGGAAGAATTGAACAAAATAACATTTGTACATGTTTTCTAGAAAACAGTAGAAATGTACATTTTTTTTCACAAATGATCGATGTGTGTTCATTGTATATTATAGTATATTATATTGTATATTATTCTCAAACACAATTACCTTAGGTTTCTTTTAGCTGGACAGAACTGGCACAGATGCAAAGTGACTATCATTACAGGGCATATTATATGCTTGCTTTGAGCTGTCAGTGAACAGACTCCACTCGTCTGCCTCGTACTGAAAACCCACTGCACCCAAAAGACCTTCAGCATCAGCTCAACAGACAAAGTCACCATCCATTTGAAAGAAAGGAATAACATCCTTCACATTACGCCTGTAAAAAGAAAACATGGTTCCTGGAGCCAGCAGGTTTTTCCCACTGAGCCTAGACCCAATCAATTCAGTTGCTTCCTTTGACAAATCAACATCTTGTGCCAAGTCATTTAAGTCTGGCTGAGTGAATAACTGGGGGACAGATAAGCTAATAGAAGCTGGATCTCCACAGTTCCCATCTCTAGAATGTAGTGCAACTCTTCTCTCTTATCGAATAAGCCAGTAAAAATGGGTAGTGTGTCTTTCATCCGAATGTCCATCATTGCTGATGTAAGGTTAGGCTAACTGACTGGCTAACTGATTTAGTTTGACAACTGTATCCAGAAATATTCACTAAACAGAAGTATCTGTCATCAAAGTGATTCTGTGGTTCCCTCTACACCACTGGATCACCAAAACCTAAGGTCTTTCTCTTTCCTCTAGTCTTTGCTCAGAGAGGTTTTCAAAACATACTGGGATAACTGAATGACATGCCCATAGCTTGTCCTGGTCTCCCAATTTCATACCAAAATAAGCAAAGTATACAGTTTTCACAAGATCTGTTCTGGGAAATCAACAATCAGCTGGTGTTGGTGGATATGACCAGGGTGAGGCGGTGATAGGAAGAAGGTGGATGGCATGAACGCCAATCTGAAAGTCAGAATGGCAGAGGAGCACTTAAAGCACACAGAACAGAGGCTGATTGGCTCGCAGATATGATGTAAGGAAATCATTGGACTACAGTAATGATGTCAGAGCTGAGTTTGACAGCATGAGGAAGCAGAAGTGCTGTAAAGAATAGACTATAGATCTTCCTTAGTGAACTTAGATGTAAGCATCATTTTCTGCAGACTAACAATTTCACTTTTGATTCAGTGATATAGTTTATCCGTTTACCTAAAGTGCCCATCCCACGGTGTATTCAAAAGGTCTGCAAAGATTTCAAGCCCAAATCCATCCCACAGTCAGTCTCTCAAATAAAAACCTTTTTCCTGAGCTGCCTGAGATGCTGCACTGGAGTCCAGTGTTTTCCTCAGTGACCTGTCTCCGTCACTATGTAACACATTTTCATGATGGTTGCTGGTTTTACCACAGACACTTCAAATATGGCCACAATAACAAGGATTTTGAATAGTAGTTTATGCTGTACCTAGCTTTTGCTGAGCAGGTAGTGTACTGTGGGTGCTTTGGCTTTTTTGCTGAAAAAAAGCTTTCTGCTGTGACCAAAAACAGCATGCAGCGTGAAGCTAAATGGTAAAGTTGCATAACAACAGGTAAACAATGAGCTATAAACCATTAGGAAGCTTTTTAAAGCTTAGAGCTGGAGATTGAGCTGATAATTATTTGTAGCTCCATCTTCAGATGTTACACAAGTGTGCAGGTTATCATTAGGTTTTTAAAATGTGTTTCTATATGTAATTTGCAGCTTATGCAGGCCTCTAATTTCAGAGACCAGCATGACCTACCGTCAAGTGAAGTGGGTGATAGCCAGGAAAAAAAAATGCTAGGATCACCCAATCATAATTCAGCTGTGTTGAAATGTAATTATAAAAGCATTATGAGGTGCTGAGAGCAGCAAGAACAAGGCATTCGAGGGAGAACAGCCTAGTCTCTCCGTGCCACCAGGTTCCTTTACATATCTGCAAAGCAAGCAGCTTAGCACTCCCACCACCCCTCTGGCTCCTTACTGTGGTAATGGGTAGGAGTCTCCTTGGCAGAGCCCATCTGTTGTTTTTGTTTTTCAGATGGAGAGGTTAGAGGGGAGTGGGTTGATGAGTGGGTTGGTGTTGGCCAGGGTGAGGAATGAGAAAATGATGGGTGCCTCTAACCGCAAACTGTTGCTGGCTTGTTATTACAGTAGGTTGGACGTTAGCAATGGTTGCATACCCTAACAGTCTGACACAATGGTCATCTCTAAATAAAGGTTTAGCCTTCTGACGCAGTTGCTCGGCCACTTTAGACTCAGTGACAAGGATAAAGGGGAGGAAGAAATGTAGCCTGACTGTGTTTAAGATTTCCACTGAAACAAACGTCGAGACTGTCCAAAAAAGTTTGGGATGTTGTATGAAATGCAAATGCACAATAAACACAATGTCTTGCAATTCAGTTAAACACAAATTTATTCAAAACACAGTACCAATGAAACAATTAGGCACTCTGGTTACATGATTGCACATAAAAAAGAACATTTTGGAGAGTCTTTAGGTAGAAAAGTGGAGAAGGCATCTCAAAAAGTTTAATGATTTAAGAATAATGTTTCTCTGCATTAAATTGCAGAGAATCTGTATCTATGTGCTGGTACATGGTACAGGTACATGGCTGAAAACCAAAACTGAACATCTGTTTTCTTTGGGCTCCTTGGGGAAATTAATTACCCACCTTTGATTCAGAACCATCTCAGCAAACATCGTTCTTCACTGTGTCCACAAATGCTTGATATTAGTGCATAATTCAAAAGTCTGTATATATAAATTGTCTGGATCTACTTAAGTGGGGCGTGTGCTCACAGGTAGGCACTGTGCAACTCCACTGGCGTACACTAGAGTCCACTACTGGCTACTAAACAGGGCGGGGCAAACATTATGGAGGCTGAAACATCAACTAGCACAACTGGTTTTGCAGTGGGTCAGTAACATTGTGTTCCTCATTGCACAAAGGAGCAGATACAGATCCCGCTGCCTGGTCAGTGCCCTTCTACATCCCTGTCCAGTTCTTCTTGTGTAATCACCCATCTTCTGGTATCTTCTCTATAATCTTGAGTCTGTGTTAAGAGAACCAGCAAACCTTATTTTGTCTGCATGCATGGATGTGGCATCCGAAAGCAGTGGACTTAAACAAACACACTGAGCCTGGGCACATGTTTCTCCCTGCTTCCAGTGCAGTGTTTACTTTAAAATCTTATAGGCAATCTCTTTCCAGAAAAAGGTCTGCCTTTTACTCTGAGGACTCCACATGCAGTTTTCATTGTGCCTTTTCATTTTGTATTTCGAGATACTGACTTTTTATGTATGACTACAGAGATACTAAGATAGTGAACAGGCTACAGCAGCAGAGACGGGGAGTTACAACTGAAAGACTCCTTGATGAAATCCCATACTGTACCTTTCCCCTCAGGGTTTTAAATTTGGTTCCTTGAGCTAGTGATACTCCAACAAAACTATAACCTTCTCCTTCTGGACAAACTTGCTTTTGTTTGCAATGTAAGCACACCACTGGTTCCTCGCTTGCTCTCTTTGTCTCACACACAGTCCCTATTAAAGCCAGCCATTGTTCCAGGCTAAGATAATAGTATCAGTCCTTGATGAGAGAGTTATACTTGGATTGGCACCAGCTGTTAAAGCAGTCATACTTTATCAAACAGATTAGATTACAAAATTACACACAATCTCGTCTGGCTTTAATTATCAGACCACACTTCATAAGTTACCCCGCACAGTGCTTTACAACCCAGAACTGCAAACAAATTGCGCGGTGCAGTTCATCATGTCCACAGTTAAATTAAGAGAGACATGTTAATCTGTTGTCATATTGTCCAGAGATTTGGTGGCTAATGTACTGTGGAGGGTTTAATGGGGGAATTCAGACAGCTTAATCGGTATGCCCCCTCCCCAATCACAAATTCCCAAGAAAAGCAGAATGCTTTTCATTGTTGTTTCCAGGCCACCTTCTCCAACTGCTGCTGAGAGCTTGTGTTTCTTCACTAGTGGACCGTGCCAGTTAAGCTGAGCTGAAATTCAACAATTTCCTCTTGTTTGCATAGTGATATAACTACATCAGTGTGTGTTTAAACGCGTGTTTATCTACAGTGGTTAAAGCCTTGTCGCAGGACTATTGTGTTATGATCTAGCCAGATGGCAGATTCATGGCGCTACACACCAAAAACACTGAAGAGGGATAAATGATGTTTCTATGTCAGAGAGGCAGCAACGGAGTCATTTAATTATAGGGCATTGTAGATGTCACACGAAGCTGAAAACAGGTAAAGTGATATATATGAAAGGTGTATAGGTTATATATTAGAGAGAAAGAGGTGACCTAAAGTGGCTATTAAAGGTAATTAAGTGGGCATTTGGATCCCATTATACATTCGTTTTATTCATGTTTCTTTCATCAGATTAATCATCTCTCTTTTCATTTCAAAATATAATAAGGAACAAGGGGTCAGGCCCAACCCTTATTTCTTTATATTTTGCTTACAAAGAGCTAGATATTCTTGGGCATTAGCTGCCTTTTGCTCACACGAGTGAATTTAAATCGGATGTTTACGTCCTTTTAACTTGGACTCTGGGTCAAAAACACAATTTGTTCCAGTTTCTTTATTTAAAAGATGAAAAATGTCAAAGGTAACTCAGTTTGAAGGCACCAAATAAAATTTTTTATACCAACAAGGTAATTCCCAAAAAGCCATTAGCCAAAAACCTTACACACTCCTTGTCATGACATGCTATACGTCTTTAAAATAATTTGGAGAAACTGGAGAAGTGGAAGAAGAAGAAGAAGAACAGGCCTTATAAAGCTATCAATCCAGATTTCAAACAGTTCAAAACTGTTGTCAGTGTAGTGACAAGATTAGGGGGAAAGCTCCAGCAGTGTGTCTGCAGCCATCTGTAAAACACAGTGGAAGCTCTATCATGGTTTGTGGCTGAATTTTAGGCAGTGGTGTTGGAGATCTTGTTAAAATTGATGGAAATATGAATGCAGAAAAGCAGCGTGAGATTTTGATTCATCTGGAAATCATCTGATTGAGAACAGCTTCTTTTTTTAGTATGACAATGATCCCAAATACAGTGCCAATGGACTAAGAGCAGACCTGGACAGAAAAACACACAATAGAACAGTATTTGGTATTCATGGGCCTCCTCAGAGCTCAGACCTCAACAGTATTGAAGCAGTGTGGGATCATCTCGACAGAGAACAGAGCAAAACGCAGACATTTAAAGAAAAGCTTTGAATGTCCTTCAAGATGCCTGGAGAACGACTCCTGAACAATATTTAATAATTCAAAAATTTTTTTTAAAAATTGGATGGCTAAAGTCTTTTGTACAGTACTATAGTAAAACAATATTCTGTGTACAGAGTTACAACATTTTACTGTTTTGAATTATGTGTCATATTTGAATTTTACCTCCAGGCAGAAAGTTAGAATGTAACAGTAGCGCTTCGTGAGCCGACAACACAAAAAGCCTTTGACACTGATCATGTTGGCCTGTAACAAATGATGAAACACAGATAAAACCATGACCAAAAAGAAAAAAATTACCATATTAGTAATTGCATGCACTCAGCTTGAATGACTAAATCACTAAAAGGGCAACTTTAAAAACCAACCAACGCACCATCTGGCATAAACAGCACACATCTTGAACACGGCCCTGTTCTTCTGTAACCTGATATAAACAGTCTCTCTAATTATTACAGCCTACAAGATCCACCGTGAAGAACAGACAACAGGCAGCAAGAAGAAATGTATGAAGTTCAAGGAAGAGGCAGCGGTACAATTACTGAGTGTGCCAGTGGAGAGCATTGCCTCAGATCTGCTGCCACTGAAGCAGAGACACCTCTAGAGACGAGCCGGCTCATTTCTATAAAGATTAATAATGCTAGTGTTTATAAGGCCCAGATCAGCCCTCGGAGTCCCAAGGCCCCCCCCGGTGCAAAACCGCTGGCACAAGACAGCGGAGGTGGTGACAGAGATGAGGGAAAGACCCATGTAGGGTGTGGGAGTAATGGAGTGAGGAAACAGTAAGTGCCTCATAGCATAGATACATCAGAGCTTATTTTATGATGCGTTTAATTTAAAAACCAATGCAAAACTTAATTTTATTTCATTGTATAACGTTCGGTTTAAGGTGCTAAACCTTTTAAACTCACAAATTTAACACTCTATTAAATGTAAGACCAACGGCCACTTGGCTTAGGGCAAAGAGTGGAAACCTCAAAGTAAGAAAACATAACTACCAACATCTCTACAGCGTATTACTTCTACGCTCATTCCACTGGAAAAAAAAAAGATGTTAAAATAATTGCTGGTAACCTGGCAACTTCACTATAAAGATTAGATCTAACTTGTTAAAATTATTGTGGCGTATTTCTGAAGAACATTTGTGCAGAAACACTTTTTAATGTGTGTGAAGGTGAAGTTGTTTGACATGCGGGTATAAACGCAAAAGAGACAAAAGTGTTATCTTCAATAAATACAGTGGTTTTATTTACATCGTTTAGTTGCTGTAAGAAATATATGACCTTGTTGTTGTGTTAATATTTTAAGTTGTGATTAAAAGGTTGATACATACTGTGATTATGTAATACAAAAAAACTTGAATTCACTGTAGATGATTAAAACACATGAAGGCATCTGATTCAGTGTCTCCTTATGAAGGTGTTTTCTCTAAAAGCCTTGGATTGAATAAAGAAACATGAGCATGGTGCAGTTTACTTAGTTTTGCGGAGTAGTTCGAATCCTTTACACTGAAAGGAAATGTACATCTAGTCTAATAGTTGTATTTTATTACACTGTAAGGCATTTTTCTTACTGGTGAGACTCTGATTGAAATGAAGCCTTTTTCTCTTCGTCACTCTCCAGTGGAGCATAGTCGAAGTCGCTTGGCTCTAAAAGATTGAGATTTGCCTGCACTGCGACAAGTTTCTGCACCCTCTCCGCTGAGACAAAGCCTTTCATCTTCATACTATGGAGGTGCTGCCACAGGCGCTCGCACGCACCTGTTGTCGGTGGGATCTGGAGTATAGCGAAGGCTACGGCAGAGAGCGGCTCAGAAGAGCACAGGCCTTTCCACCATGTGGATGCGGACACGTGCTGACACGAGCTCCATATTCCAGCCCCCTTCCACAGTCCCTGCTTGGCCGAGAACCTGGCAAAGCTGCCGAGCACTTTACCCTCGTCGAGATTCAAATGGTGCGACAGGTTGGATATCGCATAGTAAGCGCTGTTTATCTGCTCCCCGGTGAGCGTCTGCTGTCCGACGTGCTTTGGATCGAGCATGTACGCTGCTGCGTGGATAGGTTTCACGCAGAACTCCTGACACCTGTCTAATGATGCCATGACAGCTTTCTGCTCGCCGCTGTGCAGCACAGATGCTGACAGAGAAGTCCCGATGACGTATCTTAGCTGACTGAACATGTCGACAACACCAGAGAGCGCGGCATCTTCTCTTTTCAAGAAATCAATATAATTCCCAATCAAGTACAGTAAGTTCCGACTGCTGCTCAGCCCTTTCCAAAACTCGGCATCCTGCAAAGTAGCCCTGACAGTCACTTCAATATCCAGTGTGGGAGAGACTGCCATCTCTCGTAGAGAGTTCTGACCCTCGAGGAGGCTGCTGAACATGTTAACCACACTAGTCCAGTTTGTGCCAGAGGGCAGTTCCAGTGCTGTCCCTTTAGAAGTGTGGTCTCTTATTTTTGTAGTCTGCGAGCACCTAAAAGTGTCACTTAACATTTGCCGCTCTTGAACACACCACACCACCTGCTCAGCTCTCCTGCACAGTGACTTCATAGACGGCTGCGCCACTATGTCGTCAAAGAGACGCTCGACACCGGACGCTGTGCAGCCAATAGCTGATATGTGCGGGAAAGCTTCCTCCACTTGAGCCCACGCTGCCATCATTTCCGGGGCATCGTCAGTGACGACAGCGAAAACCTTTTGTGAGCCGACTTCATTTATGACGCCTTTAAGTTCGTCAGCAATAAATGCGCTTGTGTGTGCCTGCTCCTTTGTCATTGTGCATTTGTAAAACAGCGGTACGGGAGTAGCAACAGCATAGATAATAGTCCCAGTTTCTTTCACGTTAGACCAGCCACTGCTGATGATGGCGACGCAGTCTGCTTTCCCTATGCTCTCATGAACCTGGCTTTGTACTCTGTCAAACTCACAGTCCAACAGATGTGAGGAAAGAGCCTCTCTAGGGGGCGGACAATAAGCCGGCCGAAGAACACTGAAAAATCGTTTCCAGTAAATATTGTCTGTGAGAGTGAGGGGTGAAGATGTGGCGTACACAGCTCTCGCCAGGCACTCGTCGGCATACGCCTGGCTGTGCTGATCCACAGAATCAATGAGAAACTGTCCCCCAGGAGTGGCAGATGGCAAGAACGATAAGGAGGGAACAGGGATGGAGGCAGAGGAGCTCCCATCTGGGCCGGGCGACTGCTGCGAAACCACAGAGTACTCCTTGCATTTGTCTAAATGCATCTGCATCTTAGTCGCGTTCTTTGTGTATGTCTTTGAGCAGTAGTTGCACATGAAGGTCTCTCTTCCATCTTTGATGGCTGGGGTAAAATGCTTCCACACACCAGACTGCAAGCGTGGCATCGTTCTGTATTAGCACAATAAAGAAAATCATTAATCACAAATCTCGCTGCTGTACAGGCACGCCTAATCACAATGACTGTGCCCCGAAATAATTTCCTCCTTAAGCACATACCTCAGTGTGGATAAGAAAAACCTTTTAATATAATACAGCGCAGATTGATAGGTCCAGACTCCTCGGACATGAAGATAAATTAAGCACCATCCTCACAGAATATAATAATCTCCATGATTAAACAGCTTTAATTTTAGTCACAGACGTTGTTTCTGTTAAATTTGAGCAAAACATTTACCTCTGTTTATAATGCATGATTAAACAGACCCATTAGGAAATAAATTAAATTAAAGCAAACACGGAAACATATATTTTACAATATATTTGCTAGTCATAAAAGCCAAAGGTCAAAGTCAAACGTCAGTGAGTCTAAGTATTTTCTGTTGGACTATTAGGCTGAAAATACTTTTAATTGGCCACTTCATTAGGTACACCTCTTCCACTGCTTGTTACCAGAGATATCTAATGAGCCAAACACAAGGCAGCAACTCAATTACATAAACATGAGACCTGCTGCCAGCATTCTGATGCTCAAACTGAGGAAGACGGGTCATTTAATCGACTTTGAATGCCGCATAGTACCACATGAGCTGGCCTGACTATTTCCAAAACTAATGATGGACTGGGGCTTTCCCACACAGCTCTATGGTTTACAGAAAATGGACCAAAAAACTGAAAATATCAAGTGAGTGGCAGTTCTGTGGGTGAAAAGACTACTGTGATTGTGACTCAAAGTGACTTCTACTTTGAGCTGATGGGAAGGCAACAGTAACTCAGGTGTACACTCGTTACAACCATGGTATGCAGAAGAGCATATGTGAACAGACAACACCTCAAAACAAGAAGGGCATAAAGAGCGCAACTCCTTTCAGTTGAAAACAGGAAACTGATGGTACAGTTCACAAGAGATCACCAACATCGAACAATAGAAGACTGAAAAAAAAAAAGTTTCCTGGTCTGACGAGTCTTTATTTTTGCCGTGACATTCAGATGGTGGAGTCAGAATTCTGTGTAAACAACATGAAAGCATGAATCCAGCTTACCTTCTCTCAAAAGTTCAGGCTGCTGGTGATGGTGTAGGGGATATTGTCTTGGCACAAATTGCACCCCTTAGTACCAGCAGACCATGATTTAAACAGCACAGCCTACCCCAGTATTGTAGCTAACCATTTCAATCTCTTTACGATCACAGTGTACTCATCTTCTGATAACTGGTTCCAACAAGATAACGTGCCAAGTCAAAAAGAACAAATTACCTCAAACTAGTTTCATGGACAAAACAATGAGTTCACTGATCTCAATCTAGTGACTTTGGGATGTGGTGAAACAGGAAATTTGCAACATAGAGTTCCAGCCGACACTTCTGCAGCAACTGCGATGCTATCACATCAAAGTAAGTACCAAAGTATCTGAGGAATGTTTCCAGCACCTTGAATCTGTGCCACAACGAATTAAAGCAGTTCTAAAGGAAAAAATGGGTCCAACGTGATACTTAAAGTGTACTTAACAAAGTGAAGTGCAGTGAAGTGTAGAATGATAGCTTTGGTGTTCAAACTTGTCATTACGTTGGTTGCTTTCTGTTTGGGTTTTGAGAATTCCAAAGGATGGAGTCCCAAAGGTTTTAGATTTATTTTTAGCTTTTTCAAACACTAAGGCATAACCTATCTTCTGATTCGTAACTAAATAAAATAAAATATTACACATGGAAAAAACTTCTCAGTTATGGGACTCTTGCACATCTCAACCTGCAGGTTAACAATCTTTCCTCTTACTGTCCAGTTCTTGCAATAGTACATTTTTTTTATTTCTACAGTAAGCACTTTCACTTCCCTGGAATGAAATCAAAATATAACACAAGTTAATGTTAAAAAACAAACCAGAATATCAAAGAAACAGTAGCTTATTTTACCCACCTCTATGAACACACACTACTCCACTTTTACTGGAAGGTGCTTCAGTTTCATCGGATGCCCAGACTTGATGGAAAATGTTCCTCCAACTTAAGTTCCTGGAGGATTTAAGTTAGCCGTTTCGGCTAACTCTGTAGCCTGCCAGTGATGTTAGCAAAGTGGTCTAAATAAACGAAATAACAGCACATTGTTCAGACGGTAAACTTTGACAAGATAACAGACCGTCTGCATACTGAAAGTACTTCACGTTACAGACTGACTGACGATAAAAGACCAGGAAATGTAACATAATTTGTCAACAAACGCGTTTCTTAACGCTTTTGTTATGATAGTGAAGCTGCTTCCTGAATCCCCAATGCAGCAAGTAAGGGAGCTCAAATGGCTCAAAAAGTTGGATTTGACTCACAGGGAAAGTTGACGAGAAACAAACTGTTTGAACTCAATACTGTTAAATGCAAAATACAGCAATAAAATTGTTCAGCATAACATGAAACAACATGAATAAAAATATCAACAGACCTGCTAGTTTGCAGAAAAGAAAAATGCACAGTTGCTCCTGTAGTGTTACCTTACAAATACATTTACTCTCACAGCGAGGTTAAGCGTTATAATTAACCGTTTTATTCTCATTTGACCAGCTCTGGTCTTTGCGTGCATTGAATATAACCTCTTTCTCTACTATCTTTGCTTCTGCCACACCTTTTTGATTCAAGGTTAATAAGATGATAAAGGTCTTAAATGGATTAAGTGGGAAACGCCTGCCACTCTCATTATGTTTCTGATATGAAAGGAAACGCTGACTTGTCATTTGAATGTCTTTATCCTTAACAAGGTTTCCCACATCATGACATGTTGGGAAGAACAGGTGTAACTGATAAGATAAATTATGCCCAGGTTTTCTTTACTTTGGCATGGTAGCAGGTTTAACTTCTTAAAAGTGTCTACTCAGACAAAGTATTTTGTAGACATCAGCTATGACAATTTTTTTACAACTTGATGTAAAAAACAAAACAAAACAACGTTTTTTTGATTATAAACATGATGTAAAAATTAATGAACAGCTATGCTTACACATTGCTTCCAAACGCACGTATGTTATGTTTGAACTGATGGCTGTGGATTGCTTCTGTATTGCTTCTTTGATGATGGATGGGGTTAAAGAGAAATTCATATTAGCAGCTACAGGTTGACATCATCAAATATTTTTAAAATTTAGTTAAAGAGCATAGGTATTTATTTGTTTTGCACAACAACAACTAAATATTTGCTAATGCATTTTACTTTATAAAACACCCACTTTACATCTTAGGTGGGCCAAATCAGTGAAACTCCAAACTCTTTCAGTGTAATTACACATTTAAACAATAAAATATCTTAGCAGAAGACAAGCAAGAGCAATTTTAACAGTCTGTCACAGGATTTCTATATGATAAAGAAAAGACATGCGGTAAATGAAAGATATGTGTCAGCATGACTTTTGGGGGTTAAACTGTAAAAAGAAAATGTGTAAAATTAAAGAAATCTATCATTCTATTATTTTATTATATATATATATATACACTCTAAAAACTATTGTTTAAGCTCAACAAAAAAAATTAACGCAACAGTTTCCATTACTCTTTTTGAGTTATGATAACTTATGTTGAAATTAGATTGAACCAACAAACTATATTGAGTTACGGGAATTAAATTATCCTCCATAATCAAAGGTAATTTTAATTACCATTTACGTAATATTTGGTAGCTTAAAAACATATTTTTAAGTTGTTTACTCATAAAAATTATGTTTTTCCACATTATTTGAAATGATTTTTAAGTGTTATGTAATTAATTACAGCAATTACAAAAACAATTTTTTAAAGTTCATTATTTAAAATATTAAGTTGCTGATTTTCATCATTATTATCATCATTTTAGCTTTCTCTTATTTATTTATTTTTATTGTAATAGCTTTTAAGAAAGGAATTCATTCAACTTTTTTTTTTTATCAAATAATTTTTTTATTTTTTAACAGTAGGCATTTCAACACTTTGTATTTAAAAAGTGAAAATAAACCAGAAATTTAGATTTATACCATCACAGCCAAGTTATAGAATATGCCTTTATGTATTTAACACCACAGAAACAAATGTGTTCAATTGGTAAAAAATCTACTTAGAAAACATTTTGTTGCAGTAATACTTCCATGCAAGTGTTCAGTAAATGTTAACTTTCAATGCCTACCAAACTTTACAAGATCTTGCATCTTTCTATTACACAATGCAGCAAACACCTTTAAGATCAATTTTACACATACAGGATTCAAAACAGTTAACAATTTTTGAAACAGAGTCAACATCTTTAACATAATGATGGTTCCATCAAGGTCAAGGAACAGCTTCTGAACAACTTCAAAAGTATATTTCAGATCCTTGCATTAGCTCAGATTGAGAGCATATATTATGCCCATGAGCAAAACACAGCACCTTGGGAAATTCTGGCCCTCCATGATTTTTGTTTCCTCCACCACAATGGTTGCAGTCTTTTGGTTAGATCCAGGGGTGTACCGGTCACTGATGATGGCAGTTTTCATCACCTGCCTTAAGTTCTTCGGTGTCCTTGTAAAGCAAATTTTAAAAAATAGGTTAGTGAATTATAGATTAGACTTTTATACTTACTGAATCTTAATGAATTCAGATGATCAATGGAACACACACACACACACACAATGCTGAATTACTTACACCAAACTCCATGAAAAGGTCCTCGTCCTTCTCTCCAAGGAAAGTGATAAGGCAGCAGATGGCTACTTCTCTGCGTGTTTCAATTGTATTGTGCTATTTAAGAAAAAATAAAGTATAAAATACATGGGTGACTGACAACAAAGTGCATTTCAAAGCTACCCAAAGTCTAAATAGTTGTCCTACCTCAAGAAGCATGTCCTTGATCTGCCTGATTCTCACTCCCTTAGCTCCTCCCCTTGATAAAATGACATCCATCAGTTTTGGGGTGCAATGGTCAAGTGTAGCCATTCAAGGCTTACAGTGGTTATTCTCTTGAACTCCTCCTTTATCTGTAGACCACACAAACATAAGAATTAAACTTTGCAGACTATTAGCTATACTGCATTAATGAATGCTGTAATACATTATTTAAAGAGGATAGAAGTGATCTAAGGCTACCCCAAGTTTTGAGGGAACAAAAACAATCTTGGTGAAGACAAGGGAGACTTCCCCACCATAACCGTGGTGTAATCTCTAATGTTTTAGCAACCCTGTTTTTGCAGAGGTTTCGAATTTACACATTGTTCACTCCCAGCCCATTTTGTAAAAAATGTGTCCCAACTTAACAAAGCACTAATGACCCTAGATTATCACACTATACTAACTGCTTACATAAAGTCTTAATATTAAGTAGATTCACATAGCCTATGCCAGAATAATGCTATTGGAATGACATTAACAATATTTCACACAATCTGATTTTTTTTAAAAAACAAAAAAAACAAAACAAAGATAGCTATAGCTCTTAAGATCAAGAACAATACTTACTTTAAGCTGTATCACAATACTAACCAAAATCATTTACAATGTAATATTACGTATAGGTCATGCAAGTTTTATAAAGACATAAAATAGGTGAGCCAGATGGAAAAAAGAAGCCTCTAGGTTATCCCTCTGACAAAACTATTCACAGTTTAAGGCTTCTAATTTTGGTAAAAAGAAAAACAAAATCAGCCTAAGATCGAAATTAGATTGCACTGTGTAGCAAAACTTTAACCACGCTTTTCCTAGCCACAGTTGCACTCTCTAGCTGAAGACTTTTGTCAAATGAAACTTTCTAAGTCTTATCCTCTGCTGTGCTAAAGTTTAGAATGGCTAGCATTAGCTACATGTGGTAGTGCAAAGTATTTCCTTATCTGTATGAGCATCACATCATACACAAATCCACTACAGGTGACTAGCACAAATGCTTTGCTTTGGTAGAACTGTTATTTGTAAATGAAATGTTACTTACCTTGAAATGTCTTTTACAAAAGCTTGCACCATGCAACCCAACATGTGTGAATTTGCCCGGGCTAGTTAAGTCGATAGGGGAGGGAATTTGAAATCAGAAGTTACAGTGGAAAAAAAAAAAGTTATCTATTCAATTTCTTTAAGTAATTACAACTTGAATTTTATTTTGAACCCACTAACATTGGGATTTAATTTCAAATTACATATAAAATTAATTTAATGTAATTACCAACATTATTATTTCAACACAACCCAAAAAAATAAAGTTTGCAACTTAGAAGGTCTATCTTAATCAATAAATTAGAATTTTTATGTTGCAGCCATGGATTTAATCAAGTGGTGGTAAAAGGCCTGATGAATTACTTTTTAGAGTGTATATATTTATTATATTAAGAATTATATAAATACTTTTGTGTATTGTAAAGGGCCATGGGGGATTTTATCAGTAGGAAAAGCTGTAAAACTTGTAAAAGTACAGTTAATATCTCAAATGTATCTTTTCTTTCACATTTTCCAAAACCATCCAATGGGCTGGATTGGAATCTTCGCTAGGCCGATTCTGACCCAGAGGCCTTATGTTTGACACCCCTGGTCTAAATTGTTGCTTGTTTTTAGCTAGCGAGTTCATACTGTAGCTAGTTTTATTGATAAGACCAATTCCTCTTGCAGTAGCTGGTAAATTGAATGCTATTCTGCAACTATCAGTGTTTATATTGATGACAAGCAGTAATAGATCCACTAGCACTGTAACTGAATGGTTGTATTCATACTTGGTTAATCTGAAACTCTTTTCTCAATTAACCCATTAATATTAGCTCTATTAAAGGTCAAAAACCAATAAAGCCTACCAATAAAGTCCATCTCTAATCACATCTTTAGCAACAATGCCTTCAGACCCACACCCATTCACTCAATACATGATCTACACTGCCAAATATTTAAATCGATCAGTCTTAGTAGAAAGTCAGTTTCATGTTTGTGCCTTTCCTGTCTCTAACAATCAATTTTTTAAAAAGAAAAAAAAGGATTTCAGTAAATGCTTAGAAATTGCACTAATTTTTGCACAGTCCCCAAATTTTAGAGGCTAAAAATGAATTTCACAATCATATTTTTAAATATAAGGCTTGCTTGGCTGAAAGTCCTTGACAGTTAATGGCTGTCTGGTGCCCTGCCAGACCTTTACTGCAGCCACCTTCAGTTGCTGCTTGTTTGTGGCCCCCTCTGCATTGTCTTTTCTTCGTTCTTTGAAAAGCATGCTCTGTTGGGTTTAGATCAGGTGACTGATTTGGCCATTGAAGAGTACCTTTTTTTTAAATGTTGTGTCTTGAGAAACTGTTGGGTTGTTTTTGCAGCGTGCTTTGGGTTATTATCCATTTGCACTGTGAATCAGTGCTTCACATGCAGATTTCACCCTGCTGCTTATATCAGCCATCACATCATCAAAAAACATTAAGGACCTGGTTCCACTGGCAGCCGTACATGCCCATAACATCATACTGTCTCAGCCATGTTTGACATCCTTTGGATAATGAGCCGTACCTTCCTACTTCCTACTTTCTCCTTCAGTCGTTCTCGTACCAGCAAATCTTGGTTTCAGCTGTAGAGAAGCTGCATGCTTTTTAGATGTTTTCAGGCAAAATCTAATCAGTCCTTCTTTGTTAAACCCCCTGAATTAAAGCCTAAAGTCTGCACTTCAATCACATATTGACTGTTTATTTTAAAATCCACTGTGTTTGTGTACAGAGACAAAAAGGTTTTAAAAAAAATCTGTATTTTTGTGCAAAACATTACAGCCCCAACTGAATGTTAGAGGTATAAGTATGAAGTATGTCGTGAGTTGCACTAATTTAACTGTTTGTCATGGATGACGGCAATAAAACTAGGTATATTTTAGACAATTTTAAGCACCATAATCAAATTAACCAAACTGATCTTTTACTGCTGGTGTAGGCCTGTACTGGTCTGGGTGTTAATGGTCGACTCATTTGCTGTAACATTAAATGACAGTGATTACCTCTAGCTCAGGGGTACATTTCTGTACCATATGTCTGTCATTAGAGACATTTCTGGAGTTTATGCAGTATCCAGGTTTTTGTGGAGCAGCGAGTGCTGCCAAAGCAAACTAACTCTATCTAATTTGGGGGCACTCCAAGTTGGTAATGTCAGGTTGTATCGCAGCACTCTTCAGAGGAGGAATATTCATGCTGACACATAGCACAGAGACAGAAAAGGCAAGAGGACCTCACTAAAGCTGAGCACTATTATTTTCTTGTCTCTCGTCGTTGGATTAATTCGCCAAGCCCGTTTGAGAATTTCAGTGTTTAAGCCAGAGATTTAGGAGTCCAGACCACAGGGACACCAGCACAGAGGAAGCAGGATGATGTCATGGCATGGCAGTGATGGAGGGTGATGTTGGTTTTCTGGTTAGCTGGTGGATTTGGCTTTTCCCAAACATCCTCTGGTCTCATAGGAATCATCATTTACTCTGCTTGTATTTAAATTTCTTGATATAGGAGAAAAAAATCCACTTGGGAAAGGAAAGAGGCGCAGAAAGAGATCTCACAGTAACAGGATTTAATTCAAAGCAAATGTTGAACCATAATAAATGTTTCTTTTCTCGCTTTTTGTCTCTTTGGTTCCAGATTATGTTTTCCTTGAGCAAAATCTTGATTTCCACTCACATTAAACGCTAAAGATGATGGAAAGACAGCACAGTGAAAGCTGGTTCTTGTTGCCATTTTGATTTAAGTGTCGCTCTCACACACAAGTAGCCTGTTTTCTTTTTTGTTGGAATACAATCAAATCTGCCAAAACTGCGACGTTGACACATAAGCTCCATTTATCTGTAGGTTGTTGGGGGAAATTTGGCTTCGAGATTAAAGTTATCGCCGAAGATCCGAGAAATGCTTTCATGTCTTCTCTGTGAAATGCCCCCCTCTTTGTAATGCTCAGAGTCTGGCTTAATCCATCAGTGCGAGCTTTGGACTCAAAACATTTTGTGACATAAAAGCCTCTCAATTACTGCTGTAAAATGCACGTCTTTAAACATGAAACAGCGCCACACGCTCTTGACTTAAGAAAGCATTAGGTCAGCGAAAAGCCAATTAAATCGTATCATTTCATTTCTCTTTAATGGCCAATCTTTGCGTTCTTTGAGCTCGAAGCTAAAATAACATCATGGGACTCTGTTAGCAATTACTTGATTTATATCAGTGCTTGGCTACTACTAAACAGGCTGAAAATAGCTTTAGTGAGGTCTTTCAGAGCACTTTATGGGAAAGCATCTTTTACTGTATGTGTAGGCCGTGTTTTCAGACAATAGCATTTGTTGTCGTGGGAGTTTTGCTTTTAACAGCAATTTCATTTGTTCCCTCTGTCTGTGGTTGACATTTATTCTCATAAAAGTATTTCCATGTTGTCATAAAGTTTGGCTTCAAACACACTGCTAAATAGATTGCTGGAACATCTGGATGTACTCTTGCTGCTTTTCTTGTGTCATGCCAGATATTAGCATTTCATATTTTCCACCGTGATAAGATCCTGTGAGAATATATGCTTGATTCCCATATTTGACAACAGTTTAGATATAATTTGATGAGCCGCATTCACAACTGTCTTCTGATTCAGTAGTGCAAACGCCACTGCATTCCGCTTCAATTAAAAAAGCCAAACACTGCTGTCATCACTCTCCAGCAGCTGTGCAAAGGCAGGACAGATGCATCCCACAGCTTCTCCCAGTAAGCAGTTGGGATCCATCCATGTCAATTATATTCCGCCACAACAGTTGGCTGAGCGTGATTCATTATCTTAAGGTAATCATGAGCGCATAGTTTAATAAAGGATTAAACCAATTAGTGATCATCAACCCATTTTCAAATAAATGCCAAGGCTGCGCTGCTTCACACTTAAAACTCTCAACCTGCCTCTGCTCGCAGTACCTTTACCCATCAGCAGAGGCCACTGTGGGCAAGCACCTCTACAGGAAGTTTGCCGTCTCTGTTTTCAGTCTCAATAGTGACCTCAGCTTGATACCCACTGGCAGAAATTCAGGGACCTGAAAATGACTTTAACACATAATAACTCAATGCACTTCTCCTGAATTAGATGCCAATTTGGTGAAGCACATAATGTTTTTATTTATCTCAGAGCAAGACTTCACCATGTTTGAGGCAGTAGATTGCAGTGCCTTTGTCAAGACTTTGATCTGTGTATATCGTCATGACTTTTGGAGACCTATGCTCTGAAAATTTGCATCTTTGAGTCTTAGCATTTAGCCAGGTGTTCTGGGAATCCATCCTACCTGACAAACCATCCTACCCTTTGTTTCTATGCATGCGCACAACTCGAAATTAAGTGCCAAACCATGCTACCTTTGTGAATGTGACCTACAGGCATACTTTAATGGGTAAAATGAAGTAGGAAACCATCTTGGCTTTATGAATATTAGCTACAAGCGTACTCTGATGGGCAAAGTTAAGTGCCAAAATGTCATACCTACTTAAATTTGTGCTGGAATTACTCTGTGACAGCAGAAATGTGCATAAACTACTACAGTAGGACATTTTGCCAAAGTAGGATGGTTTGTCAGAACACCGGATCCTTTAACAAATATTTAGGCTAGATGGGCCCAAATAGGATCTCATCCTTAGCTCCATATACTGTGTATCAATATTCAAAATGAAGTTGGTGACCTACAGCTCGAAGTTCAACAAAAATGCTTTATTTGACTTTTATTACATTTTCCAACCATTAATGCCTGTTTAAAATATTGGTTCACAATTTAAAGCATTAGCCACCCATTTATAGCTATAATAATTCCTCCCATTTGCAATAGCCATTAAGCTGATTCTGCTTTGTGCTGCTGTCTATGTTTTCTCTCTCTCTGGGTTATTTTGGGTCAGCCACATTTTGGAATATATTCCAGTGAACAAAAGCAATAATGTCAGTCTTTCTTCAAACAACAATTGGCACGGGTACCATAGCTCTCTGTTCACAGAGCAGCTGTAAACATGAGTTTGAGGCATTGACAAACCGAGGCTGAGAGGTAGCACACCTAGCGTTCCATAAGAAAGCAGGTTTGTTAAGCTAGGCAGTTCAGGACGGAAAAGTAAAGTGTAATGGATCCTCCATCTGTATTTTTGTTTTCTGCATGAGAATGACAAGCTTGGGCACCTCAGTGACTCATCACTTCATTCAATCTATGTGGTGGAAAACATCATAGCCGTTTCTTTTGGAAATGATCTCGTATCCAAATGGAGTTTTATGTGTGCACCCGACCGGCTACGAAATCTCATAACAACCTGGAGATCTCGCTGAAATGGAGCAACATGAATGATTAAAGCAAATTCACAGTTGAACCGTCTGTGCAGATAAACAGCAGATTGTTTGCTGCAGCAGGCAGAGGCAGAGAGGCGATGTCTTCGTCATGTCCTGGACTCTAAAAAGAGAAGGAAGAAAAAAGAGAGTAGAGTCTACAAGAGAAGTCCGCATTGTCTCTGTTGGTAATGGGTTTGAAGCAGCAGCCTGCTTTGTTCTATTGTAAATTCAGGCGGGAATCATTCTGTATGAAATGAAGAACAATATTGAAATAACAAAGTGAGTTGAACTGCCAAGAAATGTGAAATAATTGAACAGAATAATTTTCCCACATTGTTCTTCCAGTAAAGCCAGAATGCTTACTTTTTAGAGCCATGACGCCAGCATGGGTGAGGGCATAATTAACGTGTGCACACACGCATGCCATTATTTCATTTTTGGATAAATTAACCGTCCAAAGAGTGCTAATAATAATAATGGATGTAATATGGAAGGTAACATTGTAAACAAGGAGTGTTAAATTTGACGGACAGTGTGTACATGGCTGGATTATGATAATGAAATGATGTAGAATTGGAGCAGATCTGCAGATTTTGGATAAATCCCGTGTTCGTAAGTATTTGCTCTTCCTGCCACAGTGCAGAAGCACGGGATCTGATGTGGAGCCAGACAGTTGTTTGTTGTCAGTGTTATCGCTCTCTAAGACATTAAACACACGCTGATAGCACCGAGGTCCCGAAAGCATCGCCACATCTACAGTCTGATTCTCAGACGTTAGGGGGGGAAAAAGTATGTGAAAGTTTCATCGTCACACCTTTTCATCTGGGAAGAATAAAGAAAGAGAAAGCAGCAAAAGAAAATCAGTAACCACATCAGACACATTCTTGAAGTGTCAAGGGTTAAAAGGAACCCATTGGGTTGAGTGCACATGCTTCCAATTAGGTCTTAAATAGGCAAGAGGAAACAGTTGATTTAGGAATATTACTGAAGAATGACTTTAATTAGCCTAGAGACCAAGGGGCCCTGAATGTGGGCACCGCTGTCAGCACCAAACACTACACAGCATTAATCAGCAGCACCAACAGGGGCTCACTGGCGGTTGAACTCTCCAAATAAGACAATGAGCAATGATATTTGTTTATCGCTATTGTCCTGGCAAGTCATATCTATTGAAAGCATGTTGAAAAGGAAAGATGAAAGTATAGTAGGTGGAAGAGGTGCTGACTGTGCGAGAGGAATAAAGATTCAGCCCTGCTTGTTGTGTTTTACTCCGCAGTAGAAACCACGGCATTGTCGTTTCCCACTGACACAGCTGGATTGCGACCGCTGAGACTTTCAAATCATCAATAGGCTCATTTGAAAGGCAAATAGGACTAAATTGAATGTCACTATATTGCTTCATGCAAAGCCTTTTTATTAGATTGCAAAAGCTGTGATTCATATTTTGAGCACTTCCAAATGTGGTGTTGTTTCTTGATGTACGGTAAATTAGGCACTGTTTTTGATTGTTTTCATCAGCCTAAGCTGCTTTGTTTCTTCAATCAGTTTGTTTTGTGTGTGTGTGTGAAATGCTTCATTGACGTATTTCAACAGGCTTAAGTCTATTTAGATGAAGATTATAGTGATGCTCAAAGAGGATCTCATTCCCGGGAAAATTTTCCTCTGTTGGTTTGTCAGTTCAAAAAAGTCGTCGTGATTTATCAACTTAAATAATATTTTCTCGTAAAATACTGATGCTTGGTCAGGATCCTTTAGCTTTTTTGGCTGTTAGCCTACCAGAAGGAATGTTAAAATATGAAGCGTACCACAAAACCGGTGTACTAAAATATTTTTCCTGTGCCACAGCTAAAGCAACATTTGTGTTTTTGCAGCATTTCAGTTCCGACTTACTGATCTCTTCTTCTTCTTTTGACTGCTTCACTTAGGGATCACCACAGCAGATCATAATTGTCACACCAGCCCTCTGCATCTCCTCCTTACTACATCAGTCAGTCTCCATTATGCTCTTTCTCTCTCTGTGACTCTGAATATGCCCTCACTTTTACTTTGTTTAACCTATTACAATCTTTTGTCCAGCTGTACTGAAGTCATCAATTCCCATTTACAAATACCAAAAGAGTCTCATATAACATGCCAGTATGTGTTTTTAAAGTCTCGCTGTTTCTGTGTCTTTGCAGTAAGATAGCTAAAACGCTCACATGCCTGAGAAGACAGCTAATTCAGTCGAAAACCATATGATTAGCTGCCCACACCTCTTAAATCAAGCTGCGAGTAGCCTGAGGCTGCTCTGACAAATAAGCTGAAACTGTTTTTAATGCATCAATCTGATAACTTGGACAATGCAGAAAATGCACTCGTTTGTGTAGTGCCGTTTCTCTAAATAAAATTTGAGGATCTTGTAAATTCTGGGAGTTTCCCAGGAAACATTGTTAAAAACAGAAGGCCTCGGGGAGGGGACTCAAAATATGGGAGTAATATGGGAAAAATGGGAATATACCTTGCATTGTTAATTCTGATATGCAAAAGTGACAACACCAGCAGAAGATTTTTGACCACAATCTCACGCTTCATTTGCTGCTAACTTTGGAGCTTTCCTGGCTTTCATGAGCCGATTGCACCCAGCGCCTTCATCTAAAATAAGTTAAAAGATGCTGAAAGATGTCAGAAATACCAGCTTTGTTTCTTTTTCTCTTACCCCCCATCTCCCCCACGTTTTTGTGTTTAATATCAGTAATTACATAGCAAGCCTCTTCTTATTTCAGCAACCTGGTTAATAGTTTGTAGTGCTTGAAATGAGTCATATAATCTGTTGCTACAGTCATTCCTTTTAACTGTAGTTATTTAGAATGAATGCCATTTACGGCTTTTTGCTGTCAAGGCCTGTCAGTGGTGAAGAGCAGCTAAAGCTACTTCAACTAGGTTTTTATTTGCAATTACGGTCTTTTTTTATTCTCTTCCAGAGTGTTTCTTTTTAATGCACTCTTTGTACATCATCTTCACTATATTACAGGGGGGAGTTTTTGTTCCATGTACAGCTATAGATGATACTAATGGTTACATTTATCTGAACATCTGTCAGCAACAGGAGTAAAATATACGACGGTTAATGAAACCATAATCCAATACAATACCATAATACACACTTTCTTGGCTAAATTTCAAGTATGTTTTATAAATGTACTTTTACCACCATTGCAATTTACATTTCACTGGGACTATTTGCCATCTGTAGTATTGTATTAATTTTAAATAGTGTTCCAGAGTCTTACAAGACTTTTAAAACATGATACATTGTTTCAGAAATTTAAAACAGGACATTTTTTGAATATTTTAATAGTGTAGTTCTGCCAGCTGAATAATTTATTACAAGTAATGTAGCTGATCAAATCTCACATTAATTTTGAGATTAATACTTTTAGTTGGGTAGATAAGATATTTGGATGAGTTCTGGCATTATTCACCTTTTTATATATATTTTTTTCATTTATATCAATTATTAAATTAATTAATTAGGACAATAATCATAATTATTACCATATTTTACTTGCAATGAAATTTCTTTACACATTCAGTACTTTTACTTAAGTAAATGATCTCAGTGTTTCCACCAGCAATGTTGTTTCCATTTTTCCCTCCCTCGCAAATCAAATGTGCCTTATGAAGCTCTTCTCTGATTTCATCTCATCTTGTTGCAGGTGCACTGCTAATCATCACTTTATCAATTCAGTTGTATTATGTATTCCTCTGATGGCTCCCACGAGAAGTGCTTTGCTTTCAAACAAGTCACCCGAAACTAACTTTCTACACATTTATATTCAGGCATGGACTTAACCAGGTAGAGAGCTACCTAAGATGATTCTGGGTAATTATGTAGCAATTACTCAGGCGATTCAGTGGGCGAGTGAAAGAAGCAACACATTAAAACCATTATGGGGCTTTGACAGCTTCTCTTAATTGATTGATGCACAGCAACTAGCTGGTGATTACGATGCTGTGTGCTCATATGAATCATCTCACATTAAAAAAAAGGATTTCAGCCATACCTCACACTCCAGAGAGCAGACGAACATGGATTAAAAATTTACATGTAAGGGAGGGCGTTAATGAATCCACAGATGTTAGAATATTAACATCATGATGGTGTGTTAGCATGTGTGTGTGTGTGTGTGTGTGTGTGTGTGTGTGTGTGTGTATTCACACAGGTGTGTCTTTGTGAATATGCTGGTCCATTATGTGTAATAACCGCAGAGTTTCCTGTCAGAACATTTTGTCTCTTCGCTTGACTTCACACTCTGACTGTTTTTATAAAAACCTGCAATTTTCTTTCTTGTCCCTAAATAGACTTTGTCTCCGAGGAATGGTTTTTCCCAAGACTGATGAACAAGCGAACTCAGAGTGAATGATCACAAAAGCTCACAAGGCTTTGTAAAGTTGATAATTGCATTCATGAAACAGGTCGGACAGTAGTGAAACTGAGACGATCATAGAAGGTTTTCCTCTTACTTTTTAAGTACAGACTGTGTTGTTTCATTTATTTTCCTTTTTAAACCAATAAAGCGGTCCTGTGGCCTAGTTACCAAGAGTCCTTCAAGGTCACATAGTCAACAAGAAGCAAAACTCCACTGAGCCAGTTCACTGTGTGGGCAATTAATTTTATTATTTTGTATATATATTTAATTTTTTAAGTAGTTTCTAGTGCAGTTAGAAAAGTGCAAAATGCATGCTTTTGTTATTTGCCCTGTTTAAACCCATTTTGATATACTTGGTATCATTCTGAGTATAATTAGTTGCAGAAGTAATTTCACTTTTTAGTAAAATTGACATTACACGCCACACTTGTAATAATCATATGGCAGGGCAAGGCAAGGCGAGTTTATTTATTTATTTTTTATTAATATAGCACAATTCAACAACAAGCTTTACCGAGACATTAAAAAATAAAAGCAAATAAAAAGCATTTAAAATGGAAAAAAAAGAAAGGAACAGTAGATAAAATCAGTAGTTAAAATGTAAGTTTTGAAATTTAAGCTTAAAAGTAAAACAGTGCGGATTTGCATTTGAATAAAGCACAATGCAGCTGAGAACAGGTGAGTCTTCAACCTGGATTTAAATAAACTGAGTGTTTCAGCTGATCTGAGGCTTTCTGAGAGTTTGTTCCAGATATATGGAGCATAAAAGCTGAATGCAGCTGTTTGGTTCTGACTCTGGGAACTAATAAAAAAAAGGATCCAGATGGCCTGAGGGATCTGGAAGGTTCATACTGGGTCAGGAGGTCACTGATGTATTTTGGTCCTAAACCATTCAGAGCTTTATAGACCAGCATCAGAACTTTAAAGTCTATCCTCTGACGGACAGGCAGCCAGTGTAAAGACCTCAGAGCTGGACCGATGTGGTCCACTTTTTTGGTCTTAGTGAGGACTCGAGAAGCCGAGTTCTGAATGAGCTGACTGATTTTTTTTAGCTAGACCTGTAAAGATGCTGTTACAATAATCAAGCCTACTAAAAATGAATGCATGGACTAGTTTTTCCAGGTCCTGTTGATACATCAGATCTTTTATCCTTGAAATATAGTTTAAGTAAATCATTAAGTTGGCCTTGAAGTCCTTAATGGATGTAAACCAAGTTTATATGGATTGTTAACATGATCCCACTATGCACCCCTACAAAATGATATGAGAATTTATTCAAAATGTCAAGATATCAGGTTTACAGACAGCAGGACATGCATGCATGCAAATGCTACTAAGCACACAACCTCCTTTGCATAGGTTAATGCGCCACAACATAAGATGCTACAATTGTAGACTTTTGTTAAAACAGTTTTTTCACTTTCTTGTGAGAAGTTTGGTGTGACAGAACAGAGGTGATGCCCTCCCTCTCGTGTTTTTTTATTTAAAAAGAAGTAGAACCTATATTCTTTACATATAACTGAATGTGATTGTCACTATACAAGCATTTCAAACTTGATGTGATAATTAGCAAAATGCTTGATCCTCACTATCATTTGAATACCGCAGTGAGAAATGGCAAATTAAGAAGTCTAACATTGCTTCAGTCTGGGACTTTTATTTACTTTTTAGACACAAATTAACACGATTAATGGTGGTCAAGATGGATAACATTTTCTGCCTAGTGCCAACAACAATATCATTTTATTATCAGCCGTGTCTTAACTTAATGGTTACAGTGCAAATGTATCATTTTGACTCAGTGGATCAGAGAAAATCTCATTTGTGCAGACCCAGTTCTTTTTTTTTCATCCTGGAAAAAAAATGTAAAGAAATATTTTAAAACCCAAAGCATATGTAAACTTGCAGACCATAGCTGTAAACATCAGTTCTGATGACTTACTAAGGCGAGTAAATAAAGAGTTTAGGTAATCTAGTGTTTATTGTATTAAACTACAGTTCTAAATATTCTACATTTATATTTGGAGATATTTTCCAAAACAAGAGAATATTAATGTCCAAATCCTGAAGCCCATAATGATGCAGCTAATATACAGTGGCCAAAGGAGCCGTATCCCCTCCGTTTGTGTGCACTTTGTCCTACATATTTTTACTGTACATTTCTCAGAAGCAGCTCCTCTGGCTTCAACTGCTTCCACATGTGGAATGCCAGAGATAATCTGTCCTACTGGATGTCAATGAAAGGGGGTGTCTTGCAGACGCTGAAGAGTCAGATCCCACTTCCAGATTGTAACCACCCTGCATGTGCGAATGCTAAGTAGAAGCGCACACCTGGGCATTGCACACACACACACACACACACACTAATACTTAGGACAACGTCTCAAAACAGGCATGGTTTAAATCTGAAAAATAGACAAAAGCTGAGTACTTTAAGATGTATTATACTTAACCAATAAATACGTGTACATTGTTATTTAAAGGCAAAGGCAGAGCTCAGAGACAATGTGGTGGCTTCAGAACTGGCTCTGTAGTACACCCACTGATACTCTGAGAAAAAAGCACACTGACTGAAAACAATTGGCACACTCATACACTCCTTCAAACCCAATTTCTTGGTATTCTTCTGTTTCGTGTTTTAGGACACATAACAAACATGGCTTTTGTTAACAAGAGGAATAACTTCCTTGTGTTTAAGAGAGTTCTTTTTACTAGGAAGAAGTCACATTTTCCAAACACTGTGTAGATGGTCAGTATTTATGTTTTTTTTTTCTGTTTTGGTCTTTGATTACTATTTATTCATCCCACTTTACCTAAAGGTTTGTTTTAGACAGTTGCTTTTGAAGTGGTGTTTTGCTGATGGTTAACAGATGCTTTGAAATAGAGGATACAGATAGAGAACACAGGAAGCTCCGAAAACTGGATGCCTGTCAAAACGAAACAACCCTGTCTATTTAATGTGCGTCATCACAATAAGCGCTCTTTGAGCAATTTGTTTGCTACTTCTGGTTGCTAGTGATGCAAGCATCTGACTGCATGGTAACACAGAGGTAGACTTTCTAGATTTATTTTTAATAAATGCTGTTTATATTGTACCACTGGCCTCCAGAACTGATAGATGAAATAACAAGTGCTGCAAATTGGGTGCAGCACAGAACTCCAAAATGTATATGGGCGTAGAATAGAACACAACACAGGTAGCTGGGTCACTCATTGTCCAATCAGAATAAAGGTTTCCAGACTGGAAAAACTGTCTGGGATAATTATACTAGTTTGTGGGGTAAAGGCATTTAGCAACAGACTAAACAAGAAATTAAGGAAAATACAACCTTGCAGAACTAGAGGATTATTGTTATTACTGTAAAGTTTAGTATTTTGCTGGCTGTCGAAAGATTGGCTTAATCTGAGTGACTTTTCCAGATCAAATTAGCAAATTTACCCATTAATTCATTCCCAATGATGTAAACTGGGATTATCCTCTTTTAAACAGACAGAACCAGCTGAAAACACATGTCCAGCTTCAACCAGCCTTTTATGTTTGAGGCTGCACGCGACATTGAGTTATATTATTGAAGGAATTTTTTTGTTGAAGGGCAGGCAAAATGTCAATAAGATAGCAGACTGCAGATCATAAAGCATAACTAGCTCACATTTCTCCAGACAGTCTTTTTAAGCTTGAGGGGTAAAAGGAAGTTCATGTGAGAGAAAAGAGGAAGTGAAAATATTCTGATAGATGTTGGACTCCAGACAATGTGACTGAATATTATTTTTGCTGAAAGTGTAGCAAGATTTCCGGCACTATTCAGTCTCTTGTATGAAACAAAACAAAAGAGACGCTGATGAGACTGCTTTGAAATCAGCTACTAAAGCAGTAGAGGATGGTAAATGGTGACCTTGTAAACGCCAGTTGCTAGTTGAATGTGAATAATGCAAGCGGATTGGCAGGTGGTTACTGGAGGATTGCTGGACACGCTATCGCGAGTTTTCTTGCAAAGAGGTTTATGGTGGACCTTGCCTGTTCTCCACATGTTCTCTCTGGGTACTCCAGCTTCCACACAGGCTGGATGGATGGAGGATGGCGGGAGCTCTTTAGGTGATTGCTTTGGTTACTACCAGGTTGCCACGGTCAGCTAGTTTCAATGCTAACTTGTCTGCAAACCACATGCCAAGCAGTAATAGAACATAAAAAAGTGGCTACAAGCAGAACATAAGCTGGAAATGAAGAATATTTGCATTCAGAGTAAAAGTTGCAACTTTTACTTTGAAGGCAAACAGCCTGCATTTCTAGTTTGTGTTCCACTACTGCTTGGACAGTCGGCGTCTTTTCCGTGTTTGACGACAGCGAACAGATAGCAACCAAATAAAGCACAAGGAGGTTTTTGGTGTAGCACCCTCTTTGCAACCGATTTCACCTGGCAACAGCCAGCAACTCACTCACCAACCAGTTTGGGAATACACATTTCCCCCTACCAACTGTAGGTTGCCATGAGGTCATCGACCTTACTCTTACTGATGCACGCAGAGGGCGCTGTTTATGAGCTTTTAGTCCTACAGACCCAATAGTCTTAAAGGCTGAAACTACACACTGTGCACAGGATACGGAGGTACTACACAATGGATGTGGTTTATGTAAACTCGAACCTGTCCCAATACTCTACAGGTAAATATAGTTTGGTACTCAAATGTTAACGCTTTGCTTTGGAAGTAATGCTGCGTTACTACTGTGAGGTGTGAGCTCTTTGGTTTATTTTTATCTTTGAAGAGTTGAAATAAGATTACAAAGAGTACAAAGGGGAGAAATCTTAGTTTTTCTTGTGCCTTACATTTCCCTGCTGCTCACCATTTTCAATCTCAAGCTGTCTTTTAGTTTTTCACCTTCATCTTTTCTCCCACCCTCTATACGACCTCTCTAAAAACTCTTATCTTCAATCATCCCTGCAGTGCTCTTCTAATATTTTCCTTTCTTCATGCTCGAGCTTGATTCTTGCTCTCATCTAGTTTTCGATTCCTCTCATCACGTCCGGTCTGGTCTCATCTCACCGCTCGCTCTCTTTTACTCCCTCGCCTTCTTTCCTCTTCTCAAGGACACGTTAGGAGCGCTGCCCTGGATTCTAGCCTTGGAACAAGCGCTTGCCTTGTGAAGTTCTGTTTGCATTGCGAGGTGTTTTCTCACATAGCAGCATTTCGCAGCCTTGCCCGGAAGATCACACCTCTCTGTGTTTGGCTGTTTGCGCATGTGTTTGGGAATCCTCTCAAAGACTGTGAATTCATCCACATTTTGTGCATATTTAAGTGCATGGACATAAACATGCATATGTACTATATGCATTTCCCTGCTTCTTTACTTGATTCAACATGTGTGTATGAATATGTTAATGTTACTGAAATGCAGTGTGCGCCTTGAGTGAAATTACCCCTGGGAAGCTTTACCCAAAGCTTTATTTGCTAATGAACTAAGGCCTGCTTTCCTGTTTTCGCAATCAACAGACATTTGAAAGAATTCAGTGACTCTTTGCAAGGCTTCATTAGATAAATTAAGAGAAAAACAGTATGTACCTCAAGTACTCTAAGATAAAAATCAGAAGAAAAGTCGGTTCAATTCACAGAGGCAGGGATTATCCAGGTGGCAACCTGGAGAGTTGTAAAATAAAGCCAGCACAGTGCCTAACACTGAAGTTCCTTCAACGGTCACTTGAGGCTGGCCATTAAGCAAACTTAACATAATATCCTTTGAAAATAATTAGCTTGGTGTACAGTTAAAGAGCCCAAACAAAACAATGCTCCACTTTTACTCAGTAAAGTTATAGTATTCTATGTTCTTTGGCACTTACTAGCCAATATCTGTGTCTTTACAAGCAGCCTATAGATGCAAGTCTTTGGACTTGCTAACTGTGCTAGCTAGCATTAGCTGATAACTTAGCACTCTATCTTGTTGTCATTATCATTTTTTTGGCTTTAATAACAAAGATGACTATAAATAAAGTCAAAGTTTCAACCCTAGTGCTCACAAACCAATGGTTGTTTAAGGAGCCCATTTACATCATTTATATACAGTCTGTGGAACTATCACATTTCTGTCTTTCTCAGGTTTTATGAAAAAATGACAAAATATAATTTATCAAATTGAAAAGGAACAGAGCTACAAATGATAAATATACAGTCATTTCAAAAGAACTCTAGTGACTAAGAGCTGGCTCTCTTAGACCTGTCAGTGGTTGATAGCTCTGATTTAACATTTTAATTCAATTCAGTTCGATTTTTGAATCCATTATTCTGCTGGTTACATCCCTGAGGTGATTATTTATAACAATGTAGAAGAAAATAGTCATCCAGTAAAGCTTTTCAGAGAATTCTCTTTTCTTGCACGCTCTTGTTTGTGTGCCAGGCAACAGATTGCTGGAAGAAATCTTCCACATTTGGAGAGCTCACACAATCACAGCTTTTCTCTGTCATGGTCTTTTCATTAATTAATACACACATCCACAAATCACAGCTGCAGGCATTCTCCACTGAGCAGCTCAAATTGATACTAAATGGTTCTGCAGGTATATCTACTTTTCTGCTTTTGTCACACATGGTGGGCAGCATTTTGTACCTCTTGAATCCACAAAAATCCATCAGTTCTCCTTGATTACACCGGACTCACGGGTAATAGGTTTTCTGTAGTGCGTTGGTTTCACAAGCACATGAATATTGTTTACCATTTTAGAGGCAGGTTGCAATTTTTGTAGCAAATTATGTGACACATTTTGAGCAATGGCACTTTTTCATTACAGATTTGCTCAGAGGCATCTAGCTGGTATCGATTTTGTCCTTTTTTGCCAAACTCTGTCCATGTTGAAGGTCATGCTGCTTATTGATTTTGCCTCAAAACGGTGCCACAGGGTATTGCCAAAAATCTCAGACAAAGACATTTATATACTCTGCTCAATTAAAATGTGTCATTGTGGGGAAAAAAGTGCACAAGTTTTTGATTCTTATAGTTTTTTTTAATGTTGGATGTTTTTCACGAAATACAGATATGAAGAAAAATGTTTCGGAATTTTTTTAGTTTTGCAAACGTGTGTAAAAGTGTTCATCTGTACTAAATGTGTAGGAGTAAGTGTCAACAGATATATGAATATTGTGTATGTCTCAGCGAGTGCAAAGAATAATGCATTGCATCACTTCAAAACCATGACACAGAGCCAGTGAACTGCATCTGACGAAGTAGCGTTCCCGTATTATATGTGTTTATCACACCTGCCTGCTCGGCGGCCATGGCCTCTCCTGAGATGTCTGAGCGGACGCATGCCGAGATGTTAGCATTCCCAGACTCGACTCGGTCTCAAAACATTTGGCACAAAATGACCTAAGGGATGGGATTTCCCCAAGATAATCAGAGGCAGCAGAGGAAGGCAGTGCATAAGCGCTTGTGTTTGGTGATCTACACAAGAATCAAAAATACACATTCTGTCGAAGCGGCTCATACTAACGAGGCTCAAGCTGACTTGCTGAAGATGACATTATAAACTGTGGCTCTCTTTATTTTAATATAATTGTTGTCACAAGAGAAATTTTAACTGACGATGCATGCGAAAGATTAGAAGACAGACAAACCCCTATGCCACTATCCCAGCTCCCATCCACCATAACCTCCCTGTCTCTTCTTTTTTCATACTAACAGAGACTGAGTGGTTAGAATCAGTCAAAAAACACACACACACAGCTTGGTGGCCAAACCTCTGAGACTAGAGCAGAGAACACACTGCATGTCCATGCAGTTTTTGAGCTCACAATGATACCAGGCTCACACTGACAACAGGTTTTCACAGGATTGGGTAATGTCCACTGCTTCTGCAAGAGGAACACATAGATAGCTGAGGTCTCCTGGAGTCAGTGCATCAGTCACTCATGTTGCTAAAAGGACAAAAGAGGCTTACATCATGTCTTTTTTTTTCTAGTAGACTCTTGCTTTGCACCCAATCAGAAAATCAGCCACCAACATGATGTGTGCATACTCCGAACTATGTCGGAGTAGTTATTTATTACTGCTTGTATAGAAAATTAAAGCAGTAATAAAAATCAGAAATCAGAAATTGGACATCTAACTGCTTCATGGCAAAATATACTGTCAATAAAAAAGGGAACTACTCTGCTGCAAGAAAAATGCTTCGATGACAGACTTTTGCTTCTTTCCTGCAGAGCACCATCCATAACGCATTGCCCTCTTTTGCACACGACTGTAAATCTCCCGTACAGGGAATGAGGCTATCCCGTTACGTTTACTGAGATCTATCAGCGCGCAATTTGTTGCAAAGCCAACAAACCGTGCATGTAAGATTTCTTCAGTGTTTTCTAACTGCAGGATATCACACATAGCAGCCCTGGTGTATAAGTTGCAGTTCAACAAGTTAAGAAAGGAAGCTGCAGATCACACCTTAACAGGGAATTCTGGTGTAGATGAGTGTGGTACTGTAATCTTTTAAAACTTAGCTGGGATATTTCTAGGATGGTTTTTGTGAGTTTCCACCGAAGTGTTATTCTCTGAATCCTTTCCATTTTGCTTTTATTCTTGTTCATTCGAAAGTGGCTCAAATCACCCCCCTGTAGTGTCTAGAGGTGAGTAGATTGATCCAAATATTGATACAATGCCAGCAATTACATTGTTATTGTATCGATCCTAGGTTTGATATGCTCCATTTTCAGTATATAGCCCGCTGAATTGTGTTGGTTTTTCAGAGTTGTTTTTTAAATAAAAAAATACACCTCATACGTGCATTTTTAATAATGTCAGAACCTTCTTACGTTGACTGTCTCGTCTATTTCATTTATACTCCGTAGCACATTTAAACATCAGAAAGTGACCCAAAGTGCTTTAGAACAGACACATTTAAATCATTATACACTGGTTTCCCTTCATAAACTGCCTTTATATTTTAAAATTATTTGTATTATTAACTGCAATACTGGCCCTATTGATAATTGATAGCATAATTTGCAGTATCGTGCAGCACTAGTAGTCTCCTCTGTAATTTCCTAAGCGTTGTACTTCGCTCAAAAACAAAAAATGCCTGCTTTCTATTTCTGCTGCAACTTTCAAAGAATCAGGAGGTCAAATAAAAACAAACAAAAAATTATGTAGTGAGTTGTTAGCAAATGAAGAGGAGACTTCATCTTCCCCACTAGCCGTTTGATTCGTGCTCTGCACTGATCAACACATCCGTCTGACAGCCTGCAGGCTCCAACAGCACAAGTTCCCATTTTAGCAACTCTTGCCCGCACATTTTCCTTCGCCTCTTTTCCCACACCCTGCACCTCTGTTTTTCTGTCTCACTCCTTTTCTAAACTTGCTTCCTCTAACATTTTTTCTTTCAAACACACACACACACACATATATATGCATGTATACACACAAGCCGTTTCCTGTACTCAACTCCCCTTCCCAGCAGAGTGATGCAGCTTTGCTTTTATGAGATACCAAACTTGGGCTTGCGGCAGAATGACTGACCGACTTGTAGGGAGGACAGAGGAGCCATTTTGTGCCCTGCCGCCTCACTGAATCCCTTTAAAATATTCATTCATAAACTCCTGGAGCCTTTTACTCCACATCAAACAGTAGACCCATAGGAAAAGCACTGAGCTGATGCATCCAGAGAGGAAAACAAAAATAAAGGATAAACTGGACTACGGGTGAAAACCAAAATTAATCTAAATATTTATGCACTAAATATACACTGATATATTCATTGTGTTTTTAGGGAAATGATTTGGACCGAAAGTAAATCAACAGGATTTGAATTTGGCAAAATATGCAGAAGCGCTTAGAACTACTGTGTCATTTTACAGAGCAGCTGTGTTTTTCTCTGTTAAATAGTCCAAAGCAATGATTTAGAAAATATACTTGATTAAATAGCGGATAACTTCCCAAGTGACAATTGGAAAGTAAACCTGTATGAACTGTTCATTTGCTGTGAAATACAAGATTTAAAAAGTATAGTTTCTGTGCGCCGTCGCCTCACAGCAAGAAGATCCTGGGTTCAAATCCACATATTCGATGGTGGCTGTGTGCAGGTCCCTGGTACTCCAGGGGACATGCGTCTTAAGTTTATTGAATATTATGAACTTGAATAATTGTCTGTCTGCTTCTGTGTAGGTCTGGTGACCTACCCAGGGTGTACCCTGCCTCTCGCAACTGGGATAGACTCTAGCCCAGGGTGTACAGGGTCTGCAGCAATGCTTGGGTAGGTGGTACGTGTCAAAGTAACATCCTCATGGGTGGCTGAACCCAAGGTTTCCCAGCAGAACACCACCCAAAACATCACACTGCCTCTGCAGGCTTACCCTCTTCCCATAGTGCACCCTGTTGTCAGGTGTTCCCCACTGTCGGTTGCCACATTGCAAGTGACCTCTTTAAAGAACGCCAGTGTCGCCTGAATAAACTCTCTGCTTACTTACTGTTCAGCTGTGCAAGTTGCATGGCACCTCTTTAGTATTTACTGAACAAAATATACAAAAGTTCTAATTTATGAGTTGAACTGTCACAATTAATAGGTGTTTGCAAGACATGAGTGGTTTTAATCAGAGTGTCGCTATAGTATGAGGGCTAGTTCTACAGGAAGAGAAAGCAGGAAACTGAGAGGAAATCGGGGTGATTGTGATTGGAGTCAAGCCCAGGGTGAAAGGAGGAAATGCGTGGGTGATTGATGGGAGAACAGTAGGGAGCAAACGACCTGTCTAGTTGGTCAAAGCTGTCATTCTGATGCCATCTAATAAAAAAATAATAATAATAAAATCCTATTAAAGCTTTTTAAGCTGTAGGTGTGCAATGTCTCTTAACAATTCTGAAATTAGCTGCTTGGAAAGGAGATTTATTTAAAAAATAAATGTCACATATAGAAAAAAATGGGTGGAGGTGGTTTGGTGTGTATATATGTGTGTGTTGGGTTTTTTTGTCCCTAGTTTCCTGTTCCTGAAAGCACCTTGGCCGTCAACACAGTTGACACAGATTACAAGTATGCAGGCTTGCAAAACATCCCATTTTGGATGGGGTGTTATATGCACCCACCCCTCGCACCCACTTCTCTCACCCTCTTCCTCCTTCCTGTGTCCCCCACTTTCCTCCAAATACTATAAATCACTCTATATCTGCTCTCTCTCTCTCTCTCTCTTCGAGGTTGACCTGCCGATGAACTACTCACTTTAAAAAAAAAAAAGTCATTTAAATGGCATTTAAAGCAGCGGCCACACACATGCATATGCTTCTCTGAGGTCAGAAGTTTAATATTTAATAATACCTTACGACTGTAACCAGGCAGCTACTTGGAGAAGCCAATAAAACTCTGGCACCAGCAGTGGCTCGACAACAGTGAAGTAGGTTAAGTCAGAATTTGAAATAGGGCTTGTATGTGAGCTGGCTGCAGATTTGCCAAAAGTCATGTGGTTCATATTTGATTCAAAAAGCCATTTGCTATGCTTGATTTAGGAACTACATCATCAGTGTATCATTAATGCATTTTGTTCTGACAGCACAAGAGATTTGGAAGGTGGGTCACCGTGAGAGAGAGGGAAACAAAATAGAAGCAAGTCAGAAAAATGGACACGGCAACAAGAGGCATGCAGAGAGAACATGGGAAGGAAAAGTACAGAAAGAGAAAAACAGAGGAATGAGAAAGCAGACACATGCGTCCTGGGGTGAAGCTCGCAGGAAATGAAGTCAACAGTCTTGGAGAGAGAAGAATGCGAAAAGCAGCTGTGGGGCTGCTTGCTCCAAGGTCTCCAAAGACCAACTCTTCTCAGTCTGACACCACTTCACAGTTAATGGCTGAATCCATAAAATTATAGTGTCAGACTATCACTAAGTGCTGATTACACTGCGATTCCATCTTCCTATATGCTCCAAGTGGCCTAACCTTGGCAAATAAACAATACCAATGTCAAAGTTTCACCGGGGCTTAAATTTAGTCAATGCCAGCTTACCGTGGGGCAGATTTTAAGGCAGAGGTTTACAAGAGTCGAAATAAAATACAAGTGTGTTAAAAAAAAAAAGATATGCATTGCTGGCTGGGATAATTGGATTATTTGACTTTGTAGCAATAAATCCAAGCTTAAGAGTTTCATTAACCACATTTTAAAAAAGTAAACACTTGTGCAAACATTGACTCTCTAAAGCGAGATAACTATGAAACTGGTTTGCATCGTGAATCCCATTACATTTAAAACACATTTAATATTATTTTCATCATTTGGTTCAAAATGTCTGCAATCCAAAGAGGATTAAAAATGTTGCTTGTATAACACCGGGAAGCAAAAACTGCTGCATAAGCGACCAAATAAAGAGCGGAAGGATGGAGGGATGATTAGGGTGTTTTCAGCTGAGGATGAGCCCAAAAACAGATAGGTTGGGGCAGACGGGGAGGGGGACTGATTAATGATTAATCTACCTTGGCCACAACACAGAAGATGCAAACGCAGCCCGGGAGGAGAGAAACTTCAAACTCCGGCATAGAACGAGAATCGCAAGCAAATATGCCATCATTCAACGTGCTCACTGGACCTAGTGCACATTGTATCCTTTAGTGATGGACCAGTGAAAGAGAAGGCTATTTAGGGCCTTGCAGAGCCCACCATTAAAATAACATAGTGGGTGATGGATATGTTTTGTGTGTGTATATGTGTCTTTGTGTGCAAGAAAAAAAAGAAACAGCCTTATGGGAGCAAACATTGCAAAAGAAAAACAACCTTTTTCATTATTTAGTTGTATTTCTTTTCTAATTTCACTGGACTGAGGTGTTAACACTAAACTATCTCTAATGACTGAGAGTCTGTTAAATGAGACAGTCGTTTTTAAAAAGCTTCTTATACGCTAGGATTGAAAAAAGGAAAATATTGCATAACGCAACTGCAACCACAGTTATTTAAGTTTATAGATGTAATTAAACATGGCCACTGTATACAGAACCAATACTAAGTGAGGTTAGGCATGTAATTAGACTTGTAAAACAGACATACATGCACAAACATACACATACTGCATATATCCAGCCCTGAAGTATATTTAGTTGGAATAATTCCAACTAATTATACCAGGTCCAAACTTTTCTTATTGGCTTCTGTGGAGGTTTTGCCATTTTAGCCTTTATTATATAACTCATCTCAGATGTGAATCATTACCTGCGTCATCTTGTGGTGGGCAGGTTATTACAGAAGAACATCCCATTTCAAGCCTGAGAGTAGTGGACCACAAATCAACCTTTTTAGGTGGGTTGAATATCTCCCAGGCTTCACTTCTGTCACCAGATCTACACCAAAAAGACACAGCAGTTAAATCACTGCCTTATACGTCCCTGTTGTTCCCATTGTCCAGGCAAAATGTATGTGCTTGTTATATATAATATATGCTATTTTGTCTATGGAAAATTGTCTTATGCACGTTGTTGTCATAACCTTTGTGCACACCAACAGCTGGAACAGAATTCCTTGTTTGTGCAACATGCTTGGCGAAACAAAATCAGATTCAGGTTCTGAAAACGTCTCTGAGGCCTTGTGGCGTCGACACAGGGCCCTTCGAGGTGAGGTGTCCTTTGATATGTGGCTCTGGAATGTTCCTTTCAGCAGATCCTTTGGGTCCTGTAGGTTGCTGGGTGGATGCTCCATGGATCAGGCTTGTTTCGGCACATTCTGCAGATTGGAATCTGGGGAGGATGGAATCCAAGTAATTGCTTTGGGCTCTTTGCAGGTAGTTTTTGCAGTGCGGTGGAGGGATTTGGCCTGCTCGGGGAGAAACAATTTTTAATTGGGTGGTACATGTCCAAGTAGGCCCACGGTTTCATGGAAGAATGTTAAATTGAGAAAATGATCATTATTCCACTCACCTGTTAGTGGATTTAGTGTGTTTGTTTACGTATACGGTGTATGAGCAATGGAAATTTTCACATTGAAGTGAAGCTAACACAGTTTATTTGTTAGCTGATTTTTCAGCTAATGCAGAAGTAATGAACAAACATGTTTCCTAAATTGAAATGTTTTATATTTGGATTTTGATGTAACGTTTAATTTAACAACCTCCTATTAGAAAATACAGTGAGTTTGAGTATGTGAGCCAGTATTCAGGGACAAATCCGTATTGATGTCGGCCTCGAAGAGAGCAGAGGTCGGGTTTGTTTTGCAGTCTTGCCTCATTTTTGTTCATTAAAGAATATTTTCCAAAGAGAAGCAGCAGCCCGGTGCATTCGACATTGTAAATACAGGGTTGTTGTTCCATTTGAGAACTCTTTAATGAGATGTATGTGACCATTTCTGAATGCAATCTCCAAAGCTAAAGCAGCGGAGGCTCCTGCTTCAGCTGTTGAACAGCGGGGCCATTGCGGATTCTTGTTACAGCTTCAACGTCATTCATCTGACAGCAGTGTTTGCTACGGCAGAGCTAAGGTGATTACTTCTCTAGGAGATGGACAAATACTGAAAATAGATCATGATGTCGCCCTGCCAGGTGAGGATAGCAATAAAATCTCCAGGAGGAGAATGCTTGGTGGGAGGGAGACGGAGCCTCTGTGCCGGCGGGGTGGGAGGGATATGAGTGTTTGTGTGCTTTTGAATGTTGGGTGTTTGCACGTTGGTGTGTGGCGGCGGTGCAGGCGGGGCTTTCATATACCAGATTAAAATCAAAACAGAATGACATTCAAAATGAAGCCGAAAGGATCAGGCTCTAGCTGGCGTTTGTGGTTTGATGGACTGTCAAAACACTTTTGGTGAGATTACACACCTGTCACAGGAATGGCGTTGTCGACGTTATACAACACTGATAACATAATGGGATTCCTGTTATGAATTTTAGCTATGCTCCAAAAGGGGGGTGGGTGGGAGAGAAGACAAACACCTTTCACTATTATTTAGCCCTCTGTCTGTTTCTTCAGTGCACCTGCCAAACTGAGCCAAGTCCTTAATAAGAAGCCCCATCAGGGCAGGTGGCAGCTGAGGCGCTCGCTGCCTACTTGCATGAATCCCCCCAAAAACGCAGTCTATTTAAACGGATTTATTGGAGTCTCCTCTTTTTCTTTCTCTTCTTCTCCTGTTCCCATCTGTTCTCACTAGTAACTTTTGATCATCCAGAAGGAAAAGCTGCTAAATCGAATCTACCCGCTCTGTCAGGCCAGTGTGGAAAATGCCAGATGCCGTCATATCGGCTCTCAAGTGATCGGGTTTCAAGCGACTAATGCGAAATCAGCCCCACATATGCTCTCATGTAAGTTTATAGTTCATAAAAAGGAGGTAACTGAAATTAACCAGCCTTTAAAAAAAAAAAAAGAAAAAGCTAAATAAAAAGCACAGACTGATCAAAAAGGACCAGTTGAACTTTTTTCAGGCATTTCACTTGGCATCTTTTGGCCCTTCACCTTTACCCAATAGTAGGGCTGTGCGATATGACCAAAATCTCATATCCCAATATAAGACATCTATCGTCCGATAACGATATAAATCACAAAAATTTTACATTTTCTGAAAATTCTGTGAATCTCGGGCAGCTCGACTTGCATGAAGTGTTTCCAGCTGGGCCTCATGTACCTGGAGTCGAGTGTTTAAACCACAGGTGTCGAACTCCAGGCCTCGAGGGCCGGTGTCCTGCAGGTTTTAGATGCGTCCTTGATCCAAGACAGCTGATTTAAATGGCTAAATTACCTCCTCAACATGTCTTGAAGGCTGTCTCCCAATTCAGGGTCTGCAGCCTTAAAGTACGCATTTCGAGGCCGATTACGTCACAGCGGCGCGCCGAAGGCTGTCCCAATTCAAAGGCTGCTCGAAATGCGGCCCTGAAATGTGTCCTTCATTTCCCTGAATTTTAAGGCTGTGGCAGTGTAGACTTCGTGGTCCCATATATCCCACAATTCATAGCGCGGCAGTCGGTGTGGATAATTCTGCCGCAGACGGCAGAAGCGGAGCGGCCGAAGAGTAAACTGTGAAAAGTAAGTACTGAATATGATGTCACTTATTTATGTGCAAATGTTTAATAATGAGGAACATTAAACCATTACTGTTGGCCACATGTCGGCAAAGTTATGTGACATTAGTGACATTTGTACTAACTTGGTTTTAAAGCCTTTAAATACACGCCGTTCAATAGCTGAGCTTAATCTTACAGAGAATGATCAAAGCTCATGTAGAAACAAACAAATGAACAAAAGATTTTCTCCTTCATTTCTGTCAAACAAAGCTGTATGACACGTTTCCAGCTGTTAGTATCATGGTTGCTAGGCAACCTGGGCAGCGCAATGGAGGCTAGACCGTCCCATTTCACAAGTCTCGCACTTCCGGCCTTAGCGGTCTTTGAGTACGCGGCCCTTGAGGATCGTTGAGGCTGCGTACTTTAAGGCTGCAGACCCTGAATTGGGATACAGCCGAAGTTCTCCAGAAGCCTGTTAATGATCTAATCCTTTGATTCAGGTGTGTTGACCCTGGGTGAGATCTAAAACCTGCAGGACACCGGCCCTCGAGGCCTGGAGTTTGACACCCCTGGTTTAAACCGATGCATGAAACTATACATTTTTAGACAAAAGTTGTAAAGGCCGCCGTTTTCTTTGTATTTATTACACGGCGTGCTGCGGGGAAAAGCCTGTTCCAACATTTGAGTCTAAGGTTTATTTTTTAGCACCTGACGGCCGTAAACACTCTGTATACTCTTTTACGTGATTCAGTTTATTTTGAAAAGTCTCAACAGGATCTTGAGCTTTATTGTGAAAGGTTTATGTGGAAAATAAATAAGCGGACATCTGACGGTTTTACCGTCGTTGTTGCTAACGACAACGGATAAAAACAGGTGCTTGTCCGTCCATAGTGTGGTTATATTAAATATAAGAGAAAGAGAGAACTTTAAGAAATTAATATAGCCACTACAGTGACCATCAAAACGATTAAAAAATATTGCCGTAAACATTTTATTTTGCGACACCACGAAACAAACGATAGCGTAAAATGAAACGATAGACGTTTTTATATCGTCATCCGATATATATCGTTATATTGAACAGCCCTACCCAATAGCTTATACGGATTTATTTCCCCCTTACAAAAGTGCATTCCCTTATTTGCATTTTGGTTTCACTCGTTTAACAAGTAAATGTATTATTTCCTGTGGCAATACTGTTTGTACCATCCGATGTGGGACGCCATGGTTTATCTATACCTATAACTCTTGGGTTTAAGATCTCACTTTTATACTACTTGTTGTGCTAATATCACAATATCCTTTGCTGTATTTTGCAGGTAAAATGGACAAAGAAATAACTGAAAGACAGGCACTTTCACTCATATTTTGTAAGCTACGGAGAGCAGTGGTCTTGATATAGTCATCTGTGTTCCATCGGTAAGGAAGCAGGAAATTGGAAGTGACAGAAAGGTGTGTTTGAGTGGTTGCAGGTCATTTTATTGATGTCAGACACGGAGTGAATGAATAGTGAGGCCCACTTAGGCCCCACTGGGATTCCTTTTATGTAGTGTCTATTAGGCGGGCGAGAGGTGGATGGCAGCGCTATACAGGCGAGTCTGTGTATGTGTGCAAGTATAGGAGACAGTAAACTCTAAAGCTTCTGAGGTCCCATGGGGTCTTAAGGATCAGACAAAGGAAACCAATGGGTACCCAAGGGACACCAATAAAGTCCCATTTCAGGAACACCCACACATAAAGTGACTGTACAGACTCGGGCAAGCTCCACGCACACACACTTGTGGCTCATTGTGTACCGGGTCATTCAAGGGTGCTCGACATAGACATGTTGTGTCTGGAGCTCTGCTTTTTTTATGGCAGTTTCACTGCAACAGACGTCCTCCTTTTCACTTCCACTGTACCGTGGGAATAAACACACATGGTCGTACAGATGAAATACTAACGTGAGCAGCATCTTAAACTGCTATCTGAGTGCTTAAAGTACAAAACAAAAGAAAGTGTATGAGGTGTTGGTTTACATATCGATGCAGTCGCCTGCAAACCATCCAGCTCTGTGGGTGATTGTACAGAACGATCATAATTTGGAATGGGCTAAATCAGCGGTCCCCAACCGGTCCGTGAGTCGTTTGGTACCGGGCCGCAAGAGTTGAGGCTCAGGTGTGAAATGTATGGTTTTCAGGGTTTTTATCGGTTTTCAGCGTTATTTTGTTATCGTTTTTATCGTTAACTTGGTTTTCCTGAGTCTTTTCACGTGTGTTATGAATAAATCTTCTTTTTTTCGGTACCGGTACTAGTTTTATTTAATGAGCTAAAGATTGGGGACCGCTGGGTTAAATAAAGCGTGCCCCACGTGCAGCACTGCATCAAGTTTAACTGATTATCCATCTATTTTTTAGAACAGTTAATCTTTTTATTCACTCATATCAACACTGGGATATTTTGCAGCACTAAATCCTTCTGGTGGAATGCGTTTCCACTCAGCTGTCTATAACGGCTACCGACACAGTATCTACTGAATGTCCAACAAGAATGAAAACAGGCCTGTAAGTGACTGCAGGAGCTCGCTTCTCATTGCTAAGTAACTACAGCTGTTCCTGCCATCAGTTCATTTATATTAACATTCACAAAGAGGCAGTAAACAGATTGTATAACGTGCGCAACAAATGAATGCCAGCATTATCTACAGGCCCTCTTTTCCTTTTCACTCATTAGTTTTTTTCTTAAAGGGAGGGATTAATATCAGGTATAATAAATTACACAAACCAGAAAATCAAAACTTATCTAAACTTTTCACAGCAACTTCTTAAACTGATATTTTATTTAACTAATTCTCAGCTATTGGTTCCTCCCATTAGTCATAATTTGTGTGTAGCACATCTAAATGCATTACTTCCATGCTGTACCATCGGAAGGGGCTGCTGATGGATAGTGTGCTGCAGGAGTGGTTTAAGCAGTTTTGAGAGTGGTTTAGATATGCTTTGACATTTTTGCTGTGATTCATTGTAGCTGCTGTTAATCCAAGCTGACTGCAGTAAAGTTGCCATCCTCCTTGAAATGAGCTTGTCCAAGAAAACCACTATCAGTCATTTCAGCAAATGCCCAGTTATGATGTGTGTCTGTTTAAAATGTAAATGCTGCTTAAAGTTAATCAAGAGCACATAAGGACACAGAGCCATAGTGTCTGCAGTTTTCAGAAGTTTGGAGTGGATGCAAAACATGACTTTGATATACAAGATCATCGTTTTATTTCACACTCAGTTTTGCGTTCCTTTATAGAGAAACAGCATTTTTCTTGAACTAAATAGCCGCCTTGTGCACGATTGTGCTGAAAAGATTTGCATTTATTGTTTTCTGTCAGCAGTGAACTAAATGTTCACTGCACGTAATGCACTGGGCAGGGGTACAGCTGGCAAGTGCTATTGGCAGACAATGCAGCCATCAGCAGTACTGTTGAAGCCAGTGTATAATAGCATTTATAGTCAAACAATCAGTGCAGATTCTGGAAAAGGCGTTCAGTTTGAATCCAAATAGCACCTACTAGTTTTGAAGAAAACAAGTCAGAAGATCAGCCACACTGGCAATTACTTTATAACATCACACTGAGTGGAAATATCTATGAGTGACCGAGTGATGGATAACAGTCGCAAATCATTACCAAAGGCCGAGACCACAAGCAAAGAGATCCAAAAGTTCTAACGGAGCTGAGATCATTGTTAAACTCCTATCTTATTACATGTTGTTTTAAATACAAAATGTATACTGACATTGGTTTGTTTGACCTGAAGCAAACCTGTTTGTGCTTGGCAAGTGTCTTATAGAGAAATTAGCTGGTGCTAGGCACTAATTATCTGATATGTGTATGTGCACCCATACAATTTATAAATGTAGGTAGCTAACCAAGCTAACAAGCATTAGTTGATAAATTAGCACTCCACCTTTGTGTCCAAGGTAAATTCTTGCTTAATAAACTAATGCTAATTTATCAGCTAACCCTTATTAGCTTGGCTAGCTAATAAGCGTTAGCTGATAAATTAGCATCCAAGATAAATTCTTGCTTAATAAACTAATGCTAATTTATCAGCTAACCCTTATTAGCTTGGCTAGCTAATGAGCGTTAGCTGATAAATTAGCATCCAAGATAAATTGTTGCTTAATAAAACTAATACTAATGTTGGATCTTCAAAAAGTAGAATCGAAAACTGATGGGTGATGGCACCCTGGCGCCATCCATCTTTTATGTTGCTGATTTTAGCATGCAAAAAACAAAATCTACCGCTATTCTTTATAATGTGTCTGATTTATAGAAGCTGTTTAGTAAATGCAAATGGTGAATAGCTGTCACGTGCTATCAGATTTCAAATTAATTATATCTAAACACAGCGGGACTAATGACACTGAAGTTTATGAAACATGCTCAGAATTTTTCATGCCTGAAAAAGACAATAATGCCAGTGTTTATTGACACTCAATGACACTTAACTTCAGAGGTTGGGTGTGTGTGAGAGTTGAAGGCCACCGCATATTAGCTTAATGAATACAAAAAAGTGAATGGTGTGGCTTGAGGACAACACATCCACGTGGCAAACTCATAAGCCAGCACCTCCCGCTGCATTAAGCCTACATCCCACTGTGGTATGCAGCTGCAGCTCACAGATCAGATGCCGGTTCTCTGTATTGAAATTCATATTCAGTCTCTCTCAATTCCACGCTGATATAAATACACTTTAATCAAAGTAAGACACATTAAGCCTCCCATTGCAACATGCAGTGAAGAAAAAAAATCTGATAATAAAAAGCTGCCTTGCAGTGAGCAGTAAGTCAATGAATCATAGGTCCAGGAGATTAGACAGGAGGTTTCACACTGATTCAGAAGAGATTACAGAGCATACATTAGAGGACGATGATTTACCAAAAAGATACAAATGATTTGATTATGTACAACTGAGAAAGAGCAGTCCGCATGCCTTTTGAATTCCCTTCATGAACCTTGGTGCTGTTCAAAGTGTCACCTTCCCGACAGCAGTCACCCCTCTATGTGATTTACCTCACTCACCCAAACGTATCAGACTCCAAAGTTCAACCGGTGAAATTCAAGCCGACAAATCTCCCCTTCCCTCAGCTGTGCGCGGATACCGATACACATGTTTGAGGCAAATCCAAACGCACACATATGGACGCATTCATGCACGCACACGAGAAGTTGCATGCGAATGCACGATCACCGTTTCAATCCCACTCACTCCTTCTCTTTCAAAATATAAGCTGCTTTCATGCTGCTACTTATGCAAGCTGAATGTTTGCGTCTGATATTCAGATTAACGGCGCTGCTAAATGTGCTACCAGTGTACTGTTGCGGCCTACTCTGGGTGGATGCACTACACTCTTCTCGGCAACCAGCAGCCAGCCAAGCCCAGGCAGACAGCTCAGAGACAAAACAATCCACTGTTATTAATGAGGACATTTTTCAACTCAGTTAGAAAGGTAAATACACGGCCTGAATGTTAAGCCATATGGGCTGCTTCAGAGAGCCTAGATCAAAGAGGGTTCAGTGATTCAGTCTGACATCAGGACAGCCTTGAAATAATAATGATCAGAGCGGGAATAACCACCCACATATTTTACTCGACTCTGCCTGGTTAACGAACATCACACGTAATACCTTTGATAAACTATGCGATTGCTTTAATAACGCATATGGTGATTGTTAGGCAAACAAACGTATTGATATCTATTTCGAAGTGAACCACTATCACTCTTTTCAGCAAGTACCTTTTTTTCATGCAGTACTGAATGTGTTGTAGCACATATTCAGTACGCCATATTCAAAAGCTGTGATCACACAAATTTCTTAAGCTCAAGATGTTCGTTTTTTTTCATAAGATCTCCTGTTTTCCCGTATAGAAAAGAACAGCAGTGATGTTCATTTATTAGATGTTCTCATGCTTTTAATAAAATCATGATTTTCATACAGATCACTTGGAGTTCCCATGAAACTGAACATATTGATGTAAATGCTCAAACATACTTATCCTTTTACTGTTTTTAAACGTCTTTGCCTTCTTTTAAAGTTTTTTACCCCTAAAACAAAATGCAAATCTTGTCATCTAAATCTGATTTTTTTTCATAATGTTGTATTTCAGATATTGAAATCTGTCATGTCTATTTCAAAACATTTGCATCAAGCCACTCTCCTAAATCATTTTTCATATGAGGTCAGTATGCCCTATAATTTCCTCAAAATAACATATAAGATTCAGTCAAGGCAGCATAAGAGAAAAACTGTCTTGCTTTTGTACAATTTTGTTTTAGATTTCTTTTTTCAAGCAGCACACACAAAGACACACAAACCATCCACTTACTAACACCCACACACAATGTACTCTGACCTGTTCCTTCAAACTGAGCTGACTGTCCTGTGTCTCATGGGACAATAGCAGTACATCACAACACTTGACATTGCGTGAGCCACTGAGTGCACACTTGACTGCGTCTAGTATTTCTTTTATACCCAGAGACCCCCAGTTTCAGGACTATATAGTTTCAAACTCTGCACTTTCCTTTGTCTGTTGGATTAAAACTGGGCATTATTTTCAAAGTTCAGCTTGCCATATGACAAACGACACAGTAATCGAACTGAGAGACAGCAAAATGGAAACACTCACCAGATACTTCTTTACTCATACATTACTTCTAATCTGCCTTAATTCTTTGTGGCATTGATTCAACAAGGTGGTGGAAACATGCCTCAGATTTTGGTCCATTACATGTTGATATGATAGCATCACACAGCTGCTGCATATTTGTCAGCTGTACATCCACGATGTGAATCTCCCATTCCACCACATCCCAAAGGTGCTCTACTGGGATAAGATCTAAGTAGACTGAACTCACTGACATGTTCAAGAAACCAGTTTGTTTGGAGCTTTGTGACAGATCCTGATGGAAGCAGCCATCAGAAGATGGGCACCCTGATGGACATGATCGGCGGCACTCAGGGGAGATGTGGCATTTAAATGATGCTTGGCTGGTATTAACAGGCCAAGAAAATAACCCCCTATACCATTACACCAACATCACCACCAGTCAAAAGCAGCTTGAGCAATTGATACAAGGCAGGATGGATCCAAACCATCTGTTCACACCAGACTGGGCCCGAGACCAGTTTCCCATCCTACTAGGCGAATTGCAGGATCCCTTGGGGATTGTTTTGACATTTTACTGTTCTTAGCTGTAGGTGCAGCACCCGGTGTGGTCTTGTGCTTCAAAGTTAAATTTGTTGTATGCTCAGAGGCACTCTCCTACATATCTTGGTTGTGGTTGAGGTACTGATTTGCCTTCCTCAAAGCAGTTTTGATCATTCTCCTCCTCCTCTGACCTGACATCAGCAAGACATGTTCAGTCAGAGAACTGCTGCTCTATGGATGAAGGCTGAGAGAAAATCAGATCAGACGTTTCTAAAATACTCAGACCAGCACCAACAACTATGACACGTTCAAAGTCGCTTAAATCAGTTTGTACTTCACCAGGTTGTCTAAATGCACCGAGTTCCTGCCTTCTGATTGGCTGATTAGATTTTTGCGTTAATGAGCAGGTGTAATTGAACAGGTGTGCCTAACAGAGGTTATGTTATGGCTGAAGTCAAAAGTTGATGAAAGTGCCTGTTAAAGTAAACCCTGACAAAACTCTGGAAAGAGAGGTGAAAGTTTCGGTCAGAACAAGGTGGCGAATGTGTTTTATTCAGGACAAGTCAGCTTATCTATTCTGAGCATTCGCTTCACTGCACATGTTTGCAGGAGAAAGTGCAGATCGATTAAAGGTTGTCATGCTTATATTCTCTGAGGCTAACCCAAATGTCTCGCCATTTGTCAAGGGCAGCAACACATTTAGCCGGCATGTACCCTAGTTTTTGTTGTTTTTTGTCTGCAGAGTGTTTTTGAAGGATGGAGAACTGCTCCAAGCACAATGCTCTATGAGAATTTGACACGCGGAGAAAAATACAGTATCGTAAAAGATTTCATACATTTGCTAATAAATCACATAGCATTTTTTTTTTGATGATGCTGTTAAATTTTACACCGCAGCCCTAAGTTGGAAAAATAAACATGCATATCTAAAAATGTGCTTTTGAATTACGCCCAGAGTTGTCAGTTACTACCTGTGAGGTTGAGTACACACAGTGCCGCTCCAGGCCATAGCGACATTTTCACAGACGCACGTCAGAAGATTATATTACCAGCGCTCATCAACCAGATCCATCTTTAAATCTGCCCACCGCTCTCCCCACTAGCCCAAGGCCACATGGCTTCTGAACAATGAGAGGACTATTAGATTGCAGGGAGGGCAATAAAACCGTCATGGTTATTAAATAGCTGGGGTAAAAAAGAATAAATGTTGAATAAAAGCCAGTAATGATGATGGTTTTCATTGTTTTTATTGTGTGTTCCAATAAGTCCTTGTAAATTAAATCAATTGAATCTGACAGTTGTGGACAATTACTTCAGTAAGTGTTCGGCTAAAAATGCTGATGGAAAGATACAGGCGGAGGGGGAAAAAAACTGCGAGGAGTTAAATCTGTGGTTCACGAAGAGTTGATGACAACAGCCTTTTACTTTAAATGGGAAAAAAATGTCGGAGTAGGAGTGCAGCTTTGCAGCTTTGTTGCTATGCGATGAGGAGAACAGAGCTAAGATTATAGGCTTAAAAGTGTAGATTAAGAAGAAATCTTTTTCTTCACCTGTTTGTATATTTATAGCACGTCCTCAGACATAAACAACAAAATGGGGGATATTGTAAGTGCAATACGACAGTGCAAGGTGGCCCCCAGTGGACTTACATGAGTGTGTTATGTGTTTTCAGCTTAATGCTTCTGTGATCAGTAAGGTTTGGACTGAATTGCTGGGTTTGGGGTTTTTTTATGTTTTGTTTTGCTTGCCCATCAATGTACCAATTTTCTACCTAGACTAACTCAGTCAAGCTTTTAGCACCTTAAGACCTAGATTTCCCCCTATAAGTCCAATACAGAGTTAAAGGAGAGTGAGTACTGGACTTATATTCACCAGGATAACAGAAACACGGCTGTGCAGCATTTCAGCAGCTTGTTTTTGCCACTAATGAGTTTTCTTTAACATGAGGTCAAATATAGGCCACACCAAAAAACCTTGATCTTAGTATATCTTCATATAATATCTTTATAACAGCTGATGAGAACATAGCACTAACCGTGATGTCACAGAGGTTAGAGTTTAACCTGGCCGGAGCTGAGGAGACACTCTGAGTCTGGGTCATAATTAGTCACAGCACAGGAAGAGCTAAAAGACACAAAGGAGTCATTTGTCAGTCTGGGAGAAGAAATCAGTTAAAAGCATCATTATCAAAACAGTGACGTAATGAGATAAATGGTCAGCCAGGCACACGGTGATGTCATTCTTGTGCTTTGTGTTAAGAAGCATAAATGATCAAATGAAAGCTGCAGGATGATGCCGAAAACAGATGGTTATTTTTGGGGACATTGCGGCTAAAAATACCACACGGTACAGACGCTTTTCTTCGCTTTCTGACAATGTGCTCCGGCAAATCCAGTGACCTCCTTTTATTCCAAGGTGCCACCACGAGTTATGTTTAGATCATAACTTGAAGTCATACAGAGGTCGCGCCCCAGGGAACACAGCAGGTCACAGCCCCACTGACCTGTCTACATTTCATGTTATTATTCAGGTATCCAGGGAGGAGGCAGGGATCAGGTTACAGTGGACTGCCAATTCATCAAGGAAATGAGGAGAGAGAGCGAGAGAGATGGTGTTTGGGGCATGATAAATATCAGCGGGAGCCAAATATAAACCGCAATAAGAGTGAAGATCCAAAAGCCACAGTATTAAAACACACGGGGAGGGAAAAAAATATGATAAAAGTAGAAGGAAATGAGAGAGCAGTGCGGTAAGAAAATGACACGAGTATCCCGCAGAGAGCCTGTCGGGCCTTCGACTTATTGGCACAAATCAGTCCCCGTGGCTAAGCTGACCATAAGACCTGCAAGCTAATTTACAGCTCAGTTTAAGTTTTCTTTGTCTGCCTGGAACCTTTCACTCTATTGTCAAGTCTTTTGGGAAAGGAGAAGCTGTGACTGGAAACATAGTAACCCGTCTTTTTCTGCCGGAAGTGTAGTAACACTCCCTTTTTTAAGCATTCACTCTCAGCCGGAGTGTTTGTTAAGTGAGAATGCTCCAAAATACACCTTTTACCAAGTGTCAGTGGATCCATAATGATCTCCTTAAAATGCATACACATCGCAGTAGTTTTGCAGTACTGCTTTGCGTATTCTTGGGCATCTTTAATCCTTCCTCTCCTTTACAATCAGAGGCTCTATAGTTGCAGGTATATGAATATTAATGATCCAAAAACTGTACGTACTTCATAAATAATACTGGTTGTATTCAGAGTCATTTCTTGAGTTGTTGTCATTTGTCAACTCCGGAAACTTCTCTACTCTTTTTTTTTATTTTTTTATTTTTATTGGTGTCTGTCTGACTTTAGGGCAGATCCAGATCTCTTCTTCAGGAAGAGACTAGACAGATTTAAACACTGCTTGTTGTCCTGGCTGTCTGCCCAAACCTCTGATGACTTCAGGGACAGGAATTTAAAACAGGATAAAGACGAAGAAAAAGAGAGCGGAGGAGGGGGAATTGATGTCAAGTTAGGAGGCAACACTAAAGACTTAAAAACAGCAAAGAACTGTATGCGGCTCATTCAGAGTGTGACACTGGTGGCAGGGATATACTGTCACATTCTGGATGAGCCACAAAACTCACTTCTCTGATCTGTTTTCAAAGGAAAGTTGTCTTTTGTAGAAAGTAACTGCAGGTAGTTTGGGCAAACTAGCCGACCTTTGTGCTGTTGCATAGACGTCTCCACTTTCGCATACTGTAGCTACCGCCAAATGCCAAGTATGTCTTGATGCAAGCTCAATCATCCAGGTAATTAAATCCCAAAGGGTTGATTCTATTCATCTGGACGTAGCGTTTTCAGTGGGAGAAACATTTCGTCACTATCTAAGTGACTATTTGCACCTATCCAGGGGAGGGAGGAACGCTGGTTTGAGCAGGGAGTCAAGGAGGCCATTTATGTGAAAAGGGAAAAACCATCTCTGAATCGAGGAGGGAGCCCAAGGGTACATCTTTCAGCATCTTAAAATGCTGTGATTGCAGCCATTTCCCAACTCTGCCAATGGTGCTCGTGGCCATTGATCAGTGGGTGTTGATCAATGATCATGAGAATTTGCATCTTAATGTTCAAGGAGCTGTTCCTTCAGTGGTGCTAGTTTCAATCATTGTGCAAATGTACTGTTTATAAGATTGGGGAAAACCTGCAGTCAGCTGAGACTGAAGAAGTCACTTGGATGAGCGATGAAACGTTTCTCCCACTGAATCAACCTTTTGGGATGCACCAAGTGCATGCATTGCAGTACAAAGATATAAACACAAACGTGCAAGTGGAACCGAAGCCTGTTGTTTAAATAGATCCCGTATATTTATGCAGGAAAAGAAATTGCATTAAAAAGAACTAAAGGCACATGTGTGAGTGCAGCTTCTTATTTATATGGTTTAGTTGGTAGGATGTGTACACACCTGCTGAATGGATTCTATAGTGGAATACTTTGCGGCATCTCTGTGGGCAAGCGTTTCTGTAGTGATATGCATCCCGTCTGGAATAGTTTTCCATCGGAGGAATTATGTACGCCCTTAATTAATGTTTGTTTTCGCGTGTGTGTGCGTGCGTTGTCTCAAGGTAGACTCTTTTCAGCTAGTGGTCCCTTGCAGTCTCATTAAATGCGGTCTCTGGCAGGGAGTGTAGTGCTGCACATTCTCAGGGTGTGGTGGTGAGAGCTGGCTTAAATTTCACTTTTCTATGAATGCGTGTGCATGTGAACATGTTTGTTTGACTCCAAGTGTGTAGAGAGTGTGTTTGGCTTATTGGCTGTAGTTGCCATTCTGATTGATCCCATAAACATCCACTGATTGCCCCTCCACCGAACACATGGCTTGGTTTTTATAAGTTGAACATACGCAAGTAAGTTTCTTTTGTTTTGCTTTGGACAGACTGCATATGAGTGCATTTGCTGCAGTGTGTGTGTGTGTGTGTGTGTGTGTGTGTGTGTGCACATTTATATGTGGAACAGAAACACTCACAGGTCTTTAAATAAAACGTACAGCTCACTGAAAAGGTCTCTGAACCACAGCATAAACCAATGCTGCCACAAAGAAATGGAAAAAACAGCAAAGGCAGTTTTGGTCTGGAAGCCTTGTGAATTGCTGGAAGAGAGGAAATTATTTTATACATTTTTATCCTTCTTGTGAGCATCTGTCTCAATAGCTCTTGTGTTATTTTTTCCAGCTCATGCTAATTAAAAAGCCTTGCCCTTGTCTCTGTTGCTTTGCCTTCCATTTTTCTGTGCTGCTTCTCTCGTAACCTCCGCGGCTGCTTCATCTCAGTAGAGGTTTGTGATTTTCGTGTGTTGGTGTGGAGACTGCCACTCTGGCGCTACTTGGTGGGAGCATCTGACAAAACACAACCTCAGCCGTGGGTGTCAGAGGCCTGTGATGTCTGGAGCAGCAAGAGAATAAAGCTCTCAGAGAGCAAGAAATAGCATGGCCTGTAACAGTCACGCGCACACACACACACACACACACACACACACACACACACACACACACACACAAAAGCACAAACAACCTCTGTTAAGATGGGACAGAGTGCCACTGCTCTTTCTCTTACAGTTGAAATCTGCAACTACTCTAGGTTATAAACAAGTCTTAAATGAGTCAGTGTGATCTGAGTGTTTCTTGGTCAGGCACATCACTTAACAATGATATCATATAAAAGCAGACTTTTATATGATACCTGATATCAAAATAGAGAAAGCAGGTTTTTGTTGCAAAGTTATGAACCTTGCTGCGCCTGTGGAACATCATGTGACCAATTACATAACAATTTAAAGAGGAGAAATGCTAAATGTAATTAGGAAGGCATTGTAATTGATCACCACATGAGTCTCAATAAAGGACTGGAAAGCTGCCCAGCCATGGCACATCATGTGAACATCTGTGAAACATCATGGGACCGATTATATAATATTTTAAAAAGGAGAAATGCTGAATGTCATTAGGAAAAATTGCAATTGATGACCACATGAGTGTCAATAAAGAAGGACTGGAAAGCTGCCCAGCTAGGGATTTGTTTAACCTACCACTGTTTAGTCTAGCCCTCCACTTCCTGATACACTGCCCATTTTGTTTATTCCACAAACCACCAGTGTCAGGAATCGCTGGGAAATGGAGTAGATTCTTCAGAAAAGCCTTTTTCAGTTTGGTAGTTTGAGGATTTCTATACTGTTGTGTTTGGAGGTGGAAAATCCAAAGCAGCAGAGTGCACAGTAGAAGAAAAGATCATACAGGCAGAGTGCCTGATTTGGTGTTTTGCAACAAAAGGAAAACAGCAAGGGTGAAAAGAATTGTTTACAAGATCACAGTGAGCCCCTTTTATGATATATGGTTTGGAGATGATGGCACTATGAAAAAGACACGAGGCAGAGCTGGAGGAAGCAGATTTGAAGATGCTAAGATTTTTACTGGGAGTGACCAGGATAGATTAGATTAGATGTGAGTGTATCAGAGCAACAGCTGAGGTTTGGATGAATGGTTTGGATACAAAGTAAGCAAGCTTATGGTGGTTTGAACATGTGCAATAAAAAGAGATGAATATAGTGAAGGAGGATGTGCAAAGGGTTGTTGTGTCACAAGAGGATGCTAGGTAAAGGGTGAGATCGAGGTACATGAACCTCAGAAGTAGCTTGAGCATCCTACTTCTTCAGATTTTGGGTGTTTTGAGATGCTACTATTAGCTTTGCAACAGCCTCTACTCTGGTGTTACCTTGTGATCTATTGGCCGACTATACTATACTTGCCTCGCTACACTGGTTGCCAGTTAGTTTTCGAATGGATTTTAAGATTTTGACACTTGTTTTTAAATCATTGCATGGACTAGCTCCTATTAATCTTTCTGATCTTTTAAATTGGCATAATCCGGGGAGATCTGAGGTCTGTGGACCAAATGCTGCTTGTCCCTAGGTCTAGATTAAAACACAGAGGAGATTGGGCTTTTGCTGCGACTGCTCCGAAACTTTGGAATAAACTGCCTTTACATATCCGGACCTCTTCAACACCGGATACTTTTAAAACTCGTCTAAAGACCCATTTTTTTACTCCTTGGCTTTTAATTCTGTATGAGTCTGTCATCATTTTTATTCTTATTTTTCTCTTACTTTTACTGTCTTTTTAAAATTTTATAGAATTTTATTCTATTGTACAGTTCTTGTTGTTTTTAAAAGTGCTATATAAATAAAACTGATTTGATTTGATAGCTAGTTAGCCTTCTAGTTACAGTAAATTAAGAAGATGTTTCTTTATTTTTAATTTTTCAGAAGCAGTGGGGCCAAAAAGCACCAATTACAAAGATAATAGACAGTACAGAGAGACTAGGACCAAGGAACAATAGCGGTTGAGGAATTCACCTTTGTAGCCCTCATCTTTGCCAGTTTTGACCCTGAAACCTGAATGTATTTACGTGAATGTTTTAGCTGATTTTTACATGTTTTACTTCACTTGTATTTTTCCTATTTTTACAGCACTTTTCAAAGCAAGTTCAAAATTGAAAAGGAAATTTTGAAAAATAAAAAAGGTCTGCAGAATTAAAAGCAATTTCAAATTAGTGAAAACAAAGGGGAAAAAATGACAAAATCAATTCCACACATTCAACAAAAGAAAAATAGATAATAATAATAATAATAATGATGGATTGGATTTATATAGCGCTTTTCAAGGCACCCAAAGCGCTTTACAATACCACTATTCATTCACTCTCACATTCATACACTGGTGGAGGCAAGCTACAGTTGTAGCCACAGCTGCCCTGGGGCAGACTGACAGAAGCGAGGCTGCCATATCGCGCCATCGGCCCCTCTGGCCAACACCAGTAGGCAAGTAGGGTAAAGTGTCTTGCCCAAGGACACAACGACCAGGACACACAACGACCAGATAAAAGCATCGACAAGGCATTAATTGGCCTTTTGCACAGTCGTGGGTTGCGAGGTGTAAAGGCTTGGACACCTTTAATGAGCAGACGAGTCTTTGGAACCACTATGAAGCCATATCAGAAAGCTCATATTAGACAGCGCTTAGAATTAAAACAGGAGCCTGACCCTGTAGAGATTTAAAAACAAGCAATAAAATCTTACATCCATTCTAAAACCAGGCAGCCAATGATAGACTGGAAGGACTGGTGTACTGTGGTATTTTTTTTTCAATGTGTTATGGAAGCCTGGAGCAGCATTTTGAGATAACTGTAGTCTGTGTAAATTACAGCGACTGATGCCAGAGAAAAGTGCATTACAGTAGTCAAGTCTGGAAGAAATAAAAACACTGATAACCTTTTCTGGGCCAGAATGAGACAGGAATGAGCAGATTTTGGATATGTCTCTAAGCTGAACGAAACACAACTGCATAACTATAGACTGTTTAGAGTCATTGAATCTTAGACAGGAAATGGATTTACCAAAACTTCAGACGAAAAACATCTAGTATTTGAGACATCGGTAGTGCCAGGCTTTAATGGTTCATAGAGTTCTGTATCATCTATGTAGCAGTGAAAATCTAGGCCATGTCTCAGCAGGATTTTCCTGAGGGGTAGCATGTAGTTAATAAATAAAACAGGGACCCAAAATAGATCCCTGGGGAACCCCACAAGATAGAAGAACTAACACATTAGACCCATTCATGAAGGCACCATTTTTTGCAGGATTGTTTACCTACACTAGGTGTACCTACTAAACTAGAAGCTGAGTTTCTGTGTTTATCTTTAAAGCCTGTGTTGTTTGCTTTTCCTGTAAACCGCCTCTGTCTGAGCAGTTTGTGACATTTACAGCTGTCGTGTGTGGCAAGAATTGCTGTCTTGACGTGCAGCAGGGTCAGTGTAAACAGCCAGTGGTGAGCAGCTGTGGCAAAAAGTGAACATAACTAAGAAGGTGAGGCGGTGATGTATGAGGCTCCTGGTCTTGTAGCCTTACAGAGCACATACACACATGTATACTGGAACACTAACCATCTCAGTCACACATACCTAAGCATGCAAGTATTTGGAGACGCACACCCACCACATACCAGGTGTGCACTTGACACATGGTGATAATGGTACACAGGCATGACTAATACACACAGCCTTATTGGTGAGGATATGGGTTAGCCTGGGCATATGGAGATCATCACTCACACCTAGAGAGCTAGCAATAGCAGTGTGAGAAAATCTATGGATCTCAATGATGGCCCGGGCCCTGGCCTCTCACTGCCAGACCATATTACCAGCAATCACTTACTCCAAATAAGCACACCAAAGGCTGATTAAAGGAAGAGCGGCTGAGATTTGAGAAAGAAAAAAAAAAAAACAGATGACTGAGAGTAAAGAAGAAGCTACATAAATCACTGTGAGATTTGTAAGGAAAGAAACACCACACCTTCACCGGAGCTCGCCATACCGAAGCACGTAGCATCTGCTGGGACCAAAGAGGTGTCGTCCCAATTTATTTGACAACACCCCGGCTGAGTCACCGGCATTTTAAACTTGTCTTTTATCTTTAGATCTATCCATTCCACAAAAGGACCGCATCGCTCAGCGAGCCCCTGAAAAAGATAAGCAAGGCAGATCAGAGTCAGATGAGCAGAGGAGAAGAAAAGATGAAAGGATTAAAAGGAGGAAAAGGAGGGGGAGTGTTAGATCTATGCACTGGTTAAGAGAGGTGCTGTCATTACATGATGATCCCTATAGAAGTATTCAGGGTGAAGCAGCAGGGCCATACAGGCTTTTCCTATGATTTACAGGCATGAGATCGAACACTTTAACAAGCACTTGACAGTATGTTAGGAAACTATGGTTACAGTTAGCTCTATGTGACTTAAAACTGCCAGTTGAATTGCCATGTAATACACTTTGATTCAGACAGTCAAGGACCAATTTGGATTTAATAGAATAATTTCCTGACTTTCTTCTTTTCATCACCACCATCACAGCACAGTTTTGATTGGGTCATTGTAGCTACAAAATTAAGCATAACATTAATCATTTGAAATACGCTTTCCAGCAACTTAGTCACAGAACAACCTGACACTTCTGGTTTCCCGACAATTTGCTATCCCCAACCAGATCCATATGCCATAGCCTGCATTGTTAATTTAGCTTGATGGTCATGTATGTGTTTATTAAGTTTATTAACACTCTAGGGACTGATGAACAGATATCTTGAGAGCTCCTTCTAACAGCGAAGCTAAATGTTACCAATACTTTATGTTCTTTACAGCCCTAGCTGTACTTTAATGCTAATTAGCATGCTAACATGCTAATTAGCATGCTAACATGCTAAACCTAGATGATGAATTTGGTAAATATTGTTACTAACATTTTAAATACAAATGAGTTAAGAATTAAAGGATGAAAAGCATGAACCTATGGCCCCTTCAGCGAGGGGATAGGGTGGTCTGCTGTTTTTCTGGCATGGTTTGGGTTCACCATGCCATCTGATGTTCTGAGTGATCACATTCAATAAAGTTTCCATGCTGAATAGATTGGAGTCTTCCTAGATGACGACGTCTCCATCCACAGAGCACAGGAACGATGTGATGAGGATGAAAACGATCTAAGTCATATGAGCTTAATCCAGCTGGACATCTATAGGGGCTTTTTGTCTCTGCCATCATCAAATGTCACAGAAGGAATATCTTGTGAAAGAATTACATTACAGTTGTGTTTTAAATGCACTTTTCACTGATGACTGTTATTTTGGGTGAATGTTATTGATATTGTTTGAGACAAAGAACACAACTAATAAGAAACAGGTTTGGTCATCAACGTCAGGTAGAGAACGGCCTTTGCATGCCAGATGAGCCTAAAGGAGTAGTTTAATTGCTTCCACAGTCTATATAGTCCAGGAATATATTCCTATATATAATATGTATCTAATATATAGATATTGCCTTAACATTTCTCTATTTACCTGCAGAAAAACGTCTGTGCTGTTGAGTTATTCTCCATCTGTGAATGGAGAGTACAGAATTAAGCATAAGACTTCTGCACTAATAGCTGCTGATTGAAGAAGAGGAATATTAATGCTATAAATGATTAGAGGAGAAATATGCCTGAAAGGCGGTGTGCATTATAACATGTTTTGATAAAATGCATATTTATGAGGTTGTTTTCAGCTTTTTTTTCATTGTACGTCTATGCCTATTTAAACTACACCTGCTCTCACATGTAAGGATGATGGAAATTTCTCTTATATTTATACTCTGATCTTGTATAGCTTGTAAAATGTGGCAGCTTGATAATTATAAACCATTACAGTTTTAATTATAATAAAATATTTTGCTACATAATAAAAATCTATTTAACTTCAACACTGAATTATTAATTCAAAATAAGTTAACATGAAATGCACATTAAATTCAAACTCACATCTATTAGTTCACCTATCACTCAGTTATTTTCCTTCTCAGAATTCATTTAACCAGTGCATGGAATATAAATACTGTCTGTCTGTTTTCTGTCCTTTACCCAGGTGCAGGTTCCAGGGGCAGCAAGTACAGAAGCCCAGACCTCTCTCTATCCAGTCATCTCCTCCAGCTCTCAGAGACACTTATGTATTTCCAAGCCACCCCTGAGATAGAATCTTCCCAGTGTGTTCTGAGACTATCCTGGGGATGCCACCTTCTAGGACATGACCAAAAAACATCTCCTATGACACACCCGGGAGGCAACTTAGTTGAATCCTCAAACCACATCAACTTCCTTCTTTCAGTGTAGAGGAGAAGTGGCTTTACTCTAAATCACTGTCACCCTATCTTTGATCTGAGCACAATCCTATGTAGGAAGCTCATTCCACTGCTTGTGCCTCTTCTGTCAGTCACTACCCAAAGCTTGAGACCATGCATGAGGGTAGGAGTGAGACTGACTGGGAATTTGACAACTTCACTTTCATCCTGAACTCTCTGTCACCACAACTGATAGTTTAATTTCTGCATTACCACCGATGCCACACCAGTCTTTGAACAGTTTGCAGGATGTTATGCTTCTTTAGACCCTCTGCACTACCATCATGGTAGAGGGGTTTGTCCACTGGAATGATCCCAGGAGCAATTTAGAAATCCTCTAAATCAATGAGGAGAAGGCCAGGGGACCATATTACCACCAGGCCACCCTTGAACCAAGCTTTAGTTCATGGTGCCCTGCTAGGCTCAGCTACATGGTCTTGCCCTCCTTTCAGCCAGCTACACACAGGAGAGGCCATAGGGGTTTGGACTGGGTAGAAGTCAGGTGTGGAGAGCCTGGCAGGCCCATATATATATATATATATATATATATATATATATATATATATATATATATATATTTCGTCTCTTGCCCACCGATGCCTTCTTGTTCCAGTAGCCCACTTTTTTTTTTTGTCATAGGAGATGTTTTTTGGTCATGTCCTAGAAGGTGGCATCCCCAGGATTTTTTTGATGGCCCCAACTGACCGAGTGCTCAGTGAATACCTCAGGCAGCAGAAACCCAATAAAGAGGAGGGAGACGAGGAACCATCATGGAAGGACAGGCCCCTGCACGGTATGTACCACCGGCAGATAGAGGAGGTGGCTGATATCCAGAAATCCTACCAGTGGCTGGACAAAGCTGGACTGAAAGACAGCACAGAGGCACTAATCATGGCAGCACAAGAACAAGCTCTGAGTACAAGATCCATAGAGGCTGGGGTCTATCACACCAGGCAAGACCCCAGGTGCAGGCTGTGTAAAGATGCCCCAGAGACAATCCAACACATAACAGCAGGGTGCAAGATGCTAGCAGGCAAGGCATACATGGAACGCCATAACCAGGTGGCTGGCATAGTGTACAGGAACATCTGTGCCGAGTATAACCTGGAAGTCCCGAGGTCAAAATGGGAGATGCCCCCAAGGGTGGTGGAGAATGACCGAGCTAAGATCCTGTGGGACTTCCAGATACAGACGGACAAAATGGTGGTGGCTAACCAACCGGACATAGTGGTGGTAGACAAACAGAAGAAGACGGCCGTAGTTATCGATGTAGCGGTTCCGAATGACAGCAATATCAGGAAGAAGGAACATGAGAAGCTGGAGAAATACCAAGGGCTCAGAGAAGAGCTCGAGAGGATGTGGAGGGTGAAGGTAACGGTGGTCCCCGTGGTAATCGGAGCACTAGGTGCGGTGACTCCCAAGCTAGGCGAGTGGCTCCAGCAGATCTCGGGAATAACATCGGAGATCTCTGTCCAGAAGAGCGCAGTCCTGGGAACAGCTAAGATACTGCGCAGGACCCTCAAGCTCCCAGGCCTCTGGTAGAGGACCCGAGCTTGAAGGATAAACCGCCCGCAGGGGCGTGCTGGGTGTTTTTTTTTTATATATATATATATATATATATATATATATATATATATATATATATATATATATGCTGCTGGGTGTTTATATATGTATATGTATATATGTATATATATATATATGTATATGTATATATGAATATGTATGTGTATATATATATGTGTGTGTATATATATGTAATAAGTCAAAACGTATGTTATCAAAATGGAATTTTATAGATATTCCATTGGGGAAAAAACTCTCCATAAATCTGTTCCTCTTTCTGTCGCAGTTCAACTTCCACAACCTGCAGCTACAAAACCAAGTCACCCTTCATGATAACATGACCGTTAACCTATAGGCATGACTATCAGGAGGATTTTGTTTCCGTGCTGCACAAATTCAAATGTTAAATAAGTCAAACCTGAGGGAAAAATCAGTTGTGATCTATACAAAACATCCTCTGAATAAATTCAGAGTAGGCAGGGGGTTCTGTTCTAACTGTTTCTGCAGGTTTATCACTGCTAACACAGAGACAGAGGACGTGAGAGTGGAGGGGTGGATTAATGCGTTCATTATGGGGAGGATTCGGCTCATTGCAGTTTTGACGCTGATACATGTAATCCAGCATTTTGGTAATGGAGCTACAAGCTTCCTCATTGGTTGCTTTTAATTGCTCTGACAGAACAGGGCCAGGACATCGTCCGTGTCCTAAAGCTTGCTGCAGTGTGACAGTCAATATTCAATATGTATACATATTTAAAAATGAAATACAGTATGTTTTCAAATGAATAAAAGAGGGGCGATTGTGGTCAGTCGTGAGAAGAGATCGATTTATCCTCAGAGTTTCAGTTTCACATAGAGAGTCATGACCAAGCTTTTCATCTATTTGTATGAAAAGTTAGACACATTGTTACAAATGAATACAATATTTGGACTGTTTAGTTTATTTGGTAACCGTGCTTCATTTTAAAATGAAGAGTATGCTTGTCCTGCTCTCCAACCTATTATCTCTCAATTGATAAAAGAGACAGCAGATTCAGTTACCATGCGGGGGGATAAATTGCTTTAGAAATGGGTGGACTGATAGATGGGTGGGTGGATAGATGACATTGAAAATAATTAGTTTTGACTATTTTATTTCTGTTTCTTTCTGTGCAAACTGATGATTAAAATTTGTATTTTCTGGTCACACACTGACTATTTATTCTTTCCTCTTTTAGGACTAAATTTCAATCTTTTAATTTTTGAAAGCAAAATGTCTACAGAGGGGTTGTGCATCTTTAAATGAGAAGAGCTCTAGCCTCCGCAAACTCTAGCACTGAGTAAACCCATTTGTAAAATGACTATAGCCAATATAATACTCCATATTTGTGCTTCCAGTGCAAGGAAACAAGGCAAACTTAAAGTGGCTAAAATAAAATTCTAACTCAGAAAGATGACAGCAGTGTAACGTCTTGATGCATTCTCAATTATCCAGGAGACTGAAGAAGTCACTTGGATGAGTGACGAAACGTTTCTCCCACAAAACGCTACGTCCAGATGAACAGAATCAACTTTTGGAGACAGCAGTGTAAGAAATGAAAATGCTGAGCACTGCTCAATGAGCACTGCTGCAACATGTCACATCTGTTAATATCGTCACGGTCCAGGTTAACAACTGGGGTGATGACAGGGTGGGCTGCGGTGAAGGGGAGAGCAGCCCGTAGTTTATCAGGGGAAGAGGAGGAACTGCGGGGACACTAACAAGCTGGTGGTGAGATTTGGAGGTTCAGGGAAGTGAAGAAAAGTTATTGTACTGTTGGAGAGTGAAGGAGGAGTGAGAGGCAAGGGCAGTGAGATAAGAGCAGTGATGGTGGTACGGAATGGGAACAGGAGAAGAGTTTATCCGAGCTGACTGAATGTCCTCCATTGTTGAGGTCCCAGTCTGCTTGCTTCCACACGGATGTGCTTCAGAGGACAGAGGGGCAGAGACGAGGAATTTGACAATCTGCAACGCTATCTCTCAATCTGCACCCGCAGCTGCTACCAAAAGACTTCCCTTCTTCCTTCACTTCTCTCACTCGCTCTCTGTGAGTCTGTGAATTTTCCAAAGAGACACCCAACTGACGTGTTTCGAACAAAACACACGTTTGTAGTTTTATCTATATTTTGGACACATGAGAATATGAGTAGTGTTTGGCAAATGATTTATATCATCTAAATAATGGCTGTTTTGTTAATAGAATAAATGATAAAGTAATACTTTATGAATATATATATTGGGGTGGGGGGAAAAGCACTGAATGTTGAGCAGCAGTAGAGAAGTATTATATATGTACAAAACCATGTTGGGTTTCATGAAATTAAAAACACAGTTGTCTTTGATTGAAAGAGAATTGAAAGTCAGATACAAATTAAAAGAACAATTTGATTTTTTACACTTACCAGCCACTTTGTTATAAACACCTGTTCAATTGCTTGTTAACACAAACATCTAATAATGAGCAACTCAACAGATTTAGGTTTGTAGCGATGGCCAAGAAGACCAGCTAAAGTTCAAAGCATGCATCAGAATAGGTGATTAAAGTGACTATGAATTTTGCATGGTTGTTGTTGCCAGATTAACTAGTCTGAGTATTTCAGAAACTGGAATGAAAAAGAGAAAATATCCCATGAGTGGCACTCGTTACCCCCAAGAGTGCCAGAGTGACCGAGCCCCAGGCCGAGAGGCCGAGGGCACCCCACCCCCGGAGTGGCCCGAGCGAGCCCCAGGCTCCAGGCCCCGATAAGCAGCCACCAAGGAGTGAGCCGGTGTGTACCTGGATGCCCATCCCCGGACACAAAGACCCACCAACGCACCGATGTCTGAGGGCGTCTGCCACTGGCAGGGGAAGTGGTGGGGGGAGATAGGCCTCCATACCTTGGAGGGCCTGAGATGTCCCCAGAGAGGTGGCGTCTGATACCCGACCTGACATATGGACACAGACAAACAGGCACACACAGATACACAGACATCCATTCCCACCCTCATGCTCTCATATGCAATTACTCAACACTCACCCAACGTGGAGACAGACATAGAGAGACACTGTACACACAATCACACTCCCCAAGCATACTCTAAGCCCCGGGTCTAGGTACCCTTGCCCCTGGAGGGGGAAACTGCACCCAGACTCAGGTGGTGTTACCCTCTTCCCTGCGGTGGGGAGATGCAGACCACCAAGAGTCCGCAGCAGCAGGGAGGCCCCATATTCCAGACCCCAGTCGGACGGCCAACTCCTCCTCCCAGCCCCCCCGCTCCAGCAGGCCGCAGAGAACGGGGGTGTGAGAAGACTCCAAACCTCCCTCCACCCACTCATACTGTATGTAGTGTTGATGCATGTGTGTTCTAAGGTGCATTTAAAACCCAGGAGGACATGGAGCTACCTGCCAGAGAGCAGCAGGTAAGAGCATAGCCCCTCCTGATAGCCCTCAATGTATACGTGTATTTAAAATTGAGAGGTGGGCAACGACACCAGGGGTGAGGTTGTACACCCTGATGGTAATTTGGAGTCCGTGTAGCGTGCCCACCCCCAAGATCCTATATCTATGTGTTATGAGAGTGTGAGTAATGTGAATGTCTAAGTTGTGAGATAAAATTGAGGCACAGGCAGCCAGAAGGGGGGGGGGGATGCCTCCCCTGCACCCTGGTGACACACCTTTACCCCAAGGCCCTGGATGTGTGGGTGATTGTGGTGGAGCGGGAAGAGGGAGGCAGCTGGAGATGGGGAGGGAAGGGAGGGAGGGGCAAGTGACCCCTCCCTGGGGTCAGCTCCCCCGCTGACCCCAGTGGGCACCCCCATACTCTGCAACCCACCAGGGAAAGGGGGCCCAGGCCCATCCAGACCGGGTCCAGTACAGCAGCGCCGCCTGGCCCCACAGAGCCCGGGACAGCCCACCCGATGTCGGACTTTGTTAACTTGCTATGCCATGTAGAATTACTGCAACTCTGAAGGCAAAAAAGGGACAAATACTAACTACTTGCACCTAATAAAGTGGCTTATGAAGATATTGACTAAATGTCGAGAAGAGCTGGAAATCATTAAGATATTTCCCTTTAAATCCATAACTTGTTGTTATGGTGAACTGGTGTGCCTTTTTTAACTTGATACTAGCTGTTCTCAGTACTAAATTATTTTAGGCATATGCAGTGAGTAACACATTGATATTCAGCACTACAAGCTATTAAAACACTTGGTACAAAAATAATTAACATTATATCATTAGCATTCAGCTCTCTTGTTAACTATGAGGTACTTTATCTCAGGTAAGTATTTACTGCACACTCCATACACTGCATTGCTTGTTGTTTAACAAAAACTACTACACTGGGCAGATTTGCCTATATCCATGATTCTTTACTCTCCGTTTGTTTGTGTGACAAAATAGTTTATGTTAAATATCATATCGCTATTGATTTATAGACCTCTCTGTAGAATAACAGTTATGATGCTTAGTCAGTACCTTAGTTAATATTGTTCTTTATTTTGGAACAATAGAGTAATAGTTGGAAATAATAGGCTCTGATTAAATTGAGATCATGAGATCAATAAAATCAATAAAGAATTCTTATTGGAATTCATGTATTCCTAAATTCGAACAGTGGAAAAGGTTTCACACTCTGAAACAGACAGCTCTTACCTCCGACCTCCTGTACCTCATGCGCTGTTGACCTGTTTGGAAGAGGATATGACAAATCTCATTGTAAACTACCTGGCAGCTGAGCCCCTGTCCTATAATAAGTAACCTATTCTGTCCAGTTGCTATGGACACAGATGGCATGGAACAAGACCAGGGCAATGGTAATAGACGGAAAGGTGAACGTGAATGTGGGGATAAGGGCAGTTACTGTGACACTGTGGTCACTCCTCTGATAATAAGCTAGCTCCATGGCAGGTTACAAGTAGAAAACACATACACTATGTCAGCTGCTGTGAAAACACCTTGAAAAAGGGAAGGAAAAAGTATTTTCTCTGCACCGTAATCAGAGTGGGCCTAAATATTTATTCAACAAGTAGAGATGATGTGGAGGAATTTGAATTTAGGGCATCAGAAAAGTGACAGCGAGAGCTTCAATTATCATAACAATACGGCGGACTGAATAATTCAACCACTATATGATGAGGAAAATACAGTTTTACACAACCTGCTTTTCATACAAAGAATATAGTCACAACAACCAGTCCTTCAGCTTTTTTGATCTGTGCTTTTTTGATTTGTGCTTTATTTTGTTTTTTACAACCTTAATCTGTGCGACAGACATTTCCTAATTAACTTTCCCTTTTTCTTTTCTGATCTACTCTGTTTTCTTTGTTCGTTCACTAAACAGGATATACTGTGGTTACAGCTGTAGCGTAACTACGTTCTTCTGAGCAAGAGGAAATGCATCTACTAAAATGAAATCAACCATGTGTTGGAGACGATTTGAGGGATGATAGCACTGCTCCTTACTAGAGTATCTACATGCAAAAATGCCTGTTGATGGCAAAGGTCAAAGGTGAATGGCCAGGCTGCTTTGAGCTGATGGGAAAGCAACAGTAACAGTATACAGAAGAGCATAACATATCGAACCTTGAAGCAGATGGGCTGCAACGGCAGAAGACCACACCGGGTCCCCCTCCTGTCAGCTAAGCACAGGAAACTGAATCTACACTTCACGTAGGCTCACCAAGAGACCTGAAGATATGAGTCAAATTTGGGATGCTAGTGGTGGTATAGTGCATGGAGGATATTTTCTTGGCCCACTTTGGGCCCTGTAGTACCAGTTCAGTTGCGTTTAAATGCTAAAACCTACCTAGATTGTTGTTGCTGAGGTGGCAGATGGGATCATTTATCAATCAAAAGGTTGGTAGATCCATTCTCAGCTCCTCCACTTCTTGTGCCAAAATACTTTGGCGAGATAGTGAACATGAGTTGCCTGTAATGCAGTCATTGGAGTTTGTCTGTAAATGGTACATTTTTAAAAAGTGCTTAGGTGTAGATAAAAGCACTATATGACTGTGTGTGTTTGATTGGGCAACTGAGACTTGTAGTAGAAAGTGCTTTGAGTGCTGTGTAGAAAGGTGCTGTATAAGTACGACTTCTTCTTTCTTGAACATGATGGTGAGTTCACTGTACACAAACAATCTCTACAGTCAGCTGATCTCAGTCCATTATACTGGAACGGGAGATTGTCATTATGGATGTGCAGGTGAAGAAACTGCAGCTGTCATCTCAATATGGTCCAGAATTTCTGAATAAATATTTGAGAAATTACAAAATATTTCCAGCTTATTGTTGAATCAATGCAATGAAAAATTAAAGTAATTCTGAAGGCAAAAGGGAATCCAGTCCAGTTCTAGCAAGGTGTACCTGGTCAAATGTCTGTAAATACTGTATGTGGTCAATGACCCTACTTTTGTTAACTGTGAGCTAAGCGGAGATTTTTAGCTTTAATTTAAGGGAATTAACAAAAGTAAGGCATGTACGGAATTTAATCTCTGGCTCTCTTCCACAGAGAGCCAGAGATCTGGCTACTGGTCGCCACAGATACCCGCCCCTCCCTGAGCCTGATTCAGTCAGATGTTTCTTCCTGTTAAAAAGGAGTTTTTCCTTCCCACTGTCGCCAAGTGCTTGCTCAAATGGGATCATTTGATTGTTGGCCTTTTATCTGTGTTATTGTAGGGTCTTTGCCTGACAATGTAAACTGCCCTGAGGCGATAGCTGTTGTGATTTGGCATTACATAATAAAAACTGAATTGAATTAAAGGTGCAAAATGTTATGAGAGCAGCTGCTGAAGAGGACAAATTGCTTCTTCTGTTCAAAATGGAGGCATTGTTTCCCAAACGTTTAAAAGTAAACCAGGAAGCGCTGGTGTTTCCTTGGTCCTCTGAGCATGTCACATGGTGAGCACAGTTGTTCTGTTTATATGCTGTGGCCTCTGTGGAGGATTAGCTGTACAATAACAGACGCTGTGTTACACATACACACATAGCGAGGCACGTGGGCTTAGACATATACTGAGAGAAAAAGGCAGACGAAGCGTTGCCACCTGTTGAAGATCGTTTCTGCTCGCCGCCTCTCTCATCAACCCCTCACTCATCACGTGGTGAAAAACAACTATTGCTAAGTCAAGCTGAGCTTCGACACTTTATTAAACTGCCACCTTTTCTCCTCTGAAGCCAGCTCTGACCTCCTGACAGCACCGCTACTGTTGAACTAACCACACAAACGCACACAAACTAACAAACAGGACAAATGCTTACAATTGGATAACATCCCCAGCTGTCCTGTCACTTTCACCTTCACAGCTGCTAAGCCTCAGTGTCTACTTTACATTCGGCTAAGCCATTTCAAGTATAGTGCTTTGGGTGTGTGTGTGTAAGTGCATGAACATGTATGAGCAACCGTGTGTGTACATTTTGTTAGTGGCATTGTAACCACAACTATCTGAAGCAGATTTAGCAGTTGCCTTTGACGCCTGCGGTCAGAGAAGCATGTGGGATCATTTGCAGCGCACACACACAAACACACAGATAAACACTCGCCACATACAACAACAACAACAACAAAATAGAAAAAGATATGTATTAAGAGAGGAGAGGAGTGGAGTGGGTGCAATAGTAACGGGGAGCGGGGCTCTCTAAGCCTTGTCGCTCAACTCGGATTGGATGTGGAAATGAATATGAGTCTGCCACGTAATCAGCTTATCCCGGGACCTCGCTCGGTGCCTCCTTACGCAACTCTCACACCATCTGAGAGCCTTTCATTTAGTTTTCATTTAGCGGGATGAGAGACTGATATTCTTCGTCCACTGGCTGGCTCTCCACAGCTGGGCTCAGCCAAATGCATCCTGGTCTAATCACGCCTGCTGCTGCTGTAAAACTGTGCATGGGTGAAATGGAGTTAGGCAAGAGGTTATGAGAGGTTATGCAGGTGAGTTTTTGCTCAAGTCTGGTTCATCTGCGCCGAGTGCGTGCAGGCTGCACACTTCTCCAAGATCAAGTGCGTCCTCTTGTAAGGGCTGCCACATTTTCCTCTGAATATTTGTGCGTCACCGACTCGCTGCTTTAATAAGGAATTCAAGTTCTCAAAGCGTCTACCTCTGAATTAAAATATTTATTCATTTCAAACAATGCATGAAAGATGCAAGTCTTTCATTATTTATGCTTTAATTAGGACAGGTCAGACTGTCATCCTTCCTTGTGTTTCAGCAGCAGCCTGGGTAAAAGCTGCACTCTAGAGATCTGATTTATTCCTGAATCCAGCTCCTTTATTTTTTCATGAATTTAACATTGCAGATACACGGTTTGCTTCTTAACCCACTGAGCACCCATGATGCACTTCTCCAGCTGCTTTTATGAAACTACTTAAAACCCATCTCTGCTGAGGAGCTCTTTTTCCCCCCCGTCTCTTACAGAACTTGCTCGGCAAAGTGCTGTCAGTGCTGTCGTTTCCGAAGCAAACAGCAGCAGAAATAAATCAGCAGAGCAAAGTCTCGTGTCTGTCTCAACACCACTGGTTTATTTCCCTTTGTATTTGAATTGGACAGGCCCCAAATCCATGGCATTTGTAATGATCTGTTATACAGCAGAAAATGTATACATGTGTTATGCATTGATGATACATTAAAAACAAAGAAGTCAAAGATGCCCAAACGTGAAAATATGACTTGAGAAAGAAAGGAGGGAAAAGGTTTAATGGATAGGCTGACAAGAAAACCCCCCACATTTTTCTAACCTAGATTAACTAAGTTAAAATGCGTCCACATGCTCCTAAGTAGAAGTGCCTGCTTTATTATTTAACACTAGCTGCTTTGTGCTACTACTGTCTTCTTGGAAACAGGAGGGCAAGGTTAATCTTTTGCTTGGCAGCAACTCCAGTAGTAACTTTTAAAAGAGGAAATGGCATAGCCATCCTCTTACAAATGAAAAGTTGAATTTCCCAGACTCTGAGCTACACTTGAATTTTCTTCAAACAGCTGTATTTGTATTTGGAAATATGGCACTGTCCAAAAGTCTCAACCCACCATCATTTGATTTCATTTGATTTTGCTAGCAAAATGGGAAATAGATGCAGTGATTTGTTGAAACACATGCAACCATAAATAGAAATACAGCATATAAGGCAGTATAGAGTACTGGCCAGCTTGAAATTCAACACCTTTTTTCTTCAACACAGCCTGAATTCTTCAGCAATCATTTTTTGTAATTATTTGCAATTTTTTAAGGGGCCTTTAGGATTAGTTCTCCAGTCTTCTCGAAGAACATTAAACACTCTTTTTTGGATTCTGGATGTTTTTGTTCCTTTCTGGAGATTATCACACGCTGTACATTGTACATGTTGCCAATGATTGGAACCAAAAGTGTCAAATGTATCCATTTATTGATTCATCTCTCCATAACACCTGGTGTTGCCACAGATTTGAGTTTCAATCCAGATCTTTTGTAATTTGGCACACCTTTCTCTGCTTTTCTTCCTGACAGCCACTCTTCCACTGAGACCTACTCTGATAAGCCTTCAGCAAACAGTAGTTAGATCAGTTAGATCTCTTAAAGACATGACTTTTAAATACTATTCATCTGATTTAGATAAATGTGCTTTAAATCTGCCACTTCTTCTTTTGTCCTCTAAATCAGTCCAGTCAAATTTCTTCAGATTTTTAAGTACAGACTGCACACCATGCGGACATATGCTACGTTTTTGGCTAATAGCTGTTTGGGAATCACCTTGCTGTTGCAAAAATCTATTATTATGCTCGTGTAAACTGTGGAAAACTCTAAAAGACCTTCAGAAAGCCTGGAAAAGTGTTGCTCAAGACCACTTTTTAAAAATTACAAGAAAGCCTGGCTCCCTGGAAGCAAAATATGATGAAATGAAGGGTGGCACAAGACTTTTGGACTTTTTAGATTTTTTTGTCCATTGATTTGTTTTCATGGACACACATATAATTATCTGATGGCAGTTAGTGAAGCCTTGACTAAAGTTTATCCAGGCAGTTTGTGAAATAGTCCCAATGTTTATACATTTGTGTTCTCAGAGGGGAACTGTGGTGCTTCCAGTCAACAGTCCACAAAAAAGAACAAGCAGGATGTGGTGGTGGCGGTTGCGTGTCGCTCAGACAACCCCAGTTCACGTCTCTTGGTACCAATGTTTTTACACTTTCTCTGGTTTTATTTTTACATGTTCCATTTTGGTTTGCTGTTTGTGTTCAGTTGCCATTTGTTCAGGTTTGGGTACCACAACTACTTGGTTAGGTTTAAACAAAGATCACTGTTTGGTTTCAGTTAACTCACAGCTTGACTCATGCTAATTCTGGTTACCCAAATGAGCATCTCTTCATGGGGAAAGGTAAACTTTATTGCTCTCTCTGGAAAAAAGTATGCATTGCTGCCTGTTTTCGCTCCTTTCAGCAGAGCCTTTGGTCTTAGCTGAAATTAATACTTTCAAGTATTTTAGTATTTTAACTTAGCAGCTAGAAGAAACACAGAAAATCACAAAAAAGTGGCAAAAAAAATGTCCTGTTCCTTTTTGTAGGGAGGACTGAAGGACAGGCAGAGAATTTGCGGTTAGTCTACAATGGTATTAGGATAAATGCAGGGGAGGAGGGTTTTAAGGACATCCTGTTTAATAACCTGCAATGTAGGTTAGAAATAGAAAAAAAAGAAAACAACCACACAGGTTTGATTTTGCTGATGTCAGCCTTCATTAGTCTTCTGTATTTTTGCTTGATCCAACATGCTTTCCCATCCATCCTCATTAGAAAGCGTGCCTGTTTGTCATAGCGCATGTCACACATCTGCCGCCTTAGCCCAGCCTGTCACAGAGGAATGAATAAAAAATGCACCCAGATCCCTGTGTGTGTTTGTAAATTGGCCTTAATGTGTGTTTGTGTGCCGTGCTTATCTTGATTAATGTGTATTCCTTCCTTGCAAACAGTCATGAATACCAGTGATTCTCAATTACGCACTTGAAGTTTTCCGTATTACTCAATGTGAAAACACAGCTGTACTCTGCGTAACAACACAGATAGATCACGTAAACTGTACTATCTGACACCTCCTCTACCACAAAACCATTTTCTTGCTTCTCTTCCAGTAAATGCAGCTATAGAATTTACCATAGGACCTGCGTTGTGCGTTTATAGCCAACGGCACATTCTCCTAAGATCGTAATCTCACCCTTTACGCACAAGGTGCTGACATAAAACACTGATGAAAGAGGATTAATTTGAGTGGAATCTCCCTTTTAAAACTAGAGACACAATCCAAGGCTCAATCCTCTGCTCCACACAAGTGTGTCTGAAGCACACCCTCGTGGTATGATGATTGGGCGTAATACAAAACCTGAGAGCTTTATTAGAGACTGTTGGGTGTGCAGGCTAGACAAGGAGTGTTTCAAGTGATGGCTCACCCACATCTCTTGTCTAGAGGAGAAACAAAGGAGCCTTTCTGCTCCTCGGGCAGTTTACCTACCCTGGTAACAATAGAACCACGTCCCTCATCTGTGTTTGTATATTTGAGGTCCTCTCACAGCAGTGAGCCTCGGATAATTGATGGAAATGCATGAGGTAATCTAGTTGAGGAACAAAATACAACACAGAGCCAATACATCTAGAGAAGCATCAAATTTAAAAGACGTCACATTATGTCGGGGGTTTTGTGTGCATTTGTTTAGAACTATGATCCTGATTTGTTTGTGCTCTAATTTTGGATTGAAGGTTAAAGTACATCGCTCTTAGATTTCTGACACCAGAGGTATCTTTAAAAGTAAACAGAGTGAAGGTTGTGTTTTGTTTGAGAGATCAAAGTGCTTTTACCAGATTATTCCAGGAGTCATGAGGGCAGGAAATGTGCTGATGTTTTTTGATTGTGCTTACGTCTAAGGATGATACTGCAAAGCATGTCATTCATATCAAGTAATGTTCTTTTTTTAGAAAGCTTTGATAGGCTTATTCTTTTCAAAAAAAAAGTAACAACCTAGTACATGAGCCTGCAGTAATTATGCTCTGAGCAAAAATGCAAAAATGTTAGGAAAATTGGATTTATTGAATAAATAGTGATTTATTGAAACATATGCAAACATACATGGAAGTACAATCTATGAGAAAAAAATCTGAATTCTGAATTCAAACAAGATTTAAAGTGAATATTTGGTGTGACCACCTTTATTCTTCGACACAGCCTGAACTCTCTTATAGACAAGGTTTCTTTTCATTTCCAAAAGTAGACTTCAGGGATAGTTGTTCTTCTTGAGGGACATTCAAAGCTCTTCATCTAACTTTTGTTCCGTTCCATGTCAAGATGATCTCGCACTGCTTCAGTAATGTTGAGGTCCAGGCTCCCAGGGTGGGCAGTTCATGACTAATTGTGTGCTATAGTGCTTTTAGTGCAAAAAGCTGACATTATTTTTCTAAATTTGTAAATTCATCAATTTTGACAAGATTCCCAGTGACAAACCATGACAGAGCCTCCACTGTACTTTTACAGATTGGCTGTAAACACTCACTAAGACCTGATTTGCAGCGTGGCACTTGTGTCATTTAGTGTACTTTAGCCTCTTCTCACTGATTTTTACTGAGGTTTCGGCAAACAGTACATGAATGTACTGAAGGAGCTCTCAAGTCCTTTTTAGGCCTACACAGCTTGATTTCTTTATTTTCCACAGACATAACTTTCATCTACTTTAGATATTTCTCAGGTCTGCCATTTCTTCTTTTGTCCTCTACTTCAGTTCAGTCCAGTTTCCTCAGGGTTTTAAAGCCACACTGCACACCATGCTGACAGATCCCAAGTTTTTGTCTAATAGCTCTTTGGGAATTGCCTTGGTTGTGCAAAAATACTATTCCATGCTTGTTTAAACTATAAAAAACTTTGTACAACCACAAGAACACCTAACTAGTAACTGTTGCTCACGAACACTTAAATTACAAGAACTTTTGAGTCTTTGGAAGTAAAATATAAAGGAATGAGGGGTGGCTCAAAACTTTTGAGCAATACTGTTTCACTACAAACACTATGATCTTCACTGATCATTTTTTTACCTGTCCTTAAACTTCAGCGGGATGTGTTGTAAGTAAATGGGCGTATGGGCTCCAGTTTCACAATGCTATGTAAACGCTTAATTTAGTGCTAATAGGCCACTGTCTGTTTTTATAAGCCCTCGCAAACAGCCACTAGAATTTTACAAGAGTGCTTTTCTTCCATAGCTAGAGATGTATTTTTCCCTAAGAAGAGTGTAGCTAATGGGTGTGAGGGTGGGGAGAGTGGCTAGAAGTGGGTGATGTGGCGATACAGGTTAGGGTGGAGTCAAAGTCCAAACATAATCTTTTCAGCAGTTTTCAACAGAGACAAACTACCTGTGTCTGGGCATAAATAGGTCAACTAAGCAAAGAATTACACAAGGGCTGCAACTACTGATTTTTTTTTCGGAGCTTGGTGGTTGGTGGACTTTAGGAACAGTGTAAAGAACCTACAGAGTTACATAAGAATTGATTCAAATTTGCTTTAGTTTCCACTCAGCACATCTAATTCAATTCACCTTGTAGCTTTGTTTTAAGAGTGCCAGTTAACAATCTCGAATGCTCCCTGGGTAATGTACAGTCAACTTCTAGATGTATATAAGGTATCCTTTTTTTAAATGCAATAACAGATGCAATATAAATCATAACATCACATACTAGTTCATGAAGCCTCATTTTGGAGCCTGAACTTCTTGTGCTAATCTAACACCAGCTTTGCTAACAAGGTGTGTCCATAGACTGTATCTGTTCTTTGCATAGACACAGATACCTGATAATTAGTGCTTAGCTACAGACAAATAAAACACTAGAACGTTTCTGTCAACGAAACCAGAGCACAGAATTCTTGGATGGTCAACTAAATGCACAGCAAGCCAAATTATTTGTTTCAAAAGGCCACAGCACCACAAAAACAGTTCAGACGTCCATTTTGGCACCTAACTGTTAGTCCACCTGATACTCAAATTAAACTTTCAGCCTTGTTAAAAATATAAACAGGTGAGATATTTTTTTTTTTTTTTTTTTTGCCAATGTACTGTTTATTGGAAAAATGAGAATGTTGTGAAGTTGGTTATTTTAGTTTGGAGGTCTACAGCCACTGACTTGCCTGAACTGACCATTTAAAGACTTGAACTCTTTGGCACTTTCAGCCCCAGACGTTGCAAACCTCGGGGGCTAGATGACTAAGGAATGAGGTAAAAAAGTACCAGTCATGTTGAAATTTAAGGTGTTCACACAATTGCTGAAACACTGTATGTACTTATACTGTCTCTTGCCCTTTTTAGCAGACCTTAAAGGAATATTGTGAGCATTGCTGTTGAGGATGTTGCCACAGCTGTAGTGGCATCACAAAATTATTAATCGCACTGTTATATCATACCAGCAGTTCCTCTCGGCTCAGACTCCTGCTGGAAGGATTATGATAAACCAGTCACTCTGGGTTCTGTATTTATATTGAACATGATATCATACAGCGAAATGATTTCTGCAGGGGCACAAATAAACAGTATAGTGTAATTAGTTTTTTTGTTAAATCTCTGGTGGCATTGTAAAAACATTTGAGTGGAAAACAGTAAATTCATGTGGCTGTTCTCCAAAAATGTACCTTCATCTCAGATCTCCAGATGTGTTTGTGCAGCACAGCTTACTTTAGAAAAGACCAACCAATAAGAAGCTGACAGCACAGGAGTGAAAAATCCCGATTTTTTTTAACCTTTCTGACAGAAACACACAAGTTGGCATCCCAATATAGATGCATCTAAGTACTAGACTGGTGTATTCTGCCTTGATTTCACAAGAGAAAGAGAAGGGGGAGGAATGGAGAAAACCAAAGGAAGAGGCAACAAGGGAGGCAGAGCATTAGGAGATTATCTGATGTTCCTGCGAAATGAAAGAAAAAATATATTTTCGCCGAAGTATAGGAATAAAAAGAGTATTCACTTCCTAACACCCACTCTTTCTCGCACTACAAATGTGATTTATAGTCAGTCGTTACCACTTGCTTCGGGTAATATGAGAACTGGGGAGCTACGAAATACATTATCATAAATAGAGAAGCGCTTGGTACCTGAAAACACAGAAAAGTGCCATTAAAGAGTGTGTGAACTCTATGACATATCTGAATAACTAGCAATAGAGAAGCCAGGAGCACATTCCACTCCCATTCCTCTTCTTTATGAAACGTGTCATTGCGTACAACAACTGCTGCTCGTCAAAGTAATTGTTGCGAAAAAGGGAGTAATAGACTCCGATGAGAAGAGAAACGTGCAGAGTCCGTCTTCAGCTTCGTCGATTATCGGACGTATTTATTTTTCATGATGTTTGGGATGTGAAAAGTGGACCTCAAAGTAAAAACAAGAAAACAGCCGCTCCTGTGAGTGTGAGTGGGGATGTGTGTTTTAAGGGGGTCTGTGTGTTCTTTCACTTTAGTGTGTCATCTTTCGCTCAGTTGATTACTCTACGTGGTTTTGGACCCGGGCTCCATATCACTTAAGATTATTTTCCAAAACACAACTTTTGACTTAATACCCCTTTTAAAAAAAATCTCCTGCCAAATCTTAAGTGCTTCCTGTCTACTTGTAGAAGAGCATCTCAATGCACTGCTCTTCTTGGGCACTGAGCATTGTTTAATCACACAGCCTACCTGAGTAGCTGCTGACCATGTCCAGCCCTTTTAATGTCTGTTTCCAACTGGATAACCCTCTATGTCACAAATCTCACAGCAAGATGGTTTCCTTAACATGACAATGAGTTCACTGTGCCTAAATGCCCTATGCAGCCACCACATCTCACTCTATAAGATGACCTTCGGGGTGTGATGGAACGGGAGATTTGCAACGTGGCTCTGCAGCAACGAATCTGAAAATGATTTGAGTTTCACTTTGTGCTCAAATATCTTTGTCTGTTCATGAATTTTTTAGACTTAAGCTACATACACACTGGATTGAAAGTGATGTGGTGACCAGAGACCATAGAAAGTGAATGGCAGTCTGTCTGTGAAGGTTCTCAGTCATCCAGGTCATCGTAATCCAAGGAGCTTGGAAAGAAAAGCGTCTGGACTTCTTTAAGTTGCTTGAAGACGTTTCACCTCTCATCCGAGAAGCTTCTTCAGTTCTAGGGTATCCCCCCAAAGAGGGACAAAAGGACCCCCTGATGATCCTCTACCTAATCACATGAGCCAAGGTGTGAAAACGGGTGTGGGTCACAATCAGTCAAGGTTTCGGGTGAGCTCATTGTGAAACCTAGTCCCACCCTATCATGTGATTTCCTGAGGTCAGATGGCCCAGGGTGTGAGTGGCCGTTAAGGCATCTGGGAAGGGATCTCAAAACTGGATTATAGATGGCAGACAGTTGGTGTCGTAAGCCACCGCCTCTGTTCAAAGATGGTCACTCACAGTGGACATAGATGGCTTCTTTCACTCCTCTTTCAAACCATCTGTCTTCTCTGTCCAAAATGTGAACATTGGCATCCTCGAAAGCGTGACCTTTGTCCTTTAGATGCAGATGGAGAGCCGAGTCTTGTCCTGTGGAGGTGGCTCTTCTATATTGTGCAGTGCTTGTGAAGTGGCTGTTTGGTCTCTCCACTGTAAAGGTCTGGGCATTCCTCGCTACACTGTAAAGTCTGCAACTTCAAGCAGCTACAGGTGTAATAACCACCTGGGTTACCGGAAGCGGGTCAAGCCCTAAATGAGCTTTTCTCAACTTCCAGCTAAGCAACTGAAGCAACTGAAGCAACTAGCATTGAGAGTGTAGAATCCCGTTGATTGGCATGTGATCTGGGAGTAAATACATCAGTTACCTGGACAATCAGAGCCTAGAATGTCTACAGGCAACTATGACTATGAGGCCGACACTCACGATCAGCATTTGTCTCTAGCCTTAATACTTTGGGAGAGACATGTACAAAGTTAGGAAACAAGAACAATTTATATTGGAAAATGAAGCAATGACCTGTAAAATTTGACAAATCAGGGCGCAGAAATTCTAAAAGCCATGGCCTCCTTTTCGTAGACTTCTTTGACTTTTCCCTTTGCACTATCATCAGTCTCTTGTTGCAACATTTGCCTTTGACAGCATTTCCCTGTCTAGGTGTGAAATGTAACACCTGCCTTTTCTATCTGCATTACGAAAATCTATAGACTATATTATTAATATATATATATATATATTATTCTTTTTCTCTCCCTTAAAACGCGCCTTGACAACCAGATGTGTTACAGGTCTACACATGTCAGAGGAATGTGCACATGAATGAGGCAGGTTACTGTGTTATTTGCACTGTAGGTCCTCTCTTCGTCATCACGCTTCAGTGTGGTCCATAGTTCTGGTGACAGGTACATTAGTGCTCACATACTGGCTGCAGGCTGTGTGGGGAAAATAAACAAAGAACAGTTCAATCATTTGCTCTTTTGTGTGGAACTTTGGAGAAATTGTGTTCTCCAGGCTTGGACATCTGTCTTGTAGAACAAGAAAAACTTCCTGTCAAAGTTTGATTAAAAAAAAGAAAAAATTCTGAGAAACATGATTTGCACTGAAAGTGTCAAATTCTTTTGTGCTACTGCTTAGATTATGTCGTAACTGAGAGAATATATTTTCTCCTTTCACTGTTGGCTTCTTTTTTTTCATTACTTTTACATGTTGCTTTCCTTTCTTAAAGTATGCCATCAAGTTAGAGTTGCCCTGGAGCAACAAAAATTAATGACGACTTCTTATCTCTCTAACATAATCCATTTGGTGGCATTTCTTGAATTAGCTCCCTGTAATAACTTCTGAAAATGTATTTGGCATATTTTTCATCTCTAATAGTAACTTTTAGGCACAGAAACACTTCAAGGTAAGGAAAAATGAGTCTTTTTTTAACCTAAGCATCCACCTTAACCTGTTCAGAAACCCATCAGCTATTATAGGATGAGGGCCATTGTTTTTGTGCTTCCAGTGGCACCAGCAGACACAGATTTAAGGGTTAAATCTATATCAAGTAACGCAGGCGTAACCCTGAGAGACAAGCCACCAATCACGCTCTGTAATCCACAGCTATCGATTTATCTTCAGAATCCATAACTGACCTAACAAGCATTTCTTTAAAATGAGGGCTGGAACCAGAGCACCTGGATAAAACCCACAGAGGCACAGTGGCTCTATAAAGAAAGGTCTCAGCTGACTTGGATGTTCAGAACCATGACGTTTTTTCTGTGAGGTGAATGCTAATCACTGCAACACCACACTGCTCATGGTTAATGCAGATTTTTATTTTTAAAACTAAGCTAAGATAAACTGTCAAGAGTCCATCTTAGCTAAGTTTCAAGCTTGCCTTTTCAACTTTCTCTTTCTTTCCTTCAACAAAAACTGGGCAGCTATGGCTCAGTCAGACTAGCTGGTGGTTGCCTAGTGATTGTGAGGATTTTTTTTGCAGTTCAAGACCAATTTGCAAGTAGTTGCAGCAACCAATTGATCAGCAGTTGATTGCACAGATCATCTGTTGGGAATCAATATGCCTCCAACCTGACTCGGACAGACTGTAATTACTCTCAGACAGATTGGTGTTAACAAATAAATGCCTCCTACTTCATAAATGCAGACAGATTGCCAACATGTTGAAATTAATCTGAGTCAGCTTCTGCCAATGAGCCACTCATCTGACACATACTGTATGTGGGCACTCTTCTCCACTGGTTTCCAGCTCACTGTATTCTGGTTATTTCTGAACTTCTGTTTTAAATCTACAAGGTTCTGTCAAGAACTTCATTATAACTTAATTATATGTAGATGGCGTCAAAGTTAGGATTTTTGCCAATTTCTCAAAGGTAATCTTTGTGTTATTACAAACAGATCGCATGCAACTGCCAATTTGCCCCCATTCACTGACAGAGTGAATCCATCTTATTGCTATTTAATCTGCTTCTCGTCCAAAGTCATTCTAAAGACATCGACTGACTCCAAATGGTCACAGAACTGATCCCGGCCTTCAAAGCAGCCATTTCAAAGGCAACGCAATCACAAGTTCATTGCTCCCGGTCAGAATAAGTTTGATCGTTCCAGTCACCAACTACCACCTTTCCGAGAGTGACTCTAGCAGTAGTCTGCATGCAGCCAAAGTGCACTCAGACATGGAGTGAGTGATAAACTGTCCCCATACTCATAAAATACAATAATGCACATCACAGTAATTGTTTTGAATTAAGTACAAGTTCTATATTTTACATGTAGCTATATGCATATTCTACATGTACAGTATACTGACTAAATTGCATAAATAAATTATTTAGTTCAACTGTATCTACAGTTCCAGCAAATCCCAACTTGGGGCACCCATATTTTAATAGACAGTATAATTTTTCCTAGAATTTAAATCCTTTTTTATTTTTTTAAAACCTCCTCGCCTTTGAAAGAAATAGAAATCCACAAATCAAAGGCAGTAAAATAAACATTAAAAAGCACTAAAGTTAAACTACCACTGGTAGACATTTTCACGCCAACTCAGATACGGACACGCACAGTACAGCTCATTTGATAAATACATCATTCAAAATGGCCCCAGCCTAAAAATATGACTCATTGAATCATTTATGGGTTAACAATCAAAGTTGTTCTCCAGACATGAGGAAGCACAGCAGGAGTCAAAGCCTCAGAGAGCTGCCTCAGCGAGCAGCTGTTAGAGAAGAAAAAGAACCGAAAAGGAAAGACTTAAAAAAGAAAATCAGGTTTTTACTCCCCGTGCAGGGCTTTTATAATTTGGATCATTACTGATGTGGTGTCTCATGATACAAGACATTTAAGGTACAGTTTTTCGAACATGATGGCCCTTCCTAATGACATCCCACACTGACATTTTATTAGGCACAATATTCTCAAGTGGAAAGAGATTTTATGTGGCGCATTTTTTTTTTTCCATAAAAGAAAAAATAAATGTCAACGAGCAAGATTATCTCCATATTGCGACGGAAGATCTGGAACATTTACATTAATGCGTCCTTTAAAGATATTCTTTTAATAGAAAAAAGACTCAAAGTACTCAGGGGTTTTTGACTTTATTGTAAAAGGAAGATGGCTTAGGAGAGGGGAGAGAAATGGATGAGGGCAGCATGCCCAACCAAGCAGAAGCAGAGAGGTGAGAATGAACCATAGCGCTGTGCTAATGTTGTCTTTCAACTCATTAATCTCTAGCTGGCCACGTCGCAAAAACAGAGCCTGGATGAGAAGGAGGCTGTAATCACACAGACTGAGCTTGCCAGTGGCTGACTGACCGTCCCTGGCCTCATGTATTCTCCATGAAATCCACAGTTAAATTCACGCATGCCAGCCTCAGCCCCAACAAACACAACAGCGCATGACTGCGTGGACGCAGAGAATGAAGACAGAAATAACATAGCCAGGTGAAGAACAAACCATTTCAGTCTTTGATTTGTCTTGCTATCCTGCTGGTAAACACGTGTAACAAGCATAATATCACTGTCAAGTCATTTCTTAAGCTAGTAGCATATAACAGAGTGGTTGGTCTTTTAAGAAACGTTTCTTTCTTTTGTCTTTATTTACCCAAATTAATCTTCAAGGCCTTAAAATCGTTTTAAACGCACAGGCAAAGCAGTTATTGTCATTTTTCAGAGTGTAGAGTTCTGTTTCAGTAAGTTAACAACCATATCCTTCAAAACACATTGAGAGCCCTGTAGAAGCAGAGCATACTCTGGTATTAATTTCGATTCTTTTTGTCATTCCTGTGTCTGAATTCCTGCCTTCTTTACCTGCTATGTGCAGGTTGATGAAGCTTCTGAATAAAAAAATGGCAGAGACATTTCAAAAGAAACAATATGTAAAATATTACAGAATAGATGCAAGTGAATTATGTTTTCTTTCCTCTCGCACTTGAAGTGCATATCACATCACCGTGCACGGTGTAGGACAAACAACTCTGGCCCCGCATTTATCTATACTAAGTGTAGGCTGTCAGTCTGCTGTTTGCCTCAGTGTCCATGCTGATTTACTCTTGCGGAGGCTGTAAATCTTTGTGAATCGATTCCAATAAGAGTTGATGAGTCAGGCAAGCTCACTTGTGTCTGATGACAGCTATACCGAGGTGAGTTGTTGAGGATATCCTAAACTTTTCTGCTGGTAAGTGATGCTGTTTTTGCCACTATTAGCCTCTGTTAGCTACTATTAGCCTCTGTTAGCTGCTATTAGCCTCTGTTAGCTGCTATTAGCCTCTTTTAGCTGCTATTAGCCTCTGTTAGCTACTATTAGCCTCTGTTAGCTGCTATTAGCCTCTTTTAGCTGCTATTAGCCTCTGTTAGCTGCCATTAGTAACATTCTTTGAAGTGGATATAGCATTGTTCGACTCAAAGACTTTCATATGATGAAAGAATACAATCAAATTGTTGATCAGAAGGGAAGTGGGTTTTTTTTTGGGGGGGGGGGGGCGCATTGGGTTTGTTTGGTTTTTTTGGACACTCAAGCCTAGCTGGCTCAACTGTAGCTACATGCAAAAAATGTGATTAGGCAATGTCCATCTTGCCCACTGTTTTCAAGATGGCAGGGCTACATGCTTCCACAAACCAGTGCCCGTTCCTATTAATTTTTAATGGATTATTTAAATTAAAGTATTTAAAGTTTATGGTGTCAATTTGTTGGAAGATGTAATTGTACTCTAATCATTGCATATTTATGAGTACAACATAATTTTTTTCTATTTAATCGAAATAAAATATATCTACATATTTACACAATGGGGTAAAAGGGTTAAAAAGAATCCCTGGAGTGAGAGCAATCAGCTCCGGCCGCAAAGAAAATGGAACCAACATCTTTGGCTGGTATATTTCAGCAGTTGATTTTTGCTGATCATTTGTAAATGCGGTTCAAATGGTTAGGGGTGTACCTGCCTTTGCAGATTCTTGAACTTGCATAATTCTGGTTTCGAATGTACATCAAATGCTACTGTAATATTCATCATCACCAAATGTAGATGTAGAACAGGATGCTGTGAATAATTGGATGGTATGAAATCCTGCTTTTTTTCTTGGAAAGCTTCTCCATATTTTTGAATTTTACTCACAGAAGCTGAAATGAGGGGACTGATGTTTGGCAACATTTCCTTACAGGTCTTGGTTTTCCAGCAGGCATATTAAACAGTAAAAAGAAAAAAAAAAACCATAAACTTACACAAGCACTATTATAATGTTTCCATATAATTGTTAGCTGACTCATTAAGATTTTTCCATAATTCCAAGCAAGAGGCCAAGTCCAAACAATATAAAACATCCCCAGACTAAAAGTATGTGACTGAGTGTGCTTCCATATGCTACTGGCTATGTAGTTTATGTTACTGATACTTATGGTACTTTGTAGAAATTGGGCTGAAACATTCCAGAAGTCTCGTTTGATACTACCGTATTATGATTGTTTATATCACATCCACAGTACTGCACGCTGAAGTTCACTTCCCCCCAGCTCAAATGCAAACCATATGCAGAAGAGTATACATTCCATTTGATAACACATGGCCTTAATAGATCGCTCTAGGCAAGATGTCATACTGTATGATAGCAGCCCACCACAGTGGAGAATACTAGATCGTTTAGCTTGGGGTTGGGTAAATAGAGAGCTGCTGCTCGAGAAAGCAAAAGGAGAGGATGACCTGAAGAAAGGAGAAGAAGAGGCGCATAGGAGGGTTGGATTAATGGGAGGACAGCAGTAAAGTTGCCCACGGAGCCACTTTGCTGAGATAACAGAGTAGTATCAGTGCCTGGGGATGATGGAAAGAGAATCACTATCTGTTCCTGAATGCTGCAGGGATGCATGAGTGTTTCTGAATGTCTTTAAAAAAATGCAGATATACACACATGCCCCTTTGACACCACACACGTGCATACTGCTTTCCATACATCCCATCACATCACGAGCTTTAAATGTCGTGGAGCTAACGGGATGGGACCACCACGGTTAGTTAAGTAGAGACATGATCCATGGCCTGATCACAGAGGAGGACAAGAGGTGAAAGGGGGTTGGTGAACTGGGAGAAGGGGGTAGCAGCAGTGAAAGGAGGCAGTTGTAGGAGAGAGAGAGACAAAAGGAAGGAAATCAAGAGGAAGAGGTTGAAGATGTGAAGTGAGAGGAAACGACGGCGTGTCTTCGGAGAGATGTTGGTGGCTTTTGAAGAGGACACGGGTGCTGCTCAGTCATAGTAAACTTCAAAGGCTCTTCATTAAAGCCTTGCCTGGAGACAGGTAGCCCCTCCCCTTCCCTCCAGCCCCCATCCATCCTCCTCAGCCATCTTTTCTTCACTGTCTGTCTCACTCACTTTCTCCTTTTTCCCCTTCTGCCTCCAGTCAGCCATTAAAAACAGCAGGTAGAGAAGCGAGTGGAAGAGAAGAAGAGCGAGGAAGAGACAAAAGGACACAAGGATCATCCAGACGTGGCAGCAGAATACCGCATCTGCCGAGCCAAACGGGCAATGTCTTTTCTTAGAATCTCTCTTCTTTTGTTGTTGCTCAAGCTCAATCAGCAAAGTTGTCTTGCTCGTCGCGTTTTCAGCTCGAGCGGTTGAGTCAGAGACGGATGAAAAGGTGTGCACAGGCTTGAGTGAAGAAGCAGAATAGAAGCAGAAACGAATGCTTCGGAGTGTTTGAAGCCCACCGTGGCAGGGCGATGTGTCGCAATACTTATCAGCTGTCACATGAAAACACAGCGTTCTCGAAAAGTCAATCTCAGCGCTTAGGAAGAGGGAATTTTTCAAGTGTTACGTTCAATGTTGATACGATCATTAAAACGATCTCAAAATCAATCGATTTAGCATCACATATTTTGATTTGACTTATCCAAGCACAAGCGAGAAATGATGAAATGTGCATGTGATCCTCCTGATGCTTCAGTCATGCAGTGAACACATCAGGTCTAATCAATGTCATGATGAAATATACACCATGGTGAGGAAAAAGCAGCACAGCTGATCATTAGCAGGATGAAGACTTACACAGACAGGGAAAACACGCAATCGCATCTGCAGATAGAAAGACAAAAGTGGCATGTTGCTTTAATTGGATATGCGGATATGCAGATGTGGACATCTGTCAGGTGGAATAGCAAAAACAACAAGTTCTCTTTGAAGGTAGAGGGGTGTCTGTCACAAATGATGAAAATGCATCCCTGACTTTGTGAAAGCAGTGACACTGAGATGTAATTTAAGGACAGAATGATAAAGCTGAATTGCCAGCAGTGTGCTTTTTGCATCACTAGTTGGATGTTCGTTCAGGCTGTCATGTACCTGAATTTTTGTTATAATTCAGGATCTGACTGTCAGTTCCTCTTATTATCAGTATACTAACAGTAGCATCAGTACATAAATGTCATTCATGTAATAGATTATAATAATTTTATGTAAAAATCTGGTTTGTGTTCTGTGAAAAATATATTTGTATAAAGTTGGTTTACATACAATTATGATGGACATGAATGCCATCGTAATTTTTTTTAAACTGTTCTATTTTCAGGTTGGAACGATTGCATAGCGTATATTTTAATAGTTTCAAAAAACATGTAATGGGTTGCACAAGTTCCACTTTATTTAGCATGTTTTCTCTGAGCCACACATGGTCAAAATTATACACTCAACTAAAGCTTTTAATATGTGGTGCTGAAGAATCCGCTTTGTTTGACAGCCCTCATTAAACTGATGCTCAGAAGAATGAGAAAGTCTAACCAAGAAGTCCCTAATCCAGAATCCAGATTTCAGCTTTACTGAAATTTGCAGTTGTCCACATAAATGAACAAAATCTGCAGAAAAGTTTAATAGTCAGGCAAGACAAAAATAGAACTGTTTGGTCACAATAACAAGAGGTATGTCTGAATTCGATTTTCAATTCAATCCAGTCTGTTAACACAAAGTAAGTGAGAAAAGTAACTGAAGAAGAAATATTCAGTGCATCATGGGAATCCCCCAGCAGCCTAGAACTACTTGCAGCAAAACTAAGGGAGGATTCAGGGTCACCTGGTCCAGCCCTAACTAGATGCTATATGCCTAACTATTTAAGCCCAATCTAAAAAGTAGAGATAGTGTCTGTCTCCCAAATCCAAACTGGAAGCTGGCTCCATAAAAGAGGGGCCTGAAAACTGAAGGCTCTCCATTCTACTCTAGGAACAACAAGTAAGCCTGCAGTGCAAGAGCAAAGTGCTCTAATGGGGTGATATGATACTATAAGGTTTTTAAGATAACATGAGGCCTGATTCTGGATTTAAAAGGTAGCCAGTGAAGGGAAGCCAATATAGGAGAAATATGCTCTCTCTTTGGACAACTAAAAGTTGTAAAAGAAACACATGATAAATAACTCCATATTCAGCATCTCCATGAAGCCCAGTTTGATAAATCAAAGTGAAACACCAAAAGCAGCACATGACATGGTGCCCAAAATCATCACATGCTGGAAAGTACACACGTTCTTACACACATTAACAATATTTTTAATTTATTAACTATATAATGTACTACTATATCAATAAAATAAAGTTATAATTAAAGTGAATGCACTCTGTTATGTAGAAAACAGAGCAAATTATAAAGAATAGCTGTATTTGCTGTTGTATACATTGTAGATGGGTGACTACACACCTAAACAGGAAAATGAGTATATGTGGGAAATCAATGATTAGTTGTAGTGATGGAGCATGGGGAAATAGAATCACTTAGAAATGAGTCACAATAATTTCTCTTGTAAGCTCCAGTAGGTTAACACACAGGCTATCATCAGCTGACTCATGCTGCTGCTGCTGCTCTCTGTAGATTTACACAGCTGAATTCGACAAGGTCTAAGCAGATGTTTCATGAGCTATCACAGCTCTTTCCAACCCCTAGACACTAGCTTTATGCTAGTGTAAAGGTAGAATTCAGTGTTTTTGTGTCTTTGCTACTTTCCAACTTCACTGTAGAAATTTCTCCTTGAAGTCTGTGCTTATCCAGTCACCCACCGGACTCTTAGACCACAATTTCCAAATTAAATGCAAACAGACTTTCCTCTTAGTCCAGGTAAGTAAATAACTTACATGCACACAAACAAAAATATTTATGATAATCTGCCTACAAAACTCCATCAGCCTTTGCTTCGTGCATCCAGATTTGACTTCAAAGATACGTCCTTTCATTTCTCTCTTTTTTAAGCAGATTTATTTTGAAATATGAGGCTTCATACAGCGCTGCAATGATTATAAGAACAAAGGCGGCTGTCCACCAGGTTTTCCTGAGTTCAGTGGTTGAAAAGTCTGTGATGAATATATAATCAAACAATATGAAAGATAAAAGAAAGACAGGTCAGCACGTTGTGACTTTACTGAACCTTTTCATTGCGTATTTTATTGTAAAGCTGATTTCAACAGCTTCCTCCTAAAGTAAACTTTCCTCTCCCTCCGTGATCTTGCGGCGCTTCAGTTTTCACTTCATTTATGCTTCTCCACAGAATAATTTCAATCACTGTATCACAGGGCCTTAACACCTCTGAAAACCATAATTAAACCATCACTGGAGCAAATATTACACTTCCAGAAAAGAGAGCGTTCCCAAGAGTTCTGAGCAGAAATTCATATGACTTTTCCTCCCCCGTAGCCTCAAATTTAATTAGGATATAATAGTTATAAACGTCCCCATCACAGAGACCCTAATCTAAAACAAAACTTCCATTTTCCCCCAGTGGACCTCCAATGAGCAAGCTGCATTTTAATGAAATGACGGTAATATCACGTTGCAGGCTATCGTCGAGGAAGATGAGTGTGTGTCATTCCCTGTGAGGGTGCTCAGTTCACTGAAATAATTTTCCAATCCTATCAAGAGTTAGCAAGGTGTCACATTGGCATTCATTATCAGCTGGTGTTTAATCAAGAAACTCTGTGATTAAGTGACAAAGTGAGCGGCTTGTTGTTTCTCCAAATGAAGTTTGTCGTGTGTGTGTAGAAGGTTTTATTAGTCATTTCGAAATTGCATCAGTCAGTGTTTTCTAATAAGCAGTATCCCACAAGCAATCCTGCTGTTTTGAAGTGAATTTAAGCCAAGGGTATGTTTGGGATGCAGACTGAAATATCCTAACATTTATTGGATGGTTTCTATAAAAATTGTAAGCAAATATTTTTGGTGCCCAGATGAGTCTTAATGACTATGGAAATATTTTTATTAACTCTATGCTTAACCCATATAGAGGGTTGAGATTCTATATTTAACTATAATACACAGAATCTTGGTCCGTCTGTGTGTTTGTTTCTTTGTCTGCAAACTCCTCCTAGAACATCAAGAGCTGAGCAACCAAACTTGGCACACAGTTACATCTTAGGTCCCTGTAGTTTTTCATCCTAGTCAGATCTCATGACGTCTTAACGTTGCCTAGCAACCATCTAACAATAGGGGCGATCGTGGCTCAAGAGTTGGGAGTTCGCCTTATAATCGGAAGGTTGCCGGTCTCGGCCGTTGTGTCCTTGGGCAAAACACTTCACCTACCGCCTACTGGTGTTGGCCAGAAGGGCCGATGGCACGAGATGGCAGCCTCGCTTCTGTCAGTCTGCCCCAGGGCAGCTGTGGCTACCTGCCTCCACCAGTGTGTGAATGTGTGTGTGAATGGGTGGATGACTGGGTGTGTAAAGCGCTTTGGGGTCCCTAGCTGGGACTAGTAAAAGCGCTATACAAATACAGGCCATTTACCATTTATAAACCTATAAAAGCATTGGATTATTTGTATTTCATGACAATACTGCATACAAACATCTACCATCACTATTTTTATTACTTTTCTCAATGCGGTTAAGTGTATCATCAGAGCAAACAATTTTGCAGCTAGTTTAGGGGAAACGCCAGGTTATGGTAGTATAACACAAACGTGACAAAATTATTAATCCAGCTATCACAGATTTAAAAGCATTTGTTCACACAACAGTTCTCAACTTCATCACAGATTTACTCTCCTTTAACCAGCACAGCTGTTTCTTAGCAAATTACAGAAAGCCCATTCTCATTCCTGAGTCATCAAATACTTCCATTGTGTTAAAGCCACTGGAGTCTCGGAGATATGCGGGAGATTTCTTTGGTGCTGGCTCATGATGTACAAAGTTATAACAACAGCGAAACAGGTCTCACGCTCAGCTTATACCATTACCATTTCATTAGCCGAGAAACGTACGCGTTAATACAACTACCACCACACCCTTTCCTCCTAATACCAACGGTGTCGCTAGGATTGACACAAAAGCACCAAAACCACTGACAGTCCTGCCAGTCTCAATCGTCAGTGCTATATAGGACTATAAAATTATACCTCCTAAACATGAGCATGTCAGCTTTCTAACTGCATAAAGAACCGCCATCCCTCTCAAAGCTGTTCTCATGGCTGCAGACTTGGTTTTGCTCACTTTGATTTGCAGTGTGAGAGTTAATACTCATTTTCATTGTTTGCTCTGCAGGTTGGTGGTAAATGGGATGAGAGCTGAGTGTTTGTTGAGAGCTTCCCAGATTTCAATAGCACAGCCTATATAAGTCTAATTCATGGCAGAAAAAACTGGGACAGCTGCAGCTTTTGGAGCTGAATGTTTTGGTTTTATTGGCTCCCAGTTGTTGAAAATGATCCATCTGCTTTGTTTGACTAAGCGAGGAGAGAATAGTATTTTCAGGGAGCGGTCGTCCCTCGGAGTGAAACATAGTACAAGATGTTTTGTTTGCTCACAAAAGTCTTAAAGCTTAACATAATAAATGAGTCCTAATAATCTCATTACTTTATATCACAAAGCTGTCTCTATGGCTTGAGTCATCGGAACATGAGGTTATTCCAATAAATCGGTGCGATCAGGAAATTTAATTGAGCGTGACAGAAGTTAAGTCTGGGTGAACTCTTAGTGTTATGGAAGAAGCTCAAAAAGTGTAGAAAAATCTATTCATTATATATATCTATGTGCAAATAAGATTAAAAAAACACTTTGCAACATGTTAAATCTCTCATAAACAACAGTAACAAACATGTTTAACACGTTTATCTTCCTACTTTAGATTCCTGTTACTCCTGAAATGCTAGCAAGCAGCTAAAATCCTGTTTTCTTCTTACCAGACTGTCATTCCATTTTTCTTCCATCCCAAATGTATTGTTCTTTATGTAGCAATAATGGCTTAGTTGCTAAATGTCTGAGCCAGACTCAACAGCCAACTTACAAAGGCACCCGAGTGTTGGACTCCACTCTAACAATGCACCAGCTCTGTTTACCCTTTTAACCGAGGAATTAAAATAGTCTAAATTCCCCACTGGATCATTCAACCTCCCTGTTATAAAAAGCACCATTGAGCTTCAAACCCTCAAGATCCAAACTACTTTTTTTTTTTTAATTTGTGACTCAGAGCTGTAAAAAGTGGAACAATAATAATGGAGATGGAGATTAAGCCACTCATTGTAGCAGTTTTCGTCACGACATTTAGACATGATTTACCTCCTAAACATCTCTGAGCACTAAACCTTTGATCCTGAGAAGTACTGAGCTGAGCTCACCTCCCTCACAGTGGTGCATTACCCAGGCTCTGAGAATGCTTGGCTTTTAGGAAAGGCGTGCTGCTTGAGCCCCTTTAGACCAGTCAGACTTTAAATCCAGTAAAGTGTATTTACCAAAAGAATACTTAGTCTGACTTAGGACAGAGATTAGGATCTTCACTGCCAAGTTTCCTCATAGCAGCGATGACTAAATATAGTGGTTATATGACAGACTAACATTAAACTTTCCTTTTCCATCGTGATGGAGACTTGTTTCTGCCCCTCTCAGTCCAGCCAAATCCTGTCCCACATGTCCCTCTAGACCTTCACTGCTTTAAATCCACAGTTTTGTAATGTAGCAGTTAGATATTTCCAATTTGGTGATGCTGAGCAAATAAATCTATACAATAGAGCAGCACTGGTCATACAATGACTATGACTGTCACCTCACAGCACGAAGGTCCTCGGGTTGAATCCACCTTGGGGCGTTTTGGATGATCTCCTGATGTCCACATTAATTCTCTTGAGAGATATAATCTCTCCAGCGTGTCCTGGGTCTGCCCCGGGAGCTCCTCCCAGCACATCTCACCCAGGAGGCGCCCAGGAGGCATCCTTGTCAGATGCCCGAACCACCTCAGCTGGCTCCTTTCGATGTGGAGGAGCAGCGGCTCTACTCTGAGCCCCTCCCGGATGGCCGAACTTCTCACCCTATCCTCTAAGGGAGAGGCCAGCCACCCTTCGGAGGAAGCTCATTTCCGCCGCTTGTATCTGCGATCTTGTTCTTTCGGTCACCACCCACAGCTCGTGGCCATAGGTGAGGGTAGGGACGTAGATCGATAAATTGAGAGCTTCGCTTTTACACTCAGCTCCCTCTTCACCATGACGGACCGGTGCAGCGTCCGCATCACTGCAGCCGCCGCACCAATCCGTCTGTCGATCTCCGGCTCCCCTCTCCCATCACTCGCGAACAAGACCCCGAGATACTTGAACTCCTCCACTTGGGGCAGGAACTCATCCCCGACCCGGAGTGGGCACTCCACCCTTTTCCGGCTGAGAACCATGGCCTCAGATTTGGAGGTGCTGATCCTCATTCCTGCTGCTTCACACTTGGCTGCGAACCGTTCCAGTGTGAGCTGGAGGCCTTCACCCGATGAAGCCAACAGAACCACATCATCCGCGAAAAGCAGAGATGAGATTCTGAGGCCACCGAAGTGAAAGCCCTCCGCCACTTGGCTGCGCCTAGAAATCCTGTCCATAAAAATTATGAACAGAATCGGTGACAAAGGGCAGCCCTGGCGGAGCCCATCACCCACCGGGAACGAGTCCGACTTATTGCCGGCAATGCGAACCAAGCTCTTGCAACGGTTGTATAGGGATCGAATGGCCCATAGAAATGGGCCAGACACCCCATTCTCCCGCAGCACCTCCCACAGGACACCCCGAGGGACACGGTCGAATGCCTTCTCCAAGTCCACAAAACACATGTAGACTGGTTGGGCAAACTCCCATGCACCCTCAAGTATCCTTGAGAGGATAAAGAGCTGGTCCAGTGTTCCGCGACCAGGACGAAAACCGCATTGTTCCTCCTGTATCTGAGGTTCGACTAGCGGACGAACTCTCCTTTCCAGCACCCTGGCATAGACTTTCCCAGGGAGGCTGAGGAGTGTGATCCCCCTGTAGTTGGAACACGGGACCAGAGGGACTGGTCATAAAAGTATCTTGCTGATAATAGTGGTGGACCAAAGAAATCCACCACTATTGTCCAGACTGCTAAACATAAGCATACTAGCATTAACACAGTGCGCCTGTTATCATGCTAGAGTTAGTATTTTCATCAAAACACCATTGTTCAGCCTCAGAGAGACTGTACCGCAACTCTGGACCCTTCTCTTGTTCTTCTGATTGCTATTAAATTCGAGTGTTTGATGTGTTGCTCTGTTCTCAGAGCAACTTTATTCTTTTCTTTTCCCCCGTCGTGCTAAGAAATGAGCTTTAAGGCTAAATGAATATATATTATTATTTCAGTGTCCAAAAGAGTTTTTATGCTGGCCTTTGCTCATAATTCTGTGTCATATTTCCCTGTGGACAATAACATATATCAACAGAATTCTTTTTTTTTTTCTTTTTATTTGGTACTCAGCTTTAATTTTAGGCTACACTTCTATAAACATTAGAGTATTTGCTTTTTTTTCCTTTTTTTTTTTTGAAGGTGTACAGCACCACGTCGCCGAGGCTGCAGCTGCAAGAACTGAGACTGTTGAGACTGAGGCTTGTGGCAACAACAGCTATGACCAAACCCAGACAAGAATATAGACATTTCTAGAGCTGAAACCAAGACTTCTGCTTCATAATACTATAATTACCACAGTTTAATTTGCAGGACCCATGCTTGAATTGGTGCATTGTCCCGATGCAATGCAGTGTTGTGTCTGCTTGCTATGCTGCTGTACTCTGTGTTTGGGTCAGTGAGATGCTTTGTGTCGATCCCGGTCGGGCCCGGGCTTAGCATTCAGCCATAAGCTCTTATGAGGCCTGACAGCCTGTTTACCTTGGACGCCATTTCCTTGACGTTTCTGCATGGTTTGGCGCTGACTACCAGTTGATGGCCAGCAGCTTTATTGAATTAGCTCTGCAGCTATACAGGAAGAAAAGGGGGGGAAAGGAGATGAGAAAGAAAAAGGTGAAGAAGCAAAGAATGGGGGAGGGGTGAATATAGGACAAAGGGGTGGAAAGAGAGGGAAGGACAGCAAGAAAGGAATGAACAAAAAGATACGAGGAAGGACAGAAAGAAAAAGGGCAAGCAAAGAAAGAACATGGGGAAAAGAGTGGCACACAGATGGTTATGCCTTCTGTATATATTTCACTCAGTGTGTTCTTCCTGACATAAACACATAGTGATCTCTTACATTAACCTAAAGCAAACACAAACAGTGCATGAATTCTGGTTGCGCTTTGACACGAACTTGAGACCAACAAGCCAAACACTTGCAAAATATCTTCAGCAGCAGACGGGTTGGGAAATATTTGCTACTGCATCAGCTTTAAATGGCTTCTCCCATTGGCTCTCTGCTCCACTACCCCCTAAATGGCTCCTATCCTATTGAAATATCGTGTATAAACTCCCTCTGGGCAAATATCACATACTTTATTAGAACATACTGACCCGATTCCATAGAAAGGAGCGAGAAGATGAGCATTCGCTCAGAACAACATATCAAGAGCCAAAAGTAGCTATACATTGTACCCAGTGGACCACCCCTACTCCCACCTCATCCCCAGGAAGCAAGATACATGCACGTGAACCCAGACATTTTACCACAATAACACACACACACACACATATCGTATTTGGTCAATAATTAAAATTTAAAAAAAAAAACTAGCATGTTTAGGCGGAGGCAGGCACAGTTTGTTTCAGAAACACTGTAGTCACAGTGTCATTTCCAGAGCACTAGTTCCCTTAAACCAAATCATTTTGATAGTTTCATATCAACAAATGACTGTTAGCTTAGCAACATTTCTATTATTCATTGTTTGATGATTTCTTTTAATATACATTTGTGTTCCTCCTTAATGTTTAGACACCAAATATTTCCATTTCCTTAATTTGATTTGGAATAAATGCAGTGCTTTTCACCTCTTACTTAATCATCAAGATGACTACATTTACCTCTCTCGTAAATAAGAGATGAAAAATTGTTCATTTTTAATGATCTTTAGAGAGGAGAATTACATTTACTTGAACAGCACGAGGGTCCCTTGTGTTTTCTTTAAATCAGTTAATGAAACTAAAGCATTCCCTCCTGAGAGTTTTGTCAGAGGATGATTCAATCCCACTTTTTTCTTTTTTCCCCCATTCCACTCACGGAACCACTCAAGATGTGCAATCCTGTGGAGATTAATCCCCTCTGTTACTCTAATCTCCCTCTGTAACAGGGTGAGATTAGGGCACCAAAATGATATGGTGCAGCTCATACCCACATAAAGATTACTCATCTGCACACTGATAATCCCCTTAGACTTTAAGTAATGTTAAGAGAGTGAATGTGCTATAGAGTATTAAAGCCAGACTCACATTTTAAATGTGCAGTGCTCTATTTATAAATGCACTGGCAATTTTTTTTTTTTTTTTAATTGAGGGCAGCTCTGCTGTGGGGTATCTTGGGCTTCAGAGTAAGCACAGAAAGAAAAGCTTACCTTTGAATAATTAGCCAAATGAGCACTTTTTAAGGTAGTTAATGAAAGGTGTCTGCTTTTCAGACAAAATATTCAGTAATAGATCCCAGGAGAAGTTCTCGCTTAAAGATATTTATGAAAAACTGAAAGCAGATAAACTAAAAGCCACACACTTTTTGCCATTATAAGCACGCCAGATGCACCAGCAAGTTAAACTTCAGTTTTTCTGTATTTCAAAGGAATAATTTGGCCTACCAGTAAGTGGAGAGTTAGATGAGAAGATTGCTTGTCCTCTTATATCCATAATGTTAAATATGGACCTGAGCCAGGCTGCAATTAGGCGGCTTAGAGTAACAAAAAATAAACACGTGTTTTTAATTGTTTGTCTAACTGGTACACAAACAGCAGAATGTTATTGAACCTGAAGCGAGGCATTTGTTTTCTGTATCATTTGCCAAAAGGTCCCGAAAGAAACTTTTGCTCAAAGATGTTTACAAAAATGTTAAAATATGGGCTAAAATAACAAAGAGCCCTCTGAAAATGGAAAGGTGTGATTGATATGGTTGACTGTATAACATATTGTGCTTTCTTTGTTTTCCGTTTATGTGTCAGCTGACTCCCTTCACAAACCGACTCTCAACCAGAGGAGAGATAGTACTCAGCTTTCGTGACCTGCTATCAGGGACTGTTATCAGGCAGTATTGAGACGTTGATGCTCAAAGGTCATCGGCTGGAACCTATCCTGGATATCACAGTGCAAACGACAGGTTAATCCCTGGACAGGTCACCGGTCCATCACATGGCTCACACCAGTGACAGACAACCACCCACACGCTTTCACATCCACGCTTGGAGTCGATGTAGCATTACCACAGGCTAGTTTTCCAGCAGTTGGATTAAGTCATAATTCTCTGGCCTTTAAGGCTTAAAAAAATTGTTAACAAATCAGCAGGTCATGCCTCAGTGGCTACATCCTTTTTTGTTAGCATGCATGCTTCTTGAAGTTGGTGAAGTTGCTGGAATTCTGAGGATTGAAATGGGAAAAACTAAAAACATTGCTTGAATAACATCACAAACTTTACCAAAATTTTCACTATTGGGAATTAATTTTTCTTATTACTCCAACATGATATTATTATGTATTGCTATTAAGTTTTTACACAGGCTTTGTTTGAGTGGAAACACAGTAAGTCTTAGAGGCACCATCATGAAAATGTTTGCAATTGCAGCACATGTCACACTTAAATTACCGTCACCCAGCTAAACGAGCCAATGCTAACAAAGGCAATGTGGCTAAAGCTATGCAGAGCTCAGAGCCAGCACGAGCCAGCAGCCTCGGTATGAGCAATGAGAAGATCAAAGCAGTTACAAGCAAAATTACGGAGATAGCGGGGAAAACAGAAAATTCTTGCTTTCTGGTGAAGTTATAAAGATACTGGAAAATGACAGAAGTACATTTACTTTGTTAAATATATCTGTTGCACATGCTTTTGTTTTCATAAGCTAAAATGTCAGGAAAAGGTGGGTTTACAGCAGGTCATTTTCAGTTAATTGTTTTTACCTGTTACCAAAGCCCTTTATTTTTTTTAGCCGTTTCAGTGAGAGAAGATAACTTAATGCAGATTGAGGGAAATGGTGTTTAATTATTTCTTTTATTATGAAATTTTGTTATGTTTGGTTGTTCTAAACCATTCACTGAATTCAACTTTTGGTAATCCTTGGTGAATTTGTGAAATTTCTTTGCTCTTAGATATTCCATGATTAACTGTAATTTTTTCCAAAGTGGAAGCATTTAGGAAGGACAGAAACTCAGCCCTGAGCAGATCAGAACCATCTCTGTCATCATCAGCATGATAGTTGTGTGCCGGGAACTTCGTTGCATGAGTTTCCATGGCCAAGCAGCTTCTAGAGGTCTAATGTTTAGGAGACCTTGTACTTTTGTCCATAGAGTGAATCTTACTCAATAAAAAAATATAGTCAAGAAAAAAGCTGATAATTTTCACAGAGGTCACGATGACGCCCTTAAAATTTGTTTGTCTAATAAGATATTGAATCTACTATCATTTGAGACAGAAAAACCCACTAAACTGTCATATTTGAAAAGCCGAGTAAATTGCCTGAAAACAAAAATCACTCAGTAACAAACAGCAAAAACGCCTAATTGCCTGTGAGGAGTTGCTACTATTGATTTGAAAATTCTTACAACCAACAGATTCAAGAGGAAATGGATTTTTAAAAGATGACGGCAAAAGCAGTTGGATATTAGGCCACAATGTTTATTCAGTAGTGTTGTTTCAACTTATAGGTACAATACTGTCAGCTTTTGTAAGACTAAAAAAAAGTTACCATTACAGTCATCCATGCTCACAGAACGCCAGTCAAGTCGCTTACACCCCTCCTCTGTGTACACACCCGACACGTGCTCCCGTTGAGCAAGTACATTTCCAAATGGTAGGCACTTTGAAGGTTTAAAACATTTGTGAATATACATTTATATATATATTTATATTTATTTTCTTATACTAATAAGTAATTGGACTCAAAGGTCAGGTCTCTAATAAAAAGGGGAGGTGAAAGAAAAAGAAAGAAGACAAAGAAGATGAGGAAATGACACGATGTGGCCACGATGTAGGGGAGTAGGTATGGGAAGTAAAATACTTTGAGTCTTTGGGTTTTTCAGTATAGTTCAGTAACTTAGGTCCTATTACAACAAAAGACAAAGGAAGCAGACAACAAAAAGGATCACAGAGAGACTGAAAGAAGAAGAGAGAAACACAAGGGATGGAGAGGTAGAGGGATGAACAGCTGCATGTGGGGGTGGTGTTAGAAGTTTAGACGATACTACATCTACTTCACATTACTGTACATCTAAAAAAAAAGAAAAAGAAAAAAAAAGGCAACTTCACAAACCTGCCTGACAAATAAATGTCTCTTAAGAGCAAGTTAATGCAGATGTATCATTAAAAGGAAAAGACAACTATGACTTGCCGTCATGTGACCATAACCTCTGTTTTTATTTGATGTAGCTACATGGCCATCCTACAGCAGCCAACATGTGGCATTTTAAAACACTTGATTTTGAGATGTAAAATGGCATCAAAACAACTTCTTTAGTTTTTAAACCTGCTAAACAACCTCACGTCTCAGAGAAAGCTCTTTAGAAATGCAAGGACTGACCAAAGGAAAAAAAATAGCCCTCAACATGGGTGTCTTGTCAAAGACTATTCCGATATAACACTGTTTTACATATTCTGTGCAGCCTTATGTATCTATGAGTCAGAGAAACTGGGTTTCTCAACGGTCTTCTGCTTAAGTATGTGCACTGCATGTGAGGATTGGGCCCCAGCCTTGTGTCCAAGAAGTAGCTCGCCTTCACTGAGTAAATCTTTGGGCCTAAAGTACCTACAATGGGACACGGACAATGACACCAGGCAACCAGGGAGGGGGAGGACTGACAGCTCAACTGGCTGTACTCTGTTTATAAAGAAGGTACGAGCGAGGTGATTTGGGGGAAAACAGAAAGACAGAGAGGAAATGCAAAGGTTAAAGTCTGCTAGCAGAATTTGGGTGCAGTCAGTAAACTTGAGGGACCCATCAAGGAGGAGGAGGAGGAAAGGGGGGGGGGGGACGACGACTATGGGCCAAAAACACAAGAAGCCACGGAGAGGTAATACTCCCCCCCACACGCACACGCAAAGCTGGACAACAACAGTGGAAAGTAAAAGCAGTGAATGTACAAAATGGAAAGAGAATGAATTAAATAGAGAAGAAGAAGAGAGGTTTGTGGATTTCCTTGAGCCCTGACATGTTTTTCTTCTTTTAAAGACGAATTCCTGCGTTTGGAAAAAAAGAGAGAAAAGAGGCTACAGCGAGAACAGAACATACAAATAAACAAGACATGATGAAACGCTCACACTGACCAAAAAACTGATGTGAGAGCAAATAATAAACATTGTAACCTGAAGGGAGAACATTTACATTGACCGTTAACAGCGTTAATATGAAGACCAAAGAGCTTCATTAAAACTACAAAGGCATTTTTTTAAACATCAGAGAAAAAGATAAATTAACGTAATACACCTTTTAGAGATCAACATCAGACATGCTAGGACAAAAACAGAAAAAAAAAAAAGAAAGTAGGTTTGATACAGAATAATTATATTCAATTATTTCCACTTTTAATTTTTTTTTCCTTTACAAATAACATACTGCTACAGTTAAAAGTAGTCAGTGACGAAAAACAGCTCCTCTGACAGAAAACAGAAGCGGTCAGTTGCCTCATCTTTACACATCCTGTTTTAATTTTTTTTCAGCCTTTTCAAATAATACACAAAATGTTTAAATATAGTCAGATGCCTTAAATGAGAAATGCTTGGTTTTCATTTCAAAAAAAAAAAAGAAGAAGAAAGAAAAGGTCGTAATTACATTACTCTACGCAAAAGCTTTCCTATTTTACCTTAATCAACTTTAAAACATTTTGTTGTTTCTCATGTTTAAGCAGGTTTGCTGTTATTGGACTGTGCTGTTGACAGTCCTTCGTGATTTTGTCGAACTGGTGAGGGGAGAGCGGGTTTTATGCATAAAACTCCTTGGTTGGAGCCTTCTGATAGGCTGCGCCGGAGGGTTTTCTCTCTCCCAAGTCATAGCTGCCCTCATCCTTCTTCCTCATGCGGTACACCAGGAGGAGGATGAGGAAGATGGCAAACAGGAAGCCAATAACACCACCTGCAATAACAGCTGAGAGAGGCAAAGACAGGAATGGAGAGTGAATATCAATGCTGGAAGTTCAAATCAATGTCGTGTGTGAGTGTGTGTGTGTGTGTGTGTGTGTGTGTGTGTGTGTGTGTGTGGTAACACCTTAACTATGTCCAAAATAATACGTTTTAAGATTAATTGTGTCTCGATCATATGCAGTCAGTTACACAACTGTTTGCTTTAACAGCTGTTTCTGGAACTGCTGCAGCAAATTTCAGCATGAATGCAATTCAACAGCAATGATGAAAATTGATGGCTTAAATGTGTTGAAACCAGGCAGCAACCCTCACGAATGATTGCTCAGACTAATGCGGTTACTTCACGTCAATGGAAAAAAACTGCAACTTGTCTCAGGAGATACAGAGTCGAAGAGTTTCTTAACGTTTAATTTCACCTCTTTCAATATGTTGCTGAGCTTAAAATTTAGCGTTACGTTAGCAGGATATTCGAGCGCCAATCCTTGATTAGTGCACAGTCCTGTTGGCCCGACTGCTGTTGGTTCAGCAAGGTTTATATTCCGTTCAGTGACTGCCGATTGAGGTTTTAGAGGAAAAAGCCTGTGGCATTGGCTAGATCATCAAAAGTCAGGCAAATAAATACAGCGAGAGAAAGCAAACAAAAACAGGTCATTAACACCAAACGGGACGGTAAGGCTTTAACTCGATCCTGCGTCTGAACTGAGCAACTCAGACACCGAGCCAGAATGCAGTTTACATACACACCCTCCCCCTAATGCAGTATTCTTTTGGTACAATGTTAATGTTGTGAAATTTAAAACGGCCGGTCAGTTTACCTACCTAGGTACTTTTAGGCACACCAGCAGCCACTTTATTAAGTATATCAGTGGCCAACTTATTAGTTGTATTTTATTAAGTATACCTCTATTCTATTATAATATTGCCAGCCACTTTTTTTTTGGTTCCATTGCCTTCAACTTTGTTAGCCACTGCTAATCCTTTTACCTCTTTTTAGCAGCAAGCCTCAGACCAAATCCAAAAGAACCAAAAATTGCACTGCAACTTCACTAGAAATTGCATTGTTTTGTATTACTACTGTCTTGTACTAATTGCATTACTTGTATTACTGTATTGTATTAATATTGAGAGATGTATAAAGATAGCAGAGATAGCTTAGAAATTTGACTAGACTATTTGGAAGAGGTATTTCTTAGCAGCTACGATACTGAAAAATTGCAGGATGTGATTATGTATCCCAACAAAGAAAGCAGTCTCTTTCTTAAAGTGAGTATAAGACAGTGCCTTCCATGAGTAGGAATTTCTTGAGCAAATTTATTGATGTATGTAGCATAAGGAAGCCTTCCTCTGAGTCGCCACCATGACTGTGACTGATAAAGACAAAATGTGCTGGTCGGGCTTTGACCTGTTTTGTCAGACTTCTTTGCCATTGGTGTTTTCTGGTTTTGAACTAGGTACAGGATGTTTTGCTGTTATACTACATCATGTTTTTTGTGACTGCTTTTCATTTTTTAAGCTTGAAACAAATTTTTCCACCATCTGATGAATTCACATTTTCAGCAGCCATCCTGTATTATACATTAAATACATGCTGATCTGGAAGATGTCTCAGAGATATCCATTCAGGATAGCGAAATGTAGTTTAGAGATACTAGAAGTTAGACTTTCTGTGGAGGACACACTGTGCAGTGCACCAGTGGGCTAATAGCAGGCTACCATAAGGGGACTCTGAATGAAATCCACCCACCCTGAAATCCCTCCCTTTCAATTATGCCTGCATGAGGTTCCTTTATAGCTCCTAAATCTATTTAGTGTCTCTCCTGGTGCTACAATCTGCCCTCTGCTGCACCTTAGGTTTCCACTTGTTGACTAGCCCTGCTCTCTCAGGGGTAAAGACCCTGCTACACACCCAACTGCCGAGCTCCAAGAAGCAGTAATGCAATACAGAGAGAATTGTGAAAATTACATTATGGGCAATTATTTTTTTATAGAAGTCACAAGGGGAACGAAAAGTAATGATTGTAATCCAGAGGAAGAGAAGAGGTGGAGAAGAGAGAGAAAGATGGTGGGTTTTTGCAGGGGTGGGAAGTGGGGAGAGGACCAGGTATATTTCAATTTTCTCAGACTTTATCCAAAGACTGCATGCAATAATATTTTTTCCTATCACAATCCAAGAGCAATATGCCAAAAGATGAAGTGAGTTGATCAGTGGGAGGGAAATGAAAGGAAAAGTCTTTGAGGCTGTCCTGATTTGTCCTTGTTGATGTTGTTTCTGCATTTTGCCAACACCAGATGGATATCGCAGCAAAGTAGGTGCCAATCAAGGTTTCCCTCAGACACACATGGAGATAGATACAGCATCAGAGAGCTCGGCGGTTTTGAGTCAGAAATATTCCTTTCCATCCTCTTTTATGTATTCAAACCGAGTAACACACACTTGAAACATCCACGATGGTCTGAACTCTGCAAGGTCCCACAGAGGAACATTTATGAAGCAGCTATTCTGGTTCAGGTGAGAGACTTCAGGGATAATATTACTGAGATTTCAGAGATTGTTTGTTGAAAATATGCTCACGTAACATATTATGAAGGAAGGCTGAGGGGATGGAAAGATAAATGACTACTTAAACACATCAAAGAACATAATGATGTTGAGGAACTTTTGAACAAACACTTTGGGAAAATAGGTATCTTGTTTTCCTAGACTTAACAAATTGGCACATCAAAAACACTGAAACAAATATGAATACTATATAATCCTACTCTCTGAAATTTAAGTCAAGGTTTTACAATTCTAATGAGCTTGAATAAACAAAAATCAGTATTTGTTCCAGCAACTTTTACTCTTTGACACAGCCTGAACTCTCTTAGGTAAGCGTTGCATTAATTTCTTTGAGCAGTCCTCAGGAATAGTTCTCCAGGCTTCTTGTAGGACATTCAAAGCTCTTCTTTGGATGTTAGCTGCCCTTTGTTCCATTCTTTGTCATCATGATCCCATACTACTTCAATAATGTTAAGGTTGAACTCTGTGGAGGCCAATCCACGACTAATTGTGTCCCATTGTGTCTTCCTATGCAGGTATGGTTTTCAACTAACATAAAAGCTCTTTGGGAATCACTTTGATTGCGCAAAAGTACTATTTTATGCATGTCAAAATGTATTATCTTTGACAGTTTTTGTAGATTCAAGTAACAAAATAGGAACAAACGATGCTCTGCCTCAAGATACAATTTAAAAGTGATTCTTTACTAAGTTGTCTGTTGTGTGGAAACAACACTGCTTCATCCCTCAAGTTAGGTGCCCTTTCTATACTTGAAGGACTCATAGGTCAGTGTTAAGTGGCTTAACAACAAAAAACATTCCTCTGAAAATGGTCACATACAAGCGCTGGGCTTAAAGTGACTCACAAAGCAGCCAATGTTCAAATACAAGCTTTGAAAGACCATCAGAAAACCTTAAGAACTATTTCTGAAGACCACTTGAGAAACTCCCCCCACCCCCTCAAAAACCCCAGAAAAGTCTGTCTCCTTGGAAGCAAAATAAAAAGAAAGACTCAAGACTTTTGCACAGCACTGTATATTTGGTTTGGTGTCTGCTCTGGCATACTACGACACATACCTGCCAACACCTCCGTCCTCTGGAAGAGGTTTTCAGTGTGGACCTCAACGGGATTTGGAGGTGAGCCGGGGGTGCTAGTCGTGCTAGTCCTCTGCGTGTCCTCTGTATCTGGCACTGGTGCCTGGGCGAAGAGAAGGTGGGGGAAGAGCCAAAAGAAAGTTGTTGTTTTTTTTTTAAAAAAAGAAGCTGAAAAATTAAGGGCAAGCTTATTTACTGCTAACTTTCACATTGCATCCTCCTATATTCCTCTTTTGCTACATATGTTTTTCTTGGCATGATGGCCAAATCCATTTGAGGTTTCATTCCCAGATGTAAAGAATATGGGGTTTTTTGGAACTTTTTTGTTTCCTGCTTTGAACTTTTCATACATGAAAAAGACTGATAAAAAGCTCAAACATGTCCAATAGTTTTTTATTATGAAATTATAGCCAGCACCCATTTAGCTTAGCTTCACATAAAGAATGGAAACAGCTGGAGGACCAAGCAAATTATTTTATCTTGCTTAAGAGAAAAACTGATAATTAAGGGTTTGTGTGTACAATTTCTGATTCCTTGAAACCTTACAGTGTTGGCAAAGCTTCTAGGAAAATGTACGATTTCAGAGGTAAGCACATGTTATTGTAGCGTCTGGTAATCAGTCTATGCTGTACATTAAGCTTCACTAACTAGCTGTTGCTTTAGTATTAGCTCAGACACATGAGAGGTCATCTAACTAATGTGTGCATTTTCCCACATAGTTAACTTTTAGAGGAAAAACTAATTTTTAGTACGGCTGTCTACTCAAAAATTGAGGCGGGGCTAAAATGTAATCTGGCCAGTGAAATCTAAAAATGCTGAATAAAGATGAAAATGTAACAAATCCAGATATTCCAAAGAGATTAGTGGAATCCCCTGGAAAAGTAGGCAACAAAAACTGAGCCAGTGACCCCAAGGTTTTTTTTTAAACATCTAGAAAACTAGGAAAACTATTTGGGCCCATGTACTTTTTCAAACAACAGTAAGAAGTGTGCAAGGTGCCAAAATGGAAGTGAGCCAGCGCGTTTGGCCTAAGAGGCACGGACAGTGGCAAGAGGGAAAAAATGGAACATGTCCAGGTAGGCTTAGGGAGTTGAGACCTTGACGACTAATCCCAAACAGATGTAGTATCCAGCATGTTACAGTAAGAGTGCAACACAGAAATGAAATCTAGGATGCTTCCAGAATATGTGCTTATGTCCAAGAGAGATGTAATCCTCCATAATTTGCAATGGGGCAAAAACAGTGAGATCTGACATGAGCACTTGATCTTTATCCTGAAAGCAACCTCGCAGCTCCTGGTATTATAGAGGATTTCATGGCATACTGGGTCAGCTAAAGACATACTGAGGCACTGTGTTACTCTCTGTTGAGTCACGACAGTTACAGATGAGCCACCGTGATTACAAATGACTGAGTCACAAAGTGGCATTATAAAATATAGCTGCTTAGAAAAAAAAAAAATTGAGCTCATAGCAAGAATTTTCCACCAGCAGCATCCCTGGTGGTGTTTCTATGTATCCCAACAGATACAAACACTTAAGACATTTAATCATTTAATGTCTCCTTGAAGGAATAGCTCATTTTTAGGGCTATAATCTTTTCTGCTTCCTTGCAAGTACTTGAGGAGCATGTCTTGAAGCTATAATTAAACACCCAAACGGCATTTAGCTTAGCAAAGTGAGTTAAAACAATGGGAGTAGTAAATGACACTTATATAACACCTTTCCACTCAACTTTGAACACTCAAAGTCTCATTCACCCCACCATACACACTTTCATAGAATGCTCTTATCTACACCTAAGCACTTCTATCTAACACTCACACACATACTCACACTCTAATGTTGCATTGGGGGCAACTCGGGATTCAGTTGCACAAGGATACTTCAAAACATGGATCGTTGGAGCTGGGAAGCGATCCACTGAGCCTCTGATTGGTATACGGCCCACCTTTCCACCTATACCACAGCTGCCAATCCCCCCCACTTTGAGGCCAACTGCAACATCATCGTCTAAACTCTTGTCTGGTGCTATAAAAGTTCTATGGCACAGACATAAGTGACATCTTACCTTTGTTGTGAATGGTTTCCTTGGTATGCTCTTCCCGGATTTTTCTCTAACCGGGTCTGTGTCCATTCTCGGGGTGAAATCTTTTGTGGAATCCTGGGTAGGTTGTCCCACACTGGGCTCGATATAAACCATAGTGACAGTCACTGATTCCTCTATCGCTTCTTCACCACCACCTAGAAGAAACACGCATATCTGGTCAGTGTAATTCCTGCTGCATCCTTAATGGGAAGTTAGTTTCACTGGATGTTATAATACAGAATAAAATGTAAAGATTATGATATGTGGGTGCAAAGAGGTAAAATATGGATTTACATTATATCAGTATGTCTGGAATTACACACTTTGTCTTGCTTAATTTCACACAGGTGGAATTCATTTTAATGTATTTGCAGTTTTAATCTCCAATAGAATATAGAGTGGCAGAGCAGAATAATAGGATATACACTCTGTACAGTATTGAATGGGTTATTGATCACAGTCTGCGCTCCTTTTACCTACTCTGACCTTTTCTCTGTGGATTTATACAACTCTCTTCGAAAATAGAGTTACTTTTGACCAAGGAATGAGTGTTATAAAGGTGCTTAAGGCGAGCAGAGCAAAGAACTAATAAAAAAGAAACGTAAAATTTGCACACTTGCCCACAGCAGTCTCAGTGACAAGGCAATCTTAATTTAAAATCGAGTGAGAGAGAGGCAGCGAACAAAGAATAGACAAAGGCGAGAAAGGAAGGTGATTAAGGAAAGAGAAGAGGGGGGAAGAAATTATGACACAGCTCAAGTCTGCTGGTTAATAAAAAAAACTAACAAAACAACTCAGAGCTCATAAAAGTTACAAGCAGTGGACGGGAGAATGGATGTCATCATGCCTCTGAGAGATTACTTGCTAAGACTGTAAGTGAGCGTCTTCACCCAACTCCGTCAGCATGTGCGATAATGTCTTACCTGAGCCAGACCCTGAGTTAAAGTCATCATCATCTTCAGGGTAGTAACCTCCTGAGCCTGTGTCATCCAGGTATAAGTCATCAGCCTGTGAGGGAATCTTGGGTGCTTGTGCTATCTGTAAAATAACAAGATAACAAGGAGTTGAAGACTCATGCGACTTTTTTATACATCCGATTTACTGCTGACATGCAGGAGTTTCACATAATCACGTATCCTGTTTTCACACATTCACAAGCTTAAATCAAAATCTAGTGTCCAGCCTTTTTATTTTTGTACCGTTTAAATCATTAGTAACTCTGCTTTTAGCACACTTTAGCTGTTTACTGTTTTAAATGCCAGAAATAAACACCTCCTTTGTACTCAAAACTGCTATCAGTGAAATTTCTGAAGAAGGAAATACAAAGACTAAAATAATAGGTTGCAGTCTTCACTGCGAATTAGGAATTCTCAACATATTAAACACAGCATATGCATAAAATACATTAACATATCACCCTTTGTTTAAGCTGAAGCAGCCAAGATTTACACTACCTTTAACGTGATAACATTGTCACAAAATTAGAGCCCAGCCAGTAAACAATTTTTAAGATTGATACCTTTTTATTTTTGTTTTATTTCTTTCCAACATACGAAACAAAAAGATTTCCCCAACATCTGTAGTTATACAAATCTTATATGTAGTTATTAATTTACTTGTTACTAGGGCTGCCACGATTTGTCGACTAGTCACGATTACGTCGACTATCAAAATCGTCGACGACTGATTTAATAGTCGACGTGTCGTTTGAAGCTTTGTAAGATCGCAAAAGACGCAGAAGTAGCAGGATTTAAGAGTGTAATAACGGACTGAAACAGAAGATGGCAGCACTGCATGTACAAGGATGCCAGCTGCCGTTAAACCCCGAAGAAGAAGAAGCAGCTGTGTCCCAGAATTCATAGCGCGGCCCAGCTTAGTTTCCAACAATGGCGGTAGCTAGTTAGTTTTAATATTACTCTTATTATTCTTTCTGGGTCACAAAATAAACGTTTAACATATTTTCAGGCGAGAATGTAGCTGTGTAAACCTCAAATATCGGCTCAGTTTATCAGGACACCACATATTTTCAAAAGCGCTCCGACGTTTTCGGAGACGTCTGTTACCCACTAGCTCGATAGCTAGCCGGGGGCTAGGTCACTAGCGCCGTGAGAACGCGGACTCCCGGCAAATTGTTTTCAAACCCACCGCCGTCTTTCGCGACTCAGGTTAAATATATATGAGTCACTTAGATAAATTAAAAATGTTGTTGTTTGGCTTTTTTTTTTTTTTTTTTTTAGTATTTTATTTGTTCCTGAGTAAATCGGTTTGGCTGAGATTAAAGTTATAGTTTTTACACAGCTGAATAAACGTAAAGCAGACAGCTGATTATCAGAAGTGTGAGATGCTGGAGAATATACTCCGGTGTCCTGTTATATTTTAGATAGCAAGGAGTTTATTAAACTTTACCGAAACAATCTGCAAATTTCATTAAAATTGAATAAACTATCATCTTGTCTTTATTTTTAGTTAGCACCTTAAAAGCTTAAAGCTGTAAGCTAATGATAGTTATATAAGAGCAGATGCTGCTGGTGCAATAAGCTGTAGTTTTATGTCCAGTGGATGATGATCTGATTAGTCGACTAATCGCATAAATAATCGGTGACTAGTCGACTATCAAAATAATCGTTTGTGGCAGCCCTACTTGTTACCAATCTGCTCATCATAAATGCTGATACAGATCAATCATAACTGTACAGACTGGCATCGGCATCACTAGAACTAAACTGCTGGAGTAGATGACACCTGTTCTTTTTTTTTTTTACTTCAATGAAGCACAGATGACTAACCAGTCAGAACATGTAGCTTCTCTCTCAGCATCATCGCCTAGACAACAGCCCAGTGTAGTGGGAATGTTTGTGTTCTGGCTTAATGGAGTGATTGGCTAAAAAGAACACGGTCTGACAGTGAATGTGTGTTTAGAAAGCACCTCCTGACGTGCTGTGTAAGTTGAAATTCTAACAGGAAATAAGATAAGAAAAGAGATTTTCCAGCACCAGGTGGACATTGGGAAAAATATCAGTAAGTGAGTATGTTAGACGCTGCTATGTACATGTTGTGTTGAGTGTGTGTGACTGGACTAGCTATAAATGTGTCCATGGCAACATGTATTAAAGTCCCATTCGCCAATCTGTGTTTGGCTGTCCTGCCCCTTCTTATAACAATAGCCCTGCTTTCAAAAGACCCCCCTATACATAGTTGCTGTGCATCTGTGTGTTTTGTACCATTTAGCTGGTTGCTACAGCTCCACGTCTGCCCTGAAGATATTTTCATGATTATAAAAGGGGGGGAAAACAGGTTAGACTGCAGGAAATCAATTGGCTTGTCTCGAAGTCTGTTATTTTATTTCTTTTTAGGAAAATTGGCCAAAACCTCTCATTTATACCAGTTTTACATGTTCCGTGTTTGAACACAGCTTGTTTGAGTTGCTTGTTTTGGCTGCTCAGAAGTCAAAAATGCAAAGTATTTATCTTGTAGTGACATAAAACACTTTAAAAGCAACAAACATTCAAGCATGACATTTTGGCTTATTAAACGCTCTTACTTCTATGAATTAAAGGAAGCAGAGGAGACAGGAAAAGTTTTCCTTTCAGTTGCATTCCTGATGTTTCTCGGCATTTCCAATTACACTAAGCATTCTAACACGAGCGTTGTCTGCATTGCTTTTAAGTCATTGTGTGCACATATGCGTTTGGCCTTTCTTTCACGACTCCACACAGTCACTCTCCATAACAAAAGAGGCAGGGACTACACAGCAGTGTGAAAGAGGATAAAGGAAGACAGAAGGGAGATGAAACAGAACAATACGTTTATCCATCTCTCCTCTCACAACTGACTTGTGGAAAAAAGGCCTTTCACCAGTGAACCACCTGATCAAAGAGCGAATTTGTTCAAAGCAACTTTATCTTAACCTTTCTCTCCTCCAAACAGCCCCCTCCCCCACGGGTCTATAGGCCTTTATGCACTGGAGATATAGGCACAATAGACCGAAAGGAGGTAGGCCACAGATTAAATAGTGACAAAGACCACTAACGAGATTGAGGCCACACACACACACACATGCATAAGTATACATGTTTTACAAATGTATGCAAGCATTCATAAATATTAATTAAATACACATAAGACACATATTAGAGTGAGCAATTGAGCACATCACATTGTTAAACACTTGAATGAATAAAACAAAAAATGATATACATTTTAGTAGCTAAATATAGTTTTTTTTTTAAATCTTGGGGTATAATTGTTGTTATATATTTTGTGATAGTATACTATATACACGGTAAAATCATTTTTTGTGAAGAATTTCAGCTTACGGTGGTTGCAACAAGGCTACATCAAACTGTAATGACACTCACATCTCTCGAAAGCAGACAGGAAAATCTCTCGAGATTTTCAGACATGTAGAGACTTTTTTTCCCTTTTATATTTCAGACATGTAGGTACAAAACTGTGTGAACAAAGCTTTTGGATTAGAGTGGATCAACTGTGCAAGCTTCACTGCAACACAAAATCAGTGCAGATCGGAGAGGACGAAAAGGTCTGACCTCGATAAACTTCAGCGACTCTGACACTCAGGGAGACAAAGAAACTAAAAAGCATGCGTTCTTGTGAGTCTACACAATATAAACTTGATAAAGCTGACTTTATCACTAACACAGAAAAGTGTGTGCACAGACACAACAGGCCTGATAAACGTTGCTCTCTTTCTCTTTATCAATCCAGTGACATTTACAGTTTGTTTTCTGCTTTTAGCCCTTATCACAGGCTTTATGCCGGCCCAGACATCAATCTGCCACCAGCTAAAGCAGGACACACACCAAAAACTAGCTACCAAACAGATTTGCAGAAGCCCACTTTTTTTTTTTTATTACATTGCTTCACTGTTGTGTTGCTGGTCTAGTCTAAGCAACAGTTACCTAAAAAGTCCCATAGTGCTGCAAAAAGGATTGAGTGTACGAAGGGGGTAGTGATAAGGATCTAATAGGAACTATCCAACTTAGCAACTTTTAGCAACAATTTCATAAAGCCATCCATTACACAGCAAAAGATCAATTTAAAGATTACTTCTTATAAACCCAGAAACCAATATACTGTCCTTTTGCTCAAAAAGTACCGATTAAATCAGAAAAATTGGAAATAAGTAAGAATAAGAAATAAGAAATCCGAAGACTAATGTAAAATTTCAGTGAAAAGAAAAAATTAGACCAGCAGTAATTCAGTCTATAATCCAAAGCAATATCAGTATACTCTTTTCACAGGGTGCTATTTACTCTGCTTGGTGTTAATAGAAGTACTGAACACCTGCCTTCTTCGGGTACAGTCGCGTGCAAAAGTCTTGAGCGACCCTCGTTTCTTTATATTTTGCTTCCAAGGAGCCTGAAGTTCTTGTCATTTTTCAAAGTGGTCCTGAGCAACAGGTCTCCAGGCTTTCTGGAGGTCTTGCAGATATTTTCTTTGGACATTTGCTGCTTTTTCACTCCTTTTTCAGAATGTTTATTTATGTATTTTTATAAACCACTTTTTTTTGTTTATGGAATGGACCAGTGTTAAGTCTACACATAGCAGACAACTTGGCAAAGAACCAACAAATCGCATAAACACACTGTTCTCATTTCTTTAGCTGAATCTACAAATAAGGGTAACACAGTTTGATGGGCATAATTCTTTTTTTTGTACAATGGGGTTTTTTCCAAAGCACTATTAGCTAAAAAAGGGGTCATTTTGGAGCACGGTATGCTTGACAGAGAATGGAACTGAAGGCAGCCAACATCCAAAGAAGAGCTCTCAATGTCCTTCAAGAAACTTGGAGAACTCAGTTAGATTGTGTTGAAGAATAAATGTGTTTGAACAAAATACTCACATTTAAGCTTGTTGGAATTGCACAAACTCTTTTTTGTGTCAATAAAATGTTTCAATAAATCACTGCATCTGTTTCCCATTTTCCTAGCAAAAAATAAAGGAATAAAGGGTGGCTCTTGAAGGCTTTTGCATAGCAATTTATCTGTAATCAAAGTATACCCAGGCTCCAGCAGTCATCCTTACTCTGCTCTATTAACAATGACAATAGCATGTTCATTCTCTGCAATGAACCTATGCCCTGATATGAGCCTGGTTCAATTTTTGATGTATGGCCATGCAACGTCGTGTGATAGTATAGTGCAAAAGGTCTGTCTGAGTCTCACTGCAGCAGCAAGTCAAATTGGTGTTAGTGGAGGCGATGCCTTGTACTTTAATCCAGACCATGCCCACACTGACATTACTAATCTTTTGAACTTTACAACGAGAATATTTACTTTTCTGAGAACCATAATCTTTCCGTTACAAATAAAAAGTTGGCCTTGTAAGAAAGAAGTATTCAGTTATACATTCCTTGTTGCATGGTGTAGTATAACCAGTACCCTGTGAAGGTTGGCACTGCCACTAAAGTAAACAGTTGTGGCTTCAGAGGTTGCTGTTCATCAAGAGTTATAAAATACTTGACCCTTTACACCAACCAAATGTAGGTTCAATACCAAACCATAGAGCTGCTGGCTTTTTGTCTTATTCATTTGAGAGAAAATCTGCTCTGTCACGGCCTTGATAGAACTATCCAAACCTTTTTATCATCACAGTGAATAACTAGAGTCTTGTGCCTTCCCATAAACGGGGACACACAAGGGCACTGTCTGTAGACAGACAGACACACACACACACACACACACACACACACAGAATCTCATTTGGACACCTTAACAAGCAGATCCTACACAGTCTGACCAAGCTCACAGACAGTGAAAGGCAAAGAGATAAAGGGATCGACAAAAACAGAGCAAATGAAGGCAAGCAAAAAGGAAGGCGAGCTGCTGTAATGAGGTAGTGGCTTGCAATGTATGCTCTATTAGTTGTTAAGAGCTGCTGTATCTGGCACCTCTGCCTGATAATGAACTAATAGGCCAGCAGGAGGTCTGTCCAGCTGCATTTTCCTGCCACTCTGTCTGGTTAACCTATACATCCAACGACTGCATGAAGATCTTGAGACTAGGATTGTGCAAAACAGATGACAGAGAAGGAGGGCAATGACAGAGGAGAGTGATGATAAAAGAGAGGGTAGTGGTGGACAAATGAGGGAGAGGATGAGAAAAGAGAGAGGGAGGCAAGGGGGCAATAAGCCACTGCTGAAGAGAAGTTTGTAGCCTCAGGATGCCCTGCTAAAAGCTCGTCAAAAATTGCTAAGTCCATGTCTAGCAGGGTTTTTAAGGCATATTTGCACCTCTCTTTTTCTATAAGAGACGGGACAGTAAGAATTAGAGGATACATGGGTGAAATGGAGCCATCTCGTCTGTGCCTGGGTCCTCACTTTCTACTGTTGACACACTGCTCTCTCCCCAAACACAACAAATATTAGCTCAACGTCAATTCAGGCCAGGGGAAATATTGTTCCTCAAAGGAATGCAGACACTCACACAAGCATATGCGTGTCCATGAAAGAGCCCATGGGACACACGCATGTGCCAACACAGGAACACACACACACACACACATCTTGAAGGCGCGAGACGAATACACAGACACACACATCATAACACCAACTTCAGAGAGAGGAAAATGTGGAAAACAAGTGCACAGGGGCCAGCAGACAGACAGCGTCTCAGATCTTTCCTCGCTGGTCTGACACTTTCTCTGGTTCTTAACAATTTTTTAAGTATACCACAGAACTGCAAGGTGCCTGCAAAAGAACTACCAAAGAGAGGGGAAAAAAACTCTGCTTTTCAAGCACTGTCGTTGTGCTTCACATCTTTGTGCTTTACAGGAGTACCTTCTCAATATTTAATCAGAATGTCTAGAGTATATGCACTTACACTAGCCACTTTCAGATATTCCTTCAGCTTAATACATTTCCTTTCTTTTATTAGACATTGTTTCAGGGAGCAAATTTACACTGGTGAAGCGCGCTACATCATATTAATGATTTATTATTGGACAAATTTAAATGTTAAGTGGCTCTTAAAGGTTTGCTGTGTTTCAGAGTTGGAGGATGTGGGGAAATGCACCGACAATAACTTGATAATTATCTGAGACTGGCAATCCTAATGCCGTACTTTGTTAGCATGCAGTTGCAAGACATTATGGTACTTAGTTGTCATCTAGGCTGCATGGAGATGCTTCACTTTTTGACATCTTTCTAGCAAAATAGCTGCAAATTAGAAACCTGCCATGTGCCGTCTTGTGCCACAGAGCTGAGACGTAATAAGATTCATCATCTTTGCCTGAGAATAACTTGTATGTATCTATATTATTTATTATATTTATAAGTTGTATTACCATTCTTTAGTTCATAGGGTGTTTGTGAGGTAATGCACATGTCACAGAAATTTTAAAAAAAGAGGAAAAAGGAAAGAAAAGATGTGAGCATTCAAGATGTTGCTTTCCACAGCAAGGGTTTAGGCTTTGAAGCACTTAGACATGCTAGACTGAAATGTTAAAACACACTTCTTTGCTTTCTTGTGGACAGCTACATGAGAAGAGTAATGCCATTCTTATTTATTCTGCAGTGAAAGCAGGGGATGAAAAAAATATGTGATTTAAAGGGAAAAAAAGGGTTTAAAATAGGAAAAACAACATCTACCAGTAACTTTAAGGATGTATAGGCTGCACTCATGAAAACTATTGTTCTATGTAGCCTTAAGTCCTAATTTACTACATGATTACTGAAATATCTCTTAAGTTTTGTAACATCAACATTCTTCATGTGTATCCTGTATTAGCTTTACTCTATGGAGCGCGCTGTCGGCTTGGTTCTGTCCTGGAAGTCAATAATACGCAAAGGGCAGGTGTGTGTAAGAAAGACAGTGAAATAAATAGTGTGTTAATCCCTAATTAACAAAGTAAAGATGGCAGATTGGCCTGCTGGACTTTACTTTATCTGTTCTACTTGGCCTGCTGTAGTTCAATAGAGGAGGTCAATATAGCAAGACAGTCTGCTGAGCAGCACCCGTGCTCTGCCCTGTTTCACCCTCCTGTCGACAAACCAAGCCCACTCTCTTTTTCTCCCACTGCCTCCTTCATATCCTGGACTTCATCACAGCAGACAGGACAAAAACAGCAGAAATAAGGAGGGGATGCAAGCTGAGAGGAGCACACGAGACGGTCCTCCTGCACCCTTAGGCAGAAGAAGAGGAAGAGGCAAAGATTCGCTTAGTGGAGGCATTATTTCCAATGTCAAGAAGTCTGAGTAATAGTCCTGGGACCTGTTGCATCAGCTTAAATCCTTAAAATTAAGGATAAATCCACTTTAATTGAGGGCAGTTAAGTAGTTAGTTTCACAATAACAAATAAATCACCCGTAATCAAAAGACTGTTGCAGAAAGGGATGATTTTATCTGCATAGAGCAAAGTATTATAGCGAGAATTATTAGAATAACGCAATAAAGGAAACTAGTATCTAAAAATTCTGTAATTAAAAATCCAGCAGTTGGTTACCATCTCAATTCTATTTAGTAAGGTCATGATATCTGAATCACACTTAATTAATCCTTCACAAATAATAATCGTCAGTCCTTTCAGAAACAGCCGCAAGATTTTGCTACAATTAAAAAGCAGCACGATTCACAGCAAAACTCAACTAGCCATTTGATTAGGCACACCCATTCATCTGGTTGTTAACACAAATATCTAAGCAGCCAATCATGCACCAACTTAATGCAAGATGACCTGATAGAGTTCAAACCGAGCATCAAAATGAGAAAGAAATGTGATCTAAGTGTTGTTTTCCTCACTTAAACATCTCTAGGGTTTACACAAAGAAAAGCAGTTTTGATGTTTTTGGCATCAGAGGTCAGAGGAAAATGGCCAGACTGCTTCAAGCTGATAGGAAGGAAACAGGAAGTTAAGTAGCCACTCATTGCAACCAAGCTATGCAGAAGATCTGAATGCACAACACATCAAAACCTTGGAGCAGATGAGCTACAGCAGCAAAACACCAACCTGCCTTGTATCAGTGTTTCAGGCTATTGGTGGAGGGGGTATGATGGTGTGGGGGACAATTTCTTGGCAGTTCTTCCAGTAGGATAATGCACCATGTCATTAAGCACAAATGATCTCAAACTGGTTTCTTCAACACAACTGTTCATTCGCTGTACTGAAATGGACTCCACAGTCACCAGATCTCATTCCAATAGCGCTGACAAATATGCAGCGACTGCACAGTGCCATCACGTCAATAAGGAATAAAATCTCTGGAATGTGTCCAGCACCTTGTTGAATCATTGCCACGAAGAATGGAGGCAGTTCTGAAGGCAAAGGGGGGGGGAGAGGAAGAGAGCAATAACATCAACTTTTCCTTCAGGACAATCTTTTATGAGGCATGATTTATATCTGCTTTGTGAATTTCCGCAGCAGAGGCTGAAATTGTGTTTGCCGTTTTCAGCTAACTGCAGGAGTATTTCCTCTGAGTTTATTAAATACTTGCAACCCCATAGGGTTTCCTATAGGATGTGCATCCTGGAAATAAGAAAGCTGAGCCTGTTTATAGAGGTAACAACAGTTACCGTAACAATACTTACAAGAGTAAAGAACAATCTGTACTGTTCTACCTCGGGCAGGTGGGCTGTCGCACACAGACTCAGTCTTACAGTAAAATCAATTTTTAGACAGCAGCCGGTCTCAGATTGAGTCCTGAACTTTGCCACAGCTGTTAGATCATGTTTTGTGTCATAGTGTTAGCAGAAATCTGAACCCTTTACTAACGCCGAGCATATTTTTCTGGTCTAGATTAGTTTTTGTTTTTTTCCTTTTTCTTCCTTAAATAGAAAAATAATTATTTGCTGTACTGCTTAAATCACTACCTGTGTGCATATGTGTTTCTAAAATAGCTGCTGTGACCTCTCTAATCATTAAAGTAACCACCAATTTATAGCAACAGGCAGCCTAGTTACGATTAATAACCAGGCTGCTCGTTGCTATGATAATTTATCTAACTACAGTGAGGGACATTTTATAATACCTTGAAGCAGTGAGATAAATTATTACACACTGGCAGAACTTTTAGTGTAGAGGAAATCAGAAAAAAACAACAACACACAAAATGCAGCTTTAGTGTGATAACTAGCAATAAATTATTATGCTTATTTATTCTTTTTTAACCTCAAATACACCTCTCACCTCTACCACCAGTTACCTTGAGCTACTGTTTCAAATACTCAAAGCAAATGATATATGTTCCCCCAATAGCGCAACACATCCAAACATCACACTGGTCCCACAAACACCTGCTGAAGGTTTAACAAGCTGACAGCAAAGATGGACAGAAAACGGGTCTCTGTGAGTCATGTATGTGGGCGGTGAGCATTGTTTGGAAAATGTAAATAGGAAGAAGAGGCAGTAACAGCCACCCACAGGACTGCCAGTGAGGATGTCCAACTGTAACTCTAACACTGACTGGTCAAAAAAGGTTAAGAGTGTGTGTGTGTGTGCGCACATGTGCGTGGGGGGGGTGGCATGTGTCTGTCTGCCTGCCTGCCTTTGTGCTCTTTTGAACCCACTCTAACTTTTATTGCCCTCCCAGGGATCATAATAAGGAACTAATTGATAGTCTTTGAGCTGTGGGCTGAGGAGAGGGGGAGTTCCTGCAGGAAGTCAACACAAATCAAACTCTCTCTGAGCCCTAAAGGTCTGGAGCTATTCCAGCTGAGTTGCGGTGGGTTACAGTCACTGTGAGCATGTGTGTGAGAGCATGTGTGGGTGGGAGTGAGGCCGACAGAGAGGAAATAAGAAAGAGAGCAACAGTCTGGAGTTGACATTTATGGAGTTTTTGCATCAACTTCTCTATGAGTTGCCTCATCACGTAATGACATAAGCATCCACTTTTGATCTAGTAACTGAAGATTACAGTTGTATGAGGTATGAGAGACATCAAAATGCTGCCTATATTGCCATTTTGACCTTTAAATTGCTCAAAATTATTCCTTCCAATGTGAGTAGAATATTTAAGAGATTTTTTTTGGTAAGCAGAAAATAAATTTGATGAATTTGACATCTCGGAAAAAATACTTGTTGCTGTACCCAACCCCCTCCCTCCCTCCCTCCCCTGCATTTAAGTGTCTCACTGCCCCTGAAGGATGAGATCACATTGCCCTTGTAGGTGAAAGGCTCCCACCCTCAACAACCTGAGCACAAGGACAGCATGTGGGTGCATTGGGCTCAGATTCACATCGTCTCCCATTCCAAAACAAACAACTGTCTGACACAGAAAGGCATACAGTACATTCCATGGGGCTCAAGCCCCGCCTCCCCCCCGCCCCCATAAGACGGGTGGCTGGAGCGAGAATGGTTTCCAAGTCAAGCTACCAGGGATGTTCGCTCTATGATGCACTGTGGGAAAGATCATGGCCTTCCAACAACTACAACCCACTGCTAAATGCAATTAAAAGATTTTTATTTTATTTTATTCTACTGCTGACCAAATCATAGCATAACGACAAACACCAAAGAATAACTGTTGCTAACACAGACTTCTTTGCCCAAAGAATTGCTCATTTCTTTGCACCAGAGACTCAAAAACATTTGACATCTCATTAATGAATCACACATTTGCAATGCATGAAATAATCATTCATCACAATACAAGTTTGTAATGTTTGAAAAGATTTTTTACTTGCTTAGTTTTTCAAGTGAGTACAGACCTGTGTGTAAGAACTCAAGAGGTATCCTTACTAAGTGGGCTTGAATATCTTCAAAAGCTATTCTGTGATGTTCAGGATGAGAGGCTCAAAGGGTTGCAAAGAATATGAGCTGCCCTTCCACTCTTCATACTGTACCCTTTCTTGCATACTACCATTAAAAAGGATGAGCGCAGCCTTCTACAACTTTATGTCCCTATAAAAGATTAAGGAAATGGCTCTGAAGTGCGGAACAATCGAGCGAGGCAGTCCCTTATGCGAGTGCTGCTGCTCCATGCAGGTGTCGCCTGACTTCCTCAGCCTCTGCTGCTCAGCAAACACACTGATTTCTGAAATACGACAGATCAGCTACTGTAACTCTTCGCTGCACAGTGAGAACATTTTCTGCCTACAGAGAGGGTATCTGAGATTAAAACTACCTGCTTTTGGAGGGATTTTTGTTGACGAACAGGATGTGAAATGTTGAATTAGGTGATTTTTATGGACATGCTAGTGACGTGTATGTCAAAGTCCAGCGAAAGAGCTTATACCTTACTGTAGAATTATATACGGACATTACTGTTACCAAGAAAATGAAACCTAGTGATGATGGCAACATACACTGTGTGGTATTTTTAGCGTAAAACTTAAAATCTATTGACTGGAATATCATTAGAATTTGTAGGTGAAAAACATCAGTGATCATGTCCCCAGAAAGCATCATCATCAGCTCAAAAATTACTTTTTTCACTTTCGTTTGAGGCCTCTTAATATGCTAAACTAAACTGATGACACCAGCTACTCATTAGCATCATGTCAGTTGTATGCCTGTTGCCTTTTGTATGCCGTTTATTTTAGCTAGAGCCACCATCTTGCCTAACTGAAGCCTTGAAGGGCTGCCATGTTTCTTCGAGAACAAACAAAAGCGAGTCAAAGTTCATTCTGACAACTCCCACTAACAATGAACACCTTCTGGCAGCAGGGATTTAATTGCTACTTTCAAACACAGCTGCCAGAGTTTATTACTCTAGCTCGTACCATGCAAACTGCACACGTGGGCTCCTACCTACAATAACATGCTGCTTTTGAACCAAAGCCACATGCACCTCTGTTTGGAGTGAGTCTGATTTCCTACCCAGTATTGCTTCCCAACAGGAAGAAAGTCAATTTCATAGTCTCCTCCCCCCCAAAAAAGATGAAAGAACCCCACCACTAATATGAAACACAGTCCAATCCCCTAAAATTGTAAAAAGTAAGAAATCAGCGTATTTTAAAAAGTGACTGCTCACTGAAGTGTTGCAATTATGGGTCTCTGTGGCTGCATCAGTGTAAGAATATTGATTCTCTCACGTGCTGTGCACACATTACAGCCGAGTTACTTCATCTCAGACCGCTAAATATTTCAGCACTGTAATTAAAGGCTGTCTGATCCTGTCAACTGGCTTCTCTTGGAGCGCTGATCACATTTAATGTAAAGTTAATGTAAACCTTCTCACTGTGAAATTTGCCCCTCTGCGCTTTCCACAACTTATAATGAGGGGAACAATGTGGAGCTCATGTGGCTTCAACATGGCTCTATTTAGAAATACCTCAGTGCTGTGGTATCCACGCTCATGGACCATAACTGGCTTTTTTTTTTTTTCTTCTTCACTGCCTTTTGGACAAGAAGGAGCTTTGCAGATTCCCAGGCCGAGTGAGCACTGCTGCTCTCCCTTGACTGAATCACTCCTTTTCTACTATAACTCCCATGCTTATATGGCCACCGGGTGGGAATTGGGGAAAATTCTCCACTCCGGTAAATGGCCTCTGATATGCACGGGAAAGTCTAGATTCTTTGTCAACTATGAAACTCTACACACTGGAAAATGAGTTTTACCTTCTAGTCATCTCTTGTGCAGAGAAACGGTGAAACTGTAAGATTTGTTTCGGCAGAACAGCCCTGCTCCCTTCAGACTGGAGAGAAATATGAAGCTTCAGAAATAATCTTGCGTTCAGCAGCGAAAAGAGCAAATGGAGTAAGCGAGGGTATTTTAAGTGCATTATATAAAACAGGTTTCATATTCTCTATCTGAAAGATAGTACCCCAAAAACCACTAATCAGCACCATGTGAACAATCCGGAGTTTCTCCATTTAGCTGGAAGTGATTGCACAGCTCATAACATGAACACCACATATCAGAGGCTCAAGCCACTTAAAGGCTCTTAAAATGGAGCTGAGCCATGTGTACACAACGGTGAACTGCTGTAAGAGAGACTCGACGTGTTTAACAAGAGTAGAAAATAAAGTTTTACCAACACTTCAACCGTCTACTGAAAGGGAAGACGATTACTTGGTCAGTCTGATTTTTAAGCTGTTCATATTCCAAAACTACTCACTTATAAACTAAATGGGGCAGATTAGCTTCCTCTGTTAAGTTTTAAAGCATCCTTACGTCACATAACTAATCTTCTAATTGATCGAGATGCGCCCACAATGGCTGTTTTGGCTTTAATACCATGATATTTTTTTAGTTCTCTTCCTTCATTTTGTGGTAGTCAGTTGCTTTTTTCAGCTGTAATCCAAGGACTTTAAAGGACCAAAACTGTAGGCTTGTATGACTGTCCCTCAGAGCAGACTGCAGGACTGAAGAAGAAGAAAAAAAATCCCCAGGTAAAAGCAATAGCGTCAGTCATTAACAGAAACACACAGATCCACTAAGCGAGAGGAATCATTTTACTGAAGTAGTTTCTACATTTACTTAATGGACACCTTTGGCTTTTGGGTCAACCTTTCAAAATAACCTAAGCCTGCAGTATATCCTGGGGAGAAGCATAAGCATTATGACAAAACCCTATTGTCTCTGAAAGGTCTCAGTAACTCTCTTCTATTCACTCGCTCCCAAAACAACATGAAACTTATCCGGCACCAGGGCCCTGTATCGGTGCAGTCTTTCACCTGCACCGCATTAATTCTCACTTAGCTTAACTTTTAGGGCACAGGTGCACACTATATGAGACATAAGCCTTTTGTCTATGCATGAGCAGGAAATTAATAGTTATGTTGCTAACTTGGCGTGTGTTCTCCCTGGAGCTGCAGTGCATATTAGAGGAAGTACAATATAGAACATGCATAACTCTTCCCCCCCTCCTCATTTCCTGTAAAAGCTCCCATCTTTCAGCTGTGGTATGTAATGCTCACCTCAGTGGGCAGGAACATGTGCGTACATTCACCCCTACTTAAGCACACACAGTTTTTAACTACCTCTCTATGTCAAAAGATTTCCTGCTCTCTTGATGCAGGCATACGTGCTGTGGTTGAGTACCATGCGGTCCTGAACTGAAGCAGTTCTGTGTTCGGATGCTGTCAGCAGCCAAGAGACAACACGGTGGGAAAGCTGGGAAAGAGGAATACTTACAGACTGTGCCAACACCATCTGTAAAGGAAAGCAAGACTGAAAACAGGTCTCTCTTTATCACATGTCTTTGGATTAGCCTGTTCAGAGGACAGGCTGGACGGTGGAAAATATTTTCACAATTATTTTTGGACTTCATGTGCTTCATGTGATGTGTTGCATACACTGTCAGAATAATGAATAGTATTATCTTCCTTCATCAGCGAGAACACACCAAATTCTTATTAGTGCATGAACAAGTAGTTCATTACTTGATTAGCTGCTTGACATGAAATGTTTCATCAACTGACTAATAATTTCAGAAGAAAAAAAAGTGCATCAATCTCTCAAATGTGAGAACTTGCTGCTTACTGTGTGGTTTCTATCACTCCAAATTAAATATGGCTGGATACTGGAATTTTGATTAGGAAAACATGACAATTAAAGACAGCTCACTGCACTGTTGTAAACATAAATTTCTATGAACATGGCCTGAAATTAATATTTTGAAAGTGGTGGGGAATTTCCCCTTTAAACGCTTCTCAGAGCAGGGATTTATACACCTTGGAGCAGGCGGGTCAAGACCGGTCCTAGCCTGCTACGTCAGGGTGGGTAGCTAGAAATAATAGGTGGGAAATTTGGGACCACCTAGTTAATACATAAATACATGCACACATGTATAAATACACACAGAGGCAGGTTCTCACTGTGTATGTCAAAATACTTAACACTGCTATCAATCAATGTCCCTTACAGTTGTAAAAGCGAGAGGGAATAAAAATCAACAGTTAAATATTAACATCCACTAAAAGCTATAAATGCCTCAGCCTCTAGATCATATCTAAATAAAAGCATCTATCCAGAGGAAAAAAAAATGTTTTTTTTAACGTTAGGTTTCTCATTCAATCGAGTCCTACAGTAAAAGTACAAAACATCACACACATATAACTGAATTAGTCAGGCCCCTCCAGCCATCAGAAACAATCGTTGTTGGGGTTTTTTCCACAGAACATGGTGAGACACCTCAGTGATGATCTATTACTGAGAGGAAATTTAGACTTTATGGTGGAGAACAAAAAACAAGATAGCCAACAGAGTTCCTCATCTAGACAAATTACACCAAATTAAAAAAATTTTTTGCCCCCATGCAGGGTAAGCATGAGTAAATATCTCAACGCTTTAACACACCGTTCTGCTTCATCTTAGTGATGTTTTACGATCCTGATAACAGAAATATATACAGAAGGTGATGTTAACATATCGCTTCTGATAGAGGTCCATGTTTGCATGCCTTCAAGTGTGCATTATCACAGCTAGATTTACACAAGTTGCTTAAATTATACACAATAACTGCAATCTTTCGCTGAAACTCAAGCAGTGTGATATTCACTGACTACACAATTACACAAATAACAGACATTTAAATCAATACTAAAAGTAGCTAATTGCAGCATCCCTTTTCATATTGAGAGTAGTATTAGAGACTAAGATGTTTTTTAAGCATCATTGCTGATTTTGTTATCACCCTGTACTAAATGATTGGGTGGATAAATAAAAGTGTAGCTATAGCTATGAAGAAAATTCTGTAGAAACCCCACCTCTTTTCCGTCAGCAATGTTTCACTGATGCACAATTTTGCACTTCTGCTATTTGATATCGTACCACTCCATCTCCATTCTGACAAATGATCAGCAGTCTACGCAAGAAAAATTAATTATTGCTGGTGTAACATGCTGCCAGAACGATCCTTTTATGATCTCACCAGATTTACGACTTGTTGACTAAACTGGAGACACTGATCTCAAGCTCAACAAACTGAACTTTATTTTGTTTCATTAAACAGTTAAAGTTAATTCTCAAAGTGGGCTGACTAACACAACATTTAAAGTGACAGATGAATCGAATTATATTTTACTTATAGTCATAGGTAAATGGAGTTGCATTTGCCAACAACAATAAGAACTTCAAAAGCTTCTCAAGGTTCCCAAGCTGAGATATATCAGGCTGTTTGCTATAAATCTTGGCTGTGCATGTACATACACGCAGACACACGCACGCACGCACACACACACACACACACACACACACACCTGTGCCACAGGAAAAAACACACCGTCAGTACAATGCCTTTGATATACACAAGAACACACAGGCATATATATACTTTTGAAGTGTCGCATATCCATTGTTAGACAAGTTGGTCTACAGCCAAAATACATACATTTTTCTAATTTTGGATGAACACAGTACACTGAAAACTCAAACAACACAATTGTTGGTTGAGTCTAGTTTTCATAAAATAGACTCAACCAAAAATACATAATTACCGCTGAATTTTAGCAAAAGTTGCTTAAATTGGGGTAGGTGAGTAATTTTCAGCTGGCCACTAAACTATTCATCCAGTTTCAATGAAAATGAACTCCTGTATGAGCTGCAGCTGTACTGAATGTCTCTAGCATTGGAAGCTAAGTCAGATTTTTTTTTAAGGATCTTAATATACCCTGAAAGTAATCGCTTATTTCTTTTCTTTCATTGTGTCCGACTGCAATGCATTTAACCCTCGGCTCTCTTCTTTAGGAACATTACACTGTTAAATAATTAAATACATTTGGTTGTGCAGACATCCACAGACAGACTAGATTAAACAAACTTAGCCACCTAGACGCAACGTCTTGACCTGGCAGTGTAGCATCTAAATAAATTCAGTACAGCTTAGTGAATTGAGGTGGAAAAACCCTGCTACGCTTTCATACCAATTCTTCCCTGATGAAAGGTGAAGTATTATGAAATCAAATGAGCATATACAGATGAGAAAACACGAGTTTATATGATTAAAATGCAACTATCCAAACCTTCTACACAGGTGCAAAATGTAAAAGGAAATAAATGTTGAAACTGAGCCAGGCAGCTATTTCATTTTGTCATATATGGATTCAGCACATTCAAAGTCCATGCCATAATCAGAGTTGCTTTGACCCGTTCAACGACCTCTTCATGCAGTGTGCACATGCATGGCCTTCAATCTTTCTTTCAACCAACGCGTATACTGTACATACACGCATTTCTTCCAGCAGGTAGTCGGTCTGTCAGTCAGCTCACTGGAAAGGGATGAATGCAGTCTTTCAAGCTGCAGCAAGCCTACAATATCAGCCATTCCAGCACTAACACAGGTGCTGCTTCTGCTGGATGAGTCAAATAGTAGTCAAGTGTGTGATACTCTCTAAACAGAATACATACACAACGAGAATCATAATCACCTGAGAGGCACACTGGGGCAGCCAGAGCTCTGTGTTCTGCACCACTGACTCACAGACTACTGGAATGCGTTTTGTTTGAACCCTATCACTATAATTAGGCTTTGTGTATGTGTGTGCACTTGTTCCATGATGCTTTAGCATTCTTTGTACATGGACTCTTTGTTCTTGAGCTGGGCAGTTGTTCAAGTATTGCCAAATGCTTGTTGTGTGAATTACATGCTGAAAAGAGCTCAATCTGATGGGGAAAAAATATATATATTTTTTGCACTTTAACATCTTATCTTCACTCTCCTATTAGCGGTTATACCTCTGGCATGCACATTATGCCTAACATAAAGGCGGACAGCTAAGGGTTTTAAACTCAATGTCCTTAATCTTTAAAACAATGGCATGTACATGCTTCCAGGCTTGAGAGGGGGTCAGTGTAATTAATCACTGACCATGTGCTGCAGACTTGCAGCTAAGCTAATCAACTTGTCTTACTCCAATCAAGTTGCAGAAGCGATTCACTTTCAGCTCAGTAATGGCATTGCACATTCAAGCAGTTTGTTCCTTGCAAGAGAGGCTATTTAATCAATCATTTTTAGGAAACTGGATATTTAAAAAAAAAAAAAAACATTCCAGTTCAAAACCTGCAGGGGAAAAAAAAAAAAAAAAGTCTCTTTTTGGGGAATAGATCGACTGTGAGAGGTTTCTTCTGTTAGTGGTCAAAGCCATCAACACAGTCCTATAGGGCTTCATGTCAGTGAACACATCTGTCACACCTCACACGGTCTGCTTTTCTCTGTCACTTTTTCAACAGAATGGCATGGTTTCCATTAACACACCCTTTTAAAGGCTGGTGTGTCTTTGGAGTTGTTGTATATTTAGCCCCCACGATGTGGCTGCACCTTCTGGTTTAACATAAGAGTACATGCAAAAGAAGCTGCGTGCACACATATGCACAAGTTCACTACTATTTCAGTTAGTTTTTTGTTTTTTTAAGTTGTGTCTTTGGGGTAACAAAACCAGTTTGAATCCTGAGCTCTTCACTGTCAGATCATTAACACCACAATGTGAAAACTCTCTCGAGAACTACGGGGGTCAAAGTTTGACCCATTTCTTCCAGACCACACAAACTAAATCAGACTGACAGTTCAGACAACCAAAGTTTAGAATAAAATAACATATTTCCCATTCCTTTTGATACGTATGGCTATTTTTGCAGGCAGCGGAAAAAATCAGCCTCCACACTCCTGCCAGAAAGACAATCCTGTAACTGCTGTCAGCACCGACAAATAGGCCTTTATCACCTAAGATTATAGCCAGAGGAAGAAAAAAAAAAAAAAAAAAAAAGAGCGAGAGATGAGGCAGAGGCATGCAAGGAAGGGGAAGAGAAAGGAGAATGGTTTTGTCGCTTTGTTGGCTGATCTGGTTCAATCCTTGTGGTGCAGCAATTGAATTCCCATCCAAGCCTTTTCCTTAAGAGGATTTGGACTCAAGGGAGTCAGCAAGCCACAGGACTACAGGGCAAGGGGGAGGAAACCCCTGATCAAATGATTGGAGTGATAAAGGAGAGGCATGGGTGCATGGGTGCATGGGTGCGAGGAGAATAGATTGGAAAATTGCGTAGAGGTAAAAAAGAATTGATAACGATAAATCCTTCATACTATCACTTCTAGCAGGAATAATGTGGCAGCTATTTAAAGACTGGTAGGAAGCACAGATGGTTAGGAAGGTTAATGAAAGATGTCACCACATTAAAACCATCAGAAAGCAAATGTGAAAGAGAAAGGGGGCAGTAACGATTAAAGTGATGGATAAACAGTGGACGAGCAGAGGCAGGATGAAATGACGGGAGAGGAGTGGCAGGTGGTGATCTCTGATCCCATTATACAGGGCTAATCCTGAGCAGCAGTGAGTGTGTTTGGATGTGTAATGGTGTGTGCACACATTGTTACTGTTGGTATGCAGGAACACAAGTTTTGAGTCTGTCGGTCAAGTTGTAGACGGGTATTAAGAAAAAAAATAGAGCGAAATGTATGAAAATTTCACTGCAACGCTAGTGGAAAGGTTAATTAAGAAAATGTTATTAAAGGTGTGAAAAAGAAAAATTGTATATACTTGTAAACTTTCACTTAACACTTTAAATCTTTGCTAAAGTATACATTTCATGAGAAATAAGCTATTTTGTTCCACTACTATGGTGAATCTCGACTGAAGTCTGGTTCTCAATGTTGCACAGAATCACTTCTCTAAAGTTTTAACAAGACATTTCTCTGTCGCTTCCCAATTCATTTTCTCTTGTGTCTGCCTGCTCTCCATCTTGCCCTCGCTAAAAAAGCAACAAACATCTGACAGCTCGATGCCTGTCAGATCTCTGCCAGCTTCCGCAAAAATAATAAAACTCAGGTGTAAACTTTTCAGAGCCTGAGAAACAGCAGGTACGGCGTGATGACTGATGCTCGGTGCATGCAACCAGGCAGCTCTCATGTCTCAGTGTTCAAAGTGCCATCGCCTACAGTGCAGTCATTCGGCCAGTTTGTCTGGACGTGAGTCATCATCGATTAAATTGCATTTTATGTTTTCAGGATACTCAGGATTTAACCTACATACACAAACACACACATAATGCCAAAAGGGTTTTATCTTTTGGTCCTAATCAAGTCTGGGTCACCAGGTCATATGATGATGCAAATGTACTCAAGCAGGTTAATGTAAGCTTTATAAAACTGTTTGTTCAGAAACGGAAATCCTCCTCTTATGTTCCGGATAAAAGAAAAGTGTGATTCAGCAAATTAGCAGCACATATTATCAAAACCTTTATGGTTTCTTGAATTCATTTTTACAGTTTGTGTGTTTTCTCCATATGTTATTTGACGTGTTGAGCTTTCTTCTAGTCGAGCGATACGGTAACACTAAAGCCAAGTTGGGTTGTAATGTGTTGGCACGGGCTAGAATAAATGATAAATTATGGCCACAAAATTCTTCCCTTTAGTTCACTTGATGAAAAAAAAAAAAAAAAAAAAAAGAAAAAAAAAAAGGAGACACATCCAGATCTGAAGACACAGGCTTCAATTAATGTACTGGAAGGGATTCTGAGCCATGTCAGTTTGAAGAAATGTAGGCTCTGATAAGAGTTCTGAAGTCAAGAGTTGCGGGGGATATAATAGCACATTTAAGCCTTCATTAAAAGACACCCTGAAAGTAGGTCAACAGAAGAAGACATCTGAAAAGTGTTTTCTTGGCAGGACATCTCTCGACAAAGACGGGCAAGATGGCAATCACAGATGGAACCAAAAAAGAAGGTGGCACAAAGTGGGCTCCAGCACAACAGAGACGAGCTCCAGCGTGGACTACGCATGACTCATGTAATTGCACATTAATGACACTGTCTAATTATGGGTGGGTGAGCTGAACAGCTTTCCAGGCTCAGCTTATGGTCCGATACCACAATCTTCTTTTTCTACTCTCCATCAATATAAAACCTTTAAATATTTCCAAATATGCCATATTCAATATTTTTAGCAAACCTCGGTACAATTGTTTAGCAATACTATAGGTGACTTAATTAGGTGGTACATGTATTGCTACATATATCTATACTCAGGTGTCCCGTGTTGGTAAGAAACACTGTTTACTTCACCACCATCACACAGTTACCTGTATGGATAAGCAGTGTTAGAAAGTCACCCAAGGTTCAAGAAGCACAGGCTAAAGATTAGGGACCTTTTAACTGTGTTGAACACTTGCACTTGGCATGCAAGCACCACCACACTCACAACTACTTAGAGTCACATTAAACTGGCGTTAACACCAGTTTAATTTGCTCTCAAGTCAGAGTAAAGCCAAACAACTCTCATGTAAAGCTAAAACAATTAGTTTATATTTAATTAGTTCTTCGAAATGTTTAATTATCCTATCACTTTGAAAAATTGGTTTATTGGACTCACTAATAAGCAAAAAACCTTAAACTTTAAGTGGTTCCAACTTCCTCAGGATTTAGATTTCATGTTTTCTTTCCTCTATACATCTCATACTACATTATGATAGAAAAAATAAGAAGTCCTCAAAATTTCCCTTTTCTTTTTACTTTTGTGGACTAATCCATTCATTCAAAATGCTGTAAATAGATAACAAACAAATGCTAGTTGCTTAAAGCTTTACAGGAAGAGGTAAGCCTCCAGTTAAATATTATGGCATATGCTGTGTTACGAAAAAAACAAAATCATGCTAATCTCTCAAAGAGGAAGTCATTTATAATGTACGTCTGTGTGCATTCGAGTGAAGTTTGACAGAGACGGCACATTGCCATTCGCTCAGTTCCTGTGCAAGTTGAAACAAACTGATCCACAACAAAAGGAAAAATGCTTCCATGTTTTACATATGTCGGCCAGCTGCTGTATGTGTGATGCATTTTTCTCTTATCAGCCAAACAACAAAGAGAGAGCTTAGAAATATGAAAGAGTGACTCGAGTCATTCTGCATCCTGCGAGGTGGGTTACACTTCAGTTTTGATTAGCCTCTCACTGGAAAGTCTTTTAGGTGAGGACTGTGCGATTTTTATATTATGTTGAATAAAAAGAAGTTCCTACTCACGGGTGGGCTGTCTATATCAAATGCTGTTTTTCTTTGGTATATTTTTGTGACATATTTTTTAAAGTTTCTGGCCTTGCTTGTCATTGGAAATGAAATTCTTATTCATGTTCCTGTCCTATGTAAATAATTGAATTCTGGCACCCAAAATAGGCCCAGTTCTGCCGCCACCGCAGCTAAGCTGCATTTTTCAATATTTAATGAGTATGTGAAAGAATAAGCTGAGACTTTGAAAGAGTGCCAATTTATCAAGATGGGAAACACACTTTTGTCTGAAAGAACACACAATTACAAAGCCAAATAACAGAAGACAGAGATTTTTGTTCTCCTTCTTTTGGATGCAGGACAGAAATCACAACCAAAATTCCTGTAGCTAAAAATGGCTTTCGATGTGTCTGCCAAACCTTTGCTCTTGTGCTTTTCCCCCCAAATTCATTCTCCGTGCTGTAATTCTTCAAGAATGAGTGGTTTCTTAAAACTACGGCTCGGGAAATGATCCTGGAAGGTCCCGAGATGACTGGCCAACTGGCTCTCCACCCTGTGCTCCAGGTTCAACTTCCTTATTGATGGCTGGCTACTAGGGTCTCAAAAGAATCATTATGTGGTTAAGAAAAGTCAAAAGATGAGTTTAAAGACAGCTTTTCTCCCAAGTCTTAGGGGAGTCAGGAAAAACAATGCAATAAGATGAAGCCATAAGCTCGAATAAATCGTACGGCATGAGAAACTTTAAAGATTGATCAAATAAAAACAAAGATATGCCATGAAAGCTGGGAGAGGTTGTGGTGGCACACTAAAAAGCTTCCATTATCAAAAAACCCCACCACAAGGCAACAGATGTGTTGCACAGTTTTAGCACTGTAGCTCTAAAAAAGAAAAAAGTCATAAGGCGTTTTGTGGTTACCGAGTCACACATGAAGTGCAACCACACTAAACAAAAGCAGAAGCTGCTAATCATCTTCAAACGGCTATCTTCAATAGCTTCTTCAGAGCTGATGCAGTAAATGTGGAGGCAGCTCTGTCTGCCATATACACATGTGGCAAGACCACTCGAGTTAATCAAAAAAAGCATGATGCTCCACAGTTAATGCTATAAAAGATGAAGGAAAGAGCTGATGCAGCCACGATTAGTCACATAAAATTACAGCAACTTGTCATTTGCTCTTTTTATATGATAGAGGTGATAATTAATCCTTATTAAGCATTGGCCACAAGTGTAAAAGAGACTTTTCATCTCACTAACAATGAAACTGTTTTGAGGTAAGGTATTATTCTAGTAATACTAATAAGACACAGATTTTGCCTCAACTTAGAAAGTTTAAAGTCAACCCTACTGATGCTGAGCCTAGATAATCAGAGTTTTCTTCTCACGGTGCAATTCAACAGAGATGTTTTGTTAGATCTTCCTCTCCACTCCCGTAGCTTGTAACATAGGCTTGCCGAGCTCAAGCTGAGAGATTCTTAAACCCGAGAAAAATCCCTATGGAGCCAAAGCTGACATTATACTGTACTTATTTTCACAGCCTCTGTAATCATCTTCTTGACTAACAAGCTAATTTTCTCAATAGCATAAGTACTGGTCCAAAATCACACAAGCTAGCCAAAGAGTTATGAGTTTTGGAGCTGCATGGTTTGCCAGTAAAAAACTGTCTCCTCAGATCCACTATTTCATTTATTGTGGTGAATCTGAAACCCCCTACAGTGAAAGCACAGTAAAACTGGGAGGCTCCGGCATTTCCTGCGGAGAGTGGAGGGTAGCGGTCATGCAGCCATTCCACTCAGCCACCCAATCACTTGATTAAACAAATTATCATCATCAAAGTAATCAAGCTTTGCACCCTGCCGGCCTTCATTACACCATGAAAATGGGTTTAACCATAGCATGAAAATCATATGGATTACCTTGGCTGGTGTCACTGTCAAAAACGGTTTTAGTTTTTTGGGGGGTGGCGTTTGAAAATAGAAAGCCAAATAGGCAAAGAGGATGGGTGAAAGAAGAAGACAGAATGAGGACATTGAAAACAAGACAAAAAACAAACAGACATGATTTGTTTTGAGATTAATATTAATTTGCGGAGCATTCACTTTTGTTTTTCAAAAGTATGGCAATGTCTCCGATCTAAACGTAGTCAGCAGTGCACATGTAGATTTCCAGTAAACGGGTCAAAGAGTCAGCTGTGTACCCAACTGCCGACATGACACATTCTGACTGCCAGGCTCTGTTTATCTAGATACCTCTTCCTGAAAATTTCCACCCATCAAAAGGGTCACCCTGCAAAAAAACCTAACAAAAAAACCCCCACACGCCGGCAGTCAGTGATACTTGCATTTCAAAATCAAAAATGGTTTCCATATGACATGGCTTCCCAGGTCTGAAACCTCTCTGGCCTGAATAATGAACCCAATCCCTCAGCATAATGTAGGACTGACTGCCGGGGAGCTGAACGCTGCTGATAGGGTTTACAGTTGGTGCCGAGAACACAGATGGCTGTTAACAGAATGAATTAGAAAAGATTAACTCGCCTGGTAGATTTGCCACATTAGTTCCCTTTGATCATGTTAACAAACATGGCAGAGAGATGGTCTGTGGCGTGATAAGGCTCGGGCTGCACAGTTATTGTGTGGGCAAATCTTACTTTTATTTAAATAACACTGACAGTATCAAAATGCAAAACAATGTGGAAAATTCCAATGTGGAGTTCAAAACAGCAGGCAAGATGTTGATCAAGATGCCAACTGTGCAGGCAAGTCAATTTCTTCTATGCAACTGTAATAGTTTGCACATGTTTTGCCTCATTAAGTCATGCCTGCTATAAGTTATTCATTTTCCATTTCTGTTGAAAAACTAGAGACCATCTTGCGGGACTGGAATCACACCAGTCACAACGACAATGAGTTCTCACACATGCTTATACATCAGACAGAGATGCTTTTGTAAGGGAAGCTACAAACACATTAAAAGCTTAAGTGGCTCCTCCACTTCAATTACCATTTCACACCATTAAAGTTTTGTGACTGTCTCTTCATACACCACTTCTCATTTACACTCACATGTGATAAAACCACATCTATTCTTTCTTTCCCATTTCTGCAATTCTGACAACACATTTTAAAATCAGCTACCATCCTGTTATGGCCATTTGTAGTCCGAGGGTTGCAGAAAGGAAAAAGCAATCTTGCTTGGTATATATATCTAGCTGCTATTCATATTATGCTTCTGAAACTCAAGCATTGTCAGAGAAGCTAAATATTTAACTGTTTTACTGCAGGATTTTGCATGAGAAGTAGGACAGTGAGTTTAGAACTCATTGCAGAACTCCCCTGACTTTTAAATTTACCCTAATTCTTCTGAAACATTTTGCTTCTGAATTGGTGTAAATATACTTCTCAGTAACTACTATCCTAAGAGATGCTGCTTTTTATTGCAGTACACTAACAAAAAACCCCCAAAAAAACCCCAAAAGAAATTAAGAACAAAATTAAGTATGGTGTTCCTAATAAAGTGACTAGTAAGTGTACACTGTATACGTGTTTGTGTGTGACTGTGTCTAAAAACTACTATTTATATATTTTATTAGTAGATAGCAATGTCCCTTTACATATTTTCCCTCTTTTGAACCACTGTTAGCTCATGCAGTCTTACAATATGAGTCACTGTCTCAACTGGATGGCTAATGTGGTCAGAGTTTAGACTTTCATGGGATGTCTGCCACGGTTCCAAGAGCAACTCAGGATACAGATCTGGGGTGTTGACATCAGAATTCCTTCAAATCAAAATAATGAAACTTCAGCAAAATCATCAGTAACCATTACCTTTGAAATTAAGCTGGAATTATTTGAAAACCACTTCTGAAAACTAAAATGTTTTTCTATTGCCAAAAATATGAAATACTGGAGACATTTTTAAGCCATAGCCCTATGGAAAAAAGCCCTAACATTAAATTACAGGTTATGTGCTCATAAGGAAATTATTGAAAGCTGGAAGCATTCAGCAGTTTACTTAGACTACCCACACAGAGACAAGAAGGAAGATTTCCTTTTTTTTTGTTGACACGTTATAATGGCAAACTCATCTCAGTTATGAATATTCATGAGCACTTAATTGGAGCCTTTAAAGTCACTGCTTTTCACTAAATTGAGCTTGGATAACACACTGGCCTGCATTTAAAGGAAGGAAGTGTTGTGTGCTGTGTGGGGAGTTCACTAATGAATTCCCTTCCCCAGCTCATCAACTTCCCCAAATACTCTTTGGAATCTCACCGTTTTCGCATGAAAACAGCTCTAAATTAAGTGATTGCATGGTGTTTAATTTGTGGTGGGTAATACACCCTGCATAGAAAGCATAATTTACACGCTTTAGCTCATTCAGAGCTCTTTTGACTCAAGAGGAGGGAAATAATGGAAACACCAGACATTAAAGCAGAAATGTTTCTGTTTGGAAAAATGCCAGTGCAGATATCAATTTGGAGTCTTTTTGAAACGATAAAGCGCGCTCGTAAATATGAGTGAGCACAGATGTGTTAAATGTGCCGTGCTGTTTTCCATAGCAATCTTCGGAGTTAGATGGAAAAAATCTAGCTGACGTCATGGCTTCGTATATCCACCATATTTGGATAGTGTACACATGGAACACATTTGTCCATATACCAGAACAAAGTGAGGCAAGACAGCGTCACAAGCTGCATTTCATTTCATTTCATCATTTAACGAGCCAGCCACCAAAACCTGAACTGACCACAATCTAAACTAATGATATTTAATACAACTTAAAAGGCAAAGCCTTTATTTTAGTTAAAGTCAAAGGGTAGGCTGTCTAATGTCAGAATTCCCAAATTATAGTAACAGGAACAGCATAATGTATCAATCCTGTTCATTTTTCTATGCTTTGTCCTCTATGAACACTCTTGATTTCAACAGATACTTATGTTTAACAACCGCCTGAATATCATTGCAATCTCAAAATATCACCTAAGGCCTCAATTACACAAACACAGACACCCGTCTGCCACCATCTGGCAACCACCAGCTGTAGGGAAAAGACTAACCCCTAACCTAACCAGTTGGCAAGTGGTTGCTGGAGGTCAGTGACAGTTGCTAATATGAAACTGGTTGCAAAAAGCATATGGTACTGCAACAAAAACCTACTTACAATTGTCTTGCTCACTAGTAATTTCCTGCAGTCAATTGCAGTTTACATGGAAGACCCTGACTTTGCAAACTACTCACCAAATTTTCATTTCCCAGTTTATGTCACTATTTTTCATGCAGCACTACAGCTCAGACAGTAAATGATGAGTTTCTGCAGATAAGATGGCATCATCCATGCAAACTATGGGTAACTGGGGCAATCTGCTTACTATCAAAACAATTACTTTTGGTACAAAACTTCCTCTTGCAACCTATAAAAGCATGTATTCAATTCAGTTCTATTCTGTTTATATAGCGCCAAATCGCAATAACAGTCGCTTTATATAGCACAGTAGATCGTACAACAATAGATAGAGAGAAAAACCCAACAATCATATGACCCGCTATGAGCAAGCACTTTAAAATCATCTCTGATAGGTTAGTAGCTTGAACCTATTCGCTGGAACGTTGAAGACAATATAATTACACAGCAAGCAAGACACGAAGTAGGCAAAGTTCTTCATGTTTCTCGTGCACGGGAGAGAACCGGACAAACGCCGTTCCTTCGCTTGACCCCAGTTGCTCTCGTCCGCTCCCCCGTAACACTGCTCTTTTATTGAGGTTACATGAATATGCATAGGTTCATTAACATATGACGTCTACATACAAACAAAGAGTACCTTGCCTGTGCGTTGTGTAAGTGTGTGTGTGTGTGGGGTCAGAGTGTGGCCCCATAAACGACTTCCCTTAACCTGCTGGTCTGGAAAATCCAACAGTTCATCTATATGTAAAAAAGCATTTAGACTAAAACTGACATAGCTACGTTAATCCTACCGTAAAACAATAAAACAAGGTACGACCTCTTCCCACACTCCCAGGATGTAGGTGTGCAAGCCTTTGCAGCCTGCTAAAGATCACACATCCTATCACTACACAATTGATTATACACCTCTAAGCATATATGGTTAAATATTTCTAAGCATAAATGACAATCAACAATATAAAACCTAACAATCTCCTTATAGCAAAAGAAAAAATTACAAGCAGAAATTGTATTTTATGGAAGTAGGCAAAAAATAAACAGTATGGGCAAATTCCTAAAACAAGCCGTGCATTCACCAAACAAAACCTATCAAATTAGAAGCACACTGTTGCACCACATGGTTCAAGCCCCGCACAAGACACTTTTCACACCTCACATGGCTGGCTATCTTGGCGGAAAACGACAGAGAGAGATGGTTTAAACTCCTTTTCTTTGATCTCTCTTTGTTTTTCCTTCTACTGACTTAAACTGTAAAGCAACAGGCAGTTAAAAAAAAGAAAGGAAGAAAACAGACGTCCTGACAGGGTTTTCCCCCCCATTTCTCTTCGTCAGAGCCACAATCCCCTCAACCACGGTCCTGCCAAGGAAGTTTCCATTTGCTAAGCTAATTAAACTGAAGAAAAATGGGAAGAAAAAGGGTGGGAACACGGGTGGTGGTGAGGAGAGGGGGGTTATGTTCCTGATTTGCTGTGTCTAAATATTTTCAAAAAAGATCGCGACATGTGCGTGCAAAAGGTTTTGTTCAGTGCTGTGGCTCCAGATAGGCTGTGTCCCAACACAAACTAGCACTACTGTCACTGATTTCTGCAGTAGCCGTGTCACCTTAATGTGTTTTCCCCATGCTCTGGTGGCTGGGATGACTGTGTATTTTAAACGTGTGGTTATAAACTTGCATACACACGCACACACACAGGGATGTAAAAAGGCAAAAACAGGGTCATACAAACATGCCCATTAAACACAGTTTGACTATTTGTGAGTCTCTACTAGTATGCACAAGGCGCTGCCAAAGCAAAGGCCTCTTCCAACTCATCAACAAGGGAGAGGAGGGGAGGAGAGAGGAGGGAGGGAGGCAGCTTCCTTCAAACACATACGTTCTGCAGATGTTAGCAAATTCAATACAAGCTCTCACACCTTAAGGAAAGGGAAAGAAGGGGGGGAAAAATGAGTCCATCTTTGATGACAAAAAAAGAATATATATTATTTTCCTTCATTTCTCTCCATCTGCCTGAGAGGGAATATGCTGACAGTGTTCTCAGCCCACTCTGAGACACAGTGGTAATGACATACAGCATCTTGACCGCGCAGGCAGAGATGTGGCAAGAGGGGAGCAATGTGGAAGAGGGACCCAAAGAAACAACAAGGGGGAGGCAAGAGACCATGTGTGTTTATCTACTCGTGCTTGTGCGCCAGCATGGTGACAAAACAACAGTTCATGCATGGACACAGATGGATTCAGGGAAAAGGGTGGTGGGGGGTGGGGGTGGCGTTGTGCTTTCAGTGGTCTTGCAGCCCCTGCCTCCTGTGGAGTCCATTAGCGATTGCATAATGCTTGGCAGACAGGGACTGAGTGAATGCGCCCCCTGAAGGGTCAGACACTAGCGAGGACGTAGGATGTTCTGCAGCGCTCAGAAACTCTGCGCTCCCATGTGTGTCAATGGCAGATTAATGAGAAAAATAAGAAGTCCATGCCCCCCACCCCGCTTTTTAAAAAAAAACCTGCTGGACAAAACGCAAGCAGTTCCCTGTGAGCTGGTTATTATTTAAGACTGAGGAATTCTACACTGATGCAAAATAAAAGAGCATCATTAAATATACAGCAGGATAAGCTGCAGCAGCAGCACAGCATCTGGCTCCTGCTTGTACGTGTTCATTTTTATTCTCAATACTGGCTTTATCTACCTTTTAATGCCCTCCTTATTTGGACATTTCTGTTCTCGCATATATTTCCCTGCTGGTCCTCTCCTTTAATAGTATTCTCCTCTGGATTGAGTAGCGATTGAATAAGAGAAATATTTTGCCCATGCATTGCAGACAGGCATTTTACTTATTCATCATGAAGACTATTGGAAATGAAGTGCTTAAAAAAAAAGCTTGTTGCTGTTAACAATGGTGAATGGAGAGAAATTTCGAGTGTACACACCTCATTCAGGCCCTGAAAGCCTTGTGCTTTGCAAAAAAAGAAGAAGAAAAAAAGAAAAGCAACACATTCAGTTCAGTTGAATTGGATATAACTAAAAAAAAAAAGAAAACATTAAGAGCGAAGAGAATTAAATATGAAAGAAATGTGTTTTCAAGATTAACATAAGCTTCATATCAATCTAATCACAAGGTAATAACAGTGTCAGTTATTTGCTCTTGGTCGAGGAAAGAATAATGTGTGTGAGTGTATTTGTATCTTTCTGGTAGTTTGAGGTTGTCTGGAAAAAAAAAAGCTTAAGTTGAGAGGAAGGTCAGTTAACATTTGTGTTTTTGCTTTAATTACCACCAAAGCAGCAGATACAAAACAGTCATTTTAGTCATTTAATGAATCTTGAATACAGCTGCGGGACCTAGATGACATATCCTTTTCAGTACAGAGTCAGCACCTTCTCCCCTCCCTGAAAAAGCCATCAAAGGCTTCATCTTTAGTTTTGTATTTGTTGCATTGCCCTTCTCAACCTTGAAATATTCTTAAGGCTCAGGCTTGGTGTGTCTTTTTGTCTGTTTGAGGATAGGATCCAGCCTCACTTGCCCTTTTGAGACGATACAGCTTTCACCCCAGATCATCTTCATGAATGGGGCAAGTCTACAACAAATGTCCAGGAAAAAAATAAAAACTGTCAAATCTTCCATTCAATGGCTACAAAATACTGTGAATTTGAACCGGACCATTCACTGTAGCTCTGTCTCCTTAATCCTTCAATTTTCTTTCCCATCACACTCCAGTTTTTCCTCGACTGTCCTTGGAAGAGAGGCTCACACAATATCCAGCCCTCCTCTGAAGTCATTCCTTCTGAGAACGAGACAGTACTCAGAAGCCCCCCCACCCCACCACCCGTAAATCACAGATGTAAAGGGAGGTGAACAACACCCCCGCTTCCCACCAAAACATGACACAAATTACAGACCACAACATCTGGTGAGTGGTGTGCACCAAAACACAGCAGGGTGGGCTGAGGATATATAGCCTAGCTTCACTCAAACTCATCCTCCTTGTTCACAGAAGTACTTGGAAGCAGAGGCGTGACAAAGGGTAAGGTTGTAGTGGTCGTCAGCCGATAAAGACAATCCTGGCTGACTGAAATTGAGCTTTCTCTAGTTGTAAGGGAACCAAAAAACCTAAACAAAAAAACAATTGCATGTTAACTCTAGATGAGCTAAATCTAAAAGAGAGACAGAGGGTTTACATCCACCTTCTACTGGCATATGGTAGTGCCCTGAAGCTGTTGCAGGATGTGCCCGCTGTTACGAGACTATTTTTAGACCAAACTTATTGAAATACGCCAATTCTGGCATGCTCACACTCAAAGGTTACTCAAGCATGTAACACAGAACACCTGAAAGCAAACAAGTTAACATGCAAACTCGCCACTAATCAGCTCTGTTACGATCATGCCTCTTACACTTTGATTGACTTGAAGTAAATGTTTAGGTCATGTTAAAAGGTACAAACACCCTGTTTCCACAGGTAGCCTGCTCTAAAGATAATGGGTTAATCCTGGAAGGCTATTGATGTAGAGCTTTTCTCCTTATCAAAGTAACCCCAGGGATTGTCTGACCAATTTGTTCGGATGAGAGCGTATTGACCAACCGATCGACATGACAACTCAAAGATTTCAGACCTTGAAAAATGACAGGGGAAACAATCAGACCGCTGCAGCTCCACACTAAGTACATCATCTTTGAGAGATATGACGACCGCACGCAAGCACGGTTTAGCAAAACCCGTCTTTTCATTAGCATGTGCAAAGACCTCACATGTGAGATTGCTGTAAAAGAATTACTCAGCAAGCAAGCTGGTGAGCAGGAAAGCAAACCAAAACACGATAAGTAAAAGAGGCACTAGTGGCGCCTAGAACTGCAGGGTAACAAAGAGTCCTGTCTCTTGCTCTGTGGTGATATAATTCCTTCTCTGAAGCCAGGAGCAGTTAGTTTTATCATTAAAATTTCAAAAGCCTCTAAGTGTTACAACATACCTCTGTGATGTAGTGGGGTAATTAACACACAGACAGATGTGCCTGAAGCAGGTTATCAACCACTTGTCAACATCGGTGCCAATACTGAGAATCAATGTCACGTGTCAATTTCCATCAAGGCCTTTAGGGGACACTGATAAAGGGAGGCCAGTAATGATCAGGTTAAAGTCTGCGTGTGCCTGCGTGTATGAATAGTTGATGAAGATTTAAAAGCATGCAACTATGTGACAAGTTTTGCCAGATATTATATTTTATTCATATGAATCTAAAATGTAGCAAAAATTTCATTATAGGTCTATAATAGAAACCTCTGAGTATAATTGTCTCTTGTACTGAAATTTTGAGGACCTTTACAAAACTTAGCACCCTATAGTCAAAGTACAGTGAAGACTCAAACGGTTTCTTGCAGACACAGAGAAAACATTAAAATAAAAAAAAAATGTGAAAAAAAAGTACTCTGGGGGTGACATCATGTAAAACAATGAGTCATTAAAACAACAGTGACTGAATCAGCTAATTGGACAAGTGGTTCTAACAGTGGAGGAGGCACTGTGCCAGGCGACAAGTCACAACCCACAGAGAAACAACAGGAGGGGACAATAATGACAGAGGCTGCACATAAAAGTGCCAAAATCTGTCATTCCAACAACCCAGCCAATTTACAGGGCGATGCCCACTCAGTTAGGAGACTTACTCTAGCCTGAAACTGGGAAGAGATAAGGGAAACTTCAGATTTTAAGCATCATTAAGATGATTCTTGTCATCAAAATGAAGGGAGAGGGGGGGTAACAGAATTCTCCAGTCATGATGACATTTGCACTACTACTAATGTGGGCATGAATCTGCACAGTTGTCTCCATGGGGATTAAGAGATTCTCGTGAAATCACTGCAATACAGCTGCACAGAGCACCTCGTAGCCAGTTTAGTGACCCCTCGTTCCAGCCTAACTTTGCTCGTATAACGGCATTTAAAGTATGGAAGACTAAAGCCGAGCACCTCTGGGTAAATAAGAACGAAGGCAGGTTTAAATCTAAAAGAAGTGAATACTTGAGCACAGGGGCAGCAGTACCTTTATTGTAGCTGGGTAGATTAGCTGACAACGATTTATCATTCTAGACAACCCTTCTCGTTATTTGCCGTGAAATTAAAGACTTTTTTTTTTGCTTGGAAAAAAAAATAATGCTTTGACGGGATTTCTCTAACAGCTACAAACAGCAGCGAGTTGTCTCTACGTGGACCCAAGTCGCCTTCCTCGCCCCCCTTCACAGCCCAACTCAATGCTCAGTAGTTTAAGTTTGCTTTCCAAAAACCCCCCCAAAAAACTTACCGTTTCCCCGGCGAGGAAAACAACCAGCCCGAGGGTCAAAATTATCCAAACGTTCCTCATAATTCCTCTTTGAGAGTTAAAAACGCGTTGTGGCAAACGAAATGTCAAATGTTTCCCCACTCTTCTTCTTTCTCCCTCTCGTTTTCCTTGCACCCAACTCCTGCCGCTTCTCTCTCTCTCTCAGGAGTGGGATCCCACCGAATACGTGTTGCGTTTTGATTATTCCTCCTCCCCTCACCCCGGGCACTTCTTTTTTTTCTTTCTCTCTTTTTTCTGCTGTGTAAAATCTGACTAAATGTATGTAACCGTACAAATGCGCACGGTTTAACAGCGAGGTCCTCCGCGCTCCGGTGTGTGTCAATGGAATCTGCACGAGACACCTCGCTCGCTCTCGCTCTCCCTCCGCGCGAGCGCTCGCTCAGAATAAGAAAGGGGCAAAGTGTAGAAGCGCGAGCACGTCGCTACCGGCGCTCCGGTGAGTGCGTGCGCTCCTTTCGACCGAGTCACCGCGAGACGCAGAGAGAACTTGCGAGCGAGCGACCAAAAACAAGGCAGTAACGACACTCACAACAAATCGCTCGTGTAGTTTTATTGGTGTACAGTAAGTCTTTATTTTAATTAGTTTACTATTGTCTATTATTTGCAACTCGGGAGGTCGGATAACAATTCTGCACGAGGATAAAAGGCTCGGCTAAATGAGCCATTTATCTCCTTGTCTGCGTAACAATCCTTAATTGCACCGTAATGAGGATTACACAGTTTAATTCAGCAACTGCGCCAATTTACAATCAAGCCTCGAGTTTGTCGTGCAGCATTTCTACCAACGCATTGATTAGCTTCTGCAGCTGTATTTTTGTATCAGTAAACAGGCTTTATGTGAATAAAGCGCAAAGCACCCCGTTAGAAACACGCTCACAACATGGGTGGAAATAATGCTATGGGCAAAGTCTCCCCCTGTTGGTATAAGTTGACAACTTTCTCTAGAGGCTTAAATCTCCAATTCTGCAGTTTGTGATGAAAACCAAAGCTGAACATTTAATTTCTGATTCAGAAAAACTACGTTTGCTTTCACCTTCTTTGCACCTTTTTTTCTTCTTTGTTCGCAGATTTATTAAGTATGTCGAGTGGTTCCTGGTTCTGGTAAGTCTTTAAGTGTTAGGTAGCTCTTGGTAGAGTATTGCACCATCACTGGTTGTGTTATTTCTAGTGAATTCTTCATGTTTGCAAATCATCAGCTCAAGCCTCTGAGGCAACACACACACATCCTGACATCTTCAGATTCACAAGTGCTTTTTCCTCCCTCATCGAACCGTATTAAAACAAAATAAAATACTGAAATAAAATGCCATTTGACTCAGAAAGCATGGGCACAAAACTAAATTCCAAGGAAACCTTTTTTTGAAAGATTCCCTGAGCGTTATTGAAAGGCTATTAGACAAATGTGGTATGTTTTAATTACATTTCAATCAGTGGCAGACACTTTTGTACAAAGGGTGGTAAAAATCAGAGCCGGAGCGTATCAGAGAGAAGCCTTTGAGATGGAGAGCTTCAACACGCTGTTCCACTTTCCACCTGACACAAGTGGCACTCTGCTTGTTGGTGCATGAAAAAAAGTTGCAAGCAATCACCCCTCCTTTTTTTGAGGGGTTGGGAGAAGTTGCTGAAGGAAAATCAAGGTAAACAGCATTACTGAAAGAAGATGGTTTTGTACTTTTGCAGTAACATAAGCACCATATACTCCAAATTGCTCACTAACATAAATAATTCACCAGAATATTTTGTGGAAGGAAGTGTCATTTAAAACCAAACTATTTCCAGCTGTTTGCATGGAATTAAAATTAATTTCACTACCCTGTGCTGAGTTGAGAGTGTACAGTCAGTAGATTAATTATTCTTTTTTTCCTTGTGTTTTGTAAAATTGGCTTTAGGTTTCAGGGGCACAATTAAATTCTAGGAATGGTCATGTGATGGTTTACATGAACTAAATTAGGCTTTATTATGCTTTTCTAAAGAGAAAAGCATCATGAAGCATACTGGGATTTAATTCTTTATATCAGAAATGTTAATGAAAAACCTTTACTTGTTTTATCTCCAAATAGTTTGACTGTCATTAAACAGCAAATTTGACACACAAAGTAAGTAAAAATATTCCTCAGATTACATTTTGATGAACAGCCTTTTTAGTTTAACTTAAGTTGTTGTCAGTACTCCCGAGCCAGTTTAACACCTCTGATTATTAATCCAGGCCAGTGAGCGAGAAGCATTAACAGACAAGACAGGTTTCACTCTGTCAAGTATCTGTCAGTTTGCCTGTTATTAGCCACACCGATCTAGAGGAGGAGGAAGGCAAAAGGAACAAGGGAGGAGACAGAGAGGGAAAGTGATATTAATCATCAGGGGGGAAAGACGGTAGCCAAAGAAGAACAAGAGTAGCATGTGACCTTTACAGTTTTCCCTGTGCCTGTCTTTAGATCATTCATCCTCTGTGACCTGAATAAAAACAAGCAAGAAAACTGAATTGTGTCAAAGGCACTTGGGCAGAAATCAAATACACTTCAAAATTTTTGAAATTAAAACTATATCCTGCGACCCATCCCCCGTCCTAATGCTTCCCAGGCTCTCTTTCCTATCCTCACAGGGCTTAAGTCTACTCCTGGTGTCCCAGATTACACAGCCAATTAGGGCAAAGGCAAAGCCCCTTCTGCTTCCAAGCCTGGCTAGGGTGGTGTGTGAGTGTGTGTGTGGCACTAGTTCACATGATTGTGAGTCTTGTTTCCAACAGCACAAGGACCCATAAATGACAAAGTCAACTGAAGGAAAGCCTTCAAAGACCTAAAATAAATAAAAAAAATCTTGGTGTGGAGCATGCATAATTTTACATATCACCCAGTTTGAATTATGAACACGCTGAGGTCGACTTGCTTTATTTTTCTATGTGAACTGAATATATTTCATATTCTATAGAAAGGAGACCTTCAAAAGTGTTATGGATTTCATTATATTTTATTCAACAGCACCACCAGCTGGAAGCACTAAACAGATTTATATTCAGAGGCATATCCCAACAAATAGCATGTATGATAACAGTCCAGGAATATGATTTTTGAAAATGAGCCCCACATGAAAGACTGAAATCTCAGCTTCTACCTCATTCTTTGCCTATTCTTTACCTGTGTGATGTGCAAATAGATGTTAGGCCACTGAGAGTACACACATTCACATGCAAGTCATTCAATATGCAACGTTTACAGTGTGCAGTTTTTAATCTTTATGTGGATGGCGCTTCCATGTCTGAAAAGGCCGCCACTTGTGTCCTACGAAGGACAACTCGGTACCTTGAGCACAGATTCCAGAATGATCTGCACTGTTATTACCATCACTGTCTACTTGTCCTTATCCTCATGAAATGTTTCTGTTGTCCATAGGGTATCAGCGTACTGTGGCTGAATCGATCCAAAGACTTCCCAAGAATCCCAAACCTGATTAAATGAAAGAAAGATTTAAAATAAAAATAAAAACAATAGTGATATCTTGGAGGAAATATTATCTATAACCTATAACAAAAAAGGAACATCATTTGTATAATTAAAATCTATGAATTATTCCACATTTTAGATCAAATACAAAACATAATTAGATGGCCCTAAAGATTACAGGTTTCCTTTTCACATTTTTAAAAAATATTTCCATCCTGCATTTCAGTCAGTCAGTTACAGTCGAAAAAAGAAAGTCTTCACAGGACTGTAAGCAGCCCTATGAAAAACTAAGAACATCCTCACTGCTTACATTAGAATTACGAGGGTCAGAAGCAGCCAGGTGGTGCTAATCTAATAGACTTGATTAACTGATCAAGTGCGACCCTCTGTAAAAGCAGACGTTTTGTTAGTTTAAGACAATCCTTAGGAGGAAGGCATCAGCAATAATCTTAGATAAACCACTGTTTTTCTAAGCTCATTGTCCAAACAATCTGGAGTCCATCATTATACAGTGAGAAAGATTACTCACTACATCCCAGCAACTTTACGCCAAGGTCAGACTGTAATGCTCAGAGAAACAAGAGCTACATCTCAGACTCTACATACCTCTGTTGGCATGTTAAATGTTAAAGATCATAACTGTGCAATTGTTTGCTTGTTTGGAAAGGTTGCTAGGAAAAAAACAACTATTTTCTCTAAAAGGAACAGCAGCAAAGCTTAGGTTGTCCTGCTCAAACCATTGGAGTTCTGGAACAATATCCTTTGGACAGACAAGACCAAAGTGGAGATGTGTGGCCATAGTCAGTTGCACCACATTTGATGAAAGCATATCAGCACAAGCACTTCACACCAACTGTCAAGCACAGTGGTGGAGGGTTGTTGATCTGGACTTGTTTTGCACCCATCCTGGAGGGTGGCCAGGACCTGGACACCATCCAGTCATTGAGTCAACCGTGAACCCCTCTGTATGCCAAAGTATTCTGGAGTCAAATGTGAGGCCGACAGCTGTCTGACTGAAACTGGGTCATGCAACAGGACAATAATCTCAAGCAATAATCTACAACAAGACGGCTGAAAAAGACAATAATGAAGGCGTTGCAATGGCCTATTAAAAGTCAAGACCTGAACCTGCTGTGCCAGGGCCATTAGAGAGCAGTGCATAAACAAGAAAGAAGAAGAATGGGCCAGAATTCCTCAACAATGATGTGAAAGAATGGTAAAATTAAAATTATAAGTTATTGCTTGTTGTTACTGTTAAAGTTACTGAATCATGGAGTGTACTTAATTTTTAACTAAGTACACTTAATTTAACCAGATCAGACTCAAAATGCAGAACACAGTCATCATCTCCCTACTATTTATACAACCAAAGGCAGTTTTTTTTGCAGTAGGTAAGCTCCTGCTAATAGGTAAGGAGGAGAAGTAGGTATCAGATAAGCTGGATCAAAACAGAGCTTAAACTTAAGAAACACTGACAGAAGCACTCGTCTCTTTGTCTTCTGGGTGACTTTTAACAAGCTTGCCATAAGCCTCATTCATGTTCTGTCACACAGCCTTGACCATTGTTTGTGATACGCCTGTAGTCAAACCAACCCATCTTGCCCCTCATCATAGTAAAACACAAAGGACATGAAGTTCTACATCACCTGACAGAGGCCAGCTGCTGGTCGAGCTGCTCCATGAGGGCTTTGGTGTCACAGTACTCGGCCTTCAGAGGGATCTGATTCCTGGCTCGGCTGCCCAGGAACAGATGGGGTGACTGTTCTTTGGGCGAGGGCAGCAGAGACACCATCAGAGGGGATCGCTGATTTACTATGCTGCTGAGGAGTGGGTGCCTTTGGGATGTGCTGATAAAAAGCCAAATCACAGAACAGGTGAGCATTTTAAATAAATGAATAAATAAACATTCTATATTTAAACAACCAAGGGAAATATGCAAGTGTAAAAAGGGTATATTTAAGGAGAAGGATTGTGTGTGTCATACAGCAGTGTGGACACATTTCTCTCAAATACATTTTAATTACACAGCTTACAGCAGAAAGGCAAACTCTGGAGCTGTTTACATATTTTACAACACTAAAGCCATAATGAATATTTGTCTATATGAAAGCTCATCCAAGCAACATAATTTACACAACAGCTGTGTAAATTATGGAAAAGGACACATTTCGTACTAATTTGTCATACATATATATGCCTATGATCTTTATGGTGGAAACTTAAATACATATCCTGACGTGGTTAATCAGAAAAGCTGTTATGGTAGTAAGACTTTCCAGATCCAGATGCTGGTACTAAAGAAAAAAAAAATACAACAAATACATAGCCTAACACAGCGGTCTCCAGTCGTTTGGTACCGGGCCGCGAGAGTTGAGGCTCAGGTGTGAAATGTGTGGTTTTCAGGGTTTTTATCGGTTTTCAGCGTTATTTTGTTATCGTTTTTATCGTTTACTCGGTTTTCCTGGGTCTTTTCACGTGTGTTATGAATAAATCTTCTTTTTTTCGGTACCGGTACTAGTTTTATTTTGTTGTATTTATCCGCGACACCTTAAAGGCCGGTCCGTGAAAATATTGTCGGGCATAAACCGGTCCGTGGCGCAAAAAAGGTTGGAGACCGCTGGCCTAACAGATGTTTTAGAGCATTTTCTGTGGGTGATGAAGGCATTTCAAATTGTGTACATCCACCCTCAGGAGGAGAGCAAGCTTCAAGCCTGGCTTTTGATTGTTTGCTTTCAACCTGACAGCAGGAAAGAGCTCCAGGCCTCTGACAGCTTACAAAACTACCCATCTCATGTCCAACAGAACTGAGCTACACAAAGCAGGCTGTCAGATGGTCCCCTCCTATTGGACAAAGCCGTGAATCTGTCTACATCAATCATTTTTCAGTTAGACGTCACACATGGCATCCATCAAACTCAAATTTATTGTCCAAGCTATTAGCTTGTTTGCAGTGTAATGTGGTGATCCAGGTTAAGACTGGTTACACATACTAATGGTTAAACTAAAAATCAATAAGTGTTTAGGCGCTAATTTCCAAATAGCAAATCTGGAAACTGATTTCATGGGATGCACTATATTGCCAAAAGTATTCTCTCATCTGCTTCACACACATATGAACTTGAGTGACGCCTCATTCTTAACTCATAGGGTTTAATATGAGGTCGACCCTTTGCAGCTATAACAGCTTCAAATCTCTGGGAATGCTTTCCACAAGGTTCAGGAGTGTGTCTGGGAATTTTTGACCATCCTTCCATTTCTAATTCATCCCTGTTCACTCAGGTGGTCTGAGTGAATACACCAATTTCTTTTCTGCAATGTAGATGAACAGAAATGGTAACCTGGATGCTTGGTCTGTTTCTAAGCATCCACTGGAATAAACTTTAAAAGAGTGAATTTAGGAACAAGCTAAAGCAGAATAACGATCTCCTTTTACCTACAATTTCTTTCCGCCTTACCCTCTAGTCATGATTGCTTTTCACCAGTTGTAAATATTTAAAGAATTGCTTGTAAAAATGCCGGCACTCAATGGGAAAACCTCAGCAATGCTGTAATTATAAACCAAGGCCATTGCATGTGCTGCTTTATAACCTTTTCTGACTGGCATGTGGGTGAAAACAATAAATATGGAATGGTAACGTCACAGTAGTAGGACTGTGATCAGGAGCATAACTTTACCACACTTTTGTCTACTCAAAGGCATTTTAAATACCTGTTAAATAAAAATATGCAAAGGGGTCTGTAGTAACACCTCAAAACAACCTTTACTTCACATTTATATACCTTTGTTTTAGTGGACTATTATGTCTCATCTTGGAGTGAGCTGCTCCTGTCTCCACTGAACCATTACTGGTAGTTCCCGAGTCGCCATCAGTCATATTCTTCACTGCCATGTTGAACGAGTCAGAGTACAAAAGACGTCCAACCTCCTCTTGGATGTCCTTCAGGTCCCTCCTGCCAAACGTCACCCAGGCCACGTAGCAGAAGAAGCTGTACAAGCACTAGAAAAAGGGAGACCGAATCAGTCCTTTATCAAGCGGACATTCATACATTTTGTCCATGTATTCACAGATCAAACATTTAGTAACCCTACTCGCAGAGCAAAGCCCCAGGTGGCACCTTAGTCATCTGTGTTTTTGAAAAGGTCACAATAGCTATTTCTGTTCAAAAGGTCACACACTGAGCAGTCAATAGGCTGCTGCTGTTAGCGTGGCATTGCTCTCCTTGTCAAGCCACCTGGCTAAATACCAGTGAGGACCTGTCAAAGCAAAGCACCTGTGTTGAATCAACATCCCCTACCAGTAACTAATTCATTAAGGACACCAGCTAAAACACCACTCAGTGTGGTTCTGCTCTGCTCCCCGCTGCCTGCATTCACAGATGGTGAACTGGCCTCGACCCTGACCAGCTGAAGGACCCATTTTTGTCTACAGGTGTGACAATACAGTTCTGAATCTTTCAAGAACATCCAGCCAAATTCATCAGATTTCAACAAGTTAGACAACTGACATAGGGAACAGTTCCTAACACTCATTAAAAATATATCAATCTGGGTGATCCGTAAGCTTTGAATGAGAAACGTGCAGCACATTGTCATGATTGCACCTTACCGCATGAAGAAGCCACTCTGTTCTATTTGACGATATCTGCCTCCTAGAAATAAACACAGGATATTTGTATTAACAACACACTGGTATTGACTGACTATGAATGACATAATGATTTCAGCATAGAGCCTAACTTTTTGGTTTAGGATTTGTGAGCTGTCTGGCCACATTTAAAAAACTATTATTTGCTGTACTTAAACAGCAGGTAACATTTTGCTGATTAAACCCTTTTAAAGACATGACCACAAAGAACAGTATTCAACACCATGCCAATCTGTGATAAAATGTAAGCATAAAAACTGGAAAAGAAATCCAAAGAAACCTTTTTCAACTCCTTCCTCCCAAACCCAATTCCAAAAAGCGAGACGGTGTGTAAAATGTAAATAAAAATTTACGAGATTCATTACATTCTGATTTCATTTATGCTTTATAAAGTGTCTCACTTTTTCTGTATTGTGGTTGTAATGCTAACATGCATGTTTAAAGACTCTTTACTCCTGTGTCTTCCAAGCACAATATATGTACAATGGAAAATTCAAATGGCTAAATGACTTCCTCAACATGTCCTGAAGTTCTCCTGAGGCTTGGTAACGAACTAATCATGTGATTGACCTGTGTTGACCCAGGGTAACATCTAAAACCTGCAGGACAACAGCCCTCGAGCCCTGGAGTTGACCACCCCTGGTCTAATATGTAGCTCTTGGGTTTCTGACAGTTTCTCTGAGAATTGCACAGTCTGCGCTTGAGGTGAATTTTCTGAAACATCCAAAAATGGAAAGATTGGCAGCTGTGTTGGATGTTATCTCCTTGTGAATAATCTTTCTCATTGTAGAATGATGTACATTAAATGGTTTGGAAATGGCTTAACTCTTTTCCTCTAAGATCATGACTGATGTCTTTCATCACTGGCATTGTGTTACTTCAGATTAGCAAACTGCCAAAATGTGGGCTTTTAACAAGGTGGTCACACTTGCTGATGATCAAGTAATCAAGCGATTAGCAGCACTTGACTGCTACTTACCCTCTTAATTCCTTTGGAAGCACTAATGTTGTACTTCCTTTTTTACACATTGCTTCTGCATTTTGGGTTTAGTTTATGTAAAGTAAATAATGACACTGTGTAATATGACACATGTTGTTATAAACCTGAGATTGAATTTACCTAATTTTAAGGTCTGCAAAGGACCAGCTAACTTTAAAAAAAAGTATATAATCTGACATCTAAGCCCTTAGAATTAAAAGAGGCTACAATTTCTTTTTCATTACTGAGGCTTCAGCAATCTTGATCAGCCACACTGCTGATAACAAACGACAAGAAAAATGGAACAGCAAAAAATAAAAACATTTTTAAATGCTGCACTTAGTGATGCAAATATAATATAATATAAATAATATTCAGTGGCTTCCTTAGACCTCTTTAAGAAAGTCTCACTATTGCTACTCAGTAAGTATTTTTGTTCAAGTATCATAAGTAATACATCTGTATACATAACAAGTATACAACATCGGAGTGAAAATATTACAGAGAAAAGGGGACATTCTCTGCCTACCAGCTGTTCAGTGAGTTTGCTCACTTGTGATATGGGCAATGCTGTTCTCTTTTCAGATCCATCATCAGGCGGAAGTAGCAGACAGCAAACTTCTTTTGAGCCATCTCCTTTTTGGCCCAAGCCTCCACCATCATCTGGTGCTCTGACAGGCTATCACCATTAATGGCATTAAGGAGCCGAAGAGGAAAAAAAGACAGCGGTAAGAGACATGAAATGGAATTAAACACAGGTGCATGTAAGTAAAATACAACAGGATTCAAACAAAGGTAGAATTTACCAGCTTGTACTCTACTTACACTGCTGTAGGCACAGATTTATTCTTCAGGGTCTTATGTATGAAAAAGCAAGACAGGTAAAGAAGAAGTGTAATGAGGACTTCATCGAGCTCGTCACTCCTGCATCAAGACAAGGGCACAGAAATATGAGATCTTTTTTATATGATACCTAGAAAAAAAGTTATGAATGGATAAGGTCATATTATGTAATTCATTACTTCAATAACTCCAGAAAGCGGAGAGGAACGGGAAGCAAATAATTCTCCTGTAGCAAACCGACAGCCACCTCTACAACACAGAAAGTGTAATCACAAACAGCCATCTAATGTCAGTAGATGTAAAAATATCAACATCTAACTAAATGAATCATTGTTTGACATTTTATGTGAAGACTGGTCTGAGTTTTAAAAGCAATTGGTAGAAAAATGTGCACATACAGTTAGGCCAATAAATATTTGGACAGAGACAATTTTTTTTGGTTAACAATTCTGGTTAAATGAAACAACTCAGATTCAGTTGAAGTGCAGACTTTTAGATTGCATAGAATTGTGAGAAACTAGAGAAACTAAAGCATTTTAACGCAATCTCTTCATTTCAGGGTCTCAAAAGTAATTTGACAAATGAAATAACTCAAAATAAAATGTTCATTTCTAATACTTGGTTGAAAATCCGAACTCATGGACATCACCAGATGCTGGGTTTCCTCATTTTCGGGCCTTTACTGCAGCAGCTTTCAGTTGCTGTTTGTTTGTGGGCCTTTCAGTTCAAAGATTAGTCTTCAACAAGTGAAATGCATGCTCAGTCGGGTTAAGATCAGGTGACTGAACTGGCCATTCAAGAATATTCCACTTCTTTGCTTTAATAAACTCCTGGGTTGCTTTGGTTGTATGTTTTGGGCCATTGTCCATCTGTATTATGAAATGCCACCCTATCAATTTCTCAATTTATTTGGATTTGAGCAGACAATGTCTCTAAACACCTCAAAATTCATTCAGCTGCTTCTGTCCTGTGTCACATCATCAACAAACACTAGTGTCCCGGTGCCACGGGTAGCCATGCACGCCCAAGCCATCACACTGCCTTCGCCATGTTTTACAGATAATGTGATAGACTTTAGACCATGAGCTGTTTCGCGCCTGCTCCATACTTTTTTCTTGCCATCATTCTGGTAGAGGTTGATCTTGGTTTCATCTGTCTAAAGAATGTTTTTCCAGAACTTTGCTGGTGGTTTTAAATGGTTTTTTAGCAAAGTGCAATCTAGCCTTTCTATTCTTGAGGCTTATGAGTGGTTTGCACTTTGCAGTGAACCCTCTGTATCTACTTTCATGCAGTCTTCTCTTTATGGTAAACTTGGATATTGATACGCCTACCTCCTACAGAGTGTTGTTCACTTGGTTGGCTGTTGTGAAGGGGTTTCTCATCACCATGGAAATAATTCTGTGATCATCCACCACTGTTGTCTTCTGTGGACGTCCAGCTCTTTTTGCGTTGCACCAGTTCACCAGTGCTTTTGTTCTTTCTCATGATATACCAAACTGTAAATTTTGCCACTCCTAATATTGTAGCAATTTCTCTGATGGATTTTTTTCCTGCAGCTTAAAGGTTGTGTCAAGCATTAGCACACAGCAACTAAAATATCTCAGGAAAAGGGTAGCTCTGATTCCTTAGCTTCACAAACGGTTTATTATTTGTTTTTCTTAAAAACATAACACAAAAATATTTGTAAAAGTTTTTTTTTTTAATGTAAGTTTTGAACCCTTAATTGTCCTCCAATTGTATAATGACCCTCAAATCACACAATATAAGTGTTGTTAGTTCAGCATCATAGTGGGACTTGCGTTTAACATCCTCAATGGTGACCCGGTCCCCTTGTCTCTTCAGCACTGAGGACCTGTACGCATTGAAATGAGCAGGGCTCAGTCTGCTCCTAATCCTTTGGCGCCCTCTGTGGTTCATTGTAAATATGTCAGCCAACCTGAGGACACAGCAGAGATGAACATGTGCAGGTTAGTTCCCTAAACATCACGAATTACTTAAAAATAAATAAATAAATGAAGAGTATTTTTATTTTCAAGTTTAAGGTACTGTTTGACCCACACATACCACTCTGCTCGCTCCTGAAGCTCTTTAATGTTGTTATTGGTTTGACTCGCCGTCAAAACATTCTCTTCTCTTGGGTAAGAACTAGAAACGGAAGAGAAAAGCTTACCATTGTGATATTTAACAGTTTCTCCTGCTCGCAGGTGATGTATACTAGTGGCTTATTGCCTTGCTTTCCTCACCTGATAAACTCCAGCTTTTTAGATTTATCATTCCAAACCCAGCGGCCTAAAGGGGGAATGTTCACCTGAAAAGTACACACGGCGAGTTTCGAGTCTGGCATTTCAAGGTTAACGACGAAAAGGGAGCAGCCCAGACACCGCGCGGTAATATTTACTGGCAGAAAAATAAAATTTGATATCCCCCCCCCACTTTTTTGTTACAAAAATGTCCAAAAGTTTAAGAATTCTCCCATTTATTTGTCGTAACTTACATTTTTGGAATCCTTTAAATATTTTGTCATTTTTATAACACAAATTTCCCAGAAAGCGTTCACTCCGTTATGCTCCTTCCTGTTTGTTGTTTGCTAATGTTAGCCACGGTATCCAGGCAACAGCCAATGGCGAAAAAGCTGGTCAGAGGCAGTCAGAGCCTTCAGATGCGGATTTCAATTAGCTGACCGGAGTGCGGTAAAAGCACAAAAACAAACAAACTTGGATTAATACGCGCGCAGAAGCATTTTAATCGTACAACATAACCCCATAAGGCCATCAGTAGATTATATCCTTGTGCTAATGGTGTTCATAGTGTTTTACACATCACTTTTTCTCCCCGATGATGCTGTTAGGATTTATGTTACTACAACGTTATTTGGCCCCCAAAATAAACCGCATTACCCCCATTAAATCCCCGATAGTCCCAGTTTATTGCAATTAAAAAAGGGGTCAAAACATATTTAAAATGAACATACAAGTTGCTGTTGTGTTTAGATATACTGCAGGGGTCTAAAGAGTCAGTACATTTTTTGACATCTTTCAAAAGTCAAGCATTAATGTGTGTACTATAGTATATAGTGCAAAAAGTTAAAAAAAAAAGAGAGAGAGAGAGAGAAGGATATGTGGAGTGTTTTGTAATCATTCTGGAATATCCATTTTCTATTTTAATTCTTTTTTCTGGCTAAGCGCTTGTGTGTTTACCCAGTATCTGCTTTCCTGAGCACTCGAATCTCATAAGCTTGAATCACTCTTTGGAGTGTCCAAGAAGTCCAACCCCAGTCTTGCTTTTTGTTGGGTCATCCACTGATGTATGTATCACAGCTACTTGAATGTAAGATTAAAATCTCTCCTAATGTTTTGTTTCTGGTTGCTTTACAGAATTTAGCATTAAGTAAATTTTGCTTATGCATATTCTGATTGCACGTGTTTTGCTATTTCACCTCATATAGTATAGTATCAGGTTAAATAAGGGTTTACTGAGAAAAACCATTGTACTGAGAGCGGGTAAAAACCCAAAAAACAATTTTTGTATATGAATAAAAAAGGTCATTTCAGGTCTGAGAAAGTGTTTAATGCCTTTCAGCAAAGCACGAACAGCAGCGGTTATTACTTGTGGTTTTTTCTTTATGATATGACATGACTGGCGAGCATTTTCTCATATCTTTAGCTGATAATTCCTATCACTTTGTTAGGAAAGTTCATGCAAAGTTGTCTACTTCTCGTGTATGCTATCAAAATTCATCGGTAGTCCGTCTGATAAATGAGGCTCCAGGTGGGGCAAAGCATACCGACATGGCTACAGTCATTCCTATGACCCCTCTTTGCATACAAAAGGCAGTTTGAACTAAGACCAATGATATAATGAGAACTTTAGCGAGAAACTTTAACATTCATATCTGGAGACAGGGCTGAGAACACATGATGTTACAAAACCAGACCTAGCTGCAGCTATCTAAGGGTGAGTGATCACACACAAAAGAATCAGTAGTTAGTCAGAGCTGATTAGGTTAGATTACTGCAGATGCAGTAATCTGCATCTTCTATTGTGCAAATCCACTGCAAGAAAAGATAGTCAAAGCTTCTAGCTCACATGCCTTTGATAACTGGTCCAACTTCTTGAGACAAAGAATTTCTCTTTTGTCACGTGAGAAACCAAACTGTGATGTCTGAAACTTGCCAAATGACTTGCATAAAATGAGAAGCTTTTTAAGGTAAATAATCAGATTTGTCTTTTTTAGTGATGTAAATAAACTTGGAAATATATTGATATCATGGCTAGAAGCAATTTATTCACCCAAAAAATATGGAAAAGTTTCACAATGTAAGTTACCCTTTATTAGTCCCACATTCACATCCTTCTTTATGTTGTTGTGTACCAATGATTCATAAAACAAACCAGTGAGGCAAATAACACCAAAACAGTGACGCTGTGTAGCCAAAAACCAGCTGCGGTTTGAGGGTAAATATTTTCTTATCAGATGGGGACATTATTTCCAAGAACACCTTTGCTTACAAATCTGGAAGTATTAATCATACAGTGCATAACAAAAAGCAAATGTCTTTCTTCTTTTTTTATGGTTCCATAGAAGAAGGCCCCTCCTCTGTGGAACTAACTCCCAGTTTGGATTTGGGAGACACTCACCCTCTGTACTTTTAACATTCGAGTTAAAAACGTCCCTTTTGTTTTTTTCAGCTTGTAGAAGAGCTGGATCAGGTGAGCTTGAACCCTCTGTTCGTTTCACTGCAATAGACTGTTGGGGACCTCTCACAATGCACTGAGAGTTTCTTCTTCACTCACCTTTTCTTTTCAAATCAGTTATATTAAAAAGGATGAATCACAGTTGCACCAGGTTATTAGATTAATGCACATGGACAGAGCCAGGAAAGGGTCCAGTATCATTTATATTGTTGACTCCTGAAAACTGGCCATTGGCTCATAATTAAATTCGAAAGCGTCAGATGCTGTAGATGTGGACTGGTCGTAATTAGCACTACTTATAAATCCAACAGGACTCTTGGGATTTAAGCTTTTGACTTGTGGCAGTACACCAGATCTGTATCACTGTATTCTAAAACCACTTGATTGGTTGTCATAACATTAAAGGCCCCTAAATTCTATATATGGTTTTATTTTTAGTATGTCCTAAAAGAATGCGATTAATAAAAAAAATACAACAAAAACAGCTATCAAACTCGTAAAAAAAAAACCCTCACACATTTTGTAAATGTTTTATAAGTAATTTATTAACTATTTAAAGTGTATAATAACTGAGGTATTATAAACATTTTGTTCTATTTTAAAAGTATTATTTTTAAAAGCTTTCAGGAACTGAAAAAAACTCATTTAGCACTTTACTTTTCTCCCTAGGATTTCCTTCACCAAGATCGGCTTTCTTAAGCTCTTTAAACTGGGATCCTAGTCTTTAGCTGCTCTTCGGAGTGATGAGGTACGCATTTTGAGTACATTTATCCAGCCACCACTGTCGCTGTAGGTCTGTCATGACATCCACTGACTGCAGCAACTCTATGTCACAGCTGCTTCCTGAAATTAAATTTTTTTTTTATAAAAATCAAGAAATTTCTGGAAAAAAGACCCACAAATTTAACAAATTCTGCACATATCTATTTTGTATTTTGGTTAATTTCTAGGCAGTGGTTGTATGATTATGTGCAAAACTGCTCAGCCATAATTATTTTCATAGTACTCACCAAACAGACTGTGTAACTGCTCATCAGGTACAAAAAAGAGGAGGACCTAAGAGATGAACAGATTCAAAAATAACTTTAAACCTCCCTAATGGAACTTTCACACCAAATGCAAAGCAAAGCATAAGGTTTCACCTCACATTACTTGTTTAAACACAAATATTTGCAGCCAATGGGAAGACTGCAGATCGTTGGAATCAAGCTACAGTAACACATTTCCATAACCTGCCAGCAGGTCCTTCAATATTCACTCACTTTTCTCCAAGCCTGCTCCTTTATTCCTGCCTTTTTCCAAAAACCAAAATTGAACCAAATAGCTCCAGCTGACCTCAAACTGTATCAATAAGCTTGCCTTCCTTTTCTGATTGTTGGGAGCATCAGCATCAGTTTAAAATGAGGCCTTAATCTCTGCTGGGTTGGCGTCCAACTTGTTTGGACTAGTTTTCTGAAAGTATTTCAGGACACAGTTTTTACTTTCTTACGCCACTGAGGTAGATAAAAGTGGGGTCTTTACTTGTGCACTTGGGGCTGATGGAAACCAATTTCGTTCCGTTGCCAGTATTCTTCCCATTCACAGAGGGCCATGACCCGATCTGCCTGCTGGCCAAGCATGCTGGTTCTGTTTGCCTTACCCCCACCACAAGTGGATAAAGAAGAGCACTTAGACAAAGAGAAAAAGAATTGTTTGTGAAAAGCGTTCATGTAGCTGGATACGAGATGAGAATGGATGATCCGCACAGGATTACATATACACATGTGCCTTTAGAGAGTATTTACAATGCATGCAAGGTTAAAAAGCCCAACCAAAGACTATTTGATCCTACTGGTAAGTAATCAGCTAAAGCCAGAGCAGTCACAGTTAGCCAAAAAGCTGTATGTAGAGTACACAGTTTTGTGCCAAAAAGTGGTCATCTGCCAAAAACTAAGCAAATAAATAAAAAAATGATTGTACTATCAAAACTGTAAATGAGTTCTTAGTCCTAAATCTGTCGAACATGTCGCTCATGAATGATGAATAAATATAATAAATAATAATAAAATAAATATCAAGGCAGTTTTTGGTAAAATGAATTTTTATATATCCTTCATTTATCAAAAAAAAAAAATGCCACTAATAGTAAAACTGTCTTTTTCAAGAGACATCTGACCAAGAGGTCAAATATAAGATGACACAATAAATTATTTCAAAACAAAAAAAAGTACACCCTTAAACAAATTCAGAGCATTCAGACTTCTTTGGTAGAAGTCTATCAGCATGACGTATTGTGACTCTGCAATATTTGCCCACTCTTCCTTGCAAATGTGTTCCAATTTTGTCAGATTGTGAGGTCTGGGCTCTGCCTGGGGAACTGCAAAAGTTTAATTTCCTTCCAGTGAAGCAATTCTTTTGTTGATTTGGATGCATGCTTGAAGTTAATGTTGTGAAATTCCTCTTCATCTTCAACTTTCTAGCAGGCACCTTTGGGGCCAAAAGTGACCGGGATTTGGAACTGTTCATTACTCACTTTACCTTGACTAAAGCCTCACTTCCAGCTAAAGAAAAGCAACCCCTAAACATTATACTGAAAACCACCATGATTCACCATGGGTATGGTGTTTGTTTGGGGTTTTTTTTTTGGTGATGTAAAGTGTTATTTTTGTGCCAAATCTGCCTTTTGGAATCATGTCCACAAAGTTTAACCTCGATTTCATCAGACCATAACACATTTTCCTACATGCTTTTGGGAAACTACGGAGCCCCTCTGATGACATGGTCCAAAAAAATAAATAAATTGTGGCCACAAAATACTACTTCGTGGGCATGAAATGGGTATAACGTGCGAACGAAATGCTAATTTGTGGGCACGAAACACTTGACCAATAACTGTGATCCTTCCCAGGCCCTTGCAGTTGGTTGACAATAAAATCTATCCCGGCGTCCATGTTGTACTTACGTTACGCACACGTTATACCTATTTCGTATATACTGTAGACTCACCCCCTTGCTCACCCCCTCCCTCCTGTGCTGAATCATAGAGCAAACGAATCACTCAGGACTCACTAACCCCCTCCCTCCTGTGCTGAATCATAGAGCAAACGAATCACTCAGGACTCACTAACCCCCTCCCTCCTGTGCTGAATCATAGAGCAAACGAATCACTCAGGACTCACTAACCCCCTCCCTCCTGTGCTGAATCAGCAGCTGTGTCCCAAAACGTTGGCTGCATCCTCCGGAGGCCGCATTTGAAGGCCGATTACGTCACAGCCAGGCGACGAAGGCTATCCCAATTCGTCGACTCCTTCAAATGCGGCTGACAAATGTGTCCTTCATTTCCCCAAATTTGAAGGATGGGTCGGGTGTGTCCTTCGTGCCCCACCATACCCCAGAATTCATAGCACGGCCCAGCCGAATTGCAGTTGCCAACAATGGCGGCCGCTACTAAGTTTTCAAATTAGTCTTATTAATCTTTCTGGGTCGCAAAATAAACTTTTAACACATTTTCAGACGAGAAAGTAGCTGTGTAAATCTGCTTGGTTTATCAAGACATCGTATATTTGCAAAAATGTGCCTACGTTTTCGGAGACGTCTGTTACCCACCCGCTCGATAGCTAGCCGGGGGGTTCAATGGTCACTCCAGCCGGCGAGAGCAACGGACTCCCGGCTTCATCGTTTTCAGACCTCTGCTCTTTCGCTACTCAGGTTAAACATGATATATAAGTCACTCGGATACCATAAAAATGTAATTGTTTGCCTTTTTTCGGTGTTTTATTTGTTCCGGAGTAAATCAGTTTGGCTGAGATCAAAGTTATTAGATTATTAGATTAAATAAAACTTTATTAATCCATCGGGTTGGTTCCTCCGGGATTTTTACACAGCTGAATAAACGTTAAACAGAAAACTGATTAAACAGAAGTGTGAGACGGTCGAGAATTTACGCCAGTGTCCTGTTATATTTTAGATAGATATGTTTTAGACAAGGAAAAGCTTGAAAAGGGACCTTGAAAGTGCTTAAAAAGTGCTTGAATTTGACCCTGAAAAAGGCGTATGAACCCTGATTTATGTTTTTTTTTACACATACGAGGCGGGCAGCCTGTAGGTTACAAGCAGATAGAAAGTTCTTCTTTTCATTACAAGCGCTGGTGTAGCTTGCCTCCACCCACCACTATATAAATGCATTCCGTTACTGGTCGGATAATCTTAAAGGTTTTTATTTTATTGCGCCTGTAATATAACAAAGTAAAATAAAGCCGCTATTGGAAAAAGATTGTAGCTCTTTACTGAGAAAATAGTTATCAAGATCACATTGTCATAATATTTAAGACAGAATTCAAACTATGAGTTTGTCTGTGAAAAACTAACTGCCGCAATCATTCTGTCTCTCTATACAGCATGCGCTCCGATCTCCGCCGACTCATCAGAAATCTGCTGCGTCACCCCCCTAAACTCTCCATGCCCCTGGAACCCTCCCTCTCTGACCCCCCCAGGAACCACCCCTCCTTGCGATTAGTCACACATATGAAATCGATTAGACACTTCCCCCCTCCCATCACTGGATGCAATTCGTCGTGCTTATGGATCATATTACACACGTCAGGATTCGATTAGTCACTTCCGGAGTACTTCCGGTAGGGTCAAAAGCTCAAGGCTAGGGTCATCAATCAAATTTTGACACAAGCAGGGTACCTATTTTTTTGAAGTGTGTGTATTTTTTATTTATTTATTTTTTTAAATGAAGTAGAAACTACGGAAAAAAGACCTATACCAGAGCGCCTCAGTGTAAAACTGGGATTTCTTAAACACTTGCGCCGCTGTGCGTCCGGAAAACACCTTTCCCTTCCGTCCTTCCTTATGACAGGCAAACGTGGCTCATGGGGTTGGGAAGCGCATCTGTAACCGGAAGGTCACCGGTTCGATCTGGTTGTTGTGTCCTTGGGCAAGACACTTTACCCTACCGCCTACTGGTGTTGGCCAGAGGGGCCGATGGCGCGATATGGCAGCCTCGCTTCTGTCAGTCTACCCCAGGGCAGCTGTGGCTACAACTGTAGCTGCCTCCACAAGTGTGTGAATGCGAGAGTGAATAGAGCGCTTTGGGTGCCTTGAAAAGAGCTATATAAATCCAATCCATTATTATTATTATGAATTCTTATTGTCTTGCTGACAACATCGTATCACTGGAGCCGTACCAACCCAAGCGTGGAGAGAGGCAGGCTGGGCAAGCGAGACCAATCACTGTGCAACAGTCCAGAGACTTTCTGAGAATTAGTGACAGCTGCCACAGTTTGAATCGTGATTGCAGCAAGCGTTTACAGAAAGGAGAAAGAAACAGAGGGGTCCATGATGGAAATAGTGCATTATTTATATCGCAAAGGAATACATGGGCAATTTGAAAAGCAAATTCTGGTATGCATATAACTCATAACTCAAGATAGAGTTTATATAGCATTTTAACATAAGGTTATTTAATTAAAAACGAGAATAATAAAATTTCAAAATACAAGGAGGTAAAATGTATATTCTCATATGAAAAAAGAGTGTAATGTTTACTGCAGTCTGAAAATAAAATCTAATATTTTACGAGACGAGCCTTTATGAAAAAAAAACCCTGCGTACCCAGAGACATCTGCATAAAAGGTACCATCAAATTAGCCAAGAGTTCTAATCACACACACACAACATTCACATTATCTTTTATCTTTTGTTGTATTCCTTTGCTTAATCTTGAGCAATGATTTAAGAACTCGAGATACTGTTACTCAGAATGCTGAGTAACATTTTTCTGACGTACCATGAATGCATCATCAGGCTCCTCCAAAACCAGAAATAAAACCCGCTTGATCTTTATTTTCAAAACCTCGTTTCATTCTCCCAGGCAAAGCATTCCTTCTCGCACTTTTTACAGTGAGAGACAGCCGACCGAGAGCTCAACGGAACGCCTCGCCTTGCAGACAGAACTCGGGGTAAGAATTCAGCAGAGCCTCGCTGCGTTTATTGATCTGAGAGCTTGCCCGGTCAGCTGTGTTGCTGAACAAATATTAGCAGTCTTCATTCAGGAGAGACACGCTTTGAGTTTACGGGAAAACGTGCGGTTCTAATGTCTTTTCACGAGTACTGTGGTTGTTTTTATGCCGCGCTATTGCAAGGCAAGCGAGGATCTGACATTGTTATTGTTATTGTTATAAACTATTACATAATTATTCATTTCTGCTTAAGAATGACGCTTTAACGACGCTGTTATTCAAACCATTTGTTTGGTTATAGTTTCCCCTTTACGCCATAGTTTCGTTTATAACGGGACAACAAGCTCGTGCAGATCCACGATTAATGCAGATGATTTTCTACCAGAAGATTCAAATGACCCATCGGTTGGGTTTTGTAACCCTGCAGGTGACAGCTCATGGACCACACGTGCTTACATTTTGCGGTTGCTGTAGGTGTCTTTATGTGCAAGACCATAATCCTGTGCGGATTATGCATTCTCTTCCTGTCTCCAGCGACATGAAGTGGTTTTTTTCACAAACAATTCTTTTTCTCATGTCTAGCTGCTCTCCTTTAACCGCTGATCGTCAGGCAAACATAACCAGCATGCTGGAACAGCAGGCAGATCGGGTCATGGCCCTCGGTGAATGGGAGGAACGTTGGCAACAGAACAAAATCGGCTTCCATCAGCCTGAAGTGCACAAGTAATGACCCCACTTTTTTATGTAGTTCAGTGGAGTGAGGGTGCAAAAGTAGCCCAAATGCATGTAAGACTTGTGAAGATTACATCAACTATAAAGGTGCATCACCACCTAAAGCTGTGTCCTGTTAAAAGCTTTAGAAAGTGAGCTTAGATTATCTAGTTTTAAGAAAAGTACCATCAATATGGCTGATCCAGACATCACCAGACATCACCTCAACATGAGATTGCAGCAGGAATGTGTATTTTGCTGTTAATACTGTTTTTTTAACAGGATGCTGAAGAAAAACATTGATAAAGTTCTCAATGGACGAACAGGAGTTCGCTTCTTCTTCCCTCTGTGTGGGAAAGCAGTAGACATGAAGTGGTATGAAAACATCTTACTAAATTAAATTAAGTTGATCAATATTAGTGTCAGTTGTCATCTTTGCTAACCTTTTGTTTTTTCGTGATTCTCAGGCTAGCAGACATGGGCCATTCAGTGGTTGGAGTGGAGATTTGTGAAAAGGCTATTCGTCAGTTTTTTGAGGAGAACAATATGACGTACACCGAGGAGCCTGTGCCTGCTATACCTGGAGCAAAGGTTTACAAGGTTGGTGAACTTCATGTGTGCAAACACGACCACTAAATGATCTAAGCTGAGGTAGTCAGTGTTATTGCTTCTCAGCAATTCAGTGTCTTTACGCTGAATATAGTTTTTTATGGTGACGCCTGAGTTTATTATGTGCATGTGAGCAGCTCTTTCTTCTGAAAACCGTTTTGATCTCAGTGAGATTTTGGGCAGAATGGCTGCAAGCTACAAGAAAGTTATATTGCTTACTTTAAAACAGACACAAGTTGTTCATCCGTGCTGTCTTTTGTTTTTAGAACTCAGAGAAAAACATCTCCCTGTATCAGTGTAACCTGTACAACTTCTCCAAGTGAGTAAACTACATATTGTTTTATGCTTTTTAAAATTAAATAATTAAAATTACTGTTAAATTGAGTTCCTTTCTAACTTCACAGTTCCATCGAGGGTCGGTTTGGAGCAATTTGGGACAGGGGCTCTCTCGTGGCCATCAACCCAGGAGACAGAGAAAAGTAAGATGAGATCAAGACCCTCATTTTAAACCCTTAGAATGACATTTATTTCAAACTAAATAAACTCCAAAACATTATGTTCTACACAGTTTGATACTGTATTATATAATGTACCCATACACGGATGTCCCATGCCAATGCTATTCTTTTATTTTGTAGGTATGCAGCTCTCATTATTTCTTTGATGGCGAATGACTGCAGATACCTCCTGGACACTTTACTGTACAATCATGATTTATATCAAGGTATTCTATATATCATTTCTATATTGTGTGTGTGTGTGTGTGTGTGTGTGTGTGTGTGTGTGGTGTGTGTGTGTGTGTGTGTGTGTGTGTGTGTGTGTGTGTGTGAGTGAGTGAGAGAGAATAAACATAAAATACCATATTTTAAAATCTGTTGATCTCTTAGGGCCTCCCTTTTTCGTGCCTGATGAGCAGGTGCATAGCCTGTTTGGTGAGTACTATGAAAAATAATGATGGCTGAGCATTTTATATATTAACCAAAATACAAGTGATAACTGACAGATTTGTGTATAACTCTACAAAATATGGGGTCTTGAAGGATAATTAGAAACGTTTTTAATTGTGTATTATTTTGTTTTGCTTTCTTTAAATTCAGGGAGCAGCTGTGGTATAGAGTTGCTGCAGTCAGAGGATGCTCTCGTGGACAAACGAAATTGGGGACTAGATAAATTTCTTGAAAATGTGCACCTCATCACACCAAAGAGCAACTAAAGGCTCAGAGTTTAGAGAAAGAAGAAGAAAATCCTGGAAAGGAAAAATAAAGCGGAAAGTGAAAGTGCCTGAAATTCAAGAGAATTTATAATTCTCCTTTTTATTTGTTGTTGTTGTTGTTATGGATCAAATAACATGATAATAAAAAAACACAATGATAAGACAAGATGTCTGGTGTTTTTAATGAGTTTTGTAGCTGTTTAATTTTATTTATGACTTTTTCACTAAAAACAAAACAAAACATAGAATTCAGAAAATATTAATTCTATGATAAACAATCCACTGAATTTAGAATATGTCGAAAGGCTAAACTGTGGGAGTCACCCCTGCGTAAACCTTTTATTCAGTCGTGGCTTTGCGCATTAAGCATCCAAGTTCTCTAACACATTTCAAACAGAACTCCAGAATTCATAGAAGCGTATGTATTATTAAAGATAGAATTAGTAAGATGAACAAGATAAGATTAAACAAGATTGTATACCCTCATATACTGGTCATGTATTTGCACGCACACCTTCACAGATGCTATACACTCGAGTGTAAGCACAGAAATACACCAGCACAAGCCTGCTTAGAGGCAACCACCCTCATCCCCGCTTTCCTGCACTGGTTTATGATTGTTGGTGTCGTTAGTTATTGTGCTGTTTACTTGTAGTTAATGTGTATATGCATAAATACACTCACCTTGCACATTAGCAGTACCAGGTTGGACCCCCTTTTTGCATTCAGAAGTGCCTCAATCGTTCATAGCATAGATTCAATAAAGTGCTGGAAACATTCCTTAAAGACTTTGGCCCATATTGACATGACAGCGTCACACAGTTACTGCAGATTTGTCAGCCACTGTCATCTCACAGAATCTCACTGTCATGCTCATGAAAATAATTTGAGATGATTGGAGCTCTGTGGCATTAAGGTGTCCACCTGGAAGCAGCCATCAGAAGATGGGTACATGGTCGTCATTATGGTTTTGACATGGTCATCAACAATACGCAGGTAGCTGTGGCATTTAAACATTGCTCAGTTGATGCTAAGAGGCCCAGAGTATCAGAATCTTTGTTGTCCCCCACACCAGTACACCAGCAGCAGCAGCCTGAACCACTGATACAAGATTACTTTCTTACATTACTCAGTAGAGAGCACAGATTATTTATCTCCATGCAACTTTTAACCTTCTCTGTTCTAGCTGATTCTTCTGCGATTGCCTGTCCCTCAAGTCGGGTCAAGTTGTGCAACATCATGGATTTCCACTCCTCTCTCCACGCATAGATATTTAGTGTATTCACTCCAGTGTTATTGCTCTCTGTTATCCCCTACTAGTTAAAGGCAGGCAAGAAAACCAGCTTTCTGGTACCACAGGTGGATCAGATCAAGGCCCAGAGAGTGCAAGGAACACTGACAAACAGTCAAAACTGGCTTCTGTCGGTCTCAAGTGCATAAGTGAAGACTTCATTTTATCTATCGTCCTATTAGAAAACAAAAGTAATTTAAATATGTGTCTAATGTGTGTGACATGGCAAGAATACTTCAACTAGAAATTTACTTTAACCTCTCCACCAATCACCCAAAGAAGTGTCCCCCAGAAAAATGTATTTCCCACCTAAATTCCGCTAATCACTGCACCCCTCTCACAGTGGTACATCCCATCTGTAGTCATTCATTTAAAAGTCAATGATTTTTTTTACTTAAATCATGGCTTATGGTTGACCAGGGAATGACTCTTTGGCAGATGACATTAGTACTGCACCCCAGAGATCTCCTGTATTCACTTACTTTCTGTCATGTGTAGGCTGTGTGCAGGCAGGATAGCAGGACCCAAAGTCCAGACCTATGGAGGCAAATGTGAACAACATAGCCAAAAAAACTAAACTCAAAACTACAAAAACCAAACAGGCTGACAGGCAAAACACACAGCATGGGATAATGGAGATCACGACACAGACAAAGGAAAACACAGGGCTTAAACACACAGAGGGATAGTGATGGTAAATTTGATTCTTTTTACTGAATCGAGTTTTAATGAGTCACTCACCAAAGTGAATCGGTTTTTTTGAGTCATTTGATTCACTGAGTCAGTTGACCAGTGAGTGCAAAAAATGTACATTTTCACTCAAACTTAATTTGTTTCTCTTTTCATGTATATCCTACTGCTAAGATGAGTGATTCTAAAATAAAACAACTATTTTATAGAGCAAAAAAGAGCAAAAACATTTCTAAAATTAAGCAATTTCCTATCAAAATTGCTTCAAGTATGAAATATTCATATACAAATACACATAAATGTGTGTACTGTCTCAGTGTGAAACAAGTGGCTATTCTTTGTGACCATATGCATCAGTCCCTCATATTACCATTGAGGGACCAAGGCACCAAGCTAATACTTTAAAAAAGCTGCAGCAATACACACAAACATAAACAGTACTTGGTGACAACTTTGCTTTTAGCCTTTAACCCTCTGGGGTCCAGGGTATAATTGGCCGTTTTTGACTACTTTTGATTTGGCCTCTATAGTTCACCTTTAAAAACAGTTTATCTTGCCAATGTGTTATTTTCTTATTTTGACAAACTGTATCAGCACAATTTATCTAAATTCAGACAAAATTTTAAATACAGTAGAAAGTGATATTTTTGACTGTAAAAACCACAAGCATGTTTAACGAATCATTTTCATAACTTGAAATGCAAAAAGAAATTGTACATTTTTAAAAAATATGCACAAGTTTTTCAAACAAAGTTATATGGTACTATTTACCTAAAAATGCAGCCAAGGCTCAGACGTTTTTTAAATATCCATTTAAAACTATTTACAGGAAAATCAGGTGTTCTGCATCAAAGAAGAAAACACACAAATTATTTATGCAACTCCAAAAAAATAGTTTGTGTCCACTATAACACAAATGAGAACAGCACAGGGATAAACCTGCAGGTGTGTCACTCAGCGTTTACACTGCAATCTGCCTTTGGTGGCTTTTTTGCAGCAACTGTGACATTCAGAGCTGACACACAAAACAAAACAACGACTACACTACACACTAACTACAATAGACAACACACTAACCTGAGACTCCAAACACGGTAAACGTCACAAATCTCTCGTGTATCAAAACTCTCTCTCTCTTTAGCTCACTCGCTCTCTCTCACTCCTAAAACTTCCCCCTCTTCCCAAAAAAACAAATGCCACATGTTGCCATATCATTTTTTGATTGGTCGACATGGTACATTTTTCCACCAATAGAGAAGGAGTGTTTTTTCTTTCTCTTTTTTCACTCACAAGCAAAGCGTGTTTGCTAGCACTCTCCTTAGAAAACACCGTTTTTACCGTTTCTTTCCGGAGTAAACGCCACTGTTATATTCAGAAAAAAAAACCCATCGGTTTTACGTGGCCTATCAACACAATTTAAAAACTGGTATATAGTTTGAAGTCCGCATGTTCGACCCAAGTTGAAATGGAGACTGGGTCCGTCGACCCCAGAGGGTTAATCAGTAAAGCCTTAAGTTGGCTAGTTATGTATCGGGCTAATGTTTAAAGCTTTCACTTGAGCAAAGTAACTCATATTACTGCTAAGTAATGTTAGCTAAGTTCACAACATATTCCATAATAGCGCTGCCATACTGCATCACACTCAGTGCATTTCAATCATTGCTCCAGCGAGTTTGACAGCTAGCAAAATAATCATAATAGCATGTGTAACGTACACGTACTGGAAAATTATTTACTAGGACTCACCTATCATGCGACTGTCTTTTTCCATCAAACACTCATTAAAACGGCAACCTACGGGTATGTTAGCGCACTCATCCCCGACTGTCCGAAGGAGGGGCGGGGTCACACGTTGAAACAGAGGCGCAAGGAAGCCCAGGCCGGGAAATTTTGCTTTTACATTTTGCGACTCATTTTATTTTTATATCTGATAAGAAAACTATTCAATCAGATACTTATTTGTGGTGAATGAAATACAGTTACACTTTCAAGCACTTATAAGCACAACATCTGAAATTCAAGCACTTCTCAAACCTTGAAAAGACAACATTAAAATTCAAGCATTTAAGGATTTCAAGCACCCGTACGAACCCTGATAAATAACCCTTAGTGAAAAAAGCACCGCGCCCGTACTCAGAAAATAATTTTATTAAAACACCCTCGGATGTGGTATTGTGCGGGAAAGACTTTTCTTTTTTTCTCACTAGCAGAAAACTCTCGACAGACAGAAACTCTAAAAGAAAACGGTCTTGTTTTACGCACATCAAGGAGGAGTCAACAACCCCTCTAATCATTTCTTAATGCCTCCAGCCAAGCAAAGAATTTCATAAAGGCCCCAACTCCTTGTACGTGCAAAATTCCCCGAGTAAAAAAAAAAAAAAATTTAAAAAGCCATTCACCGAGTCCCCGTCAAGATGCCATTCATTTAAGAGACTAATAATTTTTTCAATTTAAATTGTGCTAACTTCAACGCAGTAACATTAAAAATAAAACATATTAGAACTCATTTTTGTCGGACACAAGAACAACTCGAGCATATTTTTCGGGAGCTGAACTAGGCTTACAAGTTTGCTAGGCCCCTGGGGACCAGTGCGAGGTTGTGCGGCAGATCCTGGCGTGGAGGGTCCAGACACTCCCACAGCGCAGACTTTACTATCCGCACAGAGCGTTTCTGGTGTGGCTTATGCAAAAGAGACAATACAGCTCCCGGTAAGCATGTCTGTTGTAGCCTGCCCTTTATAAATATCTCTTTGATTATTCAAACAGTGTTTAAAATGTGACTCGTTTGTTATCCAAAAACACTTCATCTATGTTACTGATTTAAATATATATATTTCAAGTTTTTAGCTCAAACAGACTCTTGAGCATATTCATATAGCAAATCCACATAACCAGTGTGCACCCTAATGTACATCTTTGAACTGTATGTTAATCAGTACATGAAGCGTACCTCTGAAAAGAGTCCATCATTTGTGAATTTACTGATTTGTTTTTTAACTGCAGTTTTCACAAACTGCGGATGATGAAATCCTCTGTATTGTAGAAAATGTCTTTAAACTACCGCTGTTCCTACTTACTGAGTTCCCGAGCTACTTCTTTACTATGTGAATAAACAATTTGAACAAGAAAGGATTTAAAGACACATTGAAGCAAAGGCAAAAAAAAAAATTGTAATGAAATTTATGTGACGGTTCTTCTGAAATCCGACAGAGTGAAAATCCAAGAGCTGCTGCAATCCTCTGCATTAATGATCTTACTGTTTCTCTCCTTCTGCGTGTGCGTGTGTGCGTGTGTGTGTGTGCTCACAGAGAGGAGGTCACGACAGGAGTTCCCTGAGTTGACACGTATGAACCATAAAGTCAGTTTGGACTGAGGAGCAGTTGGTAAACTACATTCAGTCTTGACAGAATTACTTTTTTATCCAAAGCACGCACAAGAAATCAAATCTCTGTATCACAATGATTTCAATAAAGCCTTATTATTTTATGGGGGCAATATCACAAATTACCGTAGATCATTAATAGGGAACAAAAAAGGAGGATCACATCAGCAATGCGAGACAGAAGTCTTGACACATGCTTAAAAAAAAAACCCAGTTACAGCTGGTAAGATTTCTGGTATAAACCAGACTTTCACAGACTGCATCTTTACAGGGTTTTTTGCTTCTTTTGTTCACTCCTAGTGTCATTAACAAACAACAACCACAAACACAGAGCCCACTAACTATTAGCTGCTTTTCCCCCTAAACAGTCAGTTGACTGAGAGAAATGCAATCCATTATTGTGAACGCCGAAGGAGATGTGCTCCATAGTCAGACTTATATTTCCTTAACTTACATCCTATGTTCTGTTTAATTCTGGCATCCCTTTGATGGAAAATTGGTTAAACTATTGCTCAACTTATGTCTGAATGACGGCAGATAATTCTGATGAAACTGACCCCGTAAGCACTTTGCAGCTGAGTCAAGGGCTGAGGGCGTGAGTGTGCGTGCGGCCTGACATTCAATTTGGGACATCTGACAGACACATTAGTGCAACTCAGAGTGTGAGCAGCAACTACTGTATACTAAACATAAGAAAAGTAATGTGTAGTGCTTCTTTTTTTTTTTTCTTTCTTTTTTTTTTTACAACCGAGATTCCAGGGCACATGCTTATATGGTTTTCTTTTATTCAAAAGCAGATTAGTTTAGCGATCGTGTAACTGTGTCCTTGACATTTGTTAGGGAGGAGTGTAAGTACAGAGAGGAGGAATTCCTACTTCCCATTCATGTACTCTGCAATGTGCATTGTGTCCTTGTAAGGTGTTTACTTTTTTTCTAAATAAATAGCTGTGAAAAAACCCATCAAAGTTGAGGTAAGTATTCACCACAGTATCGTGTTTTTTTTTATTAGGGTCAAATTTCTCTTTGGGTAAAAATGAAGCCAACATCCAAGTGTCAAAGGTCGGTTCTAAAAAACAAGTAGGTCCCTGAAGCTTATTTGTGCCACAGATGCTAATTCAGTGACTGCGGGGGTGTGTAAGGAATGTTTTGGGACCTGTCTGATCTTAAAAAACTAACTTTGTTGTTACATTACAGCAATATTGAGGAAAGATTTAACGGCTGATCATGGAGCAGGATGAAGGTCAAAGGGAAAGTCCCTGCCACGCTTCCGGTTACGCTTCCATCCGGCGTAGTCATCCGTGCTATATCGCCCCTCCTGACCCGGAGTGGTATAACGTTTTGTAGAAAAGCTTGATCGATTCTCTCTCTCTCTCTCTCTCTCTCTCTCTCTCTCTCTCTCTCACTCTTACCAAAATAATAAATTCTCTGGGGTTTTTTTTTTTTCTCATACGTTTATGGTATCCTACGGAGGAAGCATCCCGAGCTCTCGGAGGTAATTGACCAGGATGAACCGACGGTCATCTGACTCCTTCTTGATGTGCGTAAAACAAGGCCGTTTTCTTTTAGGGTTTCTGTTTTTCAGTCTATTGAGAAAAGCTGTTGTAAAAGTAGCTTAAAAAAATGAAGAAAAACTCTTTACTTTGATCTGAGAAGGAGTGGCTGCACAAACCCAAAATACCTCATCGAGGTGTTTTAATAAAAATATTTGGGATAGAGTAATGAATATGTGCTTTTTTTTCTTTCTTTTTTTTACTCTGGGTTATTTTGCACGTACAAGGAGTTGGGACCTTTATGAAATTCTTTGCTTGGCTGGAGGCATTAAGAAATACTAATAACGATTTTGATACTCTGGGCCTCTTAGCATCAACTGAGCAGTGTTTAAATGCCACAGCTACCTGCGTATTGTTGATGACCATGTCAAAACCATAATGACGACCATGTACCCATCTTCTGATGGCTGCTTCCAGGTGGACACCTTAATGCCACAGAGCTCCAATCATCTCAAATTATTTTCATGAGCATGACAGTGAGATTCTGTGAGATGACAGTGGCTGACAAATCTGCAGTAACTGTGTGACGCTGTCATGTCAATATGGGCCAAAGTCTTTAAGGAATGTTTCCAGCACTTTATTGAATCTATGCTATGAACGATTGAGGCACTTCTGAATGCAAAAAGGGGGTCCAACCTGGTACTGCTAATGTGCAAGGTGAGTGTATTTATGCATATACACATTAACTACAAGTAAACAGCACAATAACTAACGACACCAACAATCATAAACCAGTGCAGGAAAGCGGGGATGAGGGTGGTTGCCTCTAAGCAGGCTTGTGCTGGTGTATTTCTGTGCTTACACTCGAGTGTATAGCATCTGTGAAGGTGTGCGTGCAAATACATGACCAGTATATGAGGGTATACAATCTTATTAATCTTATCTTGTTCATCTTACTAATTCTATCTTTAATAATACATACGCTTCTATGAATTCTGGAGTTCTGTTTGAAATGTGTTAGAGAACTTGGATGCTTAATGCTCAAAGCCACGACTGAATAAAAGGTTTACGCAGGGGTGACTCCCACAGTTTAGCCTTTCGACATATTCTAAATTCAGTGGATTGTTTATCATAGAATTAATATTTTCTGAATTCTATGTTTTGTTTTGTTTTTAGTGAAAAAGTCATAAATAAAATTAAACAGCTACAAAACTCATTAAAAACACCAGACATCTTGTCTTATGATCGTGTTTTTTTATTATCATGTTATTTGATCCATAACAACAACAACAACAACAAATAAAAAGGAGAATTATAAATTCTCTTGAATTTCAGGCACTTTCACTTTCCACTTTATTTTTCCTTTCCAGGATTTTCTTCTTCTTTCTCTAAACTCTGAGCCTTTAGTTGCTCTTTGGCGTAATGAGGTGCACATTTTCAAGAAATTTATCTAGTCCCCAATTTCGTTGTTTGTCCGTGAGAGCATCCTCTGACTGCAGCAACTCTATACCACAGCTGCTCCCTGAATTTAAAGAAAGTAAAACAAAATAATACACAATTAAAAACGTTTCTAATTATCTGGAAAAAAGACCCCATATTTTGTAGAGTTATACACAAATCTGTCAGTTATCACTTGTATTTTGGTTAATATATAAAATGCTCAGCCATCATTATTTTTCATAGTACTCACCAAACAGGCTATGCACTTGCTCATCAGGCACGAAAAAGGGAGGCCCTAAGAGATCAACAGATTTTAAAATATGGTATTTTATGTTTATTCTCTCTCACTCTCTCACACACACAGACACACACACACACACACACACACACACACACACACACACACACACACACACTATAGAAATGATATATAGAATACCTTGATATAAATCAGGATTGTACAGTAAAGTGTCCAGGAGGTATCTGCAGTCATTCGCCATCAAAGAAATAATGAGAGCTGCATACCTACAAAATAAAAGAATAGCATTGGCATGGGACATCCGTGTATGGGTACATTATATCAGCAGTCTCCAACCTTTTTTGCGCCACGGACCGGTTTATGCCCGACAATATTTTCACGGACTGGCCTTTAAAGTGTCGCGGATAAATCCAACAAAATAAAACTAGTACCGGTACCGAAAAAGAAGAAGATTTATTCACAACACACGCGAAAAGACCTAGGAAAACAGAGTTAATGATAAAAACGATAACAAAATAACGCTAAAAACCCTGAAAACCATACATTTCACACCCGAGCCTCAACTCTCGCGGCCCGGTACCAAACGTTTCACGGACCGTGGCCCGGGGGTTGGGGACCGCTGCATTAATATTAATACAGTATCAAACTGTGTAGAACATAATGTTTTGGAGTTTATTTAGTTTGAAATAAATGTCATTCTAAGGGTTTAAAATGAGGGTCTTGATCTCATCTTACTTTTCTCTGTCTCCTGGGTTGATGGCCACGAGAGAGCCCCTGTCCCAAATTGCTCCAAACTGACCCTCGATGGAACTGTGAAGTTAGAAAGGAACTCAATTTAACAGTAATTTTAATTATTTTATTCTAAAAAGCATAAAACAATATGTAGTTTACTCACTTGGAGAAGTTGTACAGGTTACACTGATACAGGGAGATGTTTTTCTCTGAGTTCTAAAAACAAAAGACAGCACGGATGAACAACTTGTGTCTGTTTTAAAGTAAGCAATATAACTTTCTTGTAGCTTGCAGCCATTCTGCCCAAAATCTCACTGAGATCAAAACGGTTTTCAGAAGAAAGAGCTTAATAAACTCAGGCGTCACCATAAAAAACTATATTCAGCGTAAAGACACTTAATTGCTGAGAAGCAATAACACTGACTACCTCAGCTTAGATCATTTAGTGGTCGTGTTTGCACACATGAAGTTCACCAACCTTGTAAACCTTTGCTCCAGGTATAGCAGGCACAGGCTCCTCGGTGTACGTCATATTGTTCTCCTCAAAAAACTGACGAATAGCCTTTTCAGAAATCTCCACTCCAACCACTGAATGGCCCATGTCTGCTAGCCTGAGAATCACGAAAAAACAAAAGGTTAGCAAAGATGACAACTGACACTAATACTGATCAACTTAATTTAATTTAGTAAGATGTTTTCATACCACTTCATGTCTACTGCTTTCCCACACAGAGGGAAGAAGAAGCGAACTCCTGTTCGTCCATTGAGAACTTTATCAATGTTTTTCTTCAGCATTCTGTTCGAAAAACAGTATTAACAGCAAAATACACATTCCTGCTGCAATCTCATGTTGAGGTGATGTCTGGTGATGTCTGGATCAGCCGTATTGATGGCACTTGTCTTAAAAATAGATAATCTAAGCTCACTTTCTAAAGCTTTTAACAGGACACAGCTTTAGGTGGTGATGCACCTTTATAGTTGATGTAATCTTCACAAGTCTTACATGCATTTGGGCTACTTTTGCACCTCACTCCACTGAACTACATAAAAAAGTGGGGTCATTACTTGTGCACTTCAGGCTGATGGAAGCCGATTTTGTTCTGTTGCCAGCGTTCCTCCCATTCACCGAGGGCCATGACCCGATCTGCCTGCTGTCCCAGCATGCTGGTTATGTTTGCCTGCCGATCAGCGGTTAAAGGAGAGCAGCTAGACATGAGAAAAAGAATTGTTTGTGAAAAAAACCACTTCATGTCGCTGGAGACAGGAAGAGAATGCATAATCCGCACAGGATTATGGTCTTGCACATAAAGACACCTACAGCAACCGCAAAATGTAAGCACGTGTGGTCCATGAGCTGTCACCTGCAGGGTTACAAAACCCAACCGATGGGTCATTTGAATCTTCTGGTAGAAAATCATCTGCATTAATCGTGGATCTGCACGAGCTTGTTGTCCCGTTATAAACTAAACTATGGCGTAAAGGGGAAACTATAACCAAACAAACGGTTTGAATAACAGCGTCGTTAAAGCGTCATTCTTAAGCAGAAATGAATAATTATGTAATAGTTTATAACAATAACAATGTCAGATCCTCGCTTACCTTGCAATAGCGCAGCATAAAAACAACCACAGTACTCGTGAAAAGACATTAGAACCGCACATGTTTTCCCGTAAACTCAAAGCGTGTCTCTCCTGAATGAAGACTGCTAATATTTGTTCAGCAACACAGCTGACCGGGCAAGCTCTCAGATCAATAAACGCAGCGAGGCTCTGCTGAATTCTTACCCCAAGTTCTGTCTGCAAGGCGAGGCGTTCCGTTGAGCTCTCGGTCGGCTGTCTCTCAGAGTAAAAAGTGCGAGAAGGAATGCTTTGCCTGGGAGAATGAAACGAGGTTTTGAAAATAAAGATCAAGCGGGTTTTATTTCTGGTTTGGGAGGAGCCTGATGATGCATTCATGGTACGTCAGAAAAATGTTACTCAGCATTCTTAGTAACAGTATCTCGAGTTCTTAAATCATTGCTCAAGATTAAGCAAAGGAATACAACAAAAGATAAAATATAATGTGAATGTTGTGTGTGTGTGATTAGAACTCTTGGCTAATTTGATGGTACCTTTTATGCAGATGTCTCTGGGTACGCAGGGGTTTTTGGGTTTTTTTGCTATATAAACTCTATCTTGATTTGCAATATGCATACCAGAATTTGCTTTTTAAATTGCCCATGTATTCCTTTGCGATATAAATAATGCACTATTTCCATCATGGACCCCTCTGTTTCTTTCTCTTTTCTGTAAACGCTTGCTGCAATCACGATTCAAACTGTGGCAGCTGTCACTAATCCTCAGAAAGCCTCTGGACTGTTGCACAGTGATTGGTCTCGCTTGCCCAGCCTGCCTCTCTCCACGCTTGGGTTGGTACGGCTCCAGTGATACGATGTTGTCAGCAAGACAATAAGAATTCATAAGGAAGGACGGAAGGGAAATGTGTTTTCTGGACGCACAGCGGCGCAAGTGTTTAAGAAATCCCGGTTTTACACAGAGGCGCTCTGGCATAGGTCTTTTTTCCGTAGTTTCTACTTCATTAAAAAAATAAAAAAAATACACACACTTCCCTCATGAAAAATAAAATGTTGTAGCTCGTCAAACATGCAAAGATGTGTAAATTTAACCATGTAACATTGAACGACATTACTTCATACAAACATAGGCTACTAGAACACAGCGGCAGTCCATAGGAGAATTCAGATACTATTGGTGTTTGCAAGAAGGAAAAACGGATATTATAAATCTGTAGAATCTGCCCGTTATATGGATATAAGTCTTTGTTGCCAAAAATAAAAAAGAGGCATCTTGCTGCACTCTAATTTAATGTAGAGTAATAATGTGTTGTTGCCTATTCTCAACTTGGCCATCAACGAAAAGCTATTTTTAAACAGCTGATAGAACTGCTGAAGCAAGGTTATTCTTCTATACTGGTCTCCCTTATAAAGAACTGTTACCTGCTTATGCTCTGTTTACGCTGGTGTACTGGAAACAATGCTTCCCACCAAGATTGCTATCTTTAGCCAAAATAAACAACGTACTACATTCAACACTCATAGTGAACCACGAGAAAATATGACGTTTCTCTGTGTCGGTTCAATTCCTGTGCGTAATTCGGGGTTTCCGAAGCGCTCCAGCTGTGCAGGGTCGCGTCCAGATGTGTGTGTTTTTCTTTACGGGGCGACGAAGACGGCGAGGAGCTTCTGACCAATCACCGCCGCCCGGGGGCGGGTCGAGCGTGAACTGTTGTGGATATGGAAAAATGGACAATTTATCACGCATATTCATCATTCATATCCCAACGGGGAAAGCTTTGGTTGCACGCTGATTTGATTGGCAAATGCCTGGCCGTGGTGTGAAACGGAAAATCACCAGTTGGGAGGAGAAGAGCGTGGTTCGCTACCCGGTAAGGGCGAGCTCTCTGTTGGGGAGAAGTCGGGGCGCAGTGGGGATTGTACTGGGTAATTGCTGCTATGTTTAGAGGCTGTGATTACTGAGAATGCATTTGAGCAGTAAGATTAAAGCAGGTGGATCTGTTGAGATCTAAGAAATAATTTCTGTAGCAATATGTATTTCATATTTTTTCTTTCATCTTGCCCTCTGTCCTGAAGGCGTAAATCACCGCTGCAAGCTCACGCTCTTTAAAAATTCAAGCAAAACGCTTTCAGATTCGCTTTCCACCCGCTTATGATCACGGCACTTGCACTGATAGCCGGGATAATAGCCGGTAAAGTGCGTTTATCTGCTCGAAAGCGGCACCTGACTGCTATTAGCCACTGATGTATTGTTTGCATAGCGCTCAGCGCACCTTTGTTACTCGCTGCTCACTGACACGGGAATCTCAAGTGCTCGTAGCAGCCCTCACCATCCTACTGAACAGTAAATCTCAAAGACTTGTTAGACCGACTCTTGCATGCGATAAGGTCACTGATGCTTAAAGTCATTCTAAGAGCAACAGGGGCACTTCAGTCCACCCCTGGATTACACGAGACTACCAAGCTGCCTGTATTTGGCAGCATGTAAAACCAGGTTGCTGTCGGAGTAGCAGTGCGTGATGGGGAGGCTGTCCATGGTGCTCTGACGGAGAGAGGTGCATGCTGGATAATAATAAAGGAGAACACGCTGTGAGGGATTTGGGAAATTCGGAGGACACGGGGGGGCGGCGGGACATTCCGCTTTGGCATTGTGAATATTATGTTTTTTATTTTTGGAAGCGCCTGGACTGTGCGTACAGTGTGCGCTATGCCAGAAGGTGGGAACTTAATCATATTGTAAGGCTCCGGATTTGCAAGGCTCCAGAGGAGAAGTTGGTGTCTTGAGCCTCCAGAGCTCCTGTCATCCGAAAAAAGGGGCTACGGCAGAGCCGCAAGACAACACGATCAACAGTTCAAAGCGCAACTGTAGGTATGATTCTGGTTCGGGGGGCACAGAGCAGATTTTCTGTGGCATGTTTTGACAGTGAGATTTGCACACCTTGCTGTGTCACACTATGACAGGTGCCTTTATTGACTCCGGTGTAATTTGATACAATAGGATCGTATATAGCTGTGTTTTGTAATTATATCTACATCTCTGGGATATGGGGGGAAGTCAGCACAGGCTTCTCCCCCTGGACAGATGGGCTGCGGGTTGCTCTGCCACCATCCAAGAATATTAAGCTAAGTAATGTAGTTCAGCTGTCCTACTGTTTCCGCTTGCAAAGTCGTTGGCAGTAATATCAAAACAAGAATCTTTTTACTCCAGTATGAAGTCTTTCCAGACATCTTTTCTAATTTGATGGAGATTGTGAACAGACCACAGGCACACTGATTATACAAGGCATGTGTGCACCAGTGGAGTGTGCATATCACTGACTGTATTATGACTTCTTCCTGCTCATCTTCTGATGCAGTCTAAATGGCATTGTTTTGTTCTGATGCCCAGTTGTCTTAGCTAATGCCCATCTCGCATTAGCTAATAGCTCAGGAAAGACTGGAAAGATTGCCTGCTTTCACATCCCACTAAGTGCTCCACGTATTAATGAATCCCAAAGAAACAAACAAGGCTGGCAGAGTTCATTGCAGCATTTAATTACAAGTCTCTAGTTATTTTGTTCTTTCTTTATTTATTTTTGATGAAAAATGATGGTGCTTCCAAACAAAATGCTGTCATTATCACTGAGGTTCCACCCCAAAAGGCTCTCAGGGGAGGCTGTATCTTGACAATAAGCTGTACATGAATTTCATTTGATTTATGAAATGACATTTAATGGCAACCTCCTCATCGTAATGGGATTTCTCATTCATGATGGTTCTGTAATACCTTCCCTCGTGAATAAGACACAAATCTTGTCATGTCAAGCTAGACGGAATGCATATTCCACGGACAGCAGGAATTTCCAGTCACATGTTCCTTAAGTGAGCTGAGTTTGGAGTTTGCATTGTGCAACCTTTGGACTGTCTGTTGTAGTATTCTATTGTTGGTCATTCTCCTTGTGTAAGTGTGTGTAATGTCTTAAAGAATGGTTTTTGTTACTCTTGTGAAAGCTGCAGTCAGTTGAACAAAAAGACTGTTTAAAAAAAAAAGTATTTTGAGCACAAGATTTTAAGAAATTCGGAGACGCAGGGCTAATTGAACTCTGCCTGGAATGTTGTTCGTCTTTCTTATCCTAGGGTCAGATCGTATATCTAATCAGGTGTTGTCAAGGTCAGATTGTTTATTCCCATCTGATTAGAGTTCTGTGAGACTGCCTCTAGGCCGAAGCTGCAGAGATAAGATGCGCCGTCGGTAAGATGCGTTGTTAGCAGGACCGGTTAATAAGGCAGATGGATTCGGCTGCATGCTGTTTCTGCTGTGTGCGCTGTCAGGTGCACAGCCAGCCACTGTGCTGTATCAGTGTCCTCCGAAGGCTCTTTTACTCTACATGCTTGGACTGGTGTGCTATTGTTAGTCTCCGCCTGTGCGATATCCGCACATATTCTGTCCCCGTGTTTTAGGACTGTAAACAGCATTGCCAAATTCAGAGAGTGAGCTTGAACTTCCTAATAAGTGTTCCTGCCCATCTTGTTCATTTTGTTAATTAGCCCTTGTGGCGTTGGAGTGCAGCATATTGTTGAGACATAATTAATCAACCGAGCTTGTAATTACGCCGGGTTTGGAATGTGAGCGTGGTTTGGAGGCTGGTTCCGTTGCAGGGCGTTCAGCTTGAGGTAAACATCTTATTAACCGTGTCGGAGTACCTTGGCCAAGGCGGAGCAATGCGGTTTTATTTAGCTGGAGACGAATGTGCTGTTATCCATATTATGAAAATGGCCTCATAAAAGAACCGGTGCTTGATTAAGTTTATGGCCATTAAGGTTCTGAGGTGGTCGAGCTAATGGAAAAAGACTTCAGTAGCTGCGTGGAGACAGCAAGAGAGATGATTTTTTTATAAAGTAAAAAGCCATTTGTTCAGCAAAGACCAAAGTGTGTGTGTGTACCTGCTTATATATGCATACAGTGTGTGGGAGTGTAAAGAGCACCTCAATTTCAAAGGGCAACTAGTACGTAAGGACAGAAAATGGAACATGGATCACATCCCAAGCCTTTAATGCAGGTCTGTCAAAGGAGGAAGCCCTTCACAGACTGAGTGATGTGACTACAGACAGGCAAACCCCTCATACTCAGTGACTCCTAATCAGGTTTTACGTTTTGAAAAAGCTATAGAAATGCTTTTGTTTTCCAGGTACTCCGATTTATTATGCCACAGAAAAACACCAAGAACATAAAGTACAAAGAAACATACACAAAAGCCATTTTCACCAATGCTCCATAGCCCTTCTATACACATTTCCTGATAAAAGTGCAACTGAGAAGGCATTGTGTTTACTTTTATTGCACAAAAGGACGAGAGCACAATGGTAAACAGATAAACAGATTCATCCGCATTATACTCCTGACTCAACTTCAGGTCTTTACAAATGAGCACAGACAGCATGCTACTACAAAGTTAGTGAGGTACCCAGAGTCACGTTAAGGCCAAGTAGACCCCAACCCAACAGCCAGAGCGAAAATTGAACAACTAACAAAAGCTGTAATGAGCAGTCAAGCTTGTAACATTGTAGCCTCCATCTCTACTTGAGGAACCTTAAACTGTGCTCCCCTGTTCTTTATAGAGAGTACCCTTCCCCACAAGCCACTCTTGTTCACTCTCTTTCTAATTGTACTGTCAGGAACTTCTAACTGGGGCCTTTAGAGTGTGAGATGTTGCTCTGAGCGTTCCACAGTCTGACCTTGAAGTGAATATCCTGGGATAACCTCTGCTGGGAAGATTGTGCCATTTTGTTAATACACATTTGAATGCTGTAGACCAGCAAGATGCCCAAACTACTGCTTATATAGATGTTCTCACACTGACTGATCATTTAATATAGGTAATGATCAGCATTATCAGGCTGCTACTCACCTTCTTCAATACTATGAAAGCAGTACTTGGTGTTAAGGGTGTACTTAGTTTTTCACATAACTGTATAGAGTCCTCTAAAAACTCTTTTTTTTTATATGAAGTGAAAGCATCCTGACCAAAACAAACATTGTATAGATACACACTTACTCTACTGCTGCGTGTTACATTTAAAAACGGTCATCCTCAGAAAAAGCTCTAACCTGCTTCTGCTGACACTGTCAACTTAACTCAGCGCTTTCCAGCCTAGGGGGCTTTATAACCCTACACAGTCTACATGCAAAGCACCCTAAGGAGCTAATATGACTCATTCCTTGAATTGGCCTCCATAGTCTGTGAAATATGCAAGTATTAAGGGATCACAAGTAGAAACTAGTTTCATTTCAAGGATCACACACGAAAAACAGGCAGTAACCACTGTAATAACACAAACAACGCAGTGCAATGATCCTCTAGTCCTCGGTCACGCTGTCACATCTCTCGGGCCTGTAATAACAGGGTCCAGCGTTTAATTTTAGCTCGACTGAGCCTTTCACCTCACCACAAGATTTGTGTTTTCTTCAGAACACTTTATTTTGCTGAACTAATATATCGCCAGCAGCAGGCCAGCAACAACATGCGCGCCAGATGTGCATTTAAGTATAGTCTTGACATATGCTTACATACAACCACAAAAACTCGCTGAAATCACTTGTATTTGTGAAGGGCAATCCCCCAGGATGCGTCTCAGGCTGTGGTGAGCTTTCATCATTCAGGTGGACTGTCTAACTGTATCATCTGGGAAGGGATGGAGATCTCATTTTACCCAGAATTTTGCCCATCTAGTGTCAATTTTCAAGCTGCACTATGTCTGCCCAAATCATTTCAGACATAATAATGCTGCTTTTGCTTCTTTGACAGTGGCAATGACTCTGCCATACAGAGAATGACTGTAACGGTAGTGGATTTCATTTCGAGCATTTACAATGTCAGTTGTGCTCAGCACTGGTGATGTGGCCAGAAAACATCAAATTGAACAAATAAGGAAAAAGCCAATCTGTCACAGAATGACAGAAACCTCTTTTATAAAAATATCCCTTCTGGTGGGAGAGAAACGCAAATTGACAAATGCTGAATTTCTAGCAGAAGGCCATCATCGGCAACATCCATTTCAGAACAAGTCAGTTTTCATTTTCTATCAAAGCCCGTATAACCACAGTTGAATAAGCTGCTGTGCAAACACAATTCATAGGAGACATGGGATGACAAATTTCAATTCCATTTCCTGAATGACTTAATCGTGTTGTTCTCTGAAAAACTGCAGCAGGTAGAGGCAGTTTAGGGACACCCATAAGGCCATCAGGGAGAGAGATTGAGGGCAGGAAGAATAGGGACTGGGTCCAGCCATCGCCCATAGAATATCGATCTCAGAGCTGAACTCTCCATCTTGTTGTTTTCTCCTTCCTCTGTTATTATCTACTATTCATTTGCAGATTTCGACTAAATATTTCCACGTCCTCCAAATATTATTGCATTTATCAGGCAGGTTTGCTTCCAAATTAAATTACCGTCAATAGATTGTTAAATCGTTTGAAGCTTTAATCCTTAGGAGTACTTCACAGTGGCTGCTATTTCTAATTCCATTAATTCCCTTTAAAAACTGCCAAAAAACTGACACTTCTCTCATTTTGTACCAGCACTTTGATTACCTGAAATGGTCTTTTCTAACCTTTGTGATTATTATGTTTTGTTTTTATGGTGTAAAATGAAACAGCAGTAAACAGTGAAGCTAATATTAATGGGATGAAAATATATGGAGTAATCCTACATGGGAGTGTCATGGGTGCATTGTGCCGTAAATCTTTGGTGCTTATAAAGGAATGTTCAGGGCAGGGTTAGGAGTGGTGGACTCCCTCACTTACAATGTGATAATTATGTACAGGGTAATAAAACAGAAGGACTATTAATGGAAAATAATAAACTTTAACTGGTATCAAAATTGGGGGTTGGATTGTACAAACACGAGACACTTGATTAAATGCAGAATTGCTATTATTGGCCCCTGATTCTCTGTAGCATAAATTCAACAGGGTTCCAGAAACCTTGACATCACACAGTTGCAGATTTGTTAGCTGAACATTTATGATGCCACTGTCCTGATCCATCATATTCCAATGGTACTCTACTAGATTGCAATCAAGTGACTGTGGAAGCCATTTGAGTACAGTGAACTCTTCTTCAATGTTGAACCAGTTTGAGATTATTTGAGTTTTGTGACATTGGTGTGTTATCCTGCTGGAAACAGCCATCAGAGGATGGCCACACTAGCAGTTTGGCCAATCTTGTCTGGCATCAACAAGGCATTTTCACCATGAGAGCTGTTGCTCACTGGATATTTTCTCTGGATTTTTTGGACAATTCTTTGTAAACTGTGGAGATGGTTGTGTGGGGAAAATCCCAGTAGATCAGCTGTTTCTGAAATACTCGCACCTACCCATCTGACTCCAAAAGTCTCTATTCTGATGCTCAGTTTGAACTTCAGCAGGTCGTTTTGATCATATCTGCCTAAATGCATTGAGTTGGTGCCATGTGACTGGCTAATTAGATATTTGTGTTAATAACAGATGTACCCAAGAAAGCTGTCAGTGAGTGTTAGATTCAGTCAGAGTATGCTAGAAGCGTGTTTAGAAAGGCAAAGTAAGGCGAACTTACTTGGTATCAAACTGGTTTGCCTTGTTCTTCGTACATGAACCATAACCTTCATATTTCATTGTTCCAGTCCTGTTTTTTTCACCTCACTGTAACACAATTTCATTGTTTGCTCAGGACATTGTAATGAACCTGCCTAGAAATGTCTTTGCACTTAAGGCAAGCGGATGATCAAAGAACCGTTGGCCTTACTGAGTGTATTCCTCGTTTCTGTGATTCCGAGTTTTTCATGCCTGTCGTCATCCCTCTTTAGAGAATGAATAATTGCACATTTAAAAAGGAGCAAAAAACATGTATTGTTTAAGTGAAACCCTCCAGTGAATTTGGGTAAAGTGGGAAAAAGAGAGGACAGGGAAAGTAAAAAAGAAAAACAGACTTGATGAATAAACTGAGGTAAGGAGGTGTAGATGGAAAATAAATCACCAAGGGTTGAATTGTAGAGCTCAGAATTCTGCTTTCACCTTTTCTTGAACCCTATCTTTCCACGTTAAGGTCCCTCTATTCAATGAGCCTTGTGGCTTTTTTTTTTCCAGTGCTAGTCACCCAACCACAATGATCCATCACCAATCCATGACAGAGGGACTGTCACCACTTAAAGCCACTTACTTGTGTTTATGTGTGCAGCTTTATGTCTGCATCCTCCAGCTTATTTGCAGTAGAAAGCTGCTATGAGAGCTGGTCAGGCCCAGGCATGCATGCATTCATCATTATTGCTTATTGTTAATAGCCGCTCTTTGACATTGTACAGTTTGTCCTTGGATACAAAAGTGCACAGCAGAGCTCAAGAGGCTTCCACATACTTGGATATCTTGTAACAATAAATTCTTTGACTGTTCAATTCGCTTATTATCCTCCACCAGTCTGATACCTGAAACCTAACCGTCTCAGATATTCGCCTGATATTTCTCCTTGTATTGTAATTTTGAAATCAATTCAAATTCGAGATGGTGTCTTGGTGTCTTATTGTGAAATTTATTTTGTTCATCCAGCACAAATGCAGAGAGACTTGGTGCACTAAAATCAATATCCTTATGGGACTGTTATTTTTGTAAGACTCCTGCAGAGGTTGGGCAAAAGCAATGGCGTCCTTATGCGAAGTGGCTTGGCATTAGATTAGATAAGGCAACGGAATCAATTTTTCATGCCCATCATCATTACCATCATTATAACGATACCTTCCATCACTTTTCTATTACACCTTCCCGCCATCACTATCAATTATCCCTGCAACCACAAATCACCAGGACAGAGCTCATTTCTCACCAAAGTGTATCCTGAATAAAACTGAGGCCTAATTGCGCTCGTTGGTGGCAGGGGACATAAAGCGTGGAAAAAATAAAGAAAGGAAAATCAATGCCTTAACTAAAGAAGCCAGTGAATTATTGATGAGGAGCATGTAATGGGATCCCAAGTGTCTGTTTCTCCTTAGCTTGGACTGCTTGCATTTCAGTTGTGGCCAAAGTAGAAACACGGGAGGTGACATAAACCACCCACTAACATCTCCACAGGCAGATTAGCTGACCCGAATTACCTGGGAGTGCTGTGGCTCACACTCATGGCAGTGGTGCACACACACAAGTCCTATACGCAAGTCTTATGCGCACAGATGTAACAGTTAACCTGCATACACGCTTTCAAGCATTTAAAGTTACTTTAATCAAAGTCAGACTTTCAAGAATTTGTTGCCTCTGCTGTTTAATTTTGACAAGCACAACAATAAAGTCGTATTTTATGGTGGTACTAAACTGAAAATGTTTTCTCAGACCACTGCTTAGATGTTTTTAGTATTGCGCTGTTTAGCATTCCACACCATGTTGTAGCAAAGAGAACCACAGCTTAGTGTACTGATTGGGCAACTGACCATATAAAGAATCTTAGTTAACATTATTAATATACTGCACTGTGCAAAAGTCTTGAGTCACTCCCCATTTCTTAATTTTTTTGGACAAGTGGAGGACAATAGAAGGAGCCGCACCGCTAAAAACCAGAAACAACAACAAAATATTTACAGCAGATGAAAAACTGAAAGCATTGTCCTTAAGAAATAAGAAAAAAATCCACCAAATACCTGACACGTGACATCTGGTTGATTCATTTCACCGACGCCTCGTCTGAAAGGGTTTCAGGATGGAGGTACAGCCGTCTGTAAAACACGGTGGAGGCGATGTCATGGGTTGGGCATCTTGTCAAAATTGATGTTATTATGAACACAGAAAAGTACCATTAAATTTTAACCCACCATTCACTACCATCTGGAAAGCAACATGTTTTTCAGCAATAGAGTGATCCCAAATACACTGCCCAGTTAGTAATAATAATGCTGCTGTCCAGAGCCCAGACATGAATATTGCTGCTGCTTGCATTTAAATAAATGCTTTGAATGTCCTTCAAGGAGCCCGTAGTACTATTCCTAAAGACTACTTAAAGAAATTATAGGAGAATAAAGGTGGTCATAACAAATACTGACTGTTTCCTTGCAAATTATAAAGAAATGAAGCTTAAATTAAGACTTTTCCTCTCTAAATCTGAACATTTGGGGGATTTTTAATAGAAAGTGACACCGGAATCTAGTGCATGTTTATTTGACTGCAATGAGGGCTTTAACCTCGATTGTTTCGTAATAATTGGGAACAAAAGATGTCGATGATGAAAATTGCAGTGACATTTCAAATTGATGCTTTTGTTTGCCCAAAAGCTATTACATTAGCAAAAAATACACAAGCAGTAACATCGAGTGCTCGCTTTCGCAAAGTGAAAACAGCAAATGCTGAACATTTTTGCTTAATGAAAGACTCGAGCTATCAGTTGATTAATTTTCTGTCATCTGAACTTCTCATTCAGCAAAAACAATATACCAAATAACTTTAGTTGTGACATTCAAAGCTCTTCTTAACACAGAGGTCTGTGTGATCTGTCGCGCAGACACATATTTCTCTCACAGCAGAGCGCAAATTTCAGTTTATCGTTGAATAAACTGCAGAAGCCTTGAATTTATTGAAGCCTTGAGATATTTAGTAAAAGCTGGAACCAAAGGAACAATTACTGCCAAAATGTTTGATTTCTTTCACACTTTTCACCCAGTAACATACATACTAATTAGAATTTTAACTATGCGCAGCAATTCACATGCAAAACTCCATTCCCGCTGTATTTCAGTTTGAGGAATGAAAACCTGCATTGTTTACCCACACCGTCATTGTGCTGCTTGTTTTTGCTGCAAGAGGAGAAGGCAGGCTAGCTTCTCCTTAGCTGGAGAAGAGGCAGAAAGGAGGAATGTGAATGAGAGGTAGAGAGAGGGTGGCCAGGTGAGGCCTGAAAGCTGCCTTTGTGTGGCAGCTGGCAGAAAGAACACTGACCTTCACTGTGAGGTGTGTTCTCCACACAGACACACACTGTAGGTACTGTACAAGTTTGGAGGAGTTATGAGGGGATGTTTGGCAAAAAAAAAAAAAAAATACCGTTGCAAATTTACAAAAAGCCTTCGCTCAGTCCGTCCGCGGTGAATGGACGTCTCAGAGCCATAAAGCGGTTATGTTTTCCTGCTGTGTTTCCACATCTCAGTTTTAGATGCTAAACGCCGTCTTATTTTCTCCTTCACTGCACCTCAACTGTATCTGCTTCAGTTCAACTGGAGCTTGAAGAGCTCGATAGCATCAAGCCCAGTCAGCTGCTCCCAGTTTCTCATGCTATCACAGAAAGACTATTCCAGAAGTGAGTGCACATCATAGTACAAATGAGCCTGTAAATAGCCATCCCTTTTTATAGGAGTGTGGGAGCCGGAGAGGGATGAAGGTAGACTTGACGAAAAGATGATTTTGATGTGTGGCTGATCTCGGTTGGATGCCTTTTTGAAAGTGCGCTGAGTTAACTTTTCCCAATTTTCTCCTTATGAGCTCCAGCCGAAGAAGGATTTTGACAGCTTAAAACCCTCCGCTGCCCGTGAAACATTACCCAGCTGTGGTACTTGAGTGCTATTTGATTATATGTGTGTTTGTGTGTATTAAATGCGATCGGGGGGTTGCAGATTACATATGACTAACCGAAATGAAAAGCTATACCCACTGGGCTATGAAAAGTGTTAGTTACGGCATCTGCTGAGACAGCAGTTAAACAACTATAACCCAGTGTGTTTCTCAGTGCTGGTTGCAGAGCTGTGATGCTGCTCTGTGTACTGATGTGTATTCTTGTTTGTTTACTTCTCCCCAGGAGGGCCCCTGCAGACAGCAGTTGTGCCAGGCACTATGAGGCAGCAAGCTTGGCCTGCGAGAGCGGAGAAATCACCCTTCATCACTCTCGGCCAGGCTGGACAGCGGAAGAAATGTACAAAGCAGCAGCGCGTGCTACAGCAGAGGCGGGCTAATACACACATCTGAGCGTACAGTTGAAAGCAAATGGGAAGGCCAGAAAGAGACTGAAAGAGGGGAGTCAGTAACTTAGACTGTGTCCTTTCTAAATGGCAAAGTGGACTGGGCCACATTCAGAGGCAGCGATGTCCTTGTTAACACATTGTCCTCCATTAGAAGCTCCTTGTTAGAAGTTGCAAGTTAGTCCCAAACCCCTGTGAGGCTACAGAGCTGAGGGGACAAGGAAAGTAAAAACAGAGGACGAAAGCGAGACAGAGCAGGGAAAAAGGAGACTGTCACAGGCCCTCATGCAGGCGCGTAAGAAGTATGTTCTGCTGGGCTTGTGTGCGTGCTGCTGGCTGGTCCTCTTTTACTGGGGTGGAGGAGTCCAGCTGCGTCTACTCCGCCTGCTGACACGCCACCGGGGTGATGTGATGCGCCCCTGGCCCAACTGGACCGACAGAGCCTTTTTGCCCCGCTATGCCCACTTGGATGAACTTCAGACAGACCCTGGGATGGCAGAGTCACCCCGCCAGCGGCGCCAGGCATGGTCTGCCATTTATAAAGACAGCCGCTGTCGCATGGAGACCTGTTTTGACTTCTCTCGGTGTCGCCGTAGAGGAAGGGAAGGGTTCAGAGTGTACATATATCCATCGGAGAAAAACGACCGCGTGTCGGAAAGCTACAGGAAGATCCTAACATCTATAGCCGAGTCACGGTACTACACCTCAGACCCCCGTGAGGCATGTCTGTTCGTGCTTGGTATAGACACCTTAGACAGGGACCAGCTATCAGGACAGTTTGTGCCCAATGTGGATGAACGTATCCGTGGTTACCCATTGTGGAATGACGGGCGGAACCATCTGATTTTCAACCTGTACTCAGGCACATGGCCTAACTACACAGAGGACCTGGGCTTCAACATTGGCCAGGCCATCTTAGCCAAAGCCAGCCTCAACACAGAACATTTCAGGCCGGGCTTTGATGTCTCCATCCCTCTCTTCTCAAAGGATCACCCGCAGAAGGGCGGAGAGCGGGGCTGGCTGGTGAGGAACACAGTTCCACCACGAAGGAAGTACCTGCTGATGTTCAAAGGGAAGCGCTATCTAACGGGCATCGGCTCAGACACAAGAAATGCGCTTCATCACATTCACAATGGCAAGGACATTGTGTCGTTGACAACATGCCGCCACGGGAAGGACTGGGAGAAGCACAAAGACGCCCGCTGCGACCATGACAACCTGGAATACGAAAGGTAAGATGGGCCACAGTGAATGTATGAGTCAATGTGGCATTATATAAGGATTCATAAGAAATGGTGGAAAGGTTTATATTTTTTATTAAGAAATACACAATGGGGTTGTTCTGCTTGCCTTCCCGTTTGAACTTTACATGCTGTTTTATTGGTCTTTTAGATGTAGCTGATTTTCTACAAGCAGTGTCAGGGGTAGCTTTCGTGTCCCACTGGTTATTTTTGTCTCTCTTTTATTGCTGCACACTTTTTGACTGCCTGAGCTTATGATATTTGGCAGTTGCATCCTAGATCAAAGATTTTAGACACTAACTCACGTTTCAGGAAATTTAGATTCAGGTCACAACTTCCAGCGATCCTTTTTATTCTTAAAGTATATTAGTCCTATTAAAGGGTGATTGTAATGTGTCTAACTTGTGGTAACTGACCTTGAGCACCCTTACTATTTAGGGTTTCAAATATATTACAGTGTGATAGATGGGCAAATTAGGGAATTCAGCCAAAGTGCACATGCAGTTATTTCCACTTTGTGTTTTGTGTTTAATAATACAAGTCCAGGAAAAAGCATAGCTGCAGCTAATGAATTACAACTGGAACTGCTGTGTGAAACGAACCAAAGCAAAGGTCAGCGCAAAGAATGGCTTTCCCGAAATCTGTTAATAATAAACTGCTGTTGGGTTTAAGGGTGCTATTTTTCTTTTGTTCAGACCGTCCATGTTTTTCACGGCAAGATGTTCTTGCTCGTGTTGCACCGAGAATGCTTGTCACTGTTACTTAAGTCAAGACAAAGAGGTGGGGAGGATAAAACGCATTGAGAAATGAGCTTACAGCAACATCTAAAGGGCTTTATTGCTAAAACAATATTAATGTCGGGATGTGACATGTGAAAACAGGTTGAACAATGTCACAACTAACAAATTATATATTTCCACTGAGGTCCTGTGTGCTGTTTGAAGCTCTTCACCCAGTGGTTTTTCGCCCATTGTCGATTTAATAATGAAAAGCTTTTGGAGACACACCCATCGGCTTTGTACATTTCGCAGCAGCAGCTTGGTAAACATGTCTTTTCCTCCCTGTGCCTCCCCCCCTTGCTCATTTTTCCAGTCAATTAGAACCATGTGCGTCGGAGCTGATCACTACCTTTCATCGTGCGTTTCTTACAGTTGTGCACTGTGAAACATCAGCATAAGCTGTTCACACCTCAGTCACATGCAAACCTTTTTTTTTTTTCATTTTTGCTGGGTGTTCAGCTTTTGATTCAGTTATAAAAGAAAAACAAAAAAAAATCAAATGACTCAAAACAGGTTTATCTGCCAACGGTTGCCTTACAGCTGACACACAGGTCAACATCAACCAGACATTCAGGTTTTGGTTTACAGGAAGAATAATTAGTGCTCCTGAGCACAAAAAGCCTGAAATCCAGCATCAACACTTCTTTTTTCTGTTTACTGTAAAGAAAACGTTACACCCTGGTAATTGTTATGGACGTATTAAATGTGGAGTAGCTGTAGACCCCAGTGGCTGTTTCCATGCTTCTTAATTTGTTTTTTTTTTAATCAACTTTTAATAGCTTTTTTCATTAAGCAGGAGTAAATGTAATCATTTTGTATGGAGCAATCAAATATATGTTCAGTAATGCAATTCTATGACTATAGTCTACTTTTTTGTGCAATTTTTATTATCTTTTATTATTCTTTGCAGTAGCATTTACATAGAGATGAACAACACGGGCGTCTCTTTTTCGCTTCCCACTTGCTGAACTTACACTTTGTAATAAAAGTCTCTGCAGCTGAAGTGCTGACAGAGCTTCTCATTATAAAGTCAGTGCCTGTCCGTTCATAGAGACATACCATGGTATTCTGATGGTGCAGAAAATTTGGAGAAAGGAGATGATGGATTCCTGCAAAGAGCAGGAAAAGAATTAGAGGTAGAAGTTCGAGTCACACCAGACTGTCAAAGCATGGCTGTATTGGGGATAACAGAATAAAACTGCAAAGCAAATTTTGGAGGGCCTATTAACATGTCAGTATACTAATATAATGAATATGGAAAGTTGTGGTGGCACACTATACAATATAATATAATTTGCTTCAAATTCCATAGTCTGTTGGTTGATCTGATCCAGGAACATGCTATAGACTATACCGTAGGCTTGTTTACATTGGAGGCATGGGGATGGAGCTCTGTAAGACTTATGAATGAATTCATTTATTCCACTCAGCCCACTACTTAAACACCGGGTGGGGAGGTGGGAGGGTTATGAGGAGGTAGGGAGGATAGTGGGGGATGAGAGGCAGTTCCAATGTAAATCTGTGGTAGAGCAACGGCTCTGAGGGTGCAAGGGTGCGAACGGGGGAGGCAAATGGAGACAGCCGTCATTTGTACAAAAAAAGTTTTAAAAAAAGCTGATTTAAAAAGAAACCTTTTCTCCTTTTGTATGAATTCTCTCTCTGTGGTGAATTAGAGATGAGAGGGGATGGGAGCAGGGGGAAGGTGCTGGATCATCTCTCTTGTTGCATCCTTTGAATTTCCCTCTGGGGGAAAGAAAAAGGGGGATTTCTGCAGGGAGAACATGAGAACCGTGGTGGCCGTTGAATTAAGATGTGTCAAAGAAACAGGAGAAGGAGAGAAAAACTGCAGGAGCAAGATTTAGATCGCGTAGCAACACATCCTCGTTACTCCATCTGTCTGCAGTTACATAGTTTTCTTCTTTATTTTTGATCAAAAATGCAAGTGAAAAACGACTGCTCTACTCCTAATAGGCCGTGTCACTGGGAAAGCATGCTTCTTTGTTTGTGACTGTCACTGCTATACACGGCGTGCATGAGCTTGTGTTCGCGTTTGAGACCGCGTCTTGGTTAATGAGGCTCTTAGAAGGTAGCACCAGGTTAATGATCGCCTGCATCTGGTACACCAGCAGATTAGCCTTGAGAGACCTGGACAATCGGTGACATAAGCAACCCATGGGGGGGGGGAAAGGGAGGAGGAGGGGAAGGAGGAGGAACTAGGAAAAAGGGGGGGGGGGACTCAGATGGAGCGAACAGTCGAGCGTCATGACATAATTTTTCTGCCCCAATAAAAATCCCCCTCCCCCTTTTTTTAAATTAGAAAATGATAGGAATGCAAAAAGGTTTCCTTCTGGGTAAACACTGGCTCCTCGTTTTGTTTTAACAGTAAAAATATATGAAGTTTTATAAGGAAGAAATGCTATATGGGTGATGAGATTGCATTCACTAATGTATCTCTTGCCTTTAATTGCTAAACAGCTTTCAGTATAAAGTCATAGCTGGTGGATATAAAGGAAAAAATAAACTTTTTAGTCTATGAGTCTATAGAATACATATTTTTTACTGAAGAGTCTGAATGTTAGCAATTTGGTGCACAGCATGCGTAAATGGTAATAACATTGCAACTGAGGTAATAATATAAAAGCTGCGAATATCAAAAGTCCTACACTTTGAAGGTCCAAAACTGTGATACATTTGCACAGCTCATAGGCTCAGTTTCCAAATTGGAAAGCAATATTTTTACACGTAAACACGTTCATGCATACATTACATCTTTTTTTTAATTAACCCCTTAACACAAGTAGCTTAATTTGTGTTAAGGTAATTGTGTTCCTCACTGACTCACAGTAGTTTACACCAAGAGGATTAAGCCTACAGACAGTCTGTGAAATTTGTCTTGAACATAATATCACCAACTCAAAATTATTTTGACCCTCGGCTCGGCCCATAGATTTAGTAAAAAAATATAAAAAATATCTTGTTGCCATAGAGGATAGATTTAGTTTTGTTTGCTGAGGTTTAAAAGGTTAATAATTTCATTTCTGTTTACACTTTAAACCAAAAAAGAAAGAAGAAAAAAAAAATCAACATTATCGTCAAGGATGTTTTTTCAGCATCAGAAGTTGAAATTATACCTTTTCATACAAATGTCTGAAGTTTATCCTCAGTATACCTCGCCATATCCACTGTGTGTAACACCAATAGAAGTTTTACCTGTTTTACTCTGTCTTTATGCTCCTAAAATGTAAGTAAGTCAGTAAATTTTATTTATATAGCACATTTAAAATTAAACTGCTTTACAATAAAAAATAAATGAAACACACGAGGCTTTCGATACATTCATGCTAAATACTTTTGTACTTTATACATAATATAACAAAGCAACAACCTTTCCTTCAGCCACCGTACCAGACAGCAGCCGGTTCAAAAGCATTCTTAATAAAAGCTATGTGTCCAGCTTAGATTTAAAGACGGTTTGCTCTAAAATGTTAGGTTATATTGCGTTTTTGTTGAGTTTTGTATAAGTGTTGCACTTCTGGCTTAAGGGAAAATTGGTATCTCCGTGGAAGTCCTCAAAGTACTTTTTTTTCATTAAGGGTTTGTTAAATACCTTTGTCGCTGCCAATTCTATTAACACAAAGTCACTCGTTAAAAGTGCAGAACAATTGGTAAATTGGACCCAAAGAATCCCATTAAAATGTGCCATAGGGAAAAGGCAATCTGAATAGGAACAGAAGGTGCCTGGAAATATTTTTTGGTCCGATTTTACTGGTGTGGAACTTTGAGTGTGTGTGTGAGAGAGAGAGCATACATGGATTATGGATGATAGGGAGGGAATATAGAATGAAATAGAAAAGAGACAAGTTGGAGATAGGACACAGTGGTACCCAAGGCATAAGAGTAGCAAGATAGAAAGGAAGAAAAGAAAAATGCCATGTGATAAATATTATAAAAAGAAAAAGTTGGAGGGGGAGAGAGAGACTGGGTGATACCGCAGGCAAGTTGAGGAAAAAGCGAGTATCAAACAGGGCAGGAGGGAGGGTGGCAAAGTGGGAGAGAAAGACGGGGAAGAGGAAGAGGGAATTGGAATAGTGGCGATAGTTGAAGCAAGGGAGAAGCAGCGCTGCAGCCTAATGGCCTAGTTTCCCTCGCTTTATAGAATTCTCTAAGAAAGGGTTGGGAAACGTGCATTGTACAGTGAATGTAAATGAGCAAGAGTGCGAAAAATCGAGAGAGAGGGGAGAAAGAAAGGGAGAGAAACGTACAAAAGGTGCCGCCAAAAACACTGAGTTCTAAACTTCCAGCTAAGAAGTGTGTTTGTGACGTGGTGGCTTAACCAAAGATGGATAACACAGGAAGAGGATGAGATTTCAGTCGCTCAAATGCTGTGCATCACTGTTAGTTTTAACTGCGGTTGGTTTATATAAGTTCTTGAGTTGGAAACCGATGGTGATTATTGATGACCTCCCTTGAAGGAGGCTGAGGTTGTTGAAGGCGAAAGAGCTAGCAATCAGACTTTAGAACCTGGGTGAGAGTTCAGAATGAATGTAGCATACTAATCGGACAAAACAGAACTGAAGGAATTTTCAACCCTAAAGTTAGAAGGAAAAGCTGCAGCAATGCTCCCAAGCCTGTGTGATTCGAAACGGATAGGTGCAATCTGTTCAGCTGTCATGTGCTTGCAAATGGGTAAGAATTCCTAAACTACGAAGGGTTTCGGTGCAGTTGATGAAAAGTGAATCAAGGCTGGAAAGGAAGGTAGTGCTGTTGTTACCTGCTGGTAAACGTTGAAAAAAATATAGCAGCGTAGTTACTACTTCCGCACAAGCGCAATCTAAATTAATATGTGGGTGGGAACATGCATAATTATGTGTGTGTGTGCCTGGATCTGTAAATGCAATATGAGAAAGTGCAGTTTAAGATTTTGGCAAACTGAATAAGAAATGCTGCAGCCCACTGCAATTAGGGCCTGTGAAATTGTACCTCTGGAGATGCTGTGGTTTGTGTGTGCGTGTGTGGTTTGTGTGGCCCATATCTGCTGTCTCTGTTTAAAATACTTGGAAATGAGACGCAGCCTTGATTCTCTGGCACTTCTACACTCCATCCTCCGTTCTTTTCCTCCTCTCAGGCTCATGTCTTTCTAATCCCACACATCGGTCCTCTCCCCTCAGTGCTTTCAACAAGTCTTGTCATATATATATATTAAATTAGACAGTGCCTCAAAGGTTGTATCCAGGGCTTAAGATTAACCTGCTGGCTCACCCACAAACTTACTGGTTTTAAGTTTGCTTTAAATCCATTATAATCAGTACTTTCACAGTGGATCAGATGGCTGTGAAATGTGGAAAGGGGTCACTAATGACTGACCTGAAGAATTAAGTCAGAACAATCTATCCCAATATGTCAATACTGGGCAATAAGTGAATAATTAACATGGCCGATAGATTAAGACAGGCGAAACACCCTTCAACCATGTTATGAGTGTAGACGTTGCATACTTTGTCCACCGGCGAGCACTCTGCAACTTGTCAACATATGTTTGGAAATCTAAAACGAGATGCATAAACGAGCAATAAAACACAAATAAAACACATAATTCTTTAATACCATTGTCATAGTGTCTTAGTAAGGGATCATAAACACCAACATATTTGTTTATGTTTCATCTGTCTAAAAGAAAGGAAAACTATCTGCAAATATCACCAAATATCGGTACTGGTTTTAAAAATGTGCTTCCAGACAAGTTAGCATCTGTTAGCAAAGTTAGCAAAATGCTGGTTTTTCTTTAGCTATCAGAGATTGCCATAGGGTCACCAACCAGTCTCTAGCCCTGTGTGACTGAGACCGAACTAATGAAACTATGTAGTTCCTCTAAGCTCCACCAAGTTTTAATGTCTTTATTAATGTTATTTTCTTGGTTTGATTACAAGTTTCAGGTTTCAATTCAAGCTCATTGTGTCTGAGTGTTGTCTCATCTCATCATTATAAAAAGCCCCAAAAGCTCTGATTAATTATCTAGTTAACATAACCTGGCAGCTTAACAGACAGAATTGCGTAATTGCAGTTGGTGGAGACCAAAGTGGAACTAAAAGAAGTATGAAGGAGGCTGGTCTAGCCTCAATACTGGTTTTAAGTATGAGGATAATAACACCTTTTGGATTTTTTCTTTAACCTTGGTGTCTTTCAGGTTAAAAAAAAAGTGAATTTCTTTCAATTTTGTCATGCAGCACACAGTTTTCTGTTTTTTTCTGTAACATATATTGTGATCTCACTTCCAGGAATTATTGTGGACCGATAACACTTGGCCAAGGAGTAATTTGTAAGCTTGATTTGACTCTCAATTCTTAGTATTTAGATGGTTATTATTGGTTTTAGCCAAAAATGTAAGGGAGGGAGGCACATTTGTAAGGTCACAAACCAATCCAAGTTCACTGTATCTAGTGGAAATGATGTCTTTGGCTGTATTTCTTACTTGGAAAAAGATTTTTTTTGGCAGTGGTCTTTGAAAGTTTCCAATCGCTGCTCATCTGGACTGATAAACAACTTTTATTCCACATAGAATTGAATTACATTTTGTATTTCTGATAAAGGATAAGCCAGTTGCAACCTGCTTATCATTTGCCTTTAAATGTTTGCGTTCCAGTCTTTATGCAGCCATTGTTTTCTCAACCGCTGTACTCAAAGCCTCAAACCTCCCACTTCCTAAACGCTATTATTTCCATTTGAATTTTTACCAAACCTGCTTCTTCAGTTGTTTAGAATAGCTTGTAATTTATCCGTCCTGTCAGAGGGCATTCATTGTAGCTAAAGCTTGTTGTTTGCACTGTCACCCAAGCAAAACCATCGATGCTGGAGCCACAGCCCTACATGAGTCAGCTCAGGTCTCAGCAGCTTTGTGCTGCATCAGGTCTGGAAAACTCCAACAGCAAACCCCCCCCCCCCCCCCCCCCCAAAAAAAAGGTAGACACATCTGCTCCACACAGGCTTTACTTAACATTTAAGAGGTCTTAAGTTGAATCCCCACATTAAAAACAACAGCAAATCTAATTTCACACAGACAGCACATACACATGTGAGGATTTTACAGCTTACTGTAATCATTCTTTCTCCCCCTAACTCACACCTTTTTTTGCATGTATCCTCTACACGACCCCTTCACTTTTTTCCCTCATTATATTTCCTTCCTTTTCTCATTTTTTCAGACTGTACTGTATACAGTCCTGCAGTTGACTGCAGGCCTCCTTCCATCTTTCTGAGCTCCGGTATGCATAATTTATGAAAAGACCCAGCTTCTCCATGAAGGCAAACTTTTTTGACAGCACAGCTGTGTGTTTAGTGTTGCACACAATTGTCCTGCATGCAATTGTGCTAATCACATGCTGCATACAAGCCCGGACGAACAGTACCCGCTTTTGCTTCTGACTTGCTAATCTATGCATTCCAGTTTTGACACCATGCTCTCCCGAACCCCATGCACGTTTTGATAAACCCTTTTTTCACCCTGCAAAAAGTAACAAAGGGAAATGTATTTATTCAATCCACACTTCAAGAAGTTACAAAGTTTTGACCACTGTCTGCATATCTGTCTGTGCACCTTTTTCAGTCTCCTACATCCATCATGGATTGATTTTTGTATTTCAGCTAAGGTCCCTCGTGAATGGTTTATCAGTGGTATATAAATCATTTAGGTTTCCTTTTTCCAGTTTTCAAACCTACTGACTTAAAATGTAACATAACTGTTAGTGTGCATAAGGAAGATGATTATCAGAGTTTTTTTTATTGTTGCACAAAGGAGACTAACTTTCCCCCTGTTTGAATCCTTGTTCTTTGCAAGATAACATGCTGCACTTAATGGACAGGCACAGGAGAGGATTTCTCCTTCTCATCTAACTTTGTAACATCGGCAGAATATGCATGGTTTATAAACTGGAGAGCTTTACACCATAGCAGCATACATTTCTCCAATACTCATAAAGTATGTCAGTGCCCATAAAGCACTGATAAATGTTTTATTTACCATCAGTCAAACAAATTCTAGTGGTGTTGTAGTGGAGAGTAGTCTTTTATGGTAACATTGTTAGAATAAGGTCCAAGACATATGAGATACAACTAAATGCTTAGATAACATTAATAGTTTTGTAACACTCCAGCTCCTCTGTATCTAATTTTAAACTAAAACATTTCACCTGTCAGTAGAGGCACCTGATCATAAATCATAAAGTGTAGTCACATTGTCATATTTTGTAGCAAATATTATCCAGGTGCTTCGAACTGGATCACCTTACCTGTAAAATCCTCTGTCTGCGGTATGACCTCGCTGCGTTCACACGTGTGAAAACAGCGACGGTTTAAAAATAATTCCGTTTTCTTCTGATAGCCTTCAGCAGTTTGGAAGCAGTAGTATTTTTTTCTGAGGTCACGCGGTTACAAACTATGTCTAAACAAATCTTGACAGAGTTCATCTCAGTTTATTCCAAAGGAGCTCAGGATCTTTAATACACACTGTATAAGGAGGGGGCTTATCCAGAGCCCGTCTCAACGATGGCTCTGTTTCGCACTGATAATACGGGAGATTTGGCTTAAAGTTATAACTTTAGTTATGACTTGAGTAGTGAATCTAATTTTTCAGTAGAAATAATTCAGAGCAGAAGGCCAACCAAAGTCATATTTAATAAGATTCTTCTTTGGGGAACTGATTATAGCTTGGGGATGAAACATTTGCCCGATGGCATATTACATCTGAATTTATTGTGCAGTTTATGTTGGGAGTCAAATTGTATGCAGAAACACTTTTTTTTTTAAACCTTTTAAACATGACTTTAGGTTCCACAAAAACTAGAAAAAAAGCTTTGAGATGAATGTGTCGAGGTTTATAATGTCATTGGTCGTTTTTTTAATAGCAGATTTAGTGTATAAAGATTTGAGCTTGCTTTGGCCTTGAAAATGTTCTTTCCCGTCAACCTCTGCCAGTGAGTAAACTCATTCAGCTTTTCCGCTCTCAGCTCTTCGTTCTTCAGTCGTAGCAAAGCTATACGACTCCAGTAAGTGCGAGTGGGTGGTTCCACTCTGTCAGGTGCATATCAGGTTTCTCAAGAAAGACCGTTTGGCCCAGGGGCTCTCTCACTGGTGTGGATGTCCTCTTAATGGGTGCCCATTCAGTGCCCTAATCGAGCCCTTTATCAACCCCGGCTAACAACGTGGCGATCATAGCAGAAAAAGCCTGGAGCGACTGTGCTCGCTTTGTCCAGGCCAACTGGAGCGTAAAAGCTTTGACAATGACAATGCAGTTGGGAGAGAGAAAGAGAAGGAGAGAAATGTGCAGGGAGACATTTCTCATTCCTTATGCAGTTAAGGAGCCAGCCTACAGCTCAGAGGCCCGATTTTCACATGTTTACTCTTTCTTAATAGCATCTATTTGACCTTTGACCCCAAGCAGCACAATCTGTGAGCATTTGTAGCTTAGTCATTATCAAGAGAAGGGAGGTATGTGATTGCTGATACATCTCAGTCTTTCTTTCTTTTGGTCATCAAAATTGTGAGGCGTCAAGGGAAAAATTTTCACATTTCTGTATGGCTGACTCATTTAAACCACCTGACCTCAACAGAAACAAAGAATGCTGAAATTGTTCAGGTTTCAAAGTTCAAACCATTAATGTGAAAAGAAGCCAGCAGGCATATCATTACAAAAAAGACACGCAGCACTCAGACCAGATTTCGCTGCAATTAGGCTGTCCCAAACACATTTTGAAGAATTTTTTTTTCCCAAGCACTTTCTCAGAGGACGCCCAAATTGCCTGAGATATCTGCCGTAAAATTAGGTCAGAAAATATTGTGTAGTGTAAGTTTGCAATAAGATGAAAAAGCTTTTTAATAACCGCTTCTTTTTTGCCCTCTTTGATGTAGAATGAAGGGCTCCGATTGGCTGGTCTTCAGATGAATGACTGATACACAGTGATAATCCCGACCACTGGAGGGTTCAAAGGACTCGCTAATATATGCGGCACTATCAACATTAACATGATCTGTGTATCTCATTTTTTAATAACGCGGTGGTGGTATTGGGGTTAAACAGGGATTTGGATGGGGGGCTACCCAAGCACCCTCTAATATGTTTTTATGCAAACTATTTGATAACCTTCAGTGTAATTACTTGATATTTCACTTACGTGCCATTCTTTTATTTGAGTGTTTGTAGCACTGCCTAATTATTTTATATATATATATATATATAAAATAATTCTTTCCACTTAGTGGATGCCACATTTCTCGGAGCCATAATAATATTCTGACACTAATATCTTTCACATTAAAATAAGAGCTGCAGCCTACTGACTGTCATACACCTAGTTTTTTGCAAGCTATTTAATCATAATTACAAGGTCAGCTTTCAAGATTATTGTTTTATCTTAAATTATTGATATAATTTCAATTATTGTTTGACTCTATATATCCATACTCTACTGAGACAGAGGTGTCACTTTGAAAACCATGTCTTCTAGAGGGGAAAGCAATCAGTCCCACAATGTGTAACTTAACTGAGAGCTTACAGCTTGTTCATTACATGGGGTGTAATCTAGTGTTTCTATGTCAGATGGACATTGTAATTTAACTCTATCATTTGCTCACTGTGGACTACGTTCTGGGACAGTAGCATAGACAGTAGAAAACATGGAGGTGGCTACTGGGACATCACCCATTGGTTTGTCTGGTTTTGAAGCCTTGAGGCAAGCGTTTCCATGGAGGCCATCTTGGTTGCAAAAAATTGAATGCGATGAGTGGGGGCAGGTCTGACTGTGAAACTGCACAAATATTGGGTAACCTCTTGTCAGCCAATGAGCATGTGGTTTTAATAATCGTAGATAACGCTTCATTTTGAAAGATTTTTTGACCGAGGTTTACAAAATATAGAATTTCTTATCTTATCTTGACCCAGAACTCGACAGGAAAGTGTTTACAGAGGTTCAAACACAGCTATCACCATGTAGCTTTCGAACAGAATGCAGGTTTAAATGCAGGTTTAACGCATTTCTGGATTGGGTTGATTCATTATTTATTTATTTATTTATTTTACATCCTGGAAGCTACATCCACGTTTTATACTATTTTGGACAGTGGTAGCAAAGCATTAATATTTTTATTTTTTTTTTATTTTTTTGTGTGTTGCGTTTGCATGCAATGCTATTCTCTACATTTTTGCTAGCAGTGAGGAAAAGCTGAGTTTGTTGTTAGTGCAACTAATTAAACAACTGCACGGCATTTTGGCAACGCAGGAAAGTCTTGCTTTGCCCTCAAGGTCCAATAATGACGTGGTAGAAAGTGAAAACTATGAATAGGAAATTACACCCATTCCATAGCACCAGCAGGTGTAAAAAAACCCAAAACAAAGCAAGTACACAAGGGTGGTGCTGAAGATTTTGATATGCTATGCTTATTCGAATACTGATCCTTTATTTCACACAAGAATTGGCCACAGTGTTTGCAGGAGTATCACAACAAAGGCTGGATAGAATAGAGGCCGTACTTATCATAAGAATAAGGGAAACTTAACTAGCCGTCGCTTGTTATATTGAAAAAAGTTTTTTCCAATTAGTTTTTGTGCTACCTGTGCTGCATGCAAGTCAACACTGTGTGTGGGCAGTGCAGACAATAAAGCCCTTTCTTCCAGAAACAAATATTCCGACAGTTCTCTCAGAAGAAGCCTTGCTCTCCGCTTGCTGTAGCCTCTCAGTACAAGATGTGCTCTTTAATTGCCAGTTCTGCTCTTTGAAAAGGCATACATGGGTGGCACAGCTTGTCTGACCTGTGCTGCAAATCCTGCTTAAAACTGAGTCATTTTCAACTTTCTTTTTCTTCTATAAAGTGATATGCTTGTGTTTCTCTTCTGTTTGTGTTCCTACCGAACTGGCTCCCTCAGTTCCACTTCACTTCATCATTTTGGTGTTTGAACTTTCATTAGAAGTAGATAACAGAGAGTTCAGGGACTTTATTGGATCGTGACCTGTCTCGCGTGCCCTTATCTGAGGAGTGTATAGCGTACTGTTACCTCAGGTACTTGTATTAACAGAGTACACTGGGTACTTTTTGATCAATAAATAGCAGTTTGTAAAGGGCAGCCAGAACATCAGTGGAACACAGTCTCTCCCTTAAACTGTTACAATTTCAGAAAGGCTTTGAAATCAGACCTACAATACTTCTGCTCTTGGCCTGTTTAACCAACTCCTCTATAACCAGAGGAGAAAAGCCTGCATTTATTGCACAAAGTGGACATAACAAGTGACTAAAGATCTTTTTCCCATTTTATTTTTGTTATTTTTATGAAGATAGGGTAGAAAGAAGATATGCTTTTTTTAAAAAAAATAAAAAAAAGTCCCCTTTTTATTTGCTTCTTTTGCAATGCAATGCACTCTTTGCTGGATGGAAAGTGTGTGCATCAGTATCTGCGTGCTACTGTTGCCAAGCCCAACAGCAGACAATGCAGTATGTGTGCCCCAGATAAGGGCTTTTATTCTGCTACCTAGCAGATGAAGAATGTGTAGATGATCATGAATTTCTCATGAGTTATGCTGTTGAGCTCTTATTTAATGATAGCCATGCTGGGGTGGGTTCTGAACCTCTCACTCGTCTCCCTCCTCATCACCTCTGATGAATGGGAAAACAAGTAACGGGAGAAGCTTCCCCTTAGTCGCTCCAGAAATGTCTTTTGCGGTGCAGTCTCACAGAAACTGCAACATAGACACAAACTCTACAAGCCACAGTTTCACTTCCGAGTCCGTGATGTATGGCCTGCTGCTCTTCTTGTCAGATGGCCTACTACACTGAACACTCACCTACAGCACGCTACAAAACAGCTTTCCTCCAAATGGCACAGCACCGAATATACAAATACTGTCAGGTTTGCCTGCCGTGTGAAAAATGGGCTTTATGTTGCCTCCGCCTGCTTGGCCCAAAAGACTCCTCTCTAGATTAAAACCTCGGCACACCGAGCCCCCTTCACACTACAGCAGGCCCTGACTCATTCCAATCTGACGCTCATTTCAGTCCTCATTTCCTTTACATTATATACACCATTAAGTATATTAAGCCCAAAGCCAGCCAGTGCACTGTCCCATGAACTTAATGATAAAGCCATCTGTGTGCATCTTCATTTCTCAGCAAGCAGGTGCACGAAGGCAGGTTGGGGGGGGACTGCGTAGTCACAATATAGCGACATTTAATATCATTTAAAGTATTGCATAGTAAAGGAGACTTCAGTCAATGCCATGCTAGCAGCTCCAAGAAGCACAGTGGTTCTTTGACCCAAGCTCAAAGAAGAGAGAGACCCAGGATGGGGTTCTCTTTTGACCTCTTAAACTGATGGTGCACTGGTCAAAGATTTCTCTTCCATCTGTCACTCATTGCATAATGAAAATGGCTCAGACACATGTCCTGCCCCAGGGGGGCCTCCTCCCTTTTTGCCCTCTACACACTGTGAGTGAACTGCAAACAGAAATCATAAATCTTTCAGGACCCAAAACTCTTGTACCCTGCAGACTCTAAATAATCTTTAGCAGATAGCTGCTTGTAGAGATTAACTCAAAACGAACACACTAATGTTTATTGTGAAACATGTTTACCGTGTTCGCCATCTTAAGTTGTATTCCCAAAGGAGTAGTATTATGAGACAGCCTCATCCACACGGGATCGGCAGAGTCTGTGATTTGCTTTAACTGTCTGATATCTTTGGTCTGCATTATAAACCTAGCTCACCTGCCACATAATAACTTTTGAGCGTGATGAAAGATAGAAAAATGTATTACTGTATCTGAGATTTGAGTCGGCTACTCGTGTGAGTGGGTCTCTATGTTGCTTCCTCACATTTAAACACAGTAGAATTTGTACTTCATATATTACAAACTTATAAAAAATGTGCATGCAATTGTCTTGGGGTCATTCAGTTTTGTCCTGATCTATTTATTCACTGCTGTGTATGTGTGTACCATTACTATTATTAGCTTGCTGTTGGCATCTACTATAATGACCTCTAGCTGTCTAGTAGTGGCATTCGGTGTCTTTCCCGACCTTTCACCCAGTGCCAAGCAGCAGATTACACACATACGTGCACCTTGCGTGTCCTCACACACTCGTCCGCTCTTCCTTGTCTTTGCTGTGGCTTCTTTTTTTCTACTCGGTCGTTCTTTCAGCACAAGCACGAGTGGTCACACAGGCCGCTGCTCATGTTACTCGCCGTGTGCCCATCTGGCAGTGCCCTGCTCTCCTGGCCCTGCTTCTGTGTTTCCAGCTGTCCCCCGGTGATCACTGTCTCTGTCTCTCTGTCCACTGGCTGCCAGTAACCAGAGCGCCCTGCTTCTTTCTCCATCTAGCGACCTCGCTTATTATAGGATAAGTCTTCATCCTATAATAACACATCTCTCTTTCCCTTCTTTGTCATCTTGCTTTCTACTGTCTATTTCTGTTTCGTATCTTTTAGGAAAACCGTTTTTTTCCCTATTTCTGGCGCTTTTACTGCAGAATTTATTTTGCTGCACTGCTGTCTGTCACCCCGCTGCTCGTCCAGCTGTCTTGCTATCTCTCTATATGAGTATGTAACTTGATCAGGTTCAGTGTGTGAGCACTGCTCTGGTTATATTCACTTCAAAAAGATTACTCTTGTGTCCTCTTTGTAGCTCGTATGCCCCCTTTTTTTTAAATTTATTTTATACCGCTCACAGTGTTAACCTGCTGGTTGCACTTATTACCTCAGGGGATCAACCATTTTCTGGACACTATTAATCTATGTACAGGCTGAAATACTCTGAAATAAGTAGTGAATGGGCCAAAAAACAACAACAACAAAAAGAAAGCAACCAGCCGTTATGCTGATCCACCCTTCCCTAGATGGCTTAAAGCTGTCAGACAATTTAGATACACTTAAGTGTTTGCAGTAAGAGTGTTTGGTACATCCCCAATGCATTACACAACCTTACCTCTGCCCACTTACTATGCACATGAAGCACTTACACACTCTGTCACACTCCATCATGGCCTCTAATAGGGTCTGGCCTGATGGAGTGGACGGGCATGCTCAGCAGACAGTGGGAGAGTGAATCTATATTCAGTCTCTGCACTTCCTTCTCTTCTTCTGGAGCCTGATGAACTCAAGGGATTCTGTGGTGCCAATAAACACCCTCTGATCTATGGAAGCACTCTCCCTGGAATGCAATACTCCTTGGGGCATGGACTTTTTCTTTGTGAAGGTGGAGTGTGTATGAGTGGTTATTTTTTGTTTGTGTGTCTCATACAGAAAAAGGTCCAGTGGTTTGGTGCATGTGTAAATGCATTAGGAGTTTTCTGTGTGTGTGTGTGAGAGAGAGAGAGAGTGTGTGTGTGTGTGTGTGTGTGTGTGTGTGTGTGTGTGTGTGTGTGTGTGTGTGTGTGTGTGTGTGTGTGTGTGTAAGCCACTAAGTGAAAGCGACAGACTCAGAGAGAGAAAAAGAGAAAATGGATTAGATAATGAGTGTGTGCTTTCTGAGCGTTGCAGCGATCAGTTTTCTACAGGGCGACTGCAGCAAATGAGCCAGAAGGAGTAATAATGTTAGTGTCCCATAAAATGCAGTTTCCCATGAGAGTGCCCTCACTGCCAGAATGCCATCATAGGTTAATGCAATGATGATTAAACATGTGTGGCTTTATCGATCCCAGCAGCAAAATTCTCTTCGCTACGAGGTCAGAAGAAGCTGCAGAACAGGTGGTAAAAGGGACATAGTTGCAGGTGTCTTACTCAGTGGCACGCTGGCCCATTGACAGTATTGATTTCTGCACTAATCTGCACTTAAAAAAAACTTTTTTTTTTGGTTCATAATTAAGTGATGTGTTCAGCTTGAGGTTTTCTAAAACATCAAGGGAATTAAGTACAGTGCTGTGAAAAAGTATTTGCCCCTTCCTCATTTACTTTTTGAAGATGTTTCACATCATCAAACAAACTTTAATATTACACAAAGATTACCCAAGTAAATAAAAATGTTATTTTACAGTGTTAAACCATGAACTAAATGTGATAAACAACATTATTTTTAGAAAACTGAATTCAGTGTCAATATCTACATCGCGCCTGATTACTTCCTGTTGAATTAAGAAGAATAGAAGAATAGAGAACCTGTCTCACTGACATCTATCAGTCTGGAAAAGGTTACAAAGGTTTCTAAGTCTTTCGGATTCCAACCAAGGTGAGGGCCTTTATCACAAATGGAGAAAATTCGGAACAGTGGTCTATCAAAATTACACCAAGAGTGCATCAACTCATATAGGATGTCACAAAAAAAACCTGGAACAACATCTAAAGAACTCCAGGTCTCACTTGGCTCAGTTAACGTCACTGTTAACACATGAGAGATCCATAGGAGAGTTCCAAGGTTTAAACCATTGCTGACCAAAATAAACACAAAGGCTCCTCTCACGTGTGCCAAACAAAAACCTTGATGATCCCAAGAGTTTTGGAAAAATGTCTTCCGTGTACTGACGAAAGAAAAGTTGAACTTTGTTAAAGGTTTGAGTCCCATTACATCTGGCATAAAACTAACACAGAACAACATCCCAATAGCCAAACGTGGTGGGGGTATTGTGATGGTTTGGGGCTGCTTTGCTGCTTCAAGACCTGGATGACATGCAGTAATTGATGGAGCCATGGTTTCTGTTCTCTACCAAAAAAATCCTGATTGGAGAATGTCTGGCCATCAATTCATACCCTGAAGCTGAAGCTGAAGCCGAAGCACGAAAAACACCAGGAAGTCTACCTCTGAATGGCTCAGAGAATATTTCTATGTTGGAAAACTCTCCAATGTGGCTGCAAGAATACATTCAATAGACATACCTTAAGACAGGGGTCCAACATGGCTGATTCAAATTGCTAAATTACCTCCTCAACATGTCTTGAAGTTCTCCAGAGGCCTGCTAATGAACTAATCATTTGATTCAGTTGTGTCGACCCAAGGTGATATTTAAAACCTGCAGGACACCAGCCCTTGAGGCCTGGAGTCGGACACCCCTGCCTTAAGAGACCCTACTGAGTAAATTACACCGATCAAAACTCCTACTGGTTATATACATTTAGTGTAGTAGTAGTAGTAGTAGTAGTAGTAGTAGTAGTAATTTTAAGATTTTGGTCTTAATCACCAGGCTGCAGAACATTGTCAATGCATCTCTGAAGCTTACCTGGAGATAAGAGTTGTCTTAAGCAGTCATCAGCATTTTGACAATGAACAGCGTCTAACATGTTCATCCAAACGTTTCCACCCTCACGCCGTGTAAATCTGGACTGCTTCTCTTGTAGATTATCTTGTTCTCTTGATATCTTGATTATTAATCAAAGCACGCTAGACTTATTTATTCAGAGTTTTACTTCAATTTGTCACTACACCTCGGGTTATGAAGTCGTATGGTGACGTTTTTTTGAGGTATTGCTTCCCGAGTTTCATTTCCCCCGTAGCTCTACGGTAACTGACAGTGAGCAGAGAGTGTAATGTCATTTGCACATTTATATAAAAACTCAAACCCAGGTGCAATGAAATGATAAAAGTAGGAGCTTTAACAAGGCCGAGTTAAATCCTCCGAGTGGTTAATCTAGCTTGGGCAATTTTAATGTCGGATAGTCAGTAAAGGGCTTTTTATTCGGAAATGGTAAAAAAAAAAAAAGTTGTTTATATTTTGCTGGCTGTATGCATAAAATAAACAGAAAACAGAAAAAAAGACATGAATATGGGCACATGAATATAATGTGTCCAGTGTGTCTGAAGGCCATTTCTTCTTGCAGGGAATTATAGTGGTAGGCCAAAAGCAGTAAAAAAAAACACCCAGAGGCTTCTTGTCCAAGACCAAAATTTCAATGGAAATTAGCCTGAGATTATGGAAAATTACATTTGATTTTACGTGTGTGGGCTGCTTAACTGTGAGTGTACAATAGTGCTATTAGCCTCGTAACCTCCTAATTCATTAAACCCATAATCAGGCCTTCATTTGTATTCAGATAGTTTTTCCCATTGATTATTGGCTGGAAACTTGCCATCCTGAATGTGTGATCTTCCTGTTTGATTCGAGAGGAGAAAAGAAAGAGGGATACATAGAGAGAGAAAGCATGCTCAGGGCAGAGACCAATTTTTGGTTCGTTACTGTCTCTTTCTCACTGTCTTCCGCCCCCCCCCTGCCTCTGTTCAACCGTCCCTCCCTCTTTCCGTCGCCCCTTATTTCTTACGGTAATGCTCCATTGATCTATGCTGGGAAGAGATAGTGCTAATTCACTGAACCCTGCTCAGCCTCTGCTCTGCCTTGGGCTGATTGCACTAGTTCATCCCTAATGTTTCCTTTTCTCTCTGAGCTTTCCCTGCCTCTCTAAGTTCTAACTAGTGTCCCGGCCAGACGTGTTTAACCCTTCAGCCTTCTGATGCTGCAGGGCGGCTGCCAGCTAACAGTGAGGCAGACTCATCTCTGTGGCAAGTGGTGCTAATGATGACAGCGCCAGACTACAAGTGCCAAGTGAACTGAGATGGCAAAAGCGATGGTTGATGAGCAGTGCTTTCAGCAGTGTGTGCGCACGGGCTGTGAAAAGTTTGCAGAGAAAACTTCTGCAGCGGTTTAACTTTTGGAAATGATAAACTATAGACAAATTAAATTTAACAATGACTCCAAAATTCGGCTTTATTCCCTCCTCATCCGCAGGCGCTTTCATCTAAGGATTCATATAAGTGTATAAATATGAAATGAGGTCTGGGTTTCAGTCATGAAGCTGCTCATTAAGTCGTAGGTACCTCCTGATTAGAGTCCCCCAGCTGCTGCAAAGCTGTGATTGGTGCAGCAAATCATATATATGTACAAAAAAATCGAATGTGAAGCCTGTTATTACCAGCTTAGTTTGACACAACTGAAAAACAGCCAACTCCACAAAACCTAGGGGTGAGAGGAAGACACTAAATAATATACTATATAAATAAAAGAGGGGCTATAACAAATACCCAGGGGAGAAATGCCTTTATTTTGCAGTCAAATATTGGTTTTCTAGTTTGTATTTATTCTTAAATTCATGTGTTCTCTCTCTATCGCTCGCACACAAGCACACACACACTAAACGCCTAAGGCCACAATGCTGCCTCATCCTCTCAGATGTCTCCTGTCCCTTGTTCCCTCACTGCGATATAAGAGTGCTCATTCCTCCTCTCATTCATCATCCGCCTGCCAGGTGGGTCAGCCGCCAAAGCACAGCGGCTACAATTAAACTAAACCCATTAGAATTGTGTTTGTGGTAACTTCACCAAGGACACAGTACTGAAAGTGGAACTTACACCTGGGGTGGTTTTTAGACAGTTATAAAGACACAAATATAAAACTAAAATATAAAGGATGTTCCTCATTCTTTGGGTAGAGTCTGTTTGGCTTGCATTGATATTTGCTTTTAAAAAAAGATATGCAGGAGTACCGTGGTGCAAGTAAACCAAATGGAAATGATATGTTTTCTGCCAGAATTATTCAATGAAAGTCATGGGGGCTATTATTTGTGCATTTGAGTATAATAAATCATTGCCCGAACATGCATAATTTATTTTTCCACTGCTGCTGAAAGAGTGTAAATCATATTTCATAAAAACAACAACAACACAAACAAGTATGATAATATTAAACCAACACATTAGTTGAAAGGGCAATTGGTCATTAAGAGGTAAATGTTGATGGTTCGGTGGAGAGGCTGTTGAACAGTGACACCGCTGGCCTTTAGATTTGTCTGCATGCTGTTTGCTACTGGATATGAAAGCTGAAAGGGTAGACTCAGGAAGAGCTGTCGAAACTTTATGCTGCAAGAAACAAAACAAAACAAAAAGCCCTGCTGTTGGAGGTTGCAAAACAAAAGCGAAACAACAGTTTCGGGGCCCTTCTAACCCGAAAATGAGCTCGGGGAAAATGATCTTGGCTTTATTTCCATCAGATTATCAAGTAAGAAAAAAAATCTTGCTGGGTCAGAAAAACAAAAGTAATATCCAAAGTTCACTATCAAATATATATATCCTGGAAATACTTGTGCCTGCAGTTTCCGGGCTTTGTGTTCAGCTTCCTGGTTGCTTGGGAGACTCGTATTTCCTGTCTTCCATGCGTCTTGTCATCTATTCATGGTGAGAAAGCACATAAACCAACTTCAATAAGAATTTGAACTAAAAACAAAACGTGACGGTAACTGAGGATAACATAAGTAGTCCAAATTTGAAATAAATTAGATTACGATGACCTACTCCAGGTGAAAATTCAGCTCGCCCTTCCTTTTGATGTGATTTTCATGTTTGATGTAACTCAAGAGCTATTTCCATGTCTTTGAAAATCAGAAAGTTCTCTTTGATGGAGCTATCAAAGGCAATTGCTGTGGTGTTTATGTGTGGTGGTGGTGGTGTGTGTGTGTTCGCCCCCGGTGCTGAGGTCAGAGAATGGTGTTTATGTTCCTACTGAGGCGTGACATTTTGAAAATGCACCATGCAAATTTCTTTTCCCTTGTGTTTTTCTCTCCTTGTTGCTTTCGTTCTCAAGTGTCACATACTGTATTTTCCTCCCCTCTGATCCACTTTTTTTCTTCTTCGCATCTTTCTGCACCTGAAATTGGAAATTTGCAAAGCTTTAAATATGCACACAGCAAGCTAGGTGTCAATCACCATATTGTTTTCATTACATGCTCCTTATCTAGACTTTCCAGATGTGCGGGAGGGATGAGAAGCCATGGAGTCAGGAAGTATTCTCGCTGCTTTTGGCTGCAGTCTGATTTCTTCTACTGAGCTCTCCCTAGAGGCTGAGGTAGTTCTCCTCTTGTTCTCCAACCAAACGAAACTGATTGGCTCGAGGGCTGTTCCCTGCATGCCAGTCAACTAGTCTGACTTAATTAACCACTAATCTCTCAGCTGTCAGCTTCTGAGGCGGGAGCTGGAGTGACTTCAATCTCCCGCTCTTCTCTGTACTTCTTCCCAAGAGCTTTAGGGTCCCCAGTAGAAAAACCACAGCCTAGCCCGCCCCGCTTAAAACAGATAACAGTGACATCAAATATCCAGCATCATGCTGCTTTGACAGCCAGCAGACGTCAGCCACCCACAGGAAATTGAAAGCTGGGGTTGAGAAAGTGACAAGGCACTGGAAGTTTTTTGCTAATGTGTTAAAAAAAAATGAAATAAAAAAAGCAAGACAAGTCGCCTGAGTCTGGTGGGAGTGGTTGATGGACAGCTGGGGGAAAAAGATAATGAATTTCCCTCTGATTGAATGAAGGAGGGAGAGGAGGAATATTGATGTTTGTGGTTGTGTCTCTGTACTCTTTAATGCAGTCATTGCCAAGTCAGTCTTTACTGTTTCCCACAGGATACATAAGCAGGTATATAGATATTCATTGTCCCACAGTTCGAGTTTCTGAACTTTTTCTCGCTTTGGTAACCGGTGGGGTACTTATATAAACCTTTCCACTCAGTTGAGCACTCAAAGTGCTTTCTACTACAAATCTCATTCATCCCATCACACACATTCACCCAGCACTGTTATCTATAGCTAAGTGCTTTCTAACACACACACTCACACACACTCTCTGATGCATTGGGGGCAACTCTGGGTTAAGTATCTTGTCCAAGGCATGGAGAGTCAGAGACCTTCTGATTGGTGGACAATCTACTCACTCTACCACCTGACTCACATCCACCCTATCAAACAGCCGGCTTTCCTTTCTGTATCGCTGTCAGCATTCTTACAGAAAGCAAGCACAGCTGTTCTGTTTTTTTTGGATATTTTATTAACTTAAAGATGAATGAAGGCGCTGCTCTGTCTGAAAGTGCTGTCAGATGAGAAGAACAGTGGTCCATTCAGTTGCACTCCTCTGTTTGCTGTCAGCATGTCAACACAATAAATGTGCATTCATTCTTTTTGTATGATTTTCAGCTTTAACATTTTTGTCCACTACCTGACCCCAGTCACCATCATCGTCCAACAGCATCAACACCCATAATTCGATTGCTTGGGATTTGTACATGTCCACATCTAGTTGACCGGACGTGTAAATTTTGCTGCCCTTGCTAGTCAGCAACAGAATTGCTAGTCGGTTAAACCTGTTGTTCCCTTTTTTAATTATGTACAACAGCAGTTGCTGGCTGAAAGGGACCTTGAAGCCTTACAGATGGTTGCTGCTCTCTCTCTCTCTGTGATGGGAAGTTGTAGACGAGCATGATGATAAGTAAACAGATGACATTTGTGCTTACTGGTGCAGTTTTGTTGTTTGTTTTTTAATAGGGGATGTAATCTATGTTGGCAGTGTGAGACCGAACTGGATGACAGAGATATGTAAAGGAATGTGACTGACAATTCCATATAAGCTCCTGGAATACACAAAATATTTGTTTGGCTAATGTTTAACTCCGTCCATTAGATTGTTTTATAAATGTTTTCTGTCTTTTTAAAATTTGTTGATAGTAGTCGACTTGTTTTTCTCGCGTTTAAACGGCTAATGAATTGGGATCATCCTGAATGATTACCCACTAATTACAACTTCAGCCCACGGCATATTTTGGATGTTTTTTTCACACTTTTTTGGTATATTTTTGTTGCACTCTGCTTCACCAAATCCCTTCATTTCATTGATTTGGTTTAAACAAAATAAGGTGAATTAAAATGTACAAATTAATAGTAATTTGAAACTTTTTGCCTGGCTCATCCATATCCAGCTGCCTGCTGATGACACTAAATTATGCTCCCCAGATTTCTGCTTTAATGCCTCTTTGCAATTTAGCCCGAGTGGAGATTAAAACAACTGATGCTACAGTGTTTAAACTACTGCTGCTTTCAGTTAATGCCACAGACTGACGCTCATCACAAGTCAGAAAGCTCTGAGGTCACCTTGAAAGTGAATCTTTCCCACCACTTTTTATTTACTGTACACAGCAAAGCTGTGAGTGTTGGCCTGCTGTTTATCTGCAACAGACGGGTACGAGTAGGCTCATTTCGTGCGATTGCCTCCTTTTAAAAAAACTTTTTTTGTCCATTTCATCACCAACTTTGATCTTTGCATTCATATCAGCCCCTCTAGCTCTGGGCAATGTGATGAAACATATTAGCATATTTGTTGGATATGCCCTTTTATGTATGCTTGTGCATTACTTCAGCTTTTTTATGAGCCTACAAGGCAGGTTCAGTAGGAATGCTATGTCTAATATGTTTCTCTAATTAGATGCAATGTGTTGTTTTGAATGTTGCTCAGTGGGGAGCGGCATGAGGACTTCTGTAGTGCGGCCACACATTGCACACAAGTCTTGTTGTTTAATTACTGGATATCCACTTCCCCTGAGGTCCCGCTACTACTTTAATTCATCACTCTGCATCTTTCATTCCCTTTTCCCTCAGTTTTAGTCTTGATATTCTCTCACACTCTTTTACTTCCTCCTCTTGTATCTTTTTAACCCCTACCCCTTCATGTTCCTCATCTCTGCAGTACCTCTATGACATCTGTTGTTTCATACCCTCACGTACCTCTCCCTCATCTTCATACTGAATGTTATCCGACATGGCCACTGGCCCATCTGTGTCCCAATTAGGCATAAACAAACATTTGGACATCTCCCTCCTGAACCCCTCCCTTGTTTTGTTCTGTTCTGTTATTTTCCTTCAGTTATTCTCCTCACACAAGGACAGCACAAGTGTTTCATTATAATCTTTGTTCTCAGTGACCCTGACCATTTGAATGCAAAAGAACATTACAGGAATAAAGATAAAAAGGATTAACAAGGGAAAACATGCAGTTTTAGAAGCACGGATTTGGGAGAGAAGGAGTCAAATGGAAGACAGTGGGGTTAAAAGGTTACACAAATCCATCAGCAAAAACTGTTGATTGTGATTGGTGAATATTATTTTTCTAGAATAATTTACATGCTTTTAAATGTCCTTTTCCTACTTTCTTTCTGTCTAAAAGCTCATGTTTGCAAGTGATCCTAAGCTTTTCCTTCAAATGATTTATGTTGCTTTTTTGCCAGAATCATGTGAAATGTTGGGACTTGTCTGCAGAAACCCATGAAATGACCTAGGCTAACCAACCAGAGCCAGCCTTTTCAGTCTTGGCAGAACAATGGTCTTAAGAAGTAGATCATGAATAAATAAATAGTTCAGGATGGAATAATAGAGTCAGGGCACTGTGAGGACTGTTTTCAGAATTGATACGTCTTGCGGATCGCAAAGAGGTTTGCTAAAAAGATTGTTATGGGAACTTAGTAACCATAACATTGTGTCTCCAATAATATGTTTCTAAGTGTAAATGGGTGGGTGGAGGGGTTTAGTGGGTCATTTAGAATTGCGGTAGAGCGTGTTTAACGATGCGCTGCACGACAATCGACCAGCTGAGAGAGGCGCTGCTCATATTCCAAGTTGAAGCTGACCCGAAGGTGAACTAGCCAAAGGCAAAGTTGAAGACGGCTTCCATCCTTCACATATACATTTTGGACACATGCACATGGGTTTGCTGCTCTAAGAAACTGGAGATCTTAAACCAGAAGTTGCTAACCAAGTAGCCCAAGCTGCACAGTCATGCAGGCTCTGCAGAAGCTACTGTGGAAACGTCATTCAGTCTCCAGATAAAACAAGCTCTGCATCTATAGTCCCTCAGTTCTCTGCGTTTTCCTGTTCAAGTCGTAGATGTGTCCACTAAACAAGACCCTGTGAGTCCGATTGGATGGATTCGCCTCTCAAGTGCTCAGAACAGCTGAGTGCATTTCACAGCAGATCTCAAAATAAGAATACAGTAACCTCCTGCCTCTCTGTGGCAAGTGCGATGGTCTGGACATTTTCAGCAGCTACCCGCTGACAATTCTACTAAAGCAGTCCAACAATTCAACCTTGCTGCAGGGATGGGTGCTGTACACAACTGCTGTATCGTCATCATCACAGATGAGTTAAAGAAGCTTGGCAACCCAATCCAGTGGAAACACCCAGCATCTTGCATCAGTTCTATGCATACACTACATGAAACGTGATAATATGAACTTGTGTTTTTATAACACCAAGAACAATTTTATTTATTAATTTTGAATGAATATTACATAAAAAGCACATTTTTACCATTGAAAAGCAATATGCAGTCGTGTATTACATGTTGCATTCAGGCTGTTTCATTAAAAATTCCATCAGAGTTTGACAGAATGCGGTTGTTATTACATAACGATGTAAAATGTTATTACATCATATAGCAATATTGCATCATGCATTATTTCAAACTCGTTTTTTTCCTGTCAAACTCATACTGTGAGAGTATAGAGACACACACGCACTCAAAGAGTTTGGCAGGTGTGCGGACCTAAAAAGGCTTTTGTGAATTCAAAGCATGGGTGAGCTGCGGATGCATGTGGCAGGGTAAACAACAGGGCATCACAGGGTAATTCTTCTGAGGAACTGTTTGTCCATGCCTTACCATTACCAGGCAGGGACTGAAAGAAAATACAGCAGTCTGACTTTACTTTGATGCAAAGAAAGAAAGACATTAAAGGCTGGCGAGAAAGGGGCAGAGAATGTCAGGGGAGGTAGTCAATGAAATATCTTCACTGAACTGTTTATGTAGCATCTGAGAGAAGTTTATGATGCCTGATAATGATTGAACTCTGCGTGTTGCTGTAATTTAGGTAGTTTCACAGCAGTGAATTGAATCTGAGATGCTGTGTTAGTTCTGTATGTGTGTTTCTCTATCAGAGTGCATTCTGATTTATATTTTGCTTCTCTTGCATGCATTTATGTGTTTGTTTAGATGTATGTAAGCTTATGTGGGGGTGTGTTTGTGCGTATATTAATGCACAAGCACACACACACACACATATACTTCCAAGCCCTCTCTTCCCTAGAGGTGCAGTGTAGATTATTGTGTCACAGCAGGAAGACGCTCTTTCTCAGCTCCATGTCTAATTAACTTTACGCCTCATTTTGTGTGTGCTTGTGTAGCGCACGCGTGTGGGCTCGGCTGCGCATTGTGGCTTTTGCCAATGCTAAAAATGAGAGCGAATTATTTAAAATGAAAATGAAATATTTAAAAGGAGAATGAAATATCGGCCTGGCATTGGAGCAGAAGGTGGGAGGCGGAGAACTGAGGAGGAAAGGAGCAAGAGGGCTGTCATGAGTGTGTGATCCTCTCAGCGGGTGAGAGAGTTGTGGGGTTGTTATTTTTGGGGAATGTCTAAAAGTGAAGGTGAAGAATCACCTATGAATCACTTTTTCTTGGCTTTACTACACAGGATACTCCTGTACTATATCTGCTATCAGCATGCGATCAGCTACTGGCAAGGCCTCATTTAGTTACTGTTACTATTCCTGTCAAGCTTTCTGTGCTTGCACTTTGAGTCATCTCATTTGAACCTGACATCAGGGATTTTTGTTGACTGAATTGCTCAAATGGTCACTGGTAGATTTTTGCTGCTAACTAGCTTAAACTGCTCATAAAACTTGAACCTGATGATGTGTTTTAAGGACTATAGAAGTCTTAAAAGCACCTTGTTCAAAGTGGTACTTCAAGGTCTGGCTAACACCCACTAAATCAAATGGATATGTTTTTCTTTTTAGCTTCCGTTTCTTTTCTACTGGGTTGCTGCATTTCTTAGCGTGTTATGTTTAATGTGCTCCTGCTGGTAAACACTTGTCATCGCTATAGACATGGAAAAAAGGAGCAGCATCATTTGTGTATGCATAGTAATGCAGGTTAGGTCTCCATCGACTATGATGTTTGCAGACAACACTGTGTTCTGTGGTGAGAGTACAGAGCAGGTGGATAAGAGCCTGAATAGGTAGAAGTATGCTCTGGAGCTCTGGAACAGGGGTGGGGAACTTTAGGCCTCAAGAGCTGGTGTCCTGCAGGTGTCCTTCATCCAACACAACTGATTTAAATGGCTAAATTACTTCCTCAACATGTCTTGTCTCCAGAGACCTGGTAATGAACTAAACATTTGATTCAGGTGTGTTGACCCAGGGTGATATCTAAAACCTGCAGGACATCGGTTCTCGAGGCCTGGAGTTCCCTACCCCTGCTCTGGAGAGAAGAGGAATGAAAGTCAATAAAACCACGACAAAATGCATGTGTGTGAATGAAAAGGAGTGAAGTTGCAAGGTGGATGAGCGGTTTAGAAACAAGTTAGAGAGACAAGGCTGAGATGGTTTGGATGTGAGCAGATGAAGGACAATGGATATATTGGACAAGTTGTCCAGGACAACAAACCTGATGATGGGGTGAGATGGAGGCAGATGGTGATGTCTATGTGTTTGTTAGCCAGAACAATGACATCATGATATCTGATGTAGATGAGAACCTTTAGGGGTCTAATATGCACATGTGTGACCTGATTGACCTGATGGAGGAGTTCACAAACTAATAGATTACATATGTTATAATGCTGCTTTCTTCAGGTTTTACCCTGTGATTCAGGCCCGTTTAACTGGTTATTTTTTAAGGCAAATTAATCAATGGTTTGGTTACTTGATTGCCGAGTTTCACTTTGTAAAGTAAGATGTGACTTCCAGTCTAACGCTCAAGATGAGATTGAATTGCACTTTATTTTTAGAATATTTTCTGACAGTTCAAAGCTGTCATCTGTTAACATGCAGCACAAGCAGAAACCCAACAATGAAGACTCATTCTAGACATTTGCAGAATGCTTAGATCATTTGATTAAACTGTAAATTAGTTTTACAACCCATGTTATCATCTGTCTGCCTGGGTCTTTTTGTCCCGCCTGACATCTGTTAAAGATCGTAACAATAAACTTGCTCACTGCCATCATAATCAAAAGATGTGGTGGCCAAAATTGCACAAGCAGAATTCATGTTGCGGTAATAGTTGATTGTGTTCAGTCCACATGTGCAGATACCAACACTGCACTGAATACAACTTTAGGTTCACAGCTAAACTGTCGAGGATCAGGCACGGACAGATGCTTGAGGAGCGATGGCGATAATGAGAAGTGGATGTCTTAATTGTCGTGCATGTCTGCGAAGAAGGTCTGTTTGATAGAGATATCATGCAGAGTCGGATTATATCCTCAGCATTACTTACTAAAATGTGCACATATTAACAATAGCAGACTCAGTGGGGTTCAATCATTCCGTAGAACCTCCTGTTGTTACTTGTGTTTTTACTCATTAATCACAGGTCCATTATGAATTCTTAAAGAACCTAAACCTGCAGCACAACACCCACTTTGGGGAATACAAAGACATCTGCTCATCCTTATGAGACATAGACACTCATGGGCATACACACACAAGAAAACAACTGAAGTACACACAGACGGGCACAGAATCACATAATAGATAGACACTAGAATACCAATGCATTTATCTAGAGACACACAGAAGTAGACAGAATCACTTGCATACACATGAACCCAGAATAACATAGATGGAAACCACACATAGACAATGTGCTTGTGCTTTTAAAGTCGCAAATAAAGTACAGATCTAAAGATGCAAACAGATATAAATGCGTAATCATAACATATCCACGGAGTATTTTAGATCGTACAGTTGGTCAAACACTCACATCCAAAGACTCATTTGGTTATTTGCATGCATCACACAGCTTTTCCGCAGGGGTTGGGAAATCGATAAAAGCGCGATTCAATCACCTCTAACTTCTAGTCGATGCTTAATCTATCCGTGTTTTCTGCTTGAGATGTCTTTTGCTGTGGTGGCTGTCTAGCAGTGCTACAATCAATGTGCAACTCGTGTCACTGTTTCTCAAAAAAAAAAAAAAAACCAACCAAAAAATAACAAACTGCTCTGATATAGTCACTCACTAAGATATTTACAAAGATATTACAAGTCACATTATTTTGATTATATAGAAATTGCAACAGTATTTCTTATTTTTAAAGGTAAATGAGAATGTAAGAGTCATTTTTAACACTGAAAAATACTTCAGAATTTGGATGCTTTTATACTTTCCTTCTAAGAGTTAAATGTGTAACGTAGTGAACAGAACAGTTACCAGAAACAGATGGAAGCAGCTGCTCTGACTCAGTCTAAAACAACCCGCTGACACCTGGGAAGCTCACTAATTAAAAAATGTCATCTTTCAATTTTTATTCTAAATAAACGTCCAGTTATCCAGGTGTATAAAGTACACGTGCACAATTATGGTGTAAGGGACCAAGCAGTCAAAGGAAATGCATTTTCAATTAAAATCTTTTTTTTTTTAAATAAGTGGGCCCATGAACGAGATCAAATAGACAGACCTCTACTAAAAATTGCTTAATAACCAAGAGCCGTTTAGCTCAACATACTGTATATCCTAGCAGAGTAAACCATTTGCAAAGAGGGAAACCACAGGGTCAATATCTTCAATTAAGAAAACCTGTTCTCACCCATGTGGTCAAAGCATATGCTTCAGTCCATCTAGCTGACCTCTGCCTATAAACCAGCTCTAACCTCAGGTGTGTTGAACCAGCAGGCAGGTAACTCAAGAAAACCGAGTGCAAACAATTAATACAACATATAGAAATCAGTAAAAAACAACAACCCTGTAAACAACCAAATGTAAGTGCCATCATTTAGTCATAATCTATATTACAACCAAATAATCCAAACTAAGTGTTTGCTAAGCAACTTCAGTGATGGATTGTTGGTGTAGCGTAAAAGCTTAAATCTCTATCAGATTTCTATGAATATGTGGTGTGAATGGATATTACCAAATAATGTCAATTGTGTGTGACCATCAGCTACGGCTAAAATGACTATCATGATTATTTTGATCCATATTAAGATTCATTATCGCACTTATTCAATGATTTTCAGTAAGAAAATGTGTTTATTGCAGTCTTGTAAACATAACATCGCTTTCACATCCATGTTGTGCTACACTGATGCTATGTACAAATATTTGGAGCGAAATAAAACTGGTCCTCTTTATTTATTCAGCGCATTTCTTTGGAAAAAACCTGACAGGAAATTAAAAACTCAGGGCCCTACTTTCACCTGTACACTGTGCTGCTTTCCTGCTACTTAAACCTTCTATTGCTGACAGATATGGTGTTTATTGACCTGACCTATACGTGCACCTCCTACTACTTCCCTAAAAGTAAAATATAGTCTTTCGTTCCATTCATTGTACCTGATTGATGGATGTGAGTTCAACTTGTAGCAAGTACTTGACATCAGTGAGATCCTTCTCTTGTTCCCCAGCGTTTTGCGTACAGTGCAGGTTTTGCCACTTTGGAAAATAATTGCGCGAGGGAATAACATATCTTTTGTCCATTCAAGTTTTCCTGAAGCTTTCATTACTCACCATGTTTAGTGGGCATATATCTTTGGCCGAATGCGATTGCTTAGGGATTTCAATGAGAGTTTGTGAACTGCACAGGCTGCACGGGCTTGCTTTTATGGATGTTTGATGTTGAATGATTCACTCTAAGAGCCAGTGCGCTGTCTTTCTTGATGCATTCATTGTAGAGCAGTTCGTGTTGTGTTTTCAGGCAGTTGAATAAGTTAGTTGGGTTGCTTTGCAGTACAAGTGCAAGTTTACAAGACTCAAGTTTACAAGTTTACAAACAAGTTTACAAATTATATTTGCATATAATTTGTTGTTGGTTAACATCACTTACACTGGATTTGAAGTAACGGATGATGATCTGCTTTAAGGCTCTTCACTTTAAAATTTTGTTGTTTATCTTTTAACGTGGTGTTGGTCATCCGGATTACATCCAGGAAACTTAAAGCTGCAGGGAACAGCTGTGATTGGCGCAGGCAGGCATTTGATTTTGTTAAAAGCTCAGACAGAGGTTACTTTTATCTTTGCTCAGAGCCAAATTAGCATTTTCTGCAAGGCTATAGCTTCATATTTGTTTTCAACTTATTCAATTTTCATTTTCTTTCATGCTATATCAACACATGATTCTTAGAAATAATGTTCAGCTGTATATTTCTATGATGTGTTCCACATATATAGCAGCTACATTCAGTTTTCTGTTGTTGAAAGTGATTTATACTCTCCTAAACTGTGACTCAGCCCCATAGTTTTCTAAATTGAAATGACTGTTGGCTCTCTCCGCCCACTCTGTGCTACTACAGCACAAAATGCCATGTCTGATGTGTGTGAAACAGCAGCAATTAGTGGGAAGATTCAATAAGTTAGCTGCTGTCAATCATGTGGAGCTTGGCTAACTAGAAATGAATGCGAGAGCCTTTCCCTGTTAGGGTCAGCCGGTTTTGTTTTATGAGAGAATCTGCTGACCACACAGACCTTTAATGACTCAAGGTAAGTTCTTTTTTTCAAAGTAAATGAATTTGTTGTCTATGCTGTTGTGCTCATTAGGTTTCTTAATGCTGCCTGCATTAGTTACAAAAACTGCCACTACCGTCTCGGCTGCAAACTAGTGTGAACCCTGCAGTCAGAGCTCAATGTATTGCAAATCCTCATTTAACCCCTGCTGCTACATCATCAAGCTATCAAACAGATCTGCAATAACTGCTTACAAAAACTTACCATTAAAAAAGAAGCCAACTAGAAACAAATCATATGCTGTCTGGTCAACAGCTGGTGTTTGTGTTTGCTAATTTATTTTGTTGGTGGCAGCGCTTTACAGCTTTTTATGACAGGAATACAGCTGAAGGACAAGTGCTGCATTTTCAAGTACCGTGCCACTGAAGTGAATATCCACCCTGAGATAGGCGAGTTATAACATTAAAACAAGCATAACATTCATTACAAAACCGATGGTTCAGAACCGTAAAATGAGCACTTATCCCTGTAAAATTATCCCAAATACCGTAATAGAATCAGCAGAGCAGCTCTCCACTGATAGCATAATCAAGCCTTTGAAAGCAGACCTTTTCTTTTATTTGCAAATTGAGGCAGAATTGTCAGAGATCACAGGAACAGTATGACATGGGTTAATCCCCTTTTCACAATGGATTTTTTTTATCTCCGTAGGAATTATGTAGAGCCTGCGTTGTTGCTTGTTGTTTAGCTTGTTTACCAGCAACCATCCAGCCTGCCAGCCGACGGTCTCTCAATGGAATGTTCTGGAGAGTTTCTGGAGCGAGGCCAGTCCCCCCACACAGCACCCACTGTCTCCCATCTCACTGCTCCGAGAGCTGCACAAGCTGAGGATGGGACGGCCAATAAGGAAGCCAGAGACCGTGTGCATGAATGTGCGCGTTTGTGAGCGAGACTGAGTCGGACCCCTGTAGTGTCAGTGCGCTTTCAAAACCACTGGCCTGCTTTCCATCAATGCGTGTGTTCGCCAGGGGTGAAAGGGATATTTAGACCTCCAGGTTAAGTTTCAGTTCCACTACTGCAAGCTCTGCATTCGAGCTGCTGTTTGTATAAAAGTTATCAGCGTGATCCTTCGTATTTTATACCACAAATTAAATGACAGCATGAAAATGGCATGGATAATTAAAGGATTTTTGACATGGGTGTGCTCCTCCATAGAACACAAGAGAGATTGTGTTTGAATCACAATTATAATTGTTGTTGTATAAAATCAGCGAAAGAAACAAACCATGAATTTTAGTAGTCATTGCATTTGTAATGTCCGTTTAATTTAGGTATCAACTCAGACTTCACATTGACAGTAGAGTATATAGTTAATTCTAAGTGCCACAATATTTATCTAAGACTGGCTGACCCTTGCTGAGCTTGCGGCTGAAGAGCGCTGCTGGTGTTCTGTATCAAAAGAGGCTTTGAGTGTAGATGATAAAGATGACATGCTGTTTAGCATCCCAAATTACAGTGCTATCACAAGAAGAAAAAAAAAAAGTAAAATCCACCGTTTGTGTTAGAATTCCACTGAAAAATACCATCTGTTTTATAGCTTCGTTACTTTTCTATCATTTATCATGTCAAACCTCATTGGCAGGAAGGAGTTTTAGTTAAAAAAAAAAACATGTAACAAATTACTTTGATCCAGAAGCAGTGTCCTGTTTACACATAAATATCACTATCAGCCCAGGCTTAAAATGCCGAAGAGATAAAACTTCAAGGTTAGCTTGAGAGTGGAAAATGGGGCAAAAAATGTTCCCTGTAACAACCAGAATGTTTTGCAGTCTGCTCCTTCTGAGGCTGGGCCACACAATAACAATCTGTTATTGAACAGGTTCGAGTCTAGTTGGGGGCTAGCCTACAAAAATCAAAGACATATATGAAGAAGAAAAGTAAGATAAATGAATGTAGATACATTTTTATAGTGATAGAACTAGGTTTGTCTGTCCCAAAGTAATAGGAATCAACATTCTTATTACTTTGGCCATATGACATATGACACATGTTAACTTATACACAAGTTTGTGGTATAATATATTGAATGAAGACCATTGGATTTAAAAGCTGAAATAGAATGCATCATTTCTGCTTGATTAAAGACTTGTGTTTCTGAAATGCAAGCAATTAATCTAATAATCAGCTGGTAACTGGTGAGATCCAGTATATCTCAGTATATCTCAGAGAAAATAGTTCACAGCTAATTTAGAATGACCAGTTAGCCTATGCCATGTCTTATATCAAATCTCATGTCGAAATGGAACAATTCAGATTTATCAGCTTAAAGTTTTATGAAAAGGTAAACTAACTGTACTAAATTGTGAAGGATACAAATCACTTCTGAGTGTAGTAAATGGAACAGGAAACAATGTTGTCGCTATTCTCAAAAGTCTTTTGTTAGAAAAGAAAACCTATGGTTGCATTATCACCAGCCCGCTGTCTGGGGGAGCTGACCTTTCGCCGTCCTTGAAGAGACAACAACCTTATAGTGAACTTCAAAGGCCACCGCGGGGCTGCTACAAGCTGTAACCTTTGTCATTCCTTGTTGTACCAGCGATGCAGGCGGTTGAGAAAACTTGCATTACTTACATTGCTCCTGTTAACATAGTTCATCGTAGCTATTTTTACTGGAGAAATTGTTCTCTATAAAAAGGCAGTGTAGTAACACAGGAAGCAGTAGCTGAACCCTAGAGCCAAGGGTGACACTACCTTGAAAGTAATGAGACTAGAAAGAAAATATACAATCAAATAAATGTGCTATATTTTTAGACAGATGGGGAACTGTATGAATGCTGGGCAGAATTTAACAACTTTTATTATTTAGAACAAAGTAAAGATTAGACGATTATTATACGATTAAATATGAATTTGTATTGAAAATGCTTTTTTTTTCTCTTTTTCTATGATCCTACAGATTTATTTTGCGACCCGTGTCGGGCAGGAGCTCTAGGCTTAGTGACTCAGGAAGACAATTGCTTTTAAAGTCTGTCGTCATGCCTGTTATCTGAAGTCTGGTTCATGCTCTGCTTTTTTGACCATAGAAACAGGCTATAAAGGGGAGAGAACATTATATCAGTGGAGGAAACTTGGCATTGAAGGAATCATTTGATTCTGGGAAATTCACTTATAGGTTTTCAAGCATTAGATGAGAAGATCAATAACGCTCTCAACTTTGTCCATTCAGTGTAATACAGAAGCCAAGAGATGATCGGGTTTGTTAGCATAAAGAGGAGAAAATAGAGGAAATGGCTAGCCTGGCTGCTTAATGCTAAGTTGGGGTAATTGTATTTTGTGTCCAGCTTTAAGAACTGCATGTCCATTAACCTTTAACCAAACACAGTAGTATACATATTCATAATTGTTTCTAATAGCATCCAAATAGTTGTGTAAATCCTAAAGTAAAGGCAACTATCCATACTGACCTATTGTGCATTTAATATGGATCGAAATAAACAAATACAGCCACATACCCAACAACAATAACAATGCAGCTGACTCACACAAACTCACACACACAGAAAGATGTGATAGGAATTCCACTAAATTATCTACTGCTAAGAAAATTCCAGACATTCCATACGTCTCCCACAGAAGTGTGTGTGGTGGGGGGGGGGGTATGGTTGTGATGTGTTTGGGTCATTGTAAATCCTGAGGTCACTGTGTGTCTAGATCAATTGGGGTCACATGCTTTGCACTTTATTTTGTAATGTGTGTGTGCGTGTGTATTGTGTGCCTGGTCGAGCTGTATGTGTGTGAGTGTGTTTATGTGTGCTTGTTTGTTTTGTTGCGATCCAGAGAAGCGGGCGACCTCGTAAGAGTCTGTGGTTGATGGTGTTTCTGCCTGGAAGCAGTAAAACTGATCAAGTAGGGACGAATGCTTGCAGACACATGCACACACTGATCACTGTTGCCCTGCAGCACACACACAGCCAAACACACGCGCACACACAAACCAACATATTTAAAATATGACTGTTTCTATTGATATAAGCCCTTGTGTTTTGTCCTTTTATTGAGCAGTCTGTGTTACAGGAGCTTATATACTGATCTTATAATGTTACACAGGATCTCATATACTCCACACAGAGAAACAATCACATAGAGAAGCGTTAGATTTACTGGTCCAATGAGGCCTAAATTTTATAAACAAAGACACAATAAGATAAGCCATAACTTTTCAGATTTGCAGGATCGCTGTACATCAGTGATTCATGGCAATCACTGAAGTGCCCTGAATGGGAATCACAGGACAAATCAGAAGTAATGAAACATAAATCAGGATAAGAAAGGCAGAAAAAAGTAATGCAACAATAAATAGTTTCTTCTTTTTTTTTCATATCGCTTCCCTAATCTTTGCCAGATGGCTTCTGTACTCTACAAGCGACTCACACATACAAATGCGCAGGTTCAATGTAGTAATCTGAGTAACTGAAAAGCCTTCAGAACACCAAGCTGTTGTCTTCCTTTAACCACTGCACCACATGTAATCACCTCATGCCTGGTGTCTTGTTTGGAAAACACATGCAATCAGTCAGCATGCATTAGTGGAAGGACTCGTGAACACTGCATGCACAAATGTTTTAGCCTTTTTCCATTTGTGCTATGCTCTATGTTGGAAAAATATCAGGAATGGAGAATATGGTCAGAGCCAGAAAGACCCAAGGAGTACATTGAAATGATCTGTACAATGGGGATAAAAACAACAGGGCATATAAGAGTTATATATATGTTATGTGTGTGTGTGTGTATATATGTATATATATATATATATATATATATATATATATTAGAATTTTTTGCTTAGTTTCTTCTCAGAGCGCAGCTCAAACACAACAGGGATGCTCTATTTCAGATAAAGGTCACCATTCAACATAATCAAAACTAATTTTAACGATGACATTTCAATCTACACTTAGCTCTCAGTAGGTTAGCTCTGTGATAATAAAGTTGCAAATCTTATGATGTCACGAACCCTCACAATTCTTGAACATAACGAGCGCACAAGCACGTAACATTACAGAGACAGTCTGGCACCAGATCCATTCTGCAGAACCACAATCATCATCAAGAAAAGCAAGGACTCTGGGACGGATGCTGTCCCCTGCATCATTACAACAGTTTGGGGTTGAATGACAAAAGTAAAAGGGAGTAAGAGGGAGTTTTTCCTTCCCACTGTCACCAAGTTTTGCTCATAGGGGGTCGTCTGATTGGGTTTTCTCTGTGTTGTTGTCAGGACTTTACCTTACAATATAACTGTTGGAATCAACATTCTTATTACTTTGGCTATATGACATATAGGGCTGCCACCATTAGTCGACTAGTCACGATTACGTCGACTATCAAAATCGTCGACGACCAATTTAATAGTCGACGCGTCGTTTGAAGCATGATCCCTTAAAGACGCAGGAATAAGTAGTAGGATTTAAGAGTGTAATAACGGACTGAAACAGAAGATGGCAGCACTGCATGTACAAGGATGCCAGCTGCCGTTAAACCCCGAAGAAGAAGAAGCTGTGTCCCAGAATTCATAGCGCAGCCCAGCTCAATTTCCAACAATGGCGGTAGCTAGTTAGTTTTAATATTACTCTTATTATTCTTTCTAGGTCACAAAATAAACGTTTATCATATTTTCAGGCGAGAATGTAGCTGTGTAAACCTCAAATATCTGCTCAATTTATCAAGACCCCACTTATTTTCAAAAGTGCTCCGACGTTTTCGGCGACGTCTGTTACCCACCAGCTCGATAGCTAGCTGGGCTTCAAGGCTCACTACAGCCGGTGAGAACACCGGACTCCCGGCAAAACGTCTTCAAACCCACCGCCGTGTTTCGCTACTCAGGTTAAACATGATATATAAGTCATTTAGATAACTTAAAAATGTTATTGTTTGGCTTTTTTTCAGTATTTTATTTGTTCCTGAGTAAATCGGTTTGGCTGAGATTAAAGTTAAAGTTTTTACACAGACGCATGCTGGTGCAATAAGCTGTACGTTTTACGTCCAATGGATGCATGATCTGATTAGTCGACTAATCGCAAAAATAATCGGTGACTAGTCGAGTATCAAAATAATCGTTGTGGCAGCCCTAATGACATATGACACATGTTAGCTCATACACAAGTGTGTGGTATAATATACTGAATGAAGACCGTTGGATTTAAAAGCTGAAATAGAATGCATCGTTTCTGCTTGATTAAAGACTTGTGTTTCTGAAATGCAAGTAATTAATCTGCTCTCTAGATTAAAAAAAAATACATGAAAAGTTATTTTCATGCACCAGGAGTAATTACCCGTTTTGTTACACACAGCTACAGGAGAAAATGAAAGGCATTTTCTTTAAAGGTGTACCTCTGCAATTCTCTAAGTTCTGAACATGGTACTACCTATTGTATCTGTGGCCTAAATAAACACCCCAGGGAGTTTCTTTAGGAAATATTGCTGCCGTCCTTAGAGCATGAAGAATTAGTGCTTGAAATGCAAACTCCTCGGAGCTGCAAGGCCTGTGCCACAAAGAAAAACTATAATCCCCCACACTAGAAATGAAAAAATCCATGGCGGCCTCACACTGAGGTTCTTATATAGATTACTTGAGTATTTTAAGGATTTAATCAGGGGCCGACGGTGCTGCGGCTTCTTTCTTTCTTTCTTTTTTTTGTTCATCTGCCGTAGCGTCTAGCTCACCAATCTTTAGATCTCGGGAAACACTGCATCACTCATTACAACCAGGTAGGGACTAACAAGTGTGAGCTCGCACACAAACACAGACGTACATAAATATGCAGATGCGCTGAAATCCTTGCCCACGCGTATGCTTGTTTATGTGCGACTCCTTGGGCTGGTGTCAGGGCCCTGACTGATGAAAACACAGCAGCGGTGGTGGTGTCAACGCCATAAAACAAAGGCTGCAGAGTAGATGAGCTGCCATCCGTACCTTCAGTGATGGATTTCACCGAGCGCACATTTGCTGTTGAAAAGAGACCAGTTAGTCTGCCCACTGCTCCTTCTCCTTCTTTCCACCCTGCTCGCTTTAATTCTTGCACTTCTACCCTCTTCCTGCATCACAGCGCGTTTTGCCTTCTGCATTTTCTGTCCTCCTGTTGCAGTGCAGCCATTTTTCATCGTATCCTCTGTCTTCACACTTTTATTTACAGCCCTTCAGCCATCTTCAAAGTTGAATGGCTCACGTTTATGGCCCCTACAAAAGGAACACATCTGTTCTCTGCCTATCCCACACTGTCTGTTTCAGTGTAGTTGGTCCTCTCTCTTCTCCGCTCCACTTGTCTGCACACGTCTGCAGCAAGCCCACTTCAGACCGTCTTTTGTCCATTCAATATCCTTCACCGGTGAAAGGGTCACAGCAAGCTCCCATATCCTTTAAACCCTCTCGAAAATATAAGCCCTGTGTGTGTCTACCGAATATGTTCCATAGGTAAAAAACCGTCAAGCAGAACATTTTTAGATGTTAGCTTTATTTCCTTAAAAATATATATTTTTCCCATTTTATCTGAGGAATGTCGTTTAAATTTTCACCATCCAGGAACACCTGCAGATTTCGTTGTTATTTTCCTCTTACCTATCCAGACGTCATGCTTGTGCTCGAGTCTAACAGATTGCTTAATAATAACAGTCTACATGGACAGATCAGTGTTAAGCTGTGCTTGATCATGACTCACAGTTTTGCGATGGCATTGGGTGCAGAACACATCTGAATGAAATATGCAAAAACCCCTAAACCGTGTGACTATTAATAGAGGGTGAAATATCACAGAAGCAGATTATGTTCACACTAGGGAGTCTCAGCAGAGAATTTTCCTCAACGATCTTAAGTAGTCCCACTCAACAATGCATAACAATCCCCCTCTCATCAGAAAAAAAGTCTGTCTGGGTTAATATCGTGCAATTATAGTGCATGTTTCACTTTGGTGTTTTGCAAATCATGGAGGAATAAAATAACAAGTGATGTTTTCATTCATGCTAAATCTTTGTATACTGTTTTCCATTTTTTTAATGTTCTATATGTAATAGCAGTGCAGTTTAAGATTTGCAAGTCCTCCAACCAACTGGAAATACCCCTGAACATGAAACAAAGTTAGTGAGAAGAAGAATAGTGATCTGAAAATAGTTAAACTACGAGACCAAAAACCTTTTTCTTTCAGATGCTGACCACAGCATATAATCCGCCTGCATCTCACGCTACCTCTAGCTTCCTCCTCTGTCACACCAAACCTCTGCATATCTTCCAATATCCGTTATCCCTCCTCTGCACATATCCGAGTCATCTCAGCCTTGCCTCTCTAACTTTGTCCCCAAACCGCTCGACCTGAGCTGTTCCTCTGCATTTTTGTTATGCCACAATCTCCAAATCATCTGAAATATGTAACACTCCACTGAATGGAAATATGAAAAAAGTAGATTCCAATCTAATTTTCACAATGCAGTGAATGTAGAATTTGCTCAACAGTGGTGACAGTGGCCTCTGTGGCCACATGTGGTAACGACAGGATTCTGTAAAAAATAACATTCGATTAACAAACACAAATCCATCATCTCTATACACCCCTGCAATTTTAAAATTCATAACAGGCAATTTAGTGTTAGGTGTGCATCCTCTGAGTTACACTTGCTTCCCAAAAGTCATTTCACTTAGCACCACTCTCCTTCCCACCTTGCCTTTCGCATCCTGAGACGTGCAAACTTGGTGCAAACCAACTACAAGGAACTTCTTACTGCTGTGTTTCCAAACAAGGGTTTCTCCACCATGTACTAAGTTATGTTTTGCTTGGGAATCAAATGCATATTTGATCCAGTGACATGTAAGGTTTCTCTTTTCAGTTGGATGGTTGATGCTAATCAGAGAGTAGTCTATGAAAATGTATTTATGACGCGTCGATTTCCACTGGTTTTCTGTGTCCAGGAGTTTCGGCCCACCTGGAAATCGACTGTCACGCAGAGTCTGATTTACTACTTACTTATGTGTGTGAAAGTTTGCTGGAAAAGGTAAAGGAATAGTCACCCGACTGTGGTTATGCTAACCTTTAGCTCTGGTAACAGCCCAGCTGGCTTCCCCTTTCTGTTTACACCACTCTCTCTTGACTCCATGCTCATTGCACCAGCAGAGCCTTGTATCTATCTATGTACCTTGTGGTATCACACCCGTGCACGCACGTTAGATTACGTCAAAAGAAAGAAAGCAATGCCATTCACCTTATCACGAGTAAGTGTACCATCAAAATGGCTTTGGAGCCAAATATGAAACCGTTACATATTATTCCTCTGAAACAGTCATTAATCACAACTTTCCAAATCAGTGCAAAAAACTTCTTTGCAGAACACCCAACGGTCACAGACATTCAATCATAAGTTTAGCCAAGCCAGTTGGAAGAGTCAATCCCACTTATTTGACCGTGAAGGTTTACGATAAATGGGCAGACTTTATGAATAGAGGCTCTATTTAGAGATGGCTCCATAAAACATGCAGCCGTCCACTGTTTTATGTTTTGTCGTAAAGCATAAGGTCAGTGCCATTTGAAGTGCAAAATGGGATTCATTCTCTATTTTTGCAGGGTGGCAGTTAATCTCTTGTGATATAATGTTCATGTATATAGAAAATAAAGCAAGTGGGACCAGTGTTTAAACTGAATTTGGAAACTCTTGCGGTTGAGTTTCCACAATATGTTTGTACTTCAGCAGGGAGAATATACATGCCATGGCCTTTATGCTAACAGAAAAGCTATTTAGGCCTTTGTGAGTGCATGAAAGGAGGGTTTTATGTATATACACTAATGGTCCTATAGTCTCTGCAAGTTCAAACTTTCCCTGTTTAACTTCAAAAGGAGCTGCTACATGACAGCCATACCCATTGTGTCCCCACCTGTGCATGGGCGTTTCAACCACCGCTATTAGTACAGCTGCTTGTCTATATGCAGGAGTATTTGCTGAGAGCTAAAATAGCTTTAATGACAGTGTGTTTGACACTGTGCTCTCAAAAGCAGCTTTGCTCTCCCTGATGTAATGTCTGTTGTTTGTCGAGTTGAAAAGTCCATAGGCGGTCCAGCAATGACAGTGGTGCAGTGGATGGTTTTTGTGTGTGCGCGTGTTCCGCTGTTAATAGACAACGCAGCGAGGTGCCAGTTGGCTTGTCTCATCACAAGCTCCAAAATTTGGCTATTCGCAGGCAAGCAGGAGACAAACAAAGCATTTGTTGGCTCTTCCCTGTGGTTACAGTACACAATTAAAGGCAGAGGGTAACACGTGCGCACATTTTATCTGCCTGTCCTTCGTACATACACATGTACACGCTGACAAATGTACAATTTCCAGCCGTCCATATAAGTTCCTAACACATTTTATTTTCAGCATGCAGCAGAGGAATCATAAGGGGGAGAAAACTGTCATTGATGTGTAAATTCACTATAAATAATTCCTATCTCGTCTCACCCAAAAGACCGTCTTGACGAGTGTTGGCTGCTGCTGCTTCCAGCTTACGCCTATCTCTCTTCCTTCCCTCCTGTATCCATCTCTCCCAACATCATTACTTATGAAGCAAAGTAATGGAAAAAAAAACCTCTAATTTTTTAGTGTTTTCCGAGACCCACTGTCACCGTCCTCCTTTGCTCACTCTGGGATGGGCACGTGGCGTAAAGTATCCAGCCATAATGGAACATGAAAGTGGGGTTGTGGCCTACGCACTTGCATGGTGAGAAAAACAGCAGAAGTGGAAGTGTCCTCGCCTTGCTCTGCTCTATATTTATAGGCTGAAAACCTGATTTCAGATCAGTCACGCTAGACTTGCAGCAGACACCTACTGCACGCTGGGGGAGGCGGCCAAGCATAGAGACACTGACTTTTTCTCTTTCTTTTTTCCCTACCTTGAAAAGTGTTCAGGCTGCGTTTTATTTTCTGTTCCTGTCGGCCGTTGTTTTCTCTTAGTTTCATCTTGCTCGTCTAGTATTCCTCTTCACAAGCAGAGTAAAGCACTTCCTCGGTGCAAAAATATTATAGCTGTATGTGCTGAGTGCAGTTATATGAATGTAACCTTTCTTTTAAATGATGAAGCAACCTGTTTACTTTTTAAATTTGTGTCACCTTTCTTTCTCCAGTGAGCTAAAACTTACATCTGCAAAATTCTTCTTCTTATTCGAAATAGACCCGAATATTTCTACTGTCATGGTAGATTTTTCTTTCTTTCCTCTGTGAAGAATTTCTATGTCTTTTTCTTGCTCCTCTATGAGTTCAAGAACAGACGAAATGCTTTTTGAGTGACTGGAGTATCCTATTAAGAAACCCAGGGACAAAGGTTTCTTGGGAAATATGCTCACTTGCTTTTTTTGTTAGTAGTTACATCAATACCACTTTCATTTAAGCGCCTTTACCAGCAATCTGTTAGCATTTCAGCACATCTTAGCTTTAAGACTCAATATGCACGGGGTAAAAAGCAATACAAACTGGATGAAAGGTAACAAAATCTGCTTATCTACTAGTTTCAGCGGGTGTGTTGCATCTTATCTTATTTAATGCTAGAACAAAAGTCTATAAAAGTGTATACATTAGCTGTTAAATACAAAATAAACTGAATAGTGTGCATGGAGTTTGCATGTTCTCCCTGTGTCTGCATGAGCTGTCTCCGGGTGGAGTTAGGTTAATTGGTGATTCTAAATTGAGTGGCGACCTGTCCAGGCTGTACCCAGCTTCTTGCTCCATTAGTTGCCCGCTGCCATCAGGGAGCCCCCCCATGAGCCTAGACTGGATAGGAAGGAAATGGATGAATTGATGGATAGATACTGTATATATTCCTTACCAGCACTAGAAGCTTGTGGCAATGCACCTGGCATCTGTTTACTGCCATTAAACATCAAGAATCAAAGAACTTGCTACTAATGCCGATACCTTTCAATACTAAAATTTACTATTACAGTATTGCAGTACTGTTTTTACCATACGGTACTGTAATACTGTCATTCGCCCAGAATTCACAGGGGCAGCATAGCCTACAAGCATTCTTGTTTATTCCTATAAGCTGATAAACAGCAAGGAAACCCACAATCACAGGAAAAACTACACACAGAAGACAGAAACTAGTGCAGATATGTTGGGTATAGATTTACTTTCGACTGTTACCCTGAAATACATATTACAGTTTTTTGTGATGCAAGTGTCAATGTAATTGCAAAATCAACTAATTTTTATAGACTAAAATGTTTGCAATGTGTAAGATGTATATAAATGCTTAAGCTAATATATCGTAGCTACTGTCAAACCTTGCAGTAATATTAGTAAGCTATTTGGGAACCAGCCTAACATCCTGTCAATAAAGTCAGTTGTCTGCGTGTGACTTATTTAGCAAGTCTTGAATACGTAACGTTGGTCATACAGATGACAGGCTCTACAGCTTCACTACTGTTTTTGCTTGATGCCGCCATCTTGGATTGCAAAGTCAGCATTGGTGTGACTTCTGCAACTTTCCGAGGGGGAACTCCAACTAGAGGGGATATTCCAACTGGAAAGTCTGAGAGGTAACTCAAGATTTCCAACTTCTCACTTGAAATGGGTGATAAAATGTGTAACGATGATGCACGAATAAAGGGATCCTGTAAAGTCGAAGACAGCGACAGCTATGTAAAAATAAGGTCCAGTTCAGGTAAATCTGGTATAAGTCTACCACAGCAGTCATATCATAGCAGGTGCCAGAAAGCAAATAATGTATTCCTTAAAATGTCAAACTAGTCTATGTTTGATGCTCTATAAACACAGGGTGTGAGATTTAAATGATATTGCACTTTTGACCTTAAGTGATGACATAATTAACTGGTCCAAATTCTCCTCACTTCAACGATAATTTAGCCTTATCAGTAATATAAAAGACTTCTATTGTTTTAGTTTAATACAGACACCTGCAAGTCTTCAAATCAACCCAAACTGTGTTAGTTGTCCTGAGTTTCCTTTTTTTGTTCGTCCTTCCGCCCTTTTTTCAGTGTCACCACTTAGTCTCACAGATATGTGAATCCTTTTTTTCTGTCTTTTTCCTTTTTCTTTTTTTTTTACTCGTCCTCATCATTCAGAGAAAAAGCAGGCCAATGTCTTTATGGTCGTGTTCCTGTCCTGCTGTGCTTTTAGCCTAATGGACAGACAGCTGTGCTCCCATTTCTATATTTAACCAGAAACCCCACATGATGAAGTTTGTCACACCCTCGCTCTTCCTCATGTAACTGACCCCCAAGTTAATGCCCAGAGAAACACTGTAGCCTCACTGTAGCCTTTTATTTTGTGCACCTCTGAAATACAGAGATGGAATATTAAATGCTGGCCCTAACATGTCAGAATATCTTTGGGTATAGAAAATAGAAACAATTTTAAAAGCCAATGCAGAGCAAAATACCACCAGTTGCAGTTGGTCTTTCCCTCTGTGTATGTATGCCGAGCTTGTACAAATAAATCCGAATTTTAAGCTGCTGTCTTTTCTCATACTTTCAGGGGCTTTTTGCTTAAAAACTGGAATATTTTATGCTGCTCTTTTTATTTAATCATTTAAGCTAAACATGGAAAACATGGGTTTTGTAAAAATTAAGGGTACATTAAACAGATTTAGCGAAAAGCACGTTGATAAGCCTTGCTGGAACTACTTTAAATGCAGTATTTAATGTAGCTGTAATCTGCATAAAACCACAATTCTGTTATTAAATGGATGCAGGAGGTAAAAATAAAAATCCCTTTCCATTTCGGCTCTTTGGTTTCATCGGTTTGTCCACTTTTCAAGAGAACGGTTACATAGTTCTCTGCAACATTTATAAAATCCTTGGAACAACTTTTACGAGCCTTGAAAGTTAAACACACATTATGAATCATATAATGACAGATCCACTTTGTCTGCCTTTTATTTGATATAATACATGATTAAATATGCAAATCCCTTTTTCCTGTGGATCTGTTTGTGACTGTTGGTGTGTCAGTTATGCCTGTAGATGTGTTCGTGTGTGTGTGTAAGCTCTGTATTGAGGTATAAGTAAAAGCATTAAGGAAGGGATCAGCTAGAGCTGGGGTCGTGCCCATCAGATTAAAAAGCTTAGTCCTCCTGTCTTTGTGTAATTAATGAGAGACAGAGGACAAGGAAACGATAAAGACAAAGAGGCAATGAGGAGAATAGAGTGATATTAAAAGAAGCTAGTGCACATGCTCACCAGAGAAGGAATCGTGTGTAATGACAGGGTTCCTGGTGGTCAGTATATTTGTGTACATGATGGACGACTGTGCAGCAAAGTACCGAGTCCAGAACCAACAACAGAAAGGGCTGGACTGGATATGTGGCTCGTCTAGCAGAGTTCAGGACCTTTATAATGTAAACAGGGATAAAAACTAGAGAATGATGGGAATACAGCGGTGTGAGGGTTTAAACGAAGCAGACAAAAGTATGCAAGTAGGCGAACATGCGATAACGGTGCAAACACTTGTATCGGTGAATACATTTTAGGAATGTGCATATTTTTTTTCTGCAAACTTTTACTACATACAGATAATAACACATTCCTGGGTAACAAAGAAAAATAGCTTTAATTGGATTTTTTTTGTGTGTGTAATAATGAGAGATGTGACGTAAGGACAATTTCTCATTAAGCAGGTTAATCACCAAGGTAATCCAAGTTTATTTCTGTAGCATCATTCAGCAAACATTCGTGTGCTTTATATAAAAGGCAAAAGAAAAATCAAGCAACATAAAAAAAGCAAAGAAGATAAAAAATAATTTAAAAAAAAGAATGAGGTGGCCTACACAGAAGAATAAAAACTGCGGTCCCAATTTTAATTAAATAAAAAGCGGCGGTAACTAGAGAAGCTGTAATTATCCAGTATCCAGTAATGAGAGAAATATGCCACCCTAACATGAAAATATCTTATTATAGCATGAGAACGGTCTCGCAGAAACTGGAAATTGTTCACACTGGGTATATTACACTGGGTACAAGCTCGAATACATAAAACAGAATGATGCACAGCACATTTTTACATTTTCTTAATATTTCTTCAATAATAAATATTATTGTAAAAGTAGAGTTCAATGCTTCCATGCAAAAAAAAGGAAAGATTTACTAGACCAGCACCCCCCAGTGTAAGGTTTATGCCAGAGCTGCACTGAATTAACATCACTGGTTATTACCAAAAATAAATTTCCAATGTTTTTGTATATTTTAATTCACTAGTTTGGGCAGCTCTTTAATAAAAAATTAATTTTTGATGCTATGACATAATTATTGTTGTAGTCACATTTTCAGTGTTAATGCTTGATTACTTTCCGACATCTCAGAAAAATCCAGCGTGCCGGCTCAAATCTGGGTAAAAAAAACCCTTGAATTCAGTCATTTCCAGTTGAGTTAAGTTTTCACAAATATTTCGAAAGGATTTCTGTTTTCTTGTTTTTACGAAAAAATGATATAACAAGTTTGTTATGCTATTTATGAGTCAAACTTACAGCTCATCATCACAGGTTGTGCATTAGCAAATTGTGAGCAATGATAGGAGTGTATAATAACTTACCCCCCTGGTAGCAGGTGGTCCTAGTTTTGTTTATGCTGTGAAGGATGTTGACATACAGGTGAGGGTTTCTGACTTGATGTAATCCTATTTTTGTTAAAGACCACATGCAGTATGTGAATTACATGCTTTTTTTTAAATGAATAATGTGTGTTTTCTCTGTATTGCACATTAGAATGAGGAACTTTTAAGCTTAATGTGGTTGTAAAGGGAAATTATAAACAGTTCATTATACTAGCTGAAGAGTTTCATTGTTAGCCCAGAGGAAACGGTGACCAGTTTCATCCAAAGAAATCGCCCCTTGTCCCTTTTCAGAGGTCGGCCCTAATGACTCTCGGTAACTGAGGAAGACAAAGCTGCATGGCAGAAAATCCATTAGTGAGTCTGCAGCTAGATAGCAAAGAGACACAGAGGAATGGTGGCTTTTGATACAGTAAAAGGAACTGCCTTGTCTTTTTCTGCGAGCGTCTCGAGAAAGCTGGCAGTTAGCCTGCATGTCAGAGCCCTGGTGGATGACTAATACCTGAAGCACTCTGAGGTGTGTCTGTGTATTGGCAAAGGAGGCCAAGGAACTGTGGGAGAGGGGGAGGAGGATAGACCAAAAGGGAGAGAAATTTGGGGATTGCAGCAGCGCTGTCACAATAACAGACTTTTGACAAAAATGCCAATATGGTTCAGCCTGCATACAGATATTGCTTTTCTTGTGTCACCAATCGGATTATTTGACATCTGGGTCCGTGATTTGTCTGTTTTTAGATCTCACAGACAAAAAAGGAGACATTAGGAGGTTCAGAGTTTCTACTGGATGTCAAAATAATACGCCAGTGTTGTTTTTGCAGCTTGTAGCAAGAAATGAATTTGAGTTTAAAAACTAAATGCACTTCATCTCATGAAAAAAACGGGGCTTTTGGAAGTGAGGAGATATTTCATGTGAATAGTTGCAGTTAAATTATTCAGTCTGAATTTTGGCAGGAAAAAAAAGGTCAAATTCATCTTTTAGAATTCCAACTGTGGCAACTGTGCGAGCTCACAAAAGTGTCATAACCAATAAAAACACGTGCCAAAACTGATGAGCAAAATCTTGCCTACATTAATTTTTAAAAGCCAGTTTTTAATCAAATCAAGTTCCAGTGATTTTTTTATTAATATCCATTTTTTTTTCCCGTTTTGAAGTGTGGTAAAGACAAGGTTAGAGCTTTCTTGTAAATTGTGGCACTATTGATATGTAGCTTGTCAGTGAGATGCAGATATCAGTTCACATGGAGGATTCACTCAACACTAGACAAAAGTGTTCCAGTGGGATTGATAGGATTCAAAATCTGACACCGTTTCAATACCACTGTGTTGAGACGTCTTCCTGTAGTTACTTGTGTTACCGCTTGTGCATCTTGAGCATTCGAGTCTATGTTTCATTCTTAATATCAGTGTCATTCAGCAGATGATCCGCACTATGACTGACTTCTCAGTATTTTTTAAATTCGTGCTACGTTATTTTAATCCCAAATTGCACTGATCCCCCCACATTTAACTCTTTGCTGAACTGAGTTGCAGAGAAATACTGAAAATACAATCAAATCTGAATATTTTTGTACAAAGAAGCAGAGGGAATAGTAAGAAGAAGGCGTGGCTGAAGGACTGAAGCTTATCTGTCCATCTGCCGTTGGCAGGCAGTGAGCCTGTGTGTCTGTGAAAGATGGTTCCTTACTGCACCAGATGCAGGAGAGGACTTAATATCGGGATACACCTTCTCTGTCCCTGTCTCTTGTTGATTTGTCACACACACACACACACACACACACACACACACACACACACACACACACACACACACACACACACATCAGCCCAGTTTTGTGTTTTTTTCTTTTTGTTTTTCCTTGACACAGAGATTAGCGGAACGTAAAAAAAAAAAAGAGATTTAGACAGAAGATATGAGGAGGAGGAGGGGAAAGCGTTGAAAAAATGATAAGATTTCGGGCACTTTTGCTACTGTGAGACATCACAGAGACATCTTCCACACAAAGAACATGAACACTTGTCTCTGTCTCCCTCCTTTGGTTTCTGTTTATTGTAAGAGGATACTAGAAGACCTCATTCCTCCGCACACTGAAACCTGAACTCTGTTTAGCTTCCTGTCTTTGCGCCCTCTCTGTTTACTGTTTCCTCATCTTTTGGCTTTTTCACCCTCTAATCTTTACAATATGCTGTTCACATTTCTCACTTGTCTCTTTGTCTTATTTCAGTTTTGACTCCCAGTGTTTTACTGTCCAAATAATGCCTATTGTACAATAAAATACAAAGGCAATATGTCTGCCCCTGCTTCCATCTGATGGCAGGTTTATTGTAAGCTATAGTGTCGAGTGCCTGACCTATTGCCTGCAGACAGAGCTGTAGTTTTGAGGCTTACTCGCACCCGACCCTCCCTTCCTCTTCAGTCCCAGAGGCTGAAGCAGCTGGCTACATACATATTTCTGAATGACTAAGCAGGCAGGCAGCAGAGGTCTGGATATGCTGAATATTTTGGGAGAATAAACCATAATTATTGGATATTATTCCACTGGATTTTTCAGCAACAGAAACTCCCATTACTCCTAGCTCTCATTTGTCTTGATGTCTTGATCAATTGGTCCTTTGCAACATTTTACAAAAAACTAAATGAAACATGTAAATGACGGTTGCTTGGGCCTACAGTTTTGGCCGTAATTTGTAAGACGTGTGCTGAAATTACAGAGACAGTCCGACTCTGTCATGCAGGTCATACTGTGCTCGCTGAGCTGTACATGAGAGTGAAAAGCACAGACAGTGGCCTGTTAGCACCGTGGCAGCTAATCCATAACCTTTGTGAGCCTCGCGCTCGTGCTCACGCATGCAAACACACAAATACTGGAGCACGTTCACGCTCCATCGACACCTGACCTTTACAGGAAGCAGAGTGGAAATCAACTGACCAGAAGCTCCTGTCACTCAAGGAGCATCCACCCCACCTACCCCTCCTCTTTCCCTCCATCCCTCACCTCTCCGTTTACACTTAGTCAATATTCATTAGTCAGTGTTTAGTATAGAATGAGAGAGAGAATGTGTGGGTGAAAGAGACAGAAAGGAAAACCGAATATATATATATATATTAGGGGTGCAACGATACACAAAATTCACGGTTCGGTTCGGTTCGATACTTTGGTGTCACGGTTCGATATTTTTTCGATACAAAAAAATGTTCATGCATTTTTAATTTGTCATTTATTAAAATTATAAATATATATTTTAACTCAAAAGTACAGTTTTTAAATTTAACCCTAACCCTTGTGCGTGTTTTTTATTTTGACAGCGAATGCGCACCTGCAGACCACTTATGTGCAGCCCTGGTTATTTAGCTCATCATATTGCAGCCACAGAAATTCTTTTGTCCATGAAACCATAAAGCTGCACTTTCTTTTTGCCTTATAGTCTGATTTGTCATAACTTCTCCGTTTTGTGGTAAGCTTTTCTTTGGCTGTCACATCTTCACCCTGACCTGTCTTATTTGGCTCAGCAGAACTGAAATGCTTTTACACACGCACTCACATAAGCTCAGCGATTCTCTGCGCGATCAACCTCTCACATGTTTAAGCTTGCTGTGGGAGATTTCACTTGTCATGTTTGCATAGTAAGATAACGATTAATAAGACGATGTCAGAGGAATTGGTGCACAAATTATCATCACTCACAGATCAGTGCTGTCGCTCTCTATACACAGTTCGCACGATTGCAAAGTGAAAGCAAAAAAACAAGCGCAAATTCAAACGCGACTTCAATATGTCACATATTGACAGTGGCTCACCGATGCCAATGACATAATTACCCAGCTACATTTCTGAAAGAATGCAAAAGCATTGACATATATTTTTCCTTCCTACAATAGCCCGACGGGCAGGGAAGAGATAGATTTTGGTAGCCCGACTGAAAAAATCGCTAGCTCCGGGACGTCGGGCTAGCGATATTGCAAGCCCTGTATCTGATTGAGGAATCACTCATCTTTGGAAAAGAGAGTTTATTACAGAGAAATGTCTCTTTCCAAAATAAAAGCTATACTATCCGCTTCTTCTGGGCTATATTCTCAGCAGCATAAGGATAATCATGTGCTAACAGCTGTCTAAATGACTCGGCTAAAGTTAGTAGCATGCTTGTTGTTTTTGTCTTTGCACTAGGATGATGTCGGCGTAAATGTGCAGTCATATTCCTTGTGTTCCCACTAGTGCTTTCAGGTTAATCTCGTTGAAATGACCTTAACGCCACAACACGGCAAATCTCCGTTAACGAGCTACCGCCGATCGCTCCGTGCATGGGGCTAGACGGCAAACACGTTAACGAGCTAACTGCGCTAACACACTAGTTCACACCAATGTAATTGAGCATTGCGTGGCACATCCAACATACTGTTTTACTTTAGTCCATGACTCGCTTACCTTCAGGGTCATACGTCACATGAAAACCAAAATAATTCCAAACGCCAGATCTGAATGTTGCAAGTAGAGCTTAACTTCTGTCTTGCTAGCTTGCCCTGCGCTCTTCCTTCTGACTATGCTGTCTGTGTTGAGCGCTCAGTGGATCTGCGCTCGACAGTGCAGCCTAGGCGGAGTAGTCGAACACAGATTCACTGAGCGCTCAACACAGACAGCATCGTCAGAAGGAAAATTGATAAAATAAATTACAAATGTTGTATTGTTCGATACATATGCGTACCGAACCGAAAGCACTGTATCGAACGGTTCAATATCGATACGAATATCGTTGCACCCCTAATATATATATATATATATATATATATATATATATATGAAAGGAAGAGAATGTCAGGGAGGGTGAAGCTGATGTTTGAGCAAGGGAGAGAAAAGGAATCGGGAGATGACAGGGCAGAAGAGAAGCAGATTTGCTTATCAGACACCCCAAAAAAAACAGGCATGCACACACAGTCAGAAACTCAGAGTGGTGCCATCTTAGTAAACACAGCTTTGATGATATGGGTATCATACTGAGCCCAATGACTTGACTTAAAGAGAGAAAAACTGCTGTGCACTGTGCACTTTGTGTGTGCACATTAGTGAGCGAGAGAGCGAGAGAGACTATGACTGTATGAGACAAAAATACATATTAAAAAAAGATAGAAATATGAAGATATCAGGCATAAATCTGTGTGTGTTTTTGTACGAGAGGAAAAAGAGAGCGCGAGTGTGTGTCTTGACTACAAATCAACTTCTCTTATCCATCTACTTAGATTGCCCCCATATTGGATGTTTAATATTTAACTATAGCTCTTCTCTTGGGAGGCATGGAGATTAGAAAAAAAGTTGGGAGGCTGCAGTGTGTGTGTGTGTGTGTGTGTGTTTATACACATATATGCAAAAGCACGCACAAATGCAAACACAGAGCAGTGCTGACTTCTACAGATTATGTACACATAATCAGAACCCTTCATCACAAAACCACAAACACTCAATATGCAATCAGGGGCATACAAATGAGATGGAAATGTATTCAGACAACACCTAGTGTCAAAATGTTAAGTACAAGTTTCACAGGTGTACCAAAATAACTACCGTGATTCTGAAATAAATGAAAAGTGATAGTTTAAGTCATTTAATAAGCATCATTGCCCAAATCAATACTTGTTCCATCCGTCTCAGGTCAGCTGAAACAAGTAGCACATGCAACACAGGCATGTAATCATATTTTGATTTGGTGCAGTTAGCCGGCAGTAACAAAAAGTAAGAGAATATCGAAGCCAGTGGAACAAGTTTACACTATATAAAATCATTTAAAAACAGAGGATTCATGTGGAAGATGATCATGTTTAAAGAGGTGAATTTTGAGACAGGATATGAAAGTGGGGAAAGAGTCAGTGTTATGAATATCTGGGATGGAGTTCCAGAGGTGAGTTGAAGAGCAGCTAACGGCTCTAAACCCTGTGGTAGTCAAACGGGGGGAAGGGACTGCGAGATGGAGGAGGAGACCCGAGCATGCGATGTGCAGAAGTTTACCCCACTATACTGAAAATGCAGATCGTTGTGTGCACATTACATGCATCATGCATACTTTCCCACATTATCACGCAGGGGATCCAGCGCGGTGCACTCCTTTTTTGGCACAATATAGAATTACCTCTATGCAGTCACACACTCGTACATTAATACAAAGTGAGTCATTGTTATTTCACAGGGTTTACCTACTCTACTCACAGAAACACTGACTCAGTTATTCACTCATACACATGGTTATGTTCTCATTTAAAATGACGCTTCCTCGACTTATAAACCAACAAATTTTGCCGCTCGGCTGCTGTTTAATGTAGGCAGGCTGATGTGCAGTTGTGGAAATTTGTCATACGTTGCTAATGTAAAGTAGGGATACTAATCTGTGCTACGTGGCTACATTTTGAGTTGAATTTTAACTAACGTGATGGAGGCCTTAGGTACGTGACAAACTCACAGCTTGCACTTTTCTTCAGCATTCAGAGGGTTGTGCGCTATGAATACATCCCCAAGGGTTAGACTGTCAGCACCAAGTTGCATTGCAAAGTTCTGACGGGTGTGAGGGAGAACATTCAGTGCAAACAACTTGAACTGTGGTGCGTGTCACTGTGTCAGTGTCTGCCTGCTCACAGTGTGTCAAAGCACCCTGCTCACCAGATTTGACTCCCTGCGGCTTCTTCCTTTTCCTCAGTACAAAATATGAGGTGAAGGGTCATCGTTTTGACACCGTGGAAGTGATCGAGCACATGTTCCAGATGGTGGTTGAAGCACTTAGAGAATAGGACTTGCAGGGGGGCATTCTAAGTGTGGCACGAGGACAGCTAGTGCGTTGCTGTACATTGTGACTGCTTGGAAGCAGATAGTGCCCAGATTTAAATCATTTTAGAGAAAAATCTAGATTTCCAAACAAAAATTTAACAAACGGACTTGTACTGAAGAAATATGCAAAGAATGAAAGCATTTTTAACCTAAACCGGAGGGACACAGGGTGATGCAAAGAAAGGGACAGCACTGTTATTCTTTTAAATTCAAGCAATATCATAAGCAACATTCGATTCACACATATTGAATGAAATTCAAACGGTACGCTTTTGTTTATGTGGGATTAGGTTTTGTGTTTTTGTGATATCCCATATAAGAATCAGTAAGGAATTTATTTTTCCTTTCAGAATTATAAAATACTTCATTTTCCTGTTAACTTATGTGCATTTATTACTTAATCTACACCTGTGTGTATTGCACAAACACACCTACACTGCCCACTTTGCACATCTGCGTGTGGACTCTGTATGACGGAGGAGATCAATAAACACATGCGTGGTCAAAGGAAAGGCGCAGAAACAAAGGGGCAGATGAAAAGAAAATGAGAGCGATTGGAGGAGAGGCAGCTGGCTTTGTTGTTTGTCGTTGAAAACAAAGTGCTTTTAAATGATTTAGTTGTTCCCTGCATCAATGCATTCCCTCATTAAAGAACAGCAGACTGCGAGATTTGCAGACAGACCATGTTGCATGCAGACAAGCTGAGTCGCAGTTATGCATTATCAAACACACATTAAAACATATGCAGGGACGCAGAAGCAACAGAACCCGGAGACAGAAGTGGGTCAGGCTAACCAGCTCGGTCTTGCTACGTTTAAAAAATGCAACGGGGTCCCGCTGTTTCGCATTAGATACGATGGATGCAAAGGCACGTGCACACTCATATACACAGTTTAGGAGAATATCTGTGTATTCTCAGACCAGCAAGCCCAAAAACGTCAGTGTGTTTACTCCAGAAGAAAAGACATTTACTTTTGAACGCGGCACACACTCTCACTTACACATTTATTTATTCCCTTTGCTCAGACACACGAATACACCGAGGAGCTGTACGTTTTCACAGATGCAATCTACAAATTCATTTGCTCATGCATAACTAAACGCATATCTTTACCCAAATCTCAAGCTTGGAACAAGATTTGGACAGCAAATCCTCAGAAATACATTGTGCAAATCTCTTTAACAGTCATGACGGTTATTTTTGCTGGAAGATTAATTTCAAATGTACATCAGCGCTGCTCACTGGAGTTTGGTGCTGTTGTACATGCAAACAGATCCTCATCACACACCCACGCGTGTATGCATGTGCATAAAACAGTGGAGATATCTCTCTGTCAGCTCCATCAACAGGTGGAGGAATATCAGAGCGGAGCTGGAGCTAACGCCAGACAGGCCTGTCTTTCAGTAAACTGATGCCAGTGTTTGTGTAGGTCTGCGTGTGTCTGTTCGGTGTGTTTTGACACATTTATATTGGATACGCAGCCAACGCTGAGCTATAACAGTGACATCCTTTCAGATCTTGAACTCCAGAACTGCCAGTGTTAACCGTTGCCAACATGAGCAATGGAAGCCCAATTTTGTCATCTGGAGAGCAAAGGAAGACTGGATCTTGTCACTCATGAAGGGTTAGATGAATGAGGGTGCGAGAAGATTAATAGGAGGCATATTTTGCAGTGATGTTCCTGCTGCAAATAAACAAGCCGAGCGCCGGATGCCGAGACATGGGAGGGCTGAGGAAAAAGAGCGGGGTGAGAGCGGGGTGACTTAAACAGGGAGGTGGAGTGATGAGATGTGGAGGAGGAAGAAAGAAGGGGGAAAGTTGAACTTTCGCTTAAGAGGCCGTTTGTTTCCTCATCTGTTTACTCTTCCCCGCAGTTCTTTACCATGAAACCGTTACGCCACTCGACCGTTGCCGTTCCACTCAGGGTATGAAGGAGAGTATTGTTTCAGGGGTTTCCATTTGGCATCTTGTGCATCGTAGAAGTATGAAATACGAGTGTGAGGCAGTGGACCTCAGCCAGTGGGAGGGGTACACTCAAAATTTCTTACTTGGCATGAGTTCAAGTCATCTTGTCTACAACAGAGAAGAGAGATTAGGGCATATTTACTTATGAGCTCAGTGATAGATACTTTTCCAACATGCAGTAGCTATCTGTACTGGTGCCAACGTGTCTGCAGAGGGAAGATTTATGACGGCACATAATCTGAGCCGTTATGACTAAATATCAGAAATGAAAAGCCACAAAAATCCTGGTTTATTTAATGTGTGACAGATGTTAAATTTGATGTATTAGAGGGAGCATGTGCTGCCACATTGGCATTTATTCGATTTGTTCGCTATCATTTTAGTAGATTAGGCCTTCACACTGTGACGGCTTTTAATCATCACTGCTTTTACAAAACTATTCTGACTGTAGCAATATTAATTTTAATATACCAGTTAGCATATTAATATTGAGACTAATTCTAGATTTTAGTTTCTCCTGTAACTGGTTCCAGCCACAATAACATTTCTTCTTTTTCCACTTTTCTGCTGTCTTACAAAACTTTGCATAGCTTGGTTAGGTAGCCAGAATCATGACAAATGACTCGCTATGCCTGCTTTTAATAATTCCTGTGGATTAAAAGGTCAGTTGCTAATAAGGAATGAATGCTGCCTCTGCATATATGCATGTTGATAAAGACTAACAATGTGTTATAATTCCACTTTGCTAGGTTTGATTACCAGGAGCTCCTCCACAACTCCACGTTCTGTTTGGTGCCTCGAGGTCGGCGCTTGGGCTCCTTCCGCTTCCTGGAGTCACTGCAGGTAAATATATATTGTTGTGCACAATGCTGGCTATGACCGTTATTCACCTTAAAGTCTCATAGGTCATTTTTCATGATTTACACCTACATTTCTCAGGCCCAGTCATCTATGCGAAATAATGGCTTAAAGATTCAACAGTTTTATTGATTTCTCTGGAGATTAGATATATTTCTGTTCTTGCTCATGCATATTACACACTTTCATGTACCGATGAGCTTTAGTGTTATTTGAGTCAGGATCTAACAGTTGGTGGGCTCTTTGCTTAAGATACCAACAGCTGAATGAAGCAAATTAGATGATCTTATTATCATGCCAGATTTTTACTTATTTGATTATGAATGGTTAATGTTGCCAATTTAAACTTGGTTTCAAACAAGCTTACATTATTATGTTTTATGCAAAAGGCGTACAGTGTGATAATGAGAGGTTTCACAGGAGTCTCTACAGTCCTGTGAAAAAGTCCACCCCTACTGCTTTTATACCTATTAAGAGGTTAAAGCGTCCAGGGAATACTAATAAAATGCAGCTGATAAAAGGATCAAATGTGAGCACCTCTATAAAAGCAGAGGTTTTGGTTTGCCGGTCTGGAACATTTAAGTGTGCGTTAACATCAACAGTGACCTCAGAGCAGCATTTGTTGCTACCCATCAATCTGGGAAGGGTTCTAAGGACGTTTCTAAATAATTTGAAGTCCATCATTTTACTGCACGAAAGACTGTTCACAAGTGGAAAACATTCAGGACAGCTGCCAGTCTTCCTAGGAGTGAACGCCCTAGCAAATTCACAACAAGGTTCCTCCATGCAATGTTCGGATAAACTACAAACTACAAATCTCACACTCCCCAAGGCTCAGTTAGCATGTTAAATTTAAATCTCACGACAGTCCAATTAGAAGACGACTGAACAAGAATGGCTTGTTTGCAAAGGTTGCCAGGAGAAAACCTCTTGTCTCTAAAAACAACATGGAAGCTGACACTTGCAGAGTTGTATCTGAACAAACACTGCTCTTTGGACAGACAAGACCAAAGTGGAGATGTTTGGCCATGACACACAGCACCACATTTAATAAAAACCAAACACGGCACATACACCTCATAGCAAAAGTGTGCAAATTGGTAAAAGTGCAATGATTTGAGCTCGTGTTGCAGGCACAGCACCTGAGCATCTTGCAGTCATTGAGTTGACCGTGAGCTCTGACTATCTGACAGCTAAAGCAAGGCTAAAATTGGGTCATGCAACATTGCAATGATCCCAAGCACAGCAGTAAATCCGCACCTGAATGGCTGAAAAAAATAAAAAAAAGTCGAGGTGCTGCAATGGCGCAGTCACAGTCCAGACCACAACCTGATTGAAATGCAGTGGCGGGACTTTAAGAGAGCTGCGGATAAATGAGTTAGCACAAACGTCAATCAAGTGAAGCAATTCTATAAAGAAGAATGGGCAAAAATTCCTTCACAACAATGTGAGAGAAAGTTCTACAGAAAACAATTCGAGTTATTGCTACTTGTTCTAGAAGGTTACGTCTACTGAATCATGGGGTTTTTCACTGGACTGCACAGAGTCCTGAAAACCTTTTTCACATGACTCTGTGTGCTTACCAATCGTAATTATTTTCAAGCATATGTAGTAACATACTAATAAAAAGATGATTCAGAAGTTTTCTCTTTACAAAACGCTGTTGTTATTTTCAAGACTTTACTAAATCCTGCATAAACAATTAGATAAAATCCCACATGTACTATACTAACACAGTAACTATCAAAGCATTATCTGCTGATTTTCCCACAACGCTGTTAGAATAACTAAACCGCAGTGAAACCGTTCATGCCGAACAAGCTCCATCTCACATACTACCGTTCAATCAACAGGGAAGTGCAAAGAATGCAGAATGTTTATGTTCCAAAGCTGCGGTTTGTGTTGTGTTTTTGGTTGTTGACACCTTAATGGTCACATCTGCAAGTGTTTTGCCCCAGACCTTTGTGCTATGCTGAATGCAGATTGAGCCATAAAGTCTTTATTTGCTATTTGAAAGGCCTTTTAGCCTAAAATGGATCCATTAACACACACAGACACGAGCGAGCACTTATACAAACTCTAGGATCCTTCATTTAAGTCAATCAGTGAAATGTGCAAGCACACAAACAATAAAGAAACCACAGGCAGTGGAGTGAGAGAATAGTTTAAACGCTTTAACAGTGTGCTGTAGTTCTCACTCTGCCACCCAAGTTGATGGTCTCACACCAGTGCAGGAAGCAGCAGTGGCTGTTTTTAGCTTTGCCGAACACTGAACTCTCTGGCTGCTACAGTGTTCCCTGGCTGCACTGCTCTCTGGGGCTACGTGGTGTGTGTGAGTGTGTGTTTCTAACTGTGCGTGAATAGTCCGGAAGCATCTATGGGAGTGGCAGCCTGCCCCACCGCCGCTGATGTCTGCTGAATGGACAAATCCACACACAACCCACTCGGCTTGGCAGCAGGTAGCAGTCATGGTCCCTTTCTCCTCTTTGCCTTCCTTTTTTTTTTCTTGTTTTTTCCTCCCTATCGGCCTCTCTCTCTCTCTCTCTCTTCCTTTCAAGGCGCTTTTTAAGATTTTTCACTTGTGTACTCTTTATTTATCATTTTTCATTTTTTTGTATTATTTTTTTGGTGCTAGCCAAGCCCACAGAAGAACTGGCAATTACCACTGTGGTAGGAAACTTGCTGCCAGCTTTCCAGTATACACACAGACACACATTTGCACACTCCTCCACATACACCATCGCTCAGAGCCTCCCCTTGTTCGTCTCCCAATGCAAACAAACCAAAAACAACTACACAGCACAGAGGCCTTCATTTTCCTCTACCTCCAGGCAGAGGGGGCTTTAAAACGTTTGAAGTTCACCCTCACAGTGATTTATCTCTCAGGGAGAAGGCTCCGGTGAGCTGCTGCAAAATTAAAATTAAAGGCCTTGGATTATCACTCGAGGATCTTCATTTGACCTTGTTTTAACCAGGTGCTAATTCCCACACACGCATGCACGTGCAGGTCCTGCTCGAGTGTCCTTCAGCAGGTTGATTCTCCGATGGAACGCTGGAGCGTGGAAGTCTCGATGGGCCGGAGAGAGTGGTTGATTTCTACAATATCAGCTGCCGATGCTGTTCTCTCTGGTGGTTTAATTTAAAAAAAAAAAAAAAAAGGTGGAAACAAACCCAGATCTACCAACAGTCTAGACCACAGTGAGTAGAAAGAAAAACTGAGCAGGATGAGATGAAAGTGCTGCAAACAGAAATTGAAAAAACCAAGTAAACAAGGAGAAAATCTGATAGATTTACAGAGAGGGGAAGACCAAAGAGGGTGCAAGGGTAGCAAAAAAAAGGAGAACAACATCAAAAACCTGTCAGTAAATGAAGAAATAAGACAACATCAAAAATCCACTTCAATGAAGCATTATGCTGTAACGCATCAACTGCTTCTTAGTTTCTCTGCTCTCTTTCCCTCAGTGTTCCTCTTTCCTCACACACGTCCCCCTCAGTGGTTGTACCTAATTAGCGTGGAGTGAGTCAGCCCTGTCAGCCACATCTGTGTTTGCATCTATATGAATGACAGTGTTTAACAAACCTCCGGAGTATCCAGGGAAAGTAGAGATGAAGTTACTACTCATTCCAGCCACTCTGTGAGGGTCTCACACACACACAGAAGCATTGATCATATTATCTGCCCAGTTTGGGATATCACAGTGCCAAGCAGCTGGGGCTACACTCCTCCAGACTACATTGTATTCATGCAGCTATATATCAAGCTATAGCATTTATTGCCAAAGGGGAGCCCAAGCCAGCAGCTAAGGAGGGCTGAATCAGAAGGAACCTATTTTGACTCACTGGATGTCAACTGTGGATATAAGCCTGTTTTTGACTGTGAATTTCACATGGCATTCTCTGCACGTTACCAGTTTCAAAATCCGCTTTTCTTTGGGAAACAACAACAACCTATGACACTGCAACCTACGCGTTTAAAAAAGGAAGGCTCTGGCAAAGCAGGCCTGCTTGGTTCTTGGGTGGCTCTATGTATTCTCAAGAATTAGTCGTGCACAGCCAGATCTATGTATGTAACGCAGCGTGATTACAGCTTCGGCCTCACACGTGCAAATGTTCTCTCCCACAAAGCCAAATTTTGCAATCTCACTACATCCTGGGTTTAGTGCCATCAGGGGCTATAAGAAACTAGAAGGAACCCATTTCATCTGCAGCTTCTCAAATCTTATATTTTGTCCTACGTTACACAAGTTGGTTTCTTATTTTCACTGTTTCCTTTAAGATTCTTTAAATTCTTATTTCTGTTTGCATGTGTGTGTCCAGGCGGCGTGTATCCCAGTACTGCTGAGTAACGGCTGGGAGCTGCCGTTTTCTGACGTCATACAGTGGAACCAAGCGGTCATTGAGGGAGATGAAAGATTACTACTTCAGGTAACAGACATAAGCATTTACAAGTGTCCGCACACAGGTGAACACCTTAACACATGCAAGCAGACATTGTGTTGATGGCCAGATGTTCATTCGGGATGCTTTGGGTCTTAGCATAACATCTGCGTAAAATACATACTTGCGTTTTTTCATCATTTAAAGAAGAAAACATACAATTGTGTTAGTTCATGGGTGGCTCACAAGCCTTTGAGTTATACTCTGTCATCAAATAAGGCGTCTTCAGTTCTAGCAGATGAATATATGACTATAATTAAAGACATATCCAGAGATATGTATCCTTGGTTTAGGAGTCATGTTGGATTAGGCGAAGTTGAGAAATTTTACCACCTTCTTTTGGAATTATGCCACTATTTGGCAGCAACAGTAGCGAGGAAACATGTGAAGGGATGTGATATTCAACAAAGAAGCAAGCTTAAGGGATCTAGGGCGTATCGCAACCTTTCGATTTTTAAATCAGATGTTCTATTATTCGATTTTTAACAGAATAAACAGTTTTTAAGAAAAACACAAGCACTAAACCCTACTTTGTAAGGCTTACAAAGACTGATAGCCAGTATTATCTCTATCTGTGCAGAGGATTGGCTTAGTTTAAATGCAAACATGGACCTTGGAAAACATCCAGAACATCCAGGTAGGCATTACCTGTATCAAACATGGTGGTTACAGCTTCGAGCTCCTTTGAGATTAAACACCCCAAAAGGCCTTAATCCAGCTTTATTTCAAAAGCACTCGCTCTCTCGCCGTGTCGCCTTGTTACACGGACGTACAAATAAACAGCCAGTGAGAAATGCCGGTTCTCTCCCTGCTACAACCTTTATCTCTCTCCCTCACACACAAATTACATCATGTCTCCTCTGCATTGATCCGCTTTGATCCTGACCAATAGAGGACATGAATTGGCATTCAGCTAATGAGCAGGCACGAGCTCCCTGGAGCTCAGGGCGAGGGAGACATTTTCAAATTAGGGTAGAATTGGTTGAATGAGCTGACCTCATCAGTTGAATTTCTGCACACCTGCAAAAGTCTCACTTGGAAACGGGCGTATATTAGACACCGATGTTCACGTCGTCTATGATCTGAGCGCAACTAATGCAAGGCTGAGTGCAGGCAGACAGTAGATGAAATTAGTGAAGTCGTCTTTAACATGCACTGTAGTTAATAAGAAGGAGAATTTTTCAAAAAAAGAGGAGATTTTTGTGGCGTCCCACTGTTTAACACGCATTTCTTCCACTTTGAGTAAAAATCAATGAATGAATTTTGGTGGTTCATTGAAACCCCCAATTTATCCTCACTAATCAGGGTCTAATTATCTGATTGACAGCCGCTAAATCAGATCTGTGTTAAATGTTTTAGAGGGCCAAATTAAACAACCTCTCTTTTTATCCTGTTCTAGACTATTTTAAAAGGTACGCCTTAAATTGACAACCATCAAAGGAAAAATCTTAATCGTATTTGTTTTTTCTCTTTCTTTAATTGCTTTTTTAAAAATTTTACCATGTTATTTTTTCTCTTTTGTCTTTAGGTGCCATCTACAGTGAGAGCAGTAGGGAACGAGAGAGTGCTGGCTCTACGACAAAGGACACAGATGTTGTGGGAAGCTTACTTTTCCTCGGTGGACAAGATAGTTCTCACCACACTGGAGGTCAGGCCAAGAATGGACAAACTCTTGATAATAAGGTCCAGCCACAGAAAATCCAACCAGATGTTGTTGGTAAAATCCAGGATCAGATATTCAAAGGCAAAGCCCAAACTCACTATTTGAAACAGAGGATGGAGTGCTGCCTGGGTATAGCATGTAGGACACTTAAAAACCACTTGCTTGTTGTAGCATTTTCAAACATTTCCAATTTAACATGCTAACAAGCTAACATAGCTCTCTTAACAGGTAATGTGTGAGTTCAGGGCAAGATTTTTTCAGTTTGGCTCTAGTACTTCAGTGAGGTTTTGAATACTTACTGAACTATCTGATGAGACAGGTTACTACACATCCAGTTACTTTGGCACTTTAGTCTGAGGATTATAAAACAGAGAGGTTTGGTGAACAGATCTTATCTGCACAAACGCCTCATACCAACTGTCAAGCATGGAGGTGGAGGTCTGATGATTTGGGTTTATTTTGCACCCACAAGACATCAGGCCTATACTTACTAAATTGACCATGAACTCCTCTGTTTATTAAAAGAACTATGCAATTGGGTTGTGCAAGAGAGCCTTGATCCCAAACATAGCAGCAAATATAAAACAGAATGACAGAACTCAACCTAACTGAAATGCTGTGTTGGGACCTTAAGAGGGCTGTGCTGGGGGAAAAAAAAGCCAACAAACCTTGATGAACTGAAGGAACTTTGTGAAGAAGAGTCAGCCAAGATTCCTCTACAATCATGTGAGAGAGTAATAAAGTCTGAAAAGAATTACTAAAAGTCATTGAATCATGGGGTATACCTAGCCTTTCACTGGACTGCATAAGCTCTTGTAAAAACTTTATTTTTCACATGACTGTAGCCACGGTGACATCAGTTATTGGTTAGTAAAGTCCCGTTCTGAAGCTTCAGTCTGAACATTTTTGGCCTTTGCCATTTTGATATTTTGAAACTGCACAGGAGAAGCAAGGGGTGAATCTAACAGAGAACCAACTTCACAGTTACAAGGATATTCACGGTAAAGCATGCCCTGCTCTGTACTCAAATGCTCTTTGACTGAAGTGGGAGTGGAATTTACAAATCCGCTTTGCTTGTATCACATTAAGCTTTGACCCCCTAGTGTCAACACAAGATCCGTGTCCCACAAATATGCGTGTGGGTAATACTGCAAACCTAGTTTTTCTCTGCTGCTATACAGATCTATTCAGAAATGTGCAGAACTCGAACGTTTCAAGTGAAAACAGCCGGTGCTATAAACACAGGCGGAGTTACTACTCCTGTGCCTTTTTCCTGCCTGCATCCTGTATCATCAGTCCTCTTTCAGAAGACTGGTTTGCAGCAGAGTTGTCATATTTGAATCAAACACCCTTGTATCATTATGATTACAGGGTTGGCCCATGGTCTGTATTTCCACTCTTTCACTATCTCAGTTTTGTGTTGAATTAGGTCTGTGAAACATTTCAAAGCAGAGCACATCTGATCCGTCTTAGAGAAATCCCCCAAATGTATAGAAATTATATATCATTACTTAAATATCAGTCTCAACCTGCCAGTTTCTGCTTTACTGGTGACTATTATGACTTTTGATATGCTGCACATCAGGTGTAGAAGAAAAAACTTAAACCGGAATTACAAAGAGTTTGGAGTTTTCTTCACTTTTTTGTCTTTGAACAAGCTGCAAAGAAATGCATTGCAAAGATAGCTACTCTGGCTCAGAGAATGTCATTTGAAGGTTGGCCCAGCAGTTAGATGATGCATAAAAAGAAATGCCAAACCTCCTTATATAAGAAGTTTTTGAACATTCTGATAAAGTCAGTGTGAGTAAACAACAGATTTAATGCTGCTGAAATCTGAAGAAATCACAGAACGAGTGGTAAACTTTATAATCAGATGTTTACGAACTGGAGTCTGGGAGCTCCTAGTTAATTTGGTGTGTGGAATTTGTGCAAATGATAATAAGAGAAAGGTTCTGGAGGTTAGTGATAAGCTGGTTATATACAATGCATACAGCATGTAGAGGGGACCTCCGCACGAGAGACAGCTGTGCAGTCAGCTTGAGGTCAGTGAGGCAGAGGACTTCAGGTGCCAGTGTTGCTGCTGCATGGACACCTCCTATTGGTGTACAATGGGAAGTACACAGATCCTGTCATTACGGACTCCTAAAATATGCAGAGACAAGTGTGTCAGGACTTGAACTGCAGTGCAGTTTATATTAAGCTCTAAAATTCTCATGCACTGGCTTAGAAGGGGAAAAATGAGTGTGATGCAGGCTCATACTCGATGAGTACAACAGCCACTTTAATGCATAAAGCCAACATGTATTTCTCACATTGCAACCCACATCGAACCTCATCCAATTTTTTTCCTTTCTTAGATCATTAAGGACCGTGTATTTTCTCACATATCGAGGAACAAGTACATGTGGAACTACCTCCCAGGAGGTCTGCTGGTCCTGCCAGAGTACTCCACTCATCTTGCACATTTCCCTTTCTACTACCTTGGATTAGGTAAATGCAGAGTTTATTTAAACAAATCAGCACAGCTTGCGAATCTTGATTGCATGCTAAGGATGTTGGAAAGGAGATGAAAAATTAAGACGCCACACTCAACATTACACAAATTGTTCTCAAATATTTGCTTAAGTTCTTGTCTGTATTGATTTTAATTTTGCATTCCTGCCAAATATTTGTTCTTTTATCCAGTTTAAATACATTATTTTATAAATTACGGCAGCATTAAACTGCAGCATTGCTCTCTACAGCACAGTGTTTTAAATGTTCAGATTCTTCATGGTGGCTTGAAATTATTTTGATGATGTTCAGTACAAATAAATATTAGTATTATTAGGCTTAGATTAGCAGCACCTTGCGCATGTTCAGACAGATAAGACATTTCATCATGTGCACATCTTTGTTTCATGACTTTGCTCAGGAGTCACTCCAGGACAGGAGTTCACTGCTGTCATCCATGCTGTCTCTCCATTGGTCTCCCAGTCTCAACCAATCATGAAGCTACTTCAGGTGGTCTCTAAGTCAAAGTACTGCTCACAGGTACATACTGAGATATTCTCTATGTAACTTTGTTATAATAATAAGCAAAAGTTGGACTGTGTGTACAGTTGTTTCAGAAAGTAGTCACTTTTGCACATATTATAATCGTAAGTTTAACTTGAAATGCATAATTGTGAATGTTTCTATAAAGCTACACTCAGTAACCCCTGAAGGCAAAGCAAACACATTTTAAGAAATGTTGAGAACGTACTACAGTGCCTTTCAGGTATTTATTTTCTTAACTGTTTATCACGGGGCCTATCATACCTTTATTGCAAATCTCTCATTTGAAAAGCATCCATGTCTACTCCTGCTGCAGTGCTCTCCACTGTTTTTCAAATTCCTCTTTAATAACTTCTGTCGTAAAGTGAATGGATTGTGCATAATTTAGTTTATGCATATATAAGATTCAGTGATGTCAGGGCAAAATTATAGTGAAGTATAGATCTCACCAGGTTATAAAATTGAGCAGCTGGGGAAAAAAAGATGAGTCTCCACACTTCATAGAGTTGTGCATCTGGACAGACTGTGCAACCAAGCAAGAAATGCCATGGTCGCAAAAGTGACCTGGAACCCAACAGTCACTCTAACAAGTCAGTAGATGTTCTCTGCAGGAATTAGATGATCTGCCAATAAAAGGGCAGCCATCCCCAGGAGCACATCATCAATCAGGTCTTTAAGCTAAAAGTTGCATGAGAAGCTGCTCTGAGTAAAACAGAGATGTCCTTGAAGAAAACCAGCTGAAGAGCACAAGCAACTTGAGACCAAAGGGGTGAACTACAAAGTAAGATTAGTGGTTTAGCAAGCTACGTCAAGCTTAAAATCGGCGTTTTATATTTCTCAAAGGAGTTTCTCTTTTTACTTGGATAAATCACTGATGCTGAACACAATGCAGTCATGAGCAGGTTATGTTCAAAGCACCATATTTTAAGTGTAATGCAGATTCTCTGCTGCGGGAATACTTTTTTTTTTGACATAAACATTGTTAAACCATATCTTACCTTAAAAACAAGCATCGAGAGTGCACTCAGCCATTAAAATAATTAACTTGAATTAAAATGCTTATTTTTTAGCTCTGTGTGTGCGCTAACGTACCAGAATAACAGTTTTTTGCAGCCTTAATCTCTTGCTGTTTTTGCAACAGTATTGCATTTTACTGTTACAATTTTTATGTAGATATTTAGTCGTGTACGTGGCACTAATAGGGATCATTTTGTGTTGAAGAAGAGTTATATGACCTTTTTAGATGAACGTTGCACAGAGCCTGAACTAGAAAGCCCGACTTAATAAGAGAAAGTTGTTAACTACTGTTGTGATACTGGTTATCTCCAAATGAGTTTTAGGTTTTGTCAAATCAGCCGGGAAAGCCTGGCTGTGTTGACTTTCATTTGTATTAAACCCCTCAGGAATCCTGCTCAGCATTACATTAAACCAAAGCATACATACTTGGTTTTAGAACAAGTTTCTAGTAGTTCTTGAGTTAAAGGCCAAAATTAAACCCCATAGAGCACCAAAAATTTAACTTCACCAATATGAAGTGAATGAGAGTACAAAAATTAAAGTGGTCTGGATACTTGAGTACCTAAGGCAACTGTAGACTATGAAAATTTATCATTGAGCAAACTATCATATTATACTGAGGGATCATACCTCTGAAATCCCTGACTGATTGATGACAGCTACTTTTCTAACCAATCTAATGCATCTATATGTCGACATTTTACATGAGCTCCACTTCTCTTCTGTTTTAGATCATTATTCTGTGGAACAGCGAGAAACCGCCACCCAGTCGGAGCAAATGGCCTCCTATGCCTGTCCCCCTCACTGTGACAGATGGCAGGAGGAAGGTGAGGGCCAGTGCCACTCACAACTCAAGCTGTAGCCTGCTGTGACGTCTGAGTGACAGAATGACAAACTGTCGCTTGCTCAGTCTGTTTATGCGTCTCTCACTCGCTGTCTATATCTGCTAATCTATTTTTCGCCTTGATGTCTCTTTTTTTGGTCTTTCTTACCATCCGTGTTTATCTGACGTGTCCACCGATCCGTGCAGCATTTACTTTCTCAACCCTTCTTCCATGTGTGTCTTTTCAGACGTTTTTCTTCCTCCCAAGGCAAAACCTATAGTGATTCACCCATCTCAGTCACTCAACATGATTTACTGTATTTCATAATCTCTCAGAGCACAAGCCAGCCATCCCACGGGCTACAGCACCAGAGCTAAAACTAGTGACTTTGTTTTTCTTGCAGACCACCAGTCGGTTTCTACCTCATGTTGCCATAGAGACGGAAGCAGTGCTGAGTCTGGATGAGGATACGGTCCTACTGACAAGTGAGGTGTGTGGACATGTACAACACACAATACATACAGCAGAAGCGCCCACATACTGTACATGAATAAATTAATATTTCTAAACAAAAAAAACACAAAAAACTGAGTCTTCCTTTTCTGTACTTGCAGGTAAATTTTGCCTTCTTGGTGTGGCGGAGCTTCCCTGAGCGGATTGTAGGCTATCCTCCCAGAAGCCACTTCTGGGATCCCCTGAAGCGGGCTTGGGGCTACACCTCCAAATGGACCAACGACTACTCTATTGTCCTAACTGGAGCCGCCTTCTACCACAGGTGCATGAACGCAGGAGGAAAAAAATAATGAATAATAATTTGTTTCATATTTTTTATAACTGAAAACTTTCTTTGTGGTTACTAGTCTTTTAATTACAGGTTCAAAGGAAGAAAAAATACACTTTAGTTGAATCACCCAGCAAAATCTTGGTTTGTCTCACATATCCGGTGGTAGAAAAAATAATTTGAATTTGCTATTACATAACAGCAGGAAAACGTTTTATTGGAGTTGTAAGTTCTACATTAATAGGTCTGATCTTCAGTCGCCTTTATATACATGTCACTTTCATGTATACAGATGTGAGTAATCTTTCCAATCCATGCTGGAAAAAGTATGTGAAACTTTGTGCCGACAGTTTCTCCTACTTGGAGTCAAGTGCTTCAATTAAGGAGATGAGATTGGGTTGTGGGTTGGCGTGTCCTCTATAAATAAGGCATATCAATGTTGCAAGGGAGGTTTGCCTACAAAGGTTCCTAACTGAGTTAAATGACTTAGAAACAATTAGGTGGCAGCCATAGTTAGAGCTAATCAAATTACCTAAATGATAAGAGAAGGCGCTTCAGTGCTTCTTTTCCTATTCCCTTTAGTATTAGCTCCACTGCAGCATCTTTTATAACAACCCATAATGCTGTTCATCGATTCTCTTAGCACTGCAGTTGTCTTTGAAAAGATCACACCAGGATGCAATCCTGAGAGGTCGGAGAAAAACTCAAGGGTACCAGCAAAACCATCATAGAAATCTTTGCAACATAACGAAATCTTTGTTCATATTTCCACTATATGAAAATAGATATTCAATAGAATGGCCTTAATTTAAGGACACGATGCTTTTCGAGAACAAAATAATACAGCAGATCCCAAGTTTACCAAACCTGAAGGTTGTGTGAGTAGATGAGACAAAACTTAAAGCATTTTGACAACAACATATGTTTAAAGGAAGGAAAACAACAAAATCTCATGGGAGCATGGTTTGGGGCTGTTTTGCTCCCTCTGGGATTGAGTGCCGTGCAATTGCTGAATTCAAACAATGAATTTAAGAATGTATCAGTATTTTTCTTTTGTAAATGAGACTGTCAGGGCAGGAGTCCATGACCTTAAAATGCAAGCTCATAGTATAGTCAGCAAAAGAATGGTTGAAAAGGTAGAAGATCCTTGTTATGGAATTGCTGAGTTCTCAACTGAGAGGTTATAGCAAGACCTGAAGAGGGCTGTTCAGTCCATACATCCCAGAAATGTTAACAAACTGAGTCAGCTTTGTAGGAGGCAATGGTTAAAAATGAAGTTCTTACTGTTGTGTAAGCTCCATAAGCAGCTACAGGAAAACAGGAGCTCCTACAAATGGCTAAATTTAAAAGTTCGTTCATTTTTCCAGGGTGTACTGAGACTTTTTAATGTGTTTGATATATTCGTCTATAATAACTGCAACATTTGACAAACTAATACAGAACAGACATTAAATTCTCAAAACAGACTGCTTCAAAGATTAAAAACTGAGAGCAAGGGAGAACTTGAACTCTAGCAGCTCCGAACATAATGGCACAAATATCAACATGATGAGCAATAAGGGACAATCAAACAGAAAGAAAAGGCATCAAGAATAATTATGTATTTGTGTGAGCGGGAGGGGAAAAAAAGAAGGCAAGAGTGAATTACTCAGGGATTACTTCAAGCAGTTTGATTAATTCGAAAAGCACGAAGTCGATTATGTGCTATGGGAGAGGGATGGGAGTTCTTATACAATGAGAATGTAATTACACCACAGACAGGGTACTTTAAAAGGTGTTGAAACCTTGTGACATTTTGAGACAATGTGGTCATTATTGTCAGCAGACTTAATAAAAACACGTTTTTGTCGTGCTAATTTGAATCTCTAAAGCCTATAGACACATCAGCGCCAACTTTAATAACCCGTTTTACTGCTTAAACAGAAAAATACCAATGAATAGTGAGCCTATAAAACACGACTCGCTCAGTAGGGTAATGGATAATTTAGTCTTCATCTAATTTTTACTGCATATCATATTAGTAAACTGATCTGACGGCGCGCCGAGACTCCACGCCAGCAACTTACAAAGAGATAAATGTGGCCAATTTTGGTTGTGAAGCACAATTAAACCTTCTTTAAAAAAATAGAGTGACAGTTGCTTAGTCTGAAAATATAATGATAAGTAAATTGAAAGCGCTATACACCTAAAACTGATATTGAAGAACATATGCATTGCATCAGTGGAGTTTAGTCGGCTGGGCACCTTAAAGCTTAAATCTCACTCGGTGGAGAAATCAACTTGTCCTAGATACATATTATCAGCATACATCACACCATCTACTCTGTAGAGGTCACCGAGCCTGCTAACAGATGGTTGCTTGACCTCCAGTTAATCATGTTATGTTACATTTTTATTTTAGGTTAGATGAGGCCCTTGTCTAAAGAAATTTACAGTATGATGAGTGTAGGTATGAGAGGCTAAAACTATCATTAGAGCTACTGAAAGTGAGACAGGTAGAGCACATTGGCGGAAGAAGTGGCAGCATATCTTTGTCAGATGTTTTTTTTTTTAAACATATCTCTTTTATATAAAGCACCATTGCCTGCTGGCTTTAAGAATACAATGAATATTGTATGTTTATGTGACACTCTCAACTTCCCCACAGGTACTACCACTACCTGTTCACTCACTACCTGCCTCAGTCTCTGCGGACTCTGGTGGATCGCACCTCCAACTGTGAGGACATCCTTATGAACTTCCTGGTCTCTGCTGTGACTCACCAGCCGCCGATCAAAGTGGCTCAAAGGAAGCAGTACAAGGAGCTCCCCAGTCCACAGGTAGGTACCGAATTGTCTTCAAAGTAATACTCTCTGGAGTCTCTTGACTTGGTTGTTAGAACAAGATTGGATGCTAAATAGCATGTGCCTGTTCTACTCCCAGGGTACGAAGAGCGTCCCTTGGGCCAACCCTGAACACTTCAACCAGAGGCAAGAGTGCGTCAACACCTTTGCCAACTGGTTTGGCTACATGCCCCTGGTGCATTCTCAGTTTCGCCTGGACCCCGTTCTCTTCAAAGATCAAGTGTCCGTCCTACGCAAGAAGTACAAAGACCTGGAGAGGGCTTAACATTTCTGGACAAAAAGACTAGACAGCTTTGAAGTCATGTTTCAAGCCATTTTGGACAGACAAATATGGCTACTAAGTAACAGAAAGTTCAAGACATGTCTTTCATGCATGGGAAGTGGACAAAAAGGCACCGAGGTCCATTTGTGACATGGACAATCATCAAGAAAGACCCAAGGAGATCTGAACTATATAAAGATCTTAAGAGAAAGGAGTCTATAAAAAGTACTTCAAATGCTTCTCCAACCTCCATGAATCTTGAGAAATTTGGGGCCTTAAAATAGTCCTTGCGATTGGCCCTGTCGCTGAGAAAGGACGATTAAAATAATCAAAAAAGGAACATTTGTGAACACTTCAAATGTCAGTGCTACTGCAGTGGCAACAAGGAGAGAATGACTATCTCATGCCAGGAGCACCCAAGGGACTGGTATCAGTGCCATGCACTCCAGCTGGCAACATCTGTCTCCATGTTACTGTTGCCAAGGAAACAGATCATTTCACATTAAAATGCTAACTGTAAGACCAATAAAGTGATTTATAAATGCAAACTCTGGACTCGTGCTGCAGAATGTTCACATATTTTGTCCCATAATTGCCAAACACATAGTGTGTGGCCACGTTTCCAGCAGAGGCAAAGTTCATCTTGTAATTTAAGGTACAAGCAACAAAGATAAGCAATCAGGGAGGCTGCTGTGGCATGTCTGTCTTTCATCCAGTTATGCTACAAACGTATAAAAAGAATCATGTAGTTCTGGTTACACTGCTGAAGATCACACTGTCAAGCAGTTTCTTGAAAAACACACAAAAAATAGAAATCAACTAATCATTATGAATACTACCTTTAAATGAATAAGCGGAATCTGTAGGAAAACAGCCAAAATCTTTGTTCCAGTGGATTTATCATTTGTAGTCCAAGTTGGCGTTTGTTTTGAATATATGCAGATATATGTTTGTCATGCAGAGCAAAAGACAGACTCTAATTGCTGGATGGTGATGCCAAACCTAGTAAAACTCGGTGAACTTAGGCAAGTAAATGTGTTTGAGGCAACCTGAAAATCAGAGTTGGGGAAAAAAGGTGAGTTAAGTAACTCTGAACGTGGGATGGTTGTTGGTGCCAGACGGGTTGGTCTGAGAACTCCAGAAACTGAAGGTTTACTGGGATTTTCCCATACAACCATCTTTAGAAGAACGGAGAGCGGCAGGTCAGTGTGTGAAAATACCCTGTTGATGTCAGAGGAGTATGTACAGACTGCTTTGAGCTGCTAGAAAGCCAACTCAGCCGCTCTCTACAACCAAGATATCGAGAAGAGCTTCTCTGAATGCACAACACATCAAACCTTGAATCAGATTGGCTACAGCAGCCAAAGACAACACGTGGCGCTACTCTTGTCAACTAAGAACTAAGTTTATGAAGGTCTCAAAAAGCGATATATAAATGCAATCCATTATTATTATTATTATTATTATAGTTCACATGAGCTTACCAGACTGAAAAAAAAGCATGATCCATCCTGCCTTGCATCAACAGTTCAGGCCGATGCTGCTGGTAAAACTCCAACTGAGCATCAATTAAACATGGCAGTCCATCTGGATATTGCTGCTGTCCATGTCCATCCACAAAGCTCAAATAATCTCAAAAGGCTTATTTTACATGACAGTGACCTCACTGTACTCAAATAGCCTCTACAGTCACCAGAGCATCTTTGTGATGAGGTGGAACGGGGGATTCAGATCATGAATGGGCCAAAATCTGAGGAATGTTTCCAGCCCATTATTAAATCTATGCCATGAAGAACAAGGGCAGTTTTGAAGGCCAAATGGGGTCGAGCAAAATTTGCTGTGTGATGGATACACTGAAAATGTGTATTGTGGCAGGTACAATTCCACTACAAAGGTAAAGTAAAATTAAATATAGAAAACAATTTGGGACAGGATGAGTTTCCTTAAAAAATAAATTACTAAAGAGTATTATACTAAGCACAATCACAGGAATCGAAAGTGTGGTTCGATAGCATCCGACATGACTGGGAGGACTTAGGCTCTTTGTTGTAATGTAGGCAAACTACACAAAAGAGCTGCTGCTGTGTAAAGAAAGATGAATACAGAAGGTTAAGGTCAGAGTGTGCATCATCACAAGTAGGTGGATGTACTTTGATGTACTTATATATCATCTCAATTGTGAGGGAGATCATGCATTCCTACATCCACCCTCAGGGTTGAGACTGACACTATGGAGCTAATACTTCAGTCTGAGTGGGCCCGTCCTGGATTTAGAAGCAGGACTTTAAAATATATATTCAGACCGTTTGTTTCAAAAAAAGAAGTTTATTAAAAAAACAAATACCCAGTACACCAACCATCTGTAGTACAGTTTACAAAAATAAATTCACAGGTAAGCAAGTCTCAACACCCTCAGGGCAAACAGGTGTGATGTGTAGCACTCAGGAAGCTAATCTCATTAAGCACATGCACACACTTATGTACAAAGCACCTGAGATACATAGCTGCCAAAGGGCCAATTGGAATTCTGAACCCACAGTGTTTTACAACTGACAGAGCACAAATATGGGCAATTGTTCCTATTGTAAACAAACATATCAGATCAGCTTCTGTGCTTTGTGGAAGAATTACCTGCAATGAATTCAAGTCTGTCTGGTGTCAAGTCAGCACCTGGAGGCAGAACACCATGAATAGGCAGTTTAGGCTTCTTTCTCTTCTCTGCTTTTTGTTACCTGAGGCCATCCAGGTTCCAACTTATTATTTCATCAGTTTGAACAAAAGTCTATAACTTATTTAAGTAGTTACAAAACAGTTGCAGAGCACTTTCCAAATGAAAACTGGGTTATCAGCTGCCTCATACAAAAGAAGAGGATGACTGTTAGAATGTGTGTCAGCTTATCCTGTTTTTGGCTTTGACTCGATACCTTATTCCTGCCTTGTTTATGATTTCCCTCTTATCGGCTCCAATACAACAAACAACACGGGCTCTTAGATGAAAAGGTGCAAGTAAATTATGAGTTTCAGTGATGAAGTGCCAGCTCAGAGTAGGCGGAAGGTCCCATAAATCCTACAGAAGTTCCCTTATTTCACCTGGTCTTTGCCGTCTTAAAGTTCGTTCACCCGCAGAGGAGTGCAGAGCTAAGAAACAAGTGCGCAAGTCTCATTCAGAGCCATCATTTCCTAAGTGTCAGCATAGCATTGACGTCCCACAGAAGGTTCCTCATCTGGTCCATCAGAACCTTCATCTCCTGGTTCTTCTGACGCACTTTCTGTATAACAACAAGACATTTGGCCATTAGTTAACCTCTGCAGAACACGTGGACTTTAACCATTGCCTGTTACATCCTTATACATATAAGCAATCCAGGAAGGAAATAGCTAATCACATATTAACAAGTGATGCTCACACTGCCTCACACCTGGAGGAAAAATACTTTTCTACTGGTGCTGATGCTAAAGCCAACAGTCCTCTCAGCCTCAGGCAGAATTTTCCAGTGTTTTGCCACTGGCTCCCTGAAGGCATTTTTGTAACCCAACTGAAATATTAGCTCTAACAAAAAACAACACCCTAATTCAGAATGAGTAAATAATGCAGAGTTTTTTCAGTTAAAATCCAGAAGCTACTTTAGCCTTTGTCAGCACTGCCACCTAGAGGAATTTGAAAGGGACTTTATTCTGCTCATTTCAGCATAGCTGAGTAACACTGTCCCCAATTATTAAAATATATAATAAACTGTGGAACACCAAACAATATATGAGAAATTAATTGATTCATATGTTGAATCCATTTCAAGAAAAGCTGCAGCAATAAGTCAATTAATGAACTAGCTTACTAGCATAACGTTTGTTGCCAACCCTTTTTCTTTCTTAGTAGCTAATGATGTTTTCTGCACGTTTAGGATTTCCTGTTTTGTGTCATAAAGTGACGGTAATAGATTTCCTGGCTGTTGGTCAGAGAAAACAAGGCACTAAAAGATGTCCCTTTTAGCAGTGGGAAGTTATCAATTTCAAGACCAATTATTATTAATTATTACAGAATTATTTGCAAATCTCACGAACCCATAACAATTCACAATAGTGCAGAAAAAACCTATCAAATGTTTAAACTGGGATAATGCACCATTTAAAAACAAAAGGTAACACTGACTTTGCTGGCACCAACACGTACGTTTTCAACAAGTCTCTAAATCCTGGACTTGAAATTCTGTGTGTACTGCTTTTTTATTTATTTTATTTTAACTTAACCCCCCCAAAAAAAGGCCCCGTCACTGCTGATGGTTTCCCGAGGCGACAAGAACATTACAGAAACCCACCTCTAGGACCTCGTTTCTTTCCTGGATGACAGCAGGACTGCAGGGCTCCACTCTGACAGAAACCAGCTCCTCTCCAGCATACGGCACAAGCTGAACACACAGCCGAGGTAAATCAGGATTAAAATTGCTTTTTTTTTTTCATTATCAAATCAGACATAAAGAAAGAACATAGTTCTACAGTAGTTATATAGTAGTAATTGAAAAAATGTTTGTTTGTTTGTTTGGGGTGTTTTTTTTGGGGGGGGGGGGGGGTCAGCAAAGGTCTTCTCTAACCTCAGCTGGTCCCTCCTTCAGGTCAGAGGTCATTTCCACACAGCGTTCATACAGCAGTCGGAGTTTTTTGAAGAGCAGAGTGAGCTGCCGAAGGTGTTCCTGGAGCTTCCCAAAGCGGTCCTGATACGTTGCCTGGCTCTGAGTCACCCCATTAGGAAGCTGAATCAAAAACACACAATAGATAACATGAATTCATTTGGAATAATTACACTTCTATTTCTAAATACAGCAGTGTAATGCTGGTTTCCTGTTTTCTGCAAATAAAAATGCTGACAGTGTCAGGCAATGTAAATGACTGCATGTACATTGGACATGTAGACAATCATTTTTCAAAACCAAGTAATAGCAACGGCAACACAAAACCATAGTGTTCCTCTTCTCTGAGCTGCACAGGTTAAAAAAGAAAAAAGAAAAAGGGGGGGTCGCCTTAATAGGCAAGAACAAGCTTTAGAAGTCAGCACTACACTGAAAAACACAGAGGCGCATTTGGTAACACGGATCAAATGGAGATGGGAGGATGGGTACGAGGGATGCTGACAGGCAAGCCGAGCAGATATGCCAGAAAAGAAGACGGGCCAAATTGAGACTGACAGGGAACAGTGGAACCACTTTAGCCACATAAATACCACCCACTCAGTTAACAGCCACACATACACCAGAGCTGCTGGTGCAATTTGCTGCACTTAAGCTAAAGAAATAATGCTAACATAACAATAACTGCAATTTTTGGTAGCAGTAAAATATGAGTAACCGTCCGTGCTGCCCATCTAAAACTGCAGACTGGTGACTCAGCAGGTAATTATTGAACTAATCAGTCAGTAAACCTGCAGTCATTTAAATCTTCTGTTAAAATGCCAAATGTACAAAGGTTCCAAGGAAGGGCTCAAGCACCCAAATGTGAGAGGCGCTGTTGTCTGAGAAGGGTGGATTTTAATTGGCTGATGCCCGGATTACACACTTACGGACGAGGGCACGGACACCTCTGGAGATTATGGCCAAAAGCGTGATCTTATAATAGTTTTACATAGTGTACATCAAGTCCACCAGGGGGAGGTCAAATTGGTGCCCTGATAGTGTCAGTGAGGTCACCAAATTGGCATTCACAGAGCCTTGTGTTCACACTCCAATGACCCACTTTTTATTTTAATTGTTGCCAATAGCTAGTTAGTTGGAGCAGTTGTTGTTTTTCTTTTTTCTTTTTTAAATCTAAGACATTGTTTTTTCTCTTCTATTAGACAATAAATAAACTTAAATAAACGTAATCCTTAATTTAAAAAAACAAAATGAATGTTATTTATAAATGGTATGAGGAACCTGAAGCTGCACTTGATTTGAGTTTTCAAAAGTCGTTCAGATTAAATAAATATTAAAAACTATCGTTACAGTTGTAGTTTTGGACTTTAAGTCAATATGAGAACTTAACAGGCAGGAGTGCAGAGGTGAGAGCTGGAACAAAGGCTGGTAAAAGGAGACAGCTGGCTGGTATGATAGAGAGAATGAGACCAGGTGGGAAGAAAGCCATGCCTGAGAAATTATAGATATACTCAAATGTGGAAGTGAAGAGTGTGTCATACAGGATTGAAACTGGAAATCAAATAGGTGATGTTGAATTTGTAATTTGGATAAGACCGTAAGCACAGTCAGAGTGTAAGAGACTGGCGATTGGAGCAGGCAATAGACATATGGGTGATGGAAATAGATTTGATAAGGACGTATCATATTTCAAGAAGACAGAAGAACACAGGGTGACATATAAGAAATGAGGAAGATGCATATAGGCGGACTACATTTAACCAGAAGGTGCAACCTGAAAGAGACACGAGACTGCAAGGTTAAGATTAAGAGTTTCATTGGGAATGTAATCAGACGGATGGCTCAGATTGAGTGCTAGAGAGGGAAGACTAACATGGCTGGAACATGTGCAGATAGGAATAATGGATATACTCGACAAAGATTGCTGAAAATGGAGCTGCTAGGCCAGAGGAAATGAGGAAAAAAGGAGAAGATTCATGAATGTAGTGAAGGGGACATGAAGATGGTTAGTGTGACAGAAGAGGATGTCAGAGAGAGATGGAGGCTGTAGTGACCCCTCACAAGAGCAGCTGAACTGAGAGGATGAATGAGAAACTAACAGTAAGAAATATTAGTCTGCTAATGATACACCCATACACAAAGCTGAATATGTGAATGGGCAAGAATATAGGTAAGTGTGTTATACTCATATTACATATAGATATGCGACAATATCGTTATTTTGATATCAAGTCCCAGACACTAACAACAAGAAAACAGTTCCTGCTGCTAAGCATGAGCCTCGTGTCCCTTACCTGTGTGGCTCGTGTAATCTGGAAGATCTCCATAGTGCGTGTGACAATATCTTGTACAGTCTCCTGTCCGATCCTGCAGAGGAACACCGGGGAGATCTCCCTAAGGGCTCCCTGAGGAGGCATGGGCTGCTGACCTGCACCTGGGGCAGCACCGGGGGGCAGATGAGGAGGCTGCTGCTGCTGCTGCTGCTGTGAGGGCATCCCTGCCATCCCTGGCTTCTGAGGTAAAGAAGCTGCCATATCCACACAAATCTGCGGGGTACGATGGTACAAGACAAAGGTGATGTTCTATTAGCGTAAATATACGTTTTCTCAACACAGCAAGGTTGTATGCTCAAATTTAAGCTTATTAGAGAAACTACAGACGTTTCGAGATCATATTTAAGAAAGCAGGAAACTCCTTAAAAATGTACTCTCAATGGAGACGAGGGAGGGAAACTTAACTTACTGGCTAAACATGCTAGCTCAAGAAAATTAAGCTAACTAGTTAGCCACGGGCTGTGCAAAAAGCTACTTACCCAAGTTCAAACCGTCTTTTGGCTGAATGTTGTACAGATGTTTCCCAGATGATGCAGCCTTTGCGAAAAAGGGCCTAGTTATTTATTATTTTAAATAAAGCATGATCACTGGCACCCTTCTATTGATTTCTTTCAGAAAGCGCAGCACGTTAATGCGTCACTTCCGGGCAAAAAAAATGGGATGAATTTTCCCACCGCTAGATGGCGACAGTAGACGCGGATATACCTGAAGGTACTGTAAACATCAGCTGTAAAAGAACAAAACAATTTTAGCTATATACTCTATATATACTATAGTGTAAAAATATACATTTGTTTTTCATTCGCACTATTAAATATAAAACTGTAAAAAACATAGAGAGAAAAACACATTAAAAGTCATCACTTTTCATCAAATGCCACTAATTTCATCATAGAAAATGTTAGTGTTGGATTGACATTACTCAAGCATGATATTAAAATTAATTCAATTTAATTCTTAAGCACACATTACACGCATATTTTGCATGTAAAATGTAACAAGACCTTACACTGGATGTATGTAAAAGGGAGAATTTAAGTATGCAGTAAATACAATTGCTCATTCAAAAACAGCAATAATGTAATTTCAATATTATATGATAGCCATCTAGTTATTTATTAGAAAGACAGCTATAAAATGATCATCTATTTATGACAGGGTATATGCAAAGCCTTATTGAACGTGTGGTCATATTGATTTAAATGTCCTATGTATATTACTGTTTTATAGCCGCAAAGAGTCAGCGTGTTAGTAAAGAAGTTTAAACTTCATCCTACTCCTTTTCAAGCATGTAAATTATGTGGTATATACAGATAGTCATTAATATTTTTCCCCTATTAGTTTTTTTCTTCTGTTTGCAATGTTTGTTTGTTTTTTAAAGTATATTTACAGTAAAAAAAAACAACAATCAATTAATGTCTTAATCAAAATAGTCTTTTTTTTTTTAATTTAATGGAAACTGAAGTCAGTAAATCAAATTGGTGGTTTACAAATTTTCACTCACACTTAAGGTGTGTCAATGATGGTTTCAAGTATTTATTTATTTTTGAATAGTTATATCTACAAGGATTTTATAACTTAAGGAAATAGATAAGTCTTGGTGGCTGGGGATCAGTCTTCCATGGCCCCCACTCTGGCTGCCGCCCGGCACACAATGCTCCCAACCCCTACAGCGCCTCCTGTGGGTGGTGGGACTGCAGAGGGATGGGCCCATTTCCCTTTTTTGAGCTGTCCCCAGCTGGGCACCATGGACTGAGGCCCGGCCACCAGACGCTCGCCCTCGGGTACCCTCCTTGAGCCTGCCTCTAAGGCAGGGTCCCGGTAACCCTATCCCGGGCAGGGTGAACTGTTCCCTTGATGTTCTACTCATAGGCGTCTTCTGTATCTTTCTTTGTCTGGTCCTTCACCCAGGACCCAGCTCTCAATTTACCAGTCGATCTGCATCCCCACCCTCACCTATGGTCATGAGCTGTCGGCAGTTCCTACGAAGGGTGGCTGGCCTCTCCCCTAGAGATAGGGTGAGAAGTTCCTGCACATCGAAAGGACCCAGTTGAGGTGTTCTGGGCATCTGATAAGGATGCCTCCTGGGCTCCAAAGGGGTTAGGTATTCCAGGCATCTCCCACTGGGAGGAGGCCCCGGGGCAGACCCAAGACATGCTGGAGAGATTATATCTCTCGGCTGTCCTGGGAACTCCTTGGTGTTCCCCCGGACAAGCTGGAGGAGGTGGCTAGGAAGATGGAGGTTTGGGCTTCTCTGCTTATGCTGATGGATGGATGGATAGATGGATGGAAGTCAGACTTTTAAGCAGTAGACCTATTTTGTTTGACTCAAGGTGAAATGAATTACACGTGTTTGCTTTGCTGTCAAGTCAGACCAATAAAACTGAGGAAAGGACTGGATTTGTCAGTCACATGTGGACCTACTTTCTTTATTTGATGAGTCTGGTGACTTTATCTATGGTTTATATAGGATCAAAGGTCGCAGTCAACCTAGCACAACAACAGCAAGTTCAAGGAAGTACAGCTTCCTTCAAGGACTTGGTTTAGACTTTATTCCCTTTGAACAAACATGAGTAAAATGGCCTGATATAGGCTCAGATTAAAAAAAGACGTAGTTTATATATTTGTATTTTATACTAAAATTGACTGATAATAGATCCAATTAACAACACAAATACAGAAAAAATGATTCCTTCTACTTTGCAAATTTATTTTGCCTGTATGTTTCTCTTTGTTTTGACGTCACGTCACCATTTCCATCTGTGTTTGATGTACCGTTTCAACTTGAACTTTGTTTGTTCTTAAGGAAATGCAATTTGCATGGAGATCTTAAACACGCAAAGTAGAGATAAGGTACACGCAAGGAACTGATAACAATCAATGTTAAATGCATTTTAACGCACAGTGGGCTCAAAAAGCAAGACCACTTGTTTAAATACTACGTTTTTAGCATCAGTTTTGGAATTAATTACATGCATTGTTCAAAGTGATGGCTTCAGCTGAGTCATTTAAATAAAAGACGGAATCCTTTGAATAATATAGACATATTATTATACACATGTTTAGTCTGTGGCTCTTTGGCTTTAAGAATATCAGATATAGTTGAGTTGGGAAGTCACACACACAACTTGATAACTCATTTAATTCAGTTTAGTATTATTTATATAGCGCCAAAACACAACAACAGTTGCCTCAAGGCGCTTAACCCATGTTATCACGGCTTAATCAGACAATTTTTGTAAAAGATCTTTGTAAGGCCAAGTAGTCCTTGACAATCAGCACCCTTGGACATTCTTGGTCCGTAGTTCTTCATCTTGGCACCGTTTAATCGTGCTCCTCAAAGATGGGTGGTGCTTGTTTATGACGAATTACGTGTCATATTTTCCAGTCAAGAGTACAATTCAAGCTTGTAAAAATAACCTTTTTCCCCAATAACCTCAGAGTTTTAACACTTCTGCAATCACTACTAAAGCAATCAAAGTTTTGATTGGCAGAGCCTTATGAACAAAGATTATTTGCCTCTGAGTCACTCATGTCTGCCTGAGTATCATTTTAACCCCTTGAACAATTGAAAGGATGGGAAAGGAAATTTCCTATAATTTACACAATCCAGTTTACGCAAAGTAAGTTTTTTAAAGCTACATTAGCTGTTTAGCTCTATAGTGTTTTCAGTCATTCGGATTAAGACATTTTACATGTTCATATTCATAACGGATTATATTTTAGACCATGTTTCTTAAAATGTGGAAATAGAACATTAACTTTTAGCTGTGTATCTTCACAGTCATACAGCTCATGGAAAAAATTGCTCCCTTTTTTTCCCTCAATCTCTTAAGATCCTAATTTTAGTAACAGTGCCCTCTGAAAGCAAATACTAGCATGCTAACATGCTAAAAGAAACATTAGCATGTAAATACTGCACAGTTGATATGAACGTCGTGATTTTAACATTTAACTAACTCTATATATCTCTCTGCAGCCTTCATTAATAATAATAATAATAACTTTATTTATAAAGCGCTTTCAAACAAAGTGCTGTACAACTGTTTAAAACTAAAGAGATAAAAAATAAAAAAAATAATAAAAAGCGATACATAGCAATACACGTAAAAGACACAATACAAGTTAAAAACAGTAAGAATTTAAAAACTAAAAGCCATAGAATTAAGATTTGTAAGATAAGGTGAACAAATGTGTCTTCAGCTTAGTTTTAAAAACCCCCACGGAGCATGCCTGCCTAACATCTTGAGGGAGGGTGTTCCACAGAAACGGGGCACGAAAAGAAAAAGCACGCTGTCCAATTGTCTTTTTTCTGGCTCTAGGAACCTTTAGAAGGCCAGAGTCCTGAGATCGGAGAGCACGGGATGGAACGTAAAGATGTAAAAGGTCGGAGAGGTATGAAGGTGCCAGTCCGTTTAAAGCCTTGTAGGTGAGCAGCAGGACCTTAAAATCTGCTCGAACCTGACAAGTTAGCCAATGCAGAGATCTCAGAACAGGGCTAATGTGCTCAAATTTCCCAGTTCTTGTTAAAATGCGAGCAGCTGCATTTTGCACCATTGTTCAGTGTTGTTTAGTTTGTAGACAGTATGAAATTTAGTAAGCAGAATTTATTTACAGATTTGTCTTTTATTGCTCAAACATCTGATCCTGTGGGAAAAAAGGTTTCAAATGACAATGTAGTTCTCTAAAAAGCGAATTACACCCCATGAGCCAATAGCTTCTAGAACCACCTTTAGCAGGAGTGAAATAATTGTTGTCTGTATGACCTTATTAGTTTCTCACATTGTTGTGAAGGAATTTTGGCCTATTTTTCTCTACCGTATTGCCTCAGTCGATTGGTGTTTGCAGACATTCATATATACACCGCTTTCTTAAGGTTCTGTAACAGCAATTCAGTTGGGTTGAGCTCTGCACTTTGACTGGTCCATTGCAAACCTCCGATGCTACGCTGTATCTGTAGCCACTGTGCCGATGAACTATTCTATAAGAAATATTTGGTGCTAAAATTCATAAGGAAAATGTGTACTACATTAATAAAATCCCACTCTATTCTACATGGAAACATGTAAGAGTGTCACTTGCGATGTTTGTGCTATATTGTGTCCTGGGACATTTGGTTATCGGAATTTTCCTGTACCAGGAAATATGCAGTGCTGTGATAAACCAGCTGATAACGTGCTACAAAAGGCTACTTGTGATCTCATACCTACCAGAATCATTTGTTACAGGAACAAGTTTGCTTCCTCTCTATTGTGGTAATAATACGGTGGTAGGAGAGAAATGAAGTTATGTGTGTTGTTATTTAAAATGTTTTGTAGTTTTAGGTTTGTATTCGACTTCCCCCACAGGATACATATGCTTTCGTTAATCAACTATAAAACACCCAGTATGCACCTGTTACATACTCACATATTAAATATTTGTGCAATCAGTCTTAAAAATTTAAAGGGACAATACACCTCAAATAAAAAATGACAGATTTTTCCACTTGGACTATAGTGCCATCCGTTTGGCTTGTTTTGGTGTGTATAGCCATGTGTCGGGACATTAAAATAGAAATAGAATTAAAATAGACTTGAAATCCTCAGCACCAGTGTCTGTTTTTCCAGAAATTATGACCTGGCTATTTAAGAAACAACAACAACGTATTTCTGCAGATAGAGTCACGTATCTACCTGTGAGAAGAACCTGATACATGTTAATATGTGACAGGATGCAAACGATTATGGCACCCTTTCCTCTCAGCATTCAACCTTGTGCATCTAATTCTTGGTTTTTTTTTTAAGTAATTAAAACTGTATTCTGTTGCAATGATTCCACCCTTGAAAAAGAACTATTCAAAGAAATAATTAAAATCACCATGTCATATATGCCAGTGAAGAAAGTATGTAAACTTTAGACCATAGCTGAACGTTGTTTTTGCAATGGATAACGAGTACAAAGACAAGTACAACAGAAAAGTAACAGTACTTCTCTTTCTTTCACAATGGTTCGGTCACATTCGATTTTTTTTGGAAGTTGATAGGGTTCCTCAAATATTTGTAAAACCTTATATCAGAAATTAAATATCACAGGTTCACATTCCTTTCTGTTTGCATCAGTTATTCCAAGAGTTCAACAAGACAAGGTGAAATCAAATGTGAATAATTTACCATTTTAAAAAAACCAATACAAAATGTGAAGGTTTGTAAAGTAGAATTCTTGTGTTATCAAAATAACTACAGAGGGCTGGTTAGCTTTCCACTTTCATTTTCCCTTGAATGACCTTGTTGCGTCACAGTTTTTCTCTGTTGACTTACCCTCAGGTTTATTCCTGCCTTATCTGACCTTGCCTGAAAGTTAAATATAAAGAGGAGACGGATTTCATAAAAATGTAAGACCAAGGTTGTAAATCTAGAAATGTAATATGAATAAAAAGAGATGAGAACCGAGAACTGTGTTGTTAGTTAGAATACTTCCGAACATGCAAGGTCAAATTCAACAAAACCAGCTGTTATTTTAAGAAGTGGCAAATAGCAGTCTCTAGCAAGTCTCAAGATGTCCTTTTCCTTCTAACTTCACACAAGTCCTCATGTGATCCATCCTTAGTAATATAAAACAAATACAACTGCTACAAACAAAACAAAACTTTTTTGTACCATAACTAAGCCTTGCAAATTTTGTGATACAGGTTTATTCTTTCATGAAAAAAAATATTTTACACAGTGAGTATAGCCAAAACTGTACCCAAAACACCCAACCTATTAGCATAACCTTTCACAAAATACATGGACACATGGTAACATAATATCTCCTGTAATATGACACTACTGAGAAAGTGGGGGTCAGAACAATGTGTTTGCGCATCCTCCAGCATCATTTCAGCAGGTTCAGAGTTGTATCAGGAAGCAGTCACCGTGTTATAAAAAAAAAACCCAAAAACAAATATTAACCTTAGCTTTAGGAGAAGCATATGATTCTACTTTTAACAAAGTGCAGTGGAAGCAGTTTTCCCTCACACTGTTACTCTTTTTTACACACGAAACACATTTAATTTCCTGTCATATAGGGCATTATGAAAGTGCACCAGAGTATATAACAGGGCATGGTTTTTTTTTTTCTGTTATCAGCATCAGTACTACTGGGAGTTGTCAGGTATAAAAGGTGAGCCAGAAAGGTGTGAGCAGCCATAAAGTACAAAGAGAATTTACCAAGAAGACCAAGATGAAGATAACCGGGACAGTTCTCCTATGTGTCTGTTTGACATTTATGTTTTTGGGCATAGAGGTAAGAGGCATTTTCACTTAATTTACCAAAGTTGCATTTATTTAAAAAAGAAAAAGAAGCCAGTTCGGGTCACCATGCTTTTACTAATGGCAAGCAACACAATCATTTGTTTTTCTAGCTTAAGTGTAGTTGGATTCAAATCAGAGGTAAATTAAATCAAAAGTCAATGCAAATGCAGGGAAAGAGAAGAAAACAAAAGGATATAAAACCAAAACCTTTTGACTGTATTTCATTACATGTTTGAGGATGTAGAATTGAATCACCTCATCATTCTCAGCACATAGGCACTGTAAGTGTAAACAGTGACATTTTCTTAGATTGTGATTTAGAATTACTATTGAAATTAGTGTGAATCAGTGCATCAGTGAACAAGAACTATATTAACAGCTCCTTCATTTCTAGGATTCTGTGAAACTGAATATATCCATACTTTACTTACTTAATTTTAAGATAAGATAAGATAAGATAAAACTTTATTAATCCCTCGGGTGGGTTCCTCTGGGAAATTCGGTTTCCAAAAGCACAGCACTGACAGAAGTTACAGAGTTACAGAATATTATATACACACACACACACACACACACACACACACACATATGTAAATACAGAGACATATATAAATAAAATATACGAAGGGGATAAATAGAATAAATAGGAATAAAAATAAAAATACAAGGAATACTTGCACATTTCAAGTATTGAGGTCTATTGCACCATTGACTATTAACAAAAGTATTGCACAAAAGGTATTGCACAGTGAAGTGAAGAGGCACTACAGCTTAGTTGTTCCCCCCTCCTTTGTCTTCCTGTTTTTGTTCTCAATAATACGTTCTTCTTCTGTGTCAGCATTCAAATTTAAGTAAACTAAGTATGACTTATCAGATGTTACATAAAGCATAGGTCTGAACTACAAGTGGACAGAACAAAGAAGCAGGACTCAGGTTTAGGCCATCATACATGACAATCAGGCCCTGCAGCCCTGCCTATCACAGCGGTATGCAAAGTGCAGTTAATGCTTTCATGCTTCGTGTACTGTTGAAGCAATGTATATCGAACTTTTGCATGCTTGTGCCTACAGAGGATTTTCCACTGAAACAGAGACACATCTGTAAGCTTTATTTATTCCATGAAGTTTGACACAGAGTGGAAATGCAGACAGAAGAATATGGAAATTGAATTTAGAGTAGTGATAAGTATTACAAATAAATGGTAAATTGCCCGTATTTTTATCGCGCTTCACTAATCCCTAAGGACCCCAAAGCGCTTTACACATCCAGTCATCCACCCATTCACACACACATTCACACACTGGTGATGGCAAGCTACATTGTAGCCACAGCCACCCTGGGACGCACTGACAGAGGCGAATAAGTACATGATATCAATATCAAATCAGTTTATCAACATATATGATATAAATTAGAATGCCTCATGTTATCTCCTTTGTCATTTTTTAATTAGATCTGCTTTACAGTAGCAATTTGTTCCACATGAATTGCTGACATTGACGTCTGTAATTTATTTAAAATAGCTAAAACACTGTTGCTGGATAGATATGAGCATATGGCTCTGCAACAGTCTACATGAATATTTAGATATATCTTTTACACTGTGAACTTTTATTTTCTCTTACAGGGCCAAGGCACCGCAAATGTCACAACTCCAGCAGTGACCAATAACAGCACTACCAGTAATAGCACTCAGCCTGCAGCGACCACACCTCAATGGAACGCCACTGTTTCTTACACGACAAACACCACCCATGCCCAAACTCCTAAAACCACAAGAATACCATCTGACACCACCTCCCACTCTACAGATAATGTCACTTCATCACAGGGGTCCTCAGTGTCCCCTGGGGCTACTCAAAACCCTGGAACCACAGCATCCACCACACAGAAATCCACAGGGACTACCAGCAATAAGATTACCACAATCTCATCTACAACGACAAAAGGAGGATCTGCTCCTTTGTTTGGGTTCTGCAGTCAGCTGCTGGTGTTTGCTGTCACTATTCTGATCTGCTGTGCTTTGGAATGAATGTATGAAAGTATAGAATCTGCATTTAAATCCTTAAATGCTGTGGAAACATATTACATTATTATTACAGCCTCGTATTAAATGGCTGCTTCTTTAAGGCTGTGATGTGCTCTGTTTGCACTGAGTCTTTCTCTGCTTTTACACAAATATCCATAAGTTATGTATGACACTGTGCTTCAAATGTTAATGCTATGTTTCATTCATAAATACTAAAGGGGAATAAAGGAAACCAATGTTTTTTGGCAAATAAAGTAAAATGGTGATCTTTTGCGGAGGCTGAAGAGTTAATTGTACTGAACACTTCAGCCAACCTCGGGTTTGTTTTAGCTGAAGGAAACGGCAGTGGTGCACCCACAGCTCCATTTGCATGTTGGCTTAACACTAAAAAAGCTAGGCAACATCACATTTGAATTCATGCTGTTTGTACAGTAGCATCTTTGTTTCTCTCATGCCAACATGTATTTATGCATCTTATTATACGTATATTATTATATTATTTGGGGAAAAATTTAACTACTTCAACTAGAAACTATACAGATCAACATTATTAAAAATAATAATACCATTTACAGTTTATATATATATATATATATATATATATATATATATATATATATGTATGCAACGATACACAAAATTCACGGTTCGGTTTGGTTCGATACTTTGGTGTCACGGTTCGATATTTTTTCTATACAAAAAAAATGTTCATGCCTTTTTAATTTGTCATTATATATTATATTATTATAAATATATATTTTAACTCAAAAGTACAGTTTTTAAATTTAATGTTGCTGAAACAACAAAATAATAAAAAATAAATAAATCTGATTTAGAAATCACTTTGGAAAAGAGAGTTTATTACAGAGAAATGGCTCTTTCCAAAAAAAAAAGCTATACTATACACTTCTTCTGGGTATATTCTCAGCAGCATATTAAACATACCAGGTCCCCATAAGGAGAATCATGTGCTAACGGCTGTCTAAAAGTTTGTAGCATGCGTGCTTGTTGTTTTTGTCTGCTTCCACTTGTCTTTGCACTAGGATGATGTCAGTGTAAATGTGCAGTCATATTCGTTGTGTTCCCACTAGTCCTGTCAGCGTTAATCTCGTTAAAATGACATTAACGCCACAACGCGGCAAATCTCCGTTAACGAGCTACCACGGATCGCCCCGTGCGTGGGGCTGGACGGCGTCAACACCTTAACAAGCTAACTGCGCTAACACACTAGTTACCACCAATTGAGCATTGCGTGGCACATCCGACATACTGTTTTACTTTTGTCCATGACACGCTTACCATCAGGGTCATGCTTCACATGAAAACCAAGATAGTTCCAAACGCGGTTCAATTTTGGGTAGCGTAGAGGCAGTTGCCATGTTGCAATGAGCTTAGCTTCTGTCTTGCTAGCTTGCGCTGCGCTCAGTGGATCTGCACTCGACAGTGCAGCCTAGGCAGAGTAGTCGAACGCAGATCCACTGAGCGCTCAACATAGACAGCATCGTCAGAAGAAAAGTTGATAAAATAAATAAAACATTTTGTATTGTTCGATACATATGCGTACCGAACCGAAAGCACTGGTGAATATTAGGAGTGACAAAGTCTAAAGACCCGAACGTCCCAGGAAAAAAACGGGTGGATAATCGCAGAATCACTTCAGTGGTGATGAGAAATCCCTTCTGTCAGGAAGTGCTGTGTGGCAGATAAAGGCTAGATTTAAAAAAAGAGACATGCTCAAATCCAGCTGAATGCAGTCAAATTGATTTGGCATCGTTTGGTAGATGGACAATGACCCAAAACATACAGCCAAAGCAGCCCAGGAGATTATTAAAGCAAAAAAATTGGAATATTCCTGAATGACCAGTCAGTCACCTGATCTTAACCCAACTGAGCATGCATGCCACTTGTGGAAGACTAAACTTTGAACTAAAAGGCCCACAAACAAACAGCAACTGAAAGCTGCTGCAGTCAAGGCCTAAAAAGGAGGAAAGCCAGCATCTGGTGAAGTCCATGAATTCAAGACTTCAGGCGGTTATTAGCAGCGAAGTATTAGAAATGAACATTTTATTTTCCTGAAATGTGAATATTTAGTGAAATGAAAGGATTGTGTTAAAGATGTTTTAGTTCTTCACATTTTTATGCAGTCTTTTTGTTGAACCCACTGAATTGAAGCTGAAAGTCTGCACTTTACCTCCATCTGAGTCGTTTCATTTAAAATGCATTGTGGTAATGTACAGAACGAAATTAGAAAAAGAAGTTGTCTCTGTCCAAATATTTATGGGCCTAACTGTAAGCCTGACAAATCAGCGTGCTGTTTGAACTTTGAAAGTTTAAAGTAAATGTAGTTGTGGAGCTGTTGATGTACTGTTGGTACTTTAAAAAGGATCACATCAGACAAAAACCTCAGTGAAACGTTGTACTTTACAACACTGCCTAATTCAACAAGATGAAAGAAAATGAGGTAAAATAACATGTTATTTGAAACTGTTGAGTAAGTTTAGGGTTGGATTTCTACAAAAGAATAAAAATAGCATCGAGTCAGCAGCCTGAGACACAAGAAAGACATTAGAGAGAAGGTATCACATCCATAGGTTAGGTTTCATTTGGCACAGTGTAAAGTTTTGCATTTGTGGTCCATCACTTGGGTGGAGGCTGACAGGTGAACAAGGTGAATGCAATATAAAAAGGCCAGCTTTGGAAGAGAGCACATATTGTACAAAACAAAGACTTGAGTACGGAAAACAAATCACATTTTAACAAGATATTTTAAACTGTTAGCTTTCAAGAGGAAATTATATTTCAAGCAATATGAAGTACTTTTTCCTGGCGCTGCCTTTCCTGACTCTGCTGGGATTTCCCTTTTCCAAGGTAAGACTTGAAATTAAAACTAAAAAAGAATAAATGTAACAAAAAATAAACAAGAAACAAACAGCAATCTTTGTTGATCAAACACACTTAAATAAATTAATTAATTAATATTCAGGGAATTCTAACCAGTGAGCCAAGATGATTTTTGATGGAAAAACTATTCTGATTCATATTTTTCACTGTTAATGCATTGCATTGAAATCACTGCCTTAATGGGCAATTATTACATATAAAGTATACAATATCATTTGTTGTCAGTTTTATTAATTTATTAATTTATTCAGTGTCATAAATTCTGTTGGTTTGCTCTTTAGCATGCGCTGCTAATCTCTGCATCAAAAGGACCCAATCCTACCTGCAATTTATCCCCGGCTACTAATACTGCCACAGCTGACAGTAAGACTAGCAGCAACAGTGGCTCTGGCAGCGGCACCCAGGCTTCCACCAGCACGACGACCACAGCTGCAGGGGTATCGTCAACCAAGGTGACTACAAAGCACCTCGAGGCAACTGTTGCTGTGATTTGCCACTGTATAAATGAAAACTGAATGCAAAGAGAGGATAGAGTCGCATTGCCACCTCTGTGGCTCTGCTGTTTGGATCTTTTGCTTTTTAAGCCATAGTGCAGTGGGCAATCTGAAGTCTCAGAGACAGAACTAGACTACAGTGTTATTTATCACACAGCAAATCAGAGTTTATTGTATTTACTTGTAGATGAAATACATTACCAGCTGCAAGAAATAATCAAAAAAGATAAAAGTAAAAAAAATAAATAAATGGAAATCTTTGTTTTTCATATTTCTTTGAATTGAAAGTAATGTGATCAAACACACACTACAATAAATATATATTTAAAAAAAAGTATAAATCATTAAATGAATAAAAAAAAATACTTGAGGAAATCTTACCAGTGAACCAAGATTGTTTTTGATGGAAAAACTATCCTGCTTCTGTATTTTTCAGTGTTAATGCATTGCTTTAAAATCTCGGCCTGAACATAAAGTTATTACATGTAAAGCATACAATATCATACTCTGTAAAATCCAGCACAACAGAGTGTCATAAATTTTGTTGCTTTGCTCTTTAGGACATGAGGACAACCACTGCATCAACAGGTCTGAGTACTACCACTACTGACAGTAAGACTAGCAGCAACAGTGGCTCTGGCAGCGGCACCCAGGCTTCCACCAGCACGACGACCACAGCCGCAGGGGTATCGTCAACCAAGGTGACTGCAAAGCACCTCGAGGCAACTGTTGCTGTGATTTGCCACTGTATAAATGAAAACTAATTGACTATGTGCACGTTAGCATATGCTACTTCCGGTGCGGAAACTCCTGTGGGGAGCTTTGTTTCCGGTGTCCTATTCACGCCCTGTTTACGGTCCAAAACAAGTTAAGCAAATGAATGAATGAAGCGGCAATTTACATTTCTATAGATGTCTTGGGCATTTACCCAATATATCTGTAAATGATGTTCATCGACTTGTCGATATTTTTTCCCTGCGCCTCAGAGCAAAAGAGAAAAGGGATTCAAATGTTATATTTCTCAGTATCTGTAAACAGCGGTCCCTCGTTTATCGCAGGTCTTATGTTCTAAAAATAACCAGCGATAGGTGAAATCAAGTAGCCAATTTTATTTTTTGACGGTGCAAAATGTTTGGTGGACATCGTGGACATACAGTACTGCACTTCAGAGTCACACTGCTAGCGATCGATGCAGCGATTCTGTACTGTACAGGAGAGACGTCACGGAGGGAAAAAAAGCATGCAAACTTGCACTAAAAAATCTGCGAAACAGCGAGGTGAAATGTGAAACGTGTTATAGTGAGGGACCGCTGTAATTTTGAAGGTAAGCCACAACATACCCTTCGTAAATACTAATGTATAGAAACCCTTACCAGCAATCATTCATTTTTTTGTGTGGCTTTTTTTTTTCACGGTTTGTTAACATGCTGTGTAGGTGTGTACTTGACTAGCTGATATCGACATAACGGGGAAACATCTGGTTTGACTATAGTTCACCTGTAGTTTGAATGCTGAACATTTGCCTGTTTAAATCATAAGACCAGTCACTATACAGAGATGTGCTTCTGAATGTGGACGATGTGTCTTCTGCTGCAGTAATGCAGTTCTGCTTGTGTTGAGTGATGTAAACAACTGATCGATCTAAACTCTTTAAACGTCAAAATTGATCATTAGATTTTTTATGACACAACAGTGGTGAGTGTTCCCACCTTCTGCTCTTTGTAACTTAAGCGATCTTTCCGTTTTCAAGTTTTGGACATGATTTTGGAGTATATCTTCGCAGTAGCGATCGACCGCAAAGTAAAGCTACCGGAAATGTACCACCCCACATCCGGTCTCAAACCAGGAAGTTAGCATTTTCTCGTGCACAGGGTCAATTGAATGCAAAGAGAGATTAGAGTCACATTGCCACCTCTGTGGCTCTGCTGTTTGGATCTTTTGCTTTTTAAGCCATAGTGCAGTGGGCAATCTGAAGTCTCAGAGATAGAACTAGACTACAATGTTATTTATCACACAGCAAATCAGAGTTTATTGTATTTACTTGTAGATGAAATACATTACCAGCTGCAAGAAATAATCAAAAAAGATAAAAGTAACAAAAAAAAAAAGGAAATCTTTGTTTTTCATATTTCTTTGAATTGAAAGTAATGTGATCAAACACACACTACAATAAATATAAAAATAAAAAAAATGTATAAATCATTAAATTAATAAAAAAAATACTTGAGGAAATCTTACCAGTGAACCAACATTGTTTTTGATGGGAAAACTATCCTGCTTCTGTATTTTTCAGTGTTAATGCATTGCTTTAAAATCTCGGCCTGAACGTAAAGTTATTACATGTAAAGCATACAATATCATACTCTGTAAAATCCAGCACAACAGAGTGTCATAAATTTTGTTGCTTTGCTCTTTAGGACATGAGGACAACCACTGCATCAACAGGTCTGAGTACTACCACTACTGACAGTAAGACTAGCAGCAACAGTGGCTCTGGCAGCGGCACCCAGGCTTCCACCAGCACGACGACCACAGCCACAGGGGTATCGTCAACCAAGGTGACTACAAAGCACCTCGAGGCAACTGTTGCTGTGATTTGCCACTGTATAAATAAAAACTAATTGACTATGTGCACGTTAGCATATGCTACTTCCGGTGCGGAAACTCCTGTGGGGAGCTTTGTTTCCGGTGTCCTATTCACGCCCTGTTTACGGTCCAAAACAAGTTAAGCAAATGAATGAATGAAGCGGCAATTTACATTTCTATAGATGTCTTGGGCATTTACCCAATATATCTGTAAATGATGTTCATCGACTTGTCGATATTTTTTCCCTGCGCCTCAGAGCAAAAGAGAAAAGGGATTCAAATGTTATATTTCTCAGTATCTGTAAACAGCGGTCCCTCGTTTATGGCGGGTCTTATGTTTTAAAAATAACCAGCGATAGGTGAAATCAAGTAGCCAATTTTATTTTTTGACGGTGCAAAATGTTTGGTGGACATCGTGGACATACAGTACTGCACTTCAGAGTCACACTGCTAGCGATCGATGCAGCGATTCTGTACTGTACAGGAGAGACGTCACGGAGGGGAAAAAAGCATGCAAACTTGCACTAAAAAATCTGCGAAACAGCGAGGTGAAATGTGAAACGTGTTATAGTGAGGGACCGCTGTAATTTTGAAGGTAAGCCACAACATACCCTTCGTAAATACTAATGTATAGAAACCCTTACCAGCAATCATTCATTTTTTTGTGTGGCTTTTTTTTTTCACGGTTTGTTAACATGCTGTGTAGGTGTGTACTTGACTAGCTGATATCGACATAACGGGGGAAACATCTGGTTTGACTATAGTTCACCTGTAGTTTGAATGCTGAACATTTGCCTGTTTAAATCATAAGACCAGTCACTATACAGAGATGTGCTTGTGCATGTGGACGATGTGTCTTCTGCTGCAGTAATGCAGTTCTGCTTGTGTTGAGTGATGTAAACAACTGATCGATCTAAACTCTTTAAACGTCAAAATTGATCATTAGATTTTTTATGACACAACAGTGGTGAGTGTTCCCACCTTCTGCTCTTTGTAACTTAAGTGATCTTTCCGTTTTCAAGTTTTGGACATGATTTTGGAGTATATCTTCGCAGTAGCGATTGACCGCAAAGTAAAGCTACCGGAAATGTACCACCCCACATCCGGTCTCAAACCAGGAAGTTAGCATTTTCTCGTGCACAGGGTCAATTGAATGCAAAGAGAGATTAGAGTCGCATTGCCACCTCTGTGGCTCTGCTGTTTGGATCTTTTGCTTTTTAAGCCATAGTGCAGTGGGCAATCTGGAGTCTCAGAGACAGAACTAGACTACAATGTTATTTATCACACAGCAAATCAGAGTTTATTGTATTTACTTGTAGATGAAATACATTACCAGCTGCAAGAAATAATCAAAAAAGATAAAAGTAACAAAAAAAAAAAAAAAATGGAAATCTTTGTTTTTCATATTTCTTTGAATTGAAAGTAATGTGATCAAACACACACTACAATAAATATAAAAAAAATGTATAAATCATTAAATTAATAAAAAAAAATACTTGAGGAAATCTTACCAGTGAACCAAGATTGTTTTTGATGGAAAAACTATCCTGCTTCTGTATTTTTCAGTGTTAATGCATTGCTTTAAAATCTCGGCCTGAACGTAAAGTTATTACATGTAAAGCATACAATATCATACTCTGTAAAATCCAGCACAACAGAGTGTCATAAATTTTGTTGCTTTGCTCTTTAGGACATGAGGACAACCACTGCATCAACAGGTCTGAGTACTACCACTACTGACAGTAAGACTAGCAGCAACAGTGGCTCTGGCAGCGGCACCCAGGCTTCCACCAGCACGACGACCACAGCCACAGGGGTATCGTCAACCAAGGTGACTACAAAGCACCTCGAGGCAACTGTTGCTGTGATTTGCCACTGTATAAATAAAAACTAATTGACTATGTGCACGTTAGCATATGCTACTTCCGGTGCGGAAACTCCTGTGGGGAGCTTTGTTTCCGGTGTCCTATTCACGCCCTGTTTACGGTCCAAAACAAGTTAAGCAAATGAATGAATGAAGCGGCAATTTACATTTCTATAGATGTCTTGGGCATTTACCCAATATATCTGTAAATGATGTTCATCGACTTGTCGATATTTTTTCCCTGCGCCTCAGAGCAAAAGAGAAAAGGGATTCAAATGTTATATTTCTCAGTATCTGTAAACAGCGGTCCCTCGTTTATCGCAGGTCTTATGTTCTAAAAATATCCAGCGATAGGTGAAATCAAGTAGCCAATTTTATTTTTTGACGGTGCAAAATGTTTGGTGGACATCGTGGACATACAGTACTGCACTTCAGAGTCACACTGCTAGCGATCGATGCAGCGATTCTGTACTGTACAGGAGAGACGTCACGGAGGGGAAAAAAGCATGCAAACTTGCACTAAAAAATCTGCGAAACAGCGAGGTGAAATGTGAAACGTGTTATAGTGAGGGACCGCTGTAATTTTGAAGGTAAGCCACAACATACCCTTCGTAAATACTAATGTATAGAAACCCTTACCAGCAATCATTCATTTTTTTGTGTGGCTTTTTTTTTCACGGTTTGTTAACATGCTGTGTAGGTGTGTACTTGACTAGCTGATATCGACATAACGGGGGAAACATCTGGTTTGACTATAGTTCACCTGTAGTTTGAATGCTGAACATTTGTTTGGATCTTTTGCTTTTTAAGCCATAGTGCAGTGGGCAATCTGAAGTCTCAGAGACAGAACTAGACTACAATGTTATTTATCACACAGCAAATCAGAGTTTATTGTATTTACTTGTAGATGAAATACATTATCAGCTGTAAGAAATGATCAAAAAAGATAAAAGTACAAAATAAATGAATAAATAAAATGGAAATCTTTGTTTTTTCATATTTCTTTGAATTCAAAGAAAAATAAAAAACGCATACACTAAAATAAATAAATGTATAAAGTACGTGAGGAAATCTTACCAGTGAACCAAGATTATTTTTGATGGGAAAACTATCCTGCTTTTACATTTTTTCAGTGTTAATGCATTGCTTTAAAATCTCGGCCTGAACATAAAGTTATTACATGTAAAGTATACAATATCATACAGCATAATGCAGTGTCATAAATTCTGTTGGTTTGCTCTTTAGGTCATGGGAACAACCACTGCATCAACAGGACTGAGTACTAAAACTACTCGCAATCAGACCAGCCACAGCGGCTCTGGCAGCGGCACCCAGAGTGGAGAGAGCCACATCGTCACCTTTGTGGTCCTGCTGTTGGGATCTTTTGCTTTTCAAGCCATGGTGTAGTGAGCAATCTGGAGCCTCAGAGCCAGAACTAGACTACAATGCTATTTATAAAACAGGAAATCTGAGTTGATTGTATTTAGTTGTAGATGATGGTAGTGAAAGAGCTAACCTATAGCATCTCAACAGATATGTGTGTAAGTCATAAGGTGATTTATAGAGCACTTTCCACAGTGGAAAGAGTGCAATGCCTAATGATATGTAAAGGGGAATCGTCTGTATTTTTAAAAGCACCTCAAAGCATATTTTGGCACATTTCAGTTGTTTTATTTCAAAGGTGACATGCCCTTACACATCTTTACACTATTGTACCCATTACCTGTTTATTTTCTTGTGTGATACTTGATGTATAAGTTAAGTCTAATTTTACCTGTAGACATGTTATAATATAGTGATGTCTGTTGAAGATTTCCTTCTGTATTAGTATAATTATTTGCACAATTTACAATAATTATTTGATCTTTATGCATTAATGTGTGAAATAGATTCAACATAAAACTAACATAAATGGTAATAAAACAGAGCATCGTTTTAATGGATGCGTGATTATGTGTTTTCATAACAATAATTCAATTAATTTATGCTCTTTTTTTATACTGCAAATTTTTAAAACCATCCATCCATCAGTTATCTTCCACATATCCTTTTCAGGGGGGCTGGAGCCAATCCCAGCTACAATAAGGCTAGAAGCAGGGTACACCTTGGATAGGTCGTCACTTTTTCGCAGGGCTAATATAGAGAGACAGAAAACCATTCACAGCTATATGCAACTTATAATCATCAGTTAACCTAACCCCACTAACAGCATGTCTTTGGACTGTGGGAGGAAGCCAGAATACTTGGAGACAACCCACACAAACACGGGGAGATCATACAAACTCAACACAAGACCCTGGTCACAAGGTGAAGTCAAACTCAGGAGGCAACAGTGCTAATCACCACTGCAAAAAAAGAAAAAAATCAGTCCAGATATCTATTATGATTGTTGAGTATGCTTCACTGGGATCAGGTTTTTGCTGGCACGGTTGATCTTTTTTTTTTTTTGTTTCTTCACCTGTCCTGTTTGGTTCTTTTGCCATCAGAATTATTGTCTAAAGGCAAGGAAAGATGCCCAACGGATTTACTTTACCAAATGGACCATCCCGGCCTTGCCGTATTGGTCTATTTGATTCATCTTTGCTTTCATTGTTTATTTTATTTTATTTTTGCTTGCTACACACGGGACAGACATGACTGGGGGAAAGAAAAGGGAGAAAGAAAGAGGGAAAGAAAAACAGCAGGGAAGAGGAACGGTGATAAAGGGGAAAAAAAACAAAAAAAACAAAAAACCAACAAAACAAACAGACAAAAAGCAAAAAGTGATCCCCTGGATCACCTGTTGAGAAAGAAAAAAGAGAAAACAAGCAAAAAAACAACAACAGAGCAATATAATAAACAACATCATCGCGATGATCTATGTGAATATAACAGTAAATACTAAATATTGAATATTATTGTGCTACCTAACCCTAACCCCTGCACATTTCTCAGCACTCACCCAACGTGGAGACAGACATAAATAGACACTGTACACACAATCACACTCCCCAAGCGTACTCTAGGTCTAGGTACCCTTGCCCCTGGAGGGGGAACCTGCACCCAGACCCAGGTAGTGTTACCCTCTTCCCTGGGGTGGAGAGAAGAAGACCGCCCCAACTCCGCAGCAGCAGGGAGGCCCCATATTCCAGACCCCAATTGGACGGGCAAGTCCTCCTCCCAGCCCCCACGCCCCAACAGGCAACAGAGAACGGGGGTGTGTGAAGACTCCAAACCTCCCTCCGCCTGCTCATATGTAGTGTTGATGCATGTGTGTTCTAAGGTGCATTTAAAACCCAGGAGGGCATGGAGCTACCTGCCAGAGAGCAGCAGGTAAGTGCATAGCCCATCCTGATAGCCCTCAATGTATATGTGTATTTAAAATTGAGAGGTGGGCAACGACGCCAGGGGTGAGGTTGTACACTCTAATGGTCTTCTGGATGCTGTGTAGCGTGCCCACCCCCAAGGTCCTATATGTATGTGCTATGAGAGTGTGAGTAATGTGAATGTCTAAATTGTGGGATGAAATTGAGGCACAGGCAGCCAGAAGGGGACAAAGGGGGGGATGCCTCCCCTGAACCCTGGTGGCACACCTGCACCCCAGGGCCTTGCCTGTTCAGTAGTGCCGCCTGGCCCCACAGAGCCCGGGACAGCCCACCCGACCCCACCACAGAGAAAACTGCACCCACCCCATCATCCACTCATCTTCCAGACTACACAAGACAATAGACACCCAGGCTGAGTTCTCCGCCTCCCCTATATCTCCCCCACCTGCAGAGTGAGTTCCTGGAGAGAGGATTCAGTTCAATTCAATCTTATTTATATAGCGCCAAATCACAACAAAAGTCGCCTCAAGGTGCTTCATAGATACAGAGAAAAACCCAACAATCATTTGGCCCCCTATGTGCAAGCACTTTGGCGACAGTGGGAAGGAAAAACTCCCCTTTAACAGGAAGAAACCTCCGGCAGAACCAGGCTCAGGGAGGGGCGGGGCCATCTGCTGCGACCAGTTGAGGTGAGAGAAGGAAGAAAGGTTAAAAGACATGCTGTGGAAGAGAGACAGAGGTTAATAACAGATATGATTCAATGCAGAGAGGTCTATTAACACATAGTGAGTGAGAAAGGTGACTGGAAAGGAAAAACTCAATGCATCATGGGACTCCCCGGCAGCCTACGTCTATTGCAGCATAACTAAGGGAGGATTCAGGGTCACCTGGTCCAGCCCTAACTATATGCTTTAGCAAAAAGGAAAGTTTTAAGCCTAATCTTGAAAGTAGCGATAGTGTCTGTCTCCCGAATCCAAACTGGAAGCTGGTTCCACAGAAGAGGGGCCTGAAAACTGAAGGCTCTCCCTCCCATTCTACGTTTAAATACTCTAGGAACAACAAGTAGGCCTGCAGAGCGAGAGCGAAGTGCTCTAATAGGGTGATATGGTACTACAAGGTCATTAAGATAAGATGGGGCCTGATTATTTAAGACCTTGTATGTGAGGAGCAGGATTTGAATTCAATTCTGGATTTAACAGGAAGCCGATGAAGGGAAGCCAAAACAGGAGAAATATGCTCTCTCTTTCTAGTCCCTGTCAGGACTCTTGCTGCAGCATTTTGGATTAGCGGAAGGCTTTTCAGCAAGTTTTTTTGGACATCCTGATAATAATGAATTACAGTAGTCCAGCCTGGAAGTAATAAGTGCATGAACTAGTTTTTCAGCGTCACTTGGTCTTTCGTTAATTAATAGGCTGGTGTGAAAAATTGCTGCCACACCGCCCCCTCGGCCTGTGCTTCGAGATTCCTGGTAGTTAGAATGACTCGGGGGAGACCTCCTGCAAGATGTAACAGCCTCCCCCACCAGTTGAAGAGCCCCCCAGGTGGCTTAATGCACTGGCGGCACCCCGGCTTGACAGTGTGAGCAGTTGTTAGAAGACGTAAGACGTAAAGCCCATCTTGAACATCCGATGACCTGTATAGTGTACTCTGTGTAGTATTTTGTATTGAATGAATTGAAAACTCGGATTTCTAATTAAATGAAAGGTTTTTAAGCATATCTGAGACAAAAGTTTTGGTCTAAGTTAACTGATAAATCCGCTTCCCATTTTGCAGTAGGAAGTGATATTGGTTCATCTGTTTTAGAAAGCATTCTGTATATTTTTGAAAGTAATTTGGGGGTTTTAAGAGTAAGAAATTGTACCACTCTTGATGGTGTTTGTAGTTCAACTTGACCCGGTTTAAATTTCTTTTTTACTATGGATTTAATTTGTTGATATTCTAAAAATCTTTTCTTGTTGATCCCATATTGTGTAACTAGTCTGTCAAATGGAATAAATTCTGTTCTTTCTAATATATGTTCTAAGTATTTGATTCCTTTACAACTCCAATCTGGAAAGTTTATCATATTATTGTTTTGTAATATGTCAGGGTTGTTCCAGATAATTGTACGTTTGCATGGGATTAATGAAGACTCCGTCAATTTTTGGCACGGTTGATATAAAAAAAGTAGTCAGACAGGATGCTGTATGTATGATGCAAAAAAAAGATTTGAAGAAAAGTTGCAGAGGTTCACGTTGCTTACATTCAATACAAGCTCTGGTTGCACAACAGTGTGGTCACGATTGTACATTTACGTGGAAGCAAACTAAAATACTTATATAGAACCAAAACACAACCAACCACAACAAAGGTGCTTTTTTACTGTAAGGTAAAGCTCCCCCAAAAATACAGAGAAAGGTTCAAGCTTCTTAAATGTTTTAGGAGTAGTCTCAGCAACAGCTAAGTGATTACATATTTTGAAGGTGCATTATCCTTTAACTCTATTTTTCTGAAAAATAAATTATATCTTGACGAGTCGACAGCTGTATTGGCAAGGATGTTGCGAATAAATCACAAAAGTGGCGTTAATGCTTTTGTGCAATGACAATGCAATGTGATATCAGGTCCACGAAAGCAGGAAAAAAAACCATGCAAACAAAAGAAATCAAATAAAAAGCGAAAAACACTTCAGTAGATATCTGATAAGCAAAAGAAGTTACTAAAGAGTAAAATGATAGAATAACACTCAAATAGATTGATATTGGGATTTCTTTTCACATTTTTTAACTATCCATTCATCCATTCTCTTCCGTTTATCCTTTTCAGGGTTGCGGGAGCACTGGAGCCTATCCCAGCTGTTTTAAGGCAAGAGGCAGGGTACACCCCGAACAGGTCGCCAGTCTGTCACAGGGATAACAAACAGACACAGACAACCATTCGCACTCACATTTACACCTATGGGCAGTTTAGGGTTTCCAGTTAGGGTTTTCCCCACTAACTGCATGTCTTTGTCCCATGCAAACACCAGGAGAACATGCAAACTCCACACGGAAAGACCCCGGCCTGATGGTGGAATTAAAATCAGGACCTTGGTGCTGTGAGGCAACAGTGCTAACCACCGTGCTGCCACATTTTTAACTAATCTTATGAAATAGCATGAACTGTGATGCACATACAGTTGTGATATGTTTGAAGTTAAATCTAAATCTGCAACTTAGTAGTCTCTATTGCCCTCTTCTGCCCAAGTAACTTCATTACAAAGATGGTTATTTGTTAGGCTGTTAAGACTGTAAAAAAGCCAGTGAGTGAAACAGGTGTTAATCTTGACTTTAAAATAATAATCATTTGTAGATAGAGTTTTACAAGCGTAAATGTCAAATTTCTGGCACAACTTCACCTACTTCCAAGGTGCATGGAGAGGATGATAAACTCACAACGCAGGGACTCCAGCAAAACTTAAAATGAAAGGGGAACAACTTTATTGACTAACCAACGCGTTTGGCTTGTGGCCTTGATGGACCCTGATGAAGGCCACAAGCCAAAACGTGTTGGTCAGTCAATGGAGACTCTATCAGTGCCATCAGTAATAGCAGCTGAAAACTAAGAAGCACCTTTTCGTTGTTTTCAAACCCCTTTTTGGGGTCAAAGGTTTGTTATTGTCTCAAGTGAGAAACCGCATATGCCTTACTATTCTTAAATGACTGAAAGTTATCTTTATCCTACACTAACGTTGCTTAAGGGCAAGTTTTTTTGTGTTTTTGTTACTCATTGGGGGTCTAGGTCATCTAACAGGAGGAAGTAAGATTCAGTGACTGACGATAAACAGAGCAACACTGGACAATGCTTAACAAGGAGCAACAATAGTACAGGGAAGGTAGTAAAATATAGGTTACAAATTAAAGCACAAGTAAAACACATTGACTGAAGCGGCTCAGTCAATGTGTTTTATGATAGTTGTGTTAAAAAGTTTGTGTTATTGTGAAATTTAAGCATTCAAGGTAAAGGTTAGCTGAAAGGGGTAACAAGAACTCATACTTTCCATACACTGAAAAATTTGTGACACTTGTCTGTTTGATCATTTTGATGCTGAAGGATTTCTTTTTTCCTTCTAATGTTTTCAGCACAGCGAATAAAGTATCCGTTCTGGGCACTTGTGATTGCTTATGCTTATAACTAATCCAAATTCTATTAAAATTGCACTAGGGAAAATACCTTGAACAAACACAAGCATGCATACATGCACTCTCAAACATTCAGTAAGACTCTGACAACTTCCTGGATCCTGGTCATCCAGGTCACACACTACGTCACACCTACCCCTCCTGAAACATGATATTATTGTATAAAAGCTCAGTGTCCCTGAACTCAGGAACAGGTTACAAGGAGAAGTTTCAACAAAACTTAGCACAAAAGTACATTATACTCTGATTTTTGTGCAACAGAACAATTTCTGTAACATCTCTGGTGCATCTCTGCCTCCTTGGTTCTTTCCATTATGGATTTATTGTGTCTGGGTTTTTTTACATTGGTTTTGCTGGCACAGGTAATTACCTATTTTTAAAGTTTTTTAAAAAATGTTTTATTGAGTTTTATAATGATAAAAAGTCAATAAAAGTCAAAGTCAATAATTTAGGTGAAACATTGCAGAAAATGTGTGAATACAAAATGTTTCACAAACATGAGTGTATCGAGCTGACATGTCTAAAAGGATTAAAGCATTTAGAGGAGTTTTTATGTAAAAGTTCTTGCCAAACATTGTTAGGAGGATATCTAAAGGTGAAGAAGTTTTTAAAATAGAATTACATTTGTTTAGTCATTACAGATTAATATTGGTCATCCTTTCCTGCCACTAGTAAATACTCAAGAAATTTCTGTTTGTGGTAACTGTAGCAGACACTTTGGAGGAATGATTAACTTCATTCGGAGAAAGAAACCGTTAATTTCTGATCTAACGTATTAATTCCTTACTGGAAAGAAATAATAGGTCATGGAGAGTTTAGGTCATCCAAATACCATGGAAGACAATTAACAGACTAAATGATGGGTTATGATGACAGCATAGGCACAGAAATTTTGCTGTTGTGCTTTTAGTCATTACATTTGTTGAAATGATGTTCTATTTTATTCCTTCTGAGACTCCAAGAATCACTACTGCTGATCCAGGCAACACAACTACAGCTACCACACAGCCTGCCACCACCACCACTACAGCTGCCACCCCGGACAACACAACTACAGCTGCCACCCCGGACAACACAACTACAGCTGCCACCCCGGACAACACAACTACAGCTGCTACCCCGGACAACACAACTACAGCTGCCACCCCGGACAACACAACTACAGCTGCCACCCCGGACAACACAACTACAGCTGCCACCCCGGACAACATAACTACAGCTGCTACCCTGGACAACACAACTACAGCTGCCACCCCGGACAACACAACTACAGCTGCCACCCTGGACAACACAACTACAGCTACCACACAGCCTGCCACCACCACCACTACAGCTGCCACCCCGGACAACACAACTACAGCTGCCACCCCGCACAACACAACTACAGCTGCCACCCCGCACAACACAACTACAGCTACCACACAGGCTGCCACCACCACCACTACAGCTACCACACAGGCTGCCACCACCACCACTACAGCTACCACACAGCCTGCCACCACCACCACTACAGCTGCCACCCCGGACAACACAACTACAGCTGCCACCCCTGGACAACACAACTACAGCTACCACACAGGCTGCCACCACCACCACTACAGCTACCACACAGCCTGCCACCACCACCACTACAGCTGCCACCCCGCACAACACAACTACAGCTACCACACAGGCTGCCACCACCACCACCACTACAGCTGCCACCCCGCACAACACAACTACAGCTACCACACAGGCTGCCACCACCACCACCACTACAGCTGCCACCCCGCACAACACAACTACAGCTACCACACAGGCTGCCACCACCACCACTACAGCTACCACACAGCCTGCCACCACCACTACAGCTGCCACCCCGGACAACACAACTACAGCTGCCACCCTGGACAACACAACTACAGCTACCACACAGGCTGCCACCACCACCACTACAGCTACCACACAGCCTGCCACCACCACCACTACAGCTGCCACCCCGCACAACACAACTACAGCTACCACACAGCCTGCCACCACCACCACTACAGCTGCCACCCCGCACAACACAACTACAGCTACCACCCCGCACAACACAACTACAGCTACCACACAGCCTGCCACCACCACCACTACAGCTGCCACCCCGGACAACACAACTACAGCTGCCACCCCGCACAACACAACTACAGCTGCCACCCTGGACAACACAACTACAGCTGCCACCCCGCACAACACAACTACAGCTGCCACCCCGGACAACACAACTACAGCTGCCACCCCGCACAACACAACTACAGCTGCCACCCTGGACAACACAACTACAGCTGCCACCCCGCACAACACAACTACAGCTACCACACAGGCTGCCACCACCACCACTACAGCTACCACACAGGCTGCCACCACCACTACTTCTACAACTACCAAACAGGCTGCCACCACCACCACTACAGCTACCACACAGGCTGCCACTGCCAATACCACTGGCACTCCAAACACCAACAGTACAGCTACTATCCCAGCAAACGCCACTACAGCTGCCACACAGGACAACATTACAACTCTAACCCAAAGCATCACAACAACAGTGACTACCACCACTGCAAATGGAGGATCGGAGGTGAAAGCTTCTGTGCTTTGTCTTGTTTTTCCACTCTTGCTCTACATGCCTTGTGTTTAATTGTCTGTGAAGCTTGCATACATTAATTGTAGATGCACTCTAATCACGGAAACAAAGGACAACATCTAAGGTAAATCCTGACCCCTTTTTGTTTTGTACACAAAATATATGTAGACTTATCCTAATCTTATGTGCTCTGTATAGAATTTCGCAATGTATTTCTTAAATATACAGGGGAACAGAACCATGCAGTAGAATAGAGCTAAACTCATGGTGCAACAAAAAACAAAACAAAGTGATTGTGATTTAAGAAAGAAAAAATATAATAGGTAACACAATTCAGAGCAAATGAAAGTGATAAAAGGCTTTATTACACAAACCATATTTTGATCATGTTATATATATATATATATATATATATATATATATATATATATATATATATATATATATATATATATGTAATTAAAATGAACAAAAACCTGTTCTCCTTACATTTGATTGCACCTATAAGTATAAGTCAATAAGTAATATTTAAAATGTGTATACCTAAAGTAAGTGATTCAATGCAATATGAAGATTAGCATAAAACAGAGCTTATTTTTGTACTAGCAATGGGAAGGAAGTTACTAAATCAGTGAGTAGCAGGTGCAGCTAAAACTTGTAGGCTTTATTTAATCTTCAGATCGACATATAGCAAGCAGTGCCTTTAGATAGTCTCCTTTAAAGTGGTTCTGTTGGAAAAACAGGAAATAGCAAGAAAATACAAATATTTATGCAAATATTTGAAATAGATATATCGATATATTTACTATATAATAAATATTTATATTTAGTACAATTTTATCTGTGTGACAAACCTGCAGTGCAGTGTAGAGGGAAGTGCCTGTTAATTTAATGAAAGCAGCTCGGATACAGAGTAGATCTTCCTCACTGTGAGACACCATAATCCGCTGCACTATTTCTTTCTGTAAGAGTGAAATGAATATTGGTAACCAGTGCGTCAACAGTCTCTCCAGATGTATATTCTGTCATTTTGACCCGTCTGTACAGAGGAAGTTTGTTTTTTCATGTGCACTCATCAAAATTAAACCACTACACTACAAATAAACATGGTCTCTGCCTCTTCTAATAAACTTTATAAAATTACAGTGATTATGAGTTTCTTAAGCAACAGAAAATAATAGAAATAGCCCCAAAATTATTAAAAAATATATACATATAAAAAAACAGTAAAGAAATAAATAAAATCCTACATATTAAAATGGCTGCGGTCAATTTTAGGGATCCCATGTTGGTTTGGGTATTTCCTAGCGGTGACAGAAGTTACAGTGTTTTCACTCTCTGACATTATCTTTGAATTTGTTTAATATCTGTGAACGACGGCCACATTTTGCAGAGTCACAAAAGTGCATTTGTGGACAAGGACTTCCTATATACCAAGCCAGTGCTCAGGCATAGTAAAGTACTAAAAGTACCAGTAGGGTGAAATAATTTATGCAAATATGACTGTGGGCAGACTGCGTTTGCAAATATTTGGTTATATTAAGTTCAAATATATTCAATAGTGATCACGGGATATGGCATTCATAATAGAAACTTTCGTTTCCTTATACTGACCATCATATCAACTGATTTTTCTATTATGAGCAGTGTTGGAAGGTTACTTTTAAAATGTATTCCACTACAGATTACAGATTACATGCCCCAAAATGTATTTTGTAACGTATTCCGATACTCAATAAGTGTAACGTATTCAGAATACTTTGGATTACTTAATATATTATCATGCTTTTTACAACTACATGAATGTACTATTTCTGTGTGATGTATTACTATTACTGAAGGCCACTCGCCATACCAATGCCAACTAGATTTTTAAATCTTAAAATGAGTAACAGTAGGGTGGACATTAGGTATGGCTGCACCATTTGCAGCAATCTCGTATAGAAAACTATTCCACACATAAAACAGGTCCGCGGCTCGATCCATAGTAAAGGGACCTCTGGCTAATACGTCGGGTTCTGTGTCAGGCTCATAGCCGAAAACTAGCTTTACTTTGTTGCCTGGGTCAACTTTGCTAGCGACAGAGAGAGAGAGGCGTTCAAAGGCTGCTTCAACAGAACTTCGGAGAAAAACACGAACATAGTGTACAGTCAAGTCTTAATAGCTTACTTACAACTGGACTACATTGCCCATGAGGCTACATTCTTTAGGGCTATGCCTGTAACACTCTGCCTATTGCCTTCATATTAAATACGTTTTTGAATAATAATTAAAAAAAATATTTCTTCACGTCATTTTGTGGGCCGCAAGTAGAGGTGACATGGGCCGCGAGACTGAGACACGGGCATTAGAGCCTCTTAATGCGTGTTTTGTTTGGGTTTCCATCGGCGTGGAATTACCAAAAATAGTGAGGTAATAGCGTAACATATGAAATAGGAAAAGACCTCCATGTAATCCCTTTATTTCAACAAAGTAACAGTATTCTCAATACCACCCTTTTAAACGGTAACTGTAATGGAATACAGTTAGTCATATTTTGTATTTTAAATATGTAACGGCGGTACATGTATTTCGTTACTCCCCACACACTGATTATGAGAACATCTATAAAGAAAAATCGTCACACCTCGCAACAGGTGAGGACCTCGTCAGTAGCTATTTGGACCCAGACAATACCTAGGAACTACATACCTTCCCCTTTTCTCTTTTATTTCTACTGCTAATAGGAACTCTGAAGAGATTTAACAACCAGACACAAGTTGGTAAGTTGGTAATAACCTCTCGTAGTTCTTCAGTTTCTTTTATTTCTGTGTTAGCCTCTTTTTTTTTTCAATTTTTTTTTCATTGTGAGGTTAAGAAGAAGTATTGCTGAAGTTAGTTGAAAAGAATTGCTGGCAAATATTTTCATATTAAGATAAAGTCTAAATATGAAAGATTCAATAAAGTCTGGATTTTTTAAAGTTGTGTTTTATTTCAATATCTATAATCAAATCTTGTATTGGACACCTAAATAAATATTAAACTGCTAAAGTAAATATGCAAATTAAATAGATGTATATTTAATGACATACTGTCTGATAGGTTTATCAAATGATTGAGTCCAGCTATGGTGATCCTAACATAGTGCACTTACACTATACTTACATTATATGCGTGTGTGTGTGTGTAATTAAAAACAGACCGATTCAATATATGAAATATAAGGAAAGAATACAAATTGCAAAATAATGGATGATTTGTAAGTATAGTGTAAGTGCACTATGTTAGGATCACCATAGCTGGACTCAATCATTTGATAAACCTATCAGACAGTATGTCATTTGTTCTGCGTGATATAACCCCCATATGTCCTCCAGCCAACTGTTACATATTACGTAGTTCTTCCATCAGTGCCTTCTGGTATTTGAATTTTGGCCGAATCCCTCTTTGAGTAGTTTTGAAATCTTCTCCCAAAATATCTGTAGTTTAGGACAAGTGCTGTATTTTGTCCTATGAACTTCTATCATAGAAAAATTACCACAAAATCGTCTCACCTTCATGGTCTTAAGTCTCGTGGCAAGGTAGGCATCACGGTTTTGAATGCACTGTACTGTGATAAGACAAATATTAGGATAATATTGGGTCTCCACCTAATAATGGTATGAAGTGCACAATAAATGTTCAAACAGTATGTCAAACTGTGTTTACCCAAAACTTTCAGACCCAAGCGAAAGTCTCCTGAAAACCTTTTCTCTATGATCTGATCCACCGTCTGCCCAAGCTCCAGCTCCAGTCCCATCAATACTGTCAATCATGCACAAAGTCGGGGGGGATGAAGATATTGGGATTTAAAAACTAAATCAAAACACTTTTTAACACAGAAAGATTAATGAATTAAAAAAAAAAGGGACAACCACCGTTGTCAAGATGTTCTACATCTCTAGAAGTCAATATGTCAATCCATTGTCCTGCCTCAGCTTTCTTCCCTTTTAGGGATGCAGAGAGAGTCTAAATGATCAGACATAATAAAGATGAAACACATTAAGGGTTAAAAGAGTAAAAATATACAGTTTTGTTTCAACTATTTCAGAATCAAGTAGTCAGTAGATGTATATGGTTTAACGTATTAAAAGAGCACTTTTTACTCCAGTGCCTTTTAGTTATGTTTGTACATAAAAGTAAATAATACCTCAATGTCTGTCTGAACCACACCAGCGACACATCCTTTCTGTTATGAGAGGGGGTGAAAGAAAAAACAAGAGGAACTATAATTTCAAAAGCTGGACTTAATTTCAAATATATGCTGTACTGTTTGTGTTCCCAGTGAAAGTTATACACAGGCAAAAGTTAAGCGTAGGATTTCATTCATTGTAGATCAAATTCTTTGGTTATAATTCAATCAAAGGTGATGATCAATGACATAAATATTTACATGTAGCAAAGCTTTAAGGAGCTTCTCAAAGTCATTACTGGTTTCCGATTCGATTTCCTTTTCCAGATCCTTCTTATACACTAAAACAGGAAGAGCAAAAAGAAAAAGAAGGATTAGGATTTTAACATCTAATGTTAAATAAACAATCTTTTTGGTCATTTAAAAAAAAAAAGTATCATAAAAGATCTTTGACTTACTTTCTTTGTATGCAGCACTGATGCTTTGCAGCTGCTTTCCAGATCTTGTGCTCAGAATTTCCGCAAGTGTTTCTTCATCTGTGCCCAAACCCTGCACACACATACCATGCACATTTCTTGATATACAACAGTTATAACATCTATTCCAAAATCCTAAAGATGAAAGCAACCACTCACCGCCATGGCCCCCTGGAGACGGTAAGCTTCATACTCCACGGGGGTCATCAACAGTTCCAGCAAAAGAAGCTCCAGGTCTCCAGATAAAGCTTTCTTCAGAGCAGTTATTATATCCTAATTCACCACATGCATAAATAAAATAACACTGAATTAATTCTTATTTTGACTTGACTCAGAGTTTCACTCCTGGTTTTCTTTTTGTAATTCTTGTTAAGTTATTTTAGTAAAGAAACAGTAAATATCTAGAAAAAACCTCTGACTAATGGAATAAACCCCCAGAGTACACTTGGGATTGGAAGTGGATTCACACAAAACCTGCCTGACTATCACACTATGGTGTACTCTTTCCCTGTAAGACACTACAGTTGGGCATGTGACAGTAGTTCTGAACTTGCTAAACAAAGGTGTGTTCACACCTTTAATGTCACCGTTTTTTTATTATTTGATCAGCAAACACTTCAAAGTTACAGATGAGCAAGGCTAAACTTTTATAACTACTAAACCTCAAACTGAAACTTCAGTTTCATTGCTTAATATATTTTATTGTAGGAGACAACTTTACACTTCATGGTTTCCACAAAACCATTAAAGTTTTAATTTCGAAACTCTTTGAAAAGGTTGTTACTGTTTCTATTTTCTCACCTTATGTGTTAGCTCCTGAAAGACCTGAGCAATTACTTGCCTCTGGGCGTTGTTCCTATTGGTTAGTATTCTCAGTAGCGTCACTGTGTCTGAGCAAGATACACGATATTCAATAAATTACCAGGAAAAGGGTGGAAAGAAATCGTGGGAATTTATTTTCAACATATGCCAATGAATGCCTTTGTTTTCCAGTGCTGTCACGATCTCCGTCACATCTCTGTCAGGGTGGAAATTGGAGTAGGGTCGTACTGTTCCAAGGGTACCCCAGTACATATCCTATTTAATAAAAAGGGACAATAATTGTGGCATCCACTCTCTATAAAATATATAAAACAACTGAGTGGCAAGAATCAAGTGAAATGTGTAACAAGGAAACTAACCTCATACTGAGCATACCACAAAGGTATGGAGATGTAGAACAATACAGATCAGACATGCTTGAATTTAAAGAATGCTAAGTATGTCATACTACTGTCTTCTAGGAGGAGGTGCTCGCATGTGTGTGTGTGTGTGGAGGGGGATGGTTCAACACAAACTATTAATACAAGGAATTTTCAATAATGAAACAAATTGGTTGAATTGTATTACTTGGATTTTCTTGATATTTAAAATCTAAACGTGACATTGCGCTGCAACCTTCAGAGCACTTGTTTATAGACAGCAATAAAAGGTATGCAGATAACCAGACTGAACATGACTGCAGATAAGGCTATTTGCAAATGTGGAGTCTTAGTGAGCAGAGTAATAAATCTTAGTGAAGAGTGAAGACGGGGCAGAGGTGTACTTCTTGGAATGTTTACTTACATAAGAGTCAGAGTACTCAGAATCCATGGCTTGCTTGTATCTAATGTGAGCAAAAACGGAAATGGCAAAGACATTAACAGCCCACATCACGGAACAAACAGATAATGTGACTTCATTTTAATAGGTTTAATAGAGATTCTCCAATGAAACTTAAAGTCTACAGCATAGCTTTTGAGAATCTAGGAATTAGTGACAGTAACATATGAAGGAGGAGGCCAAGTCCGAGCTGATTAGCGTTAGCCGCTTATTTCTTAAACAAATTATTTAAAATGAATTGTTATTTTTCTTACCTGTAACAGAATACTAGGCCAGCTGTGACAAGGAGTGGAGGTAATTTATTATTTTCTTTTTTTCTTTTTTTTTGGTACAACCTCTCCGCCAACAAGCCCTGTATTTCAGTCCCACCCACAGTACGCCACAGCTGCTTCCCGTACACCCACTTGCGTGTCAGTCACAGATACTGACCAATCAGTGCCCAGCATGTTCACAGCTCTGTTCACAGTTTCCCTGCTCAAATACTATGGCAACCCAGTTATACTTGAGCGTCAAGCAGGAATCTTGATAGTCAGGTTTGGTTACAGACAACATTTTCTGTGGAATTTGTCCATCATTTGTACTTCACGGCTGACTTTCCCCAAAATAATTGACACGCTGTTGCTTTGGGCCAAACACAGTTCATGACATTCAAAGAAGAAATTGTAAGTTATAGCTTTGGCATGTTAAAGCTTTATACCAAGATAAGCAAAAAGATTTAATAAGCAAACTAATGAGGCAACATGCTGGCCATTTCTGAAAGTAAATGGAGGGCACACTCTGGTTTCAGGGTGTGCCTGTGTATGACCAGATGGTCTTTTAGCTTCAAAGCCTAGAAACTTGACTGTGCAGCTAGACGGAAAAAAAGGCGTTTCAACAGACACATCTGATGATACCAGTGATAAGAGGATATGATAGAGAGCGGGGGTGTTGTGCATTTTTTCAGAAGACTTATTACAGAAGAACAAATGTCACAAGGTTTTGATCTGTCCCATCCTCGGTGCTGGTTGGCTTCTACCAGTTTCTCGTCTACAGAAGGCAAATAAACAGGAGATCTATGTGGTTATTACAAACAAAGCTGATCTAGAGCAGACTGTGTACCCTTTGATAAACTCTGCTAAACAAAGCACTATTTAAGGGGACAATTTGTATGTATCTCATTACTATGGAAATATTAGAAACAATTCAAATTTTATTTTTATAGAAGCATTTAAATAATAGTGCAGGTGGCCTAGATACTTCCAGTGGCTTAAGTGAAACCACTGAAAGCATGTGATATGTGAATTAGGTGAATTTGTGAGTGAAGTCTGAAATTTTAAATGTCTTTTAAAGATTGAAAACTGTTTATTCAAGCATGTGCACAACTATCGAAAGCAGCTGAAATGCTAGCTGAATTGGGGTGAAAAATAGTAGAGGTCACCAAAGCTTATTTGACACTGCTAAACCTTGCAGAAAGCCTCCCCAAAAGAGTTGAAGCTGTTGTAGCTGAAACGGTCCACCAACATCATATTAACCCTTTGGATTAAGAACTGGACTTCACTCGAGTGTTCTCAAAGAGCTAAAGTATGAGCACTGATGACGTTGGTCTAAAATGCACAGCAGATAATGTCCTGAGTAGTTTAAAACTATGATGAAAAACAAGAAAGAAAAAGATGAATGGATTAAAAAAATAATAATAAAAATACACCCTTATTTTGTAATCTTTTCTACAATCATTTTATTCAATATTTTAAAACCTTTCCCTCCTACATAACATGAAATTACATCTTTAGTATCAAATATTAACATACAGCTGAAGCAGGGAACACAGAAACATACACATTAAGATTTACATCAAAATATGTCAAGAAACGGTAACTCGACAGAAACTGCACAGTTCATTGCACTGGACCATGCATGTATACGTAAGTGCAACATTTCCCACAACACATACAGGATTTTTATATTACATATATAAAAACAAAAAATTAAAAGCGTAACACGCATTTCTTGAATACTAAACATCCTTTTGGCTTCACCCATCCAGCTTCACTATAAACCCCAGAAGGCCATTTTGTTTTCATTCCAGGTAATCAAATGCCCAAAAGCAATTTGAATTTCAAACTTAGATTTATAGTAAACAAATACAGGACGAGATGATGTTCCTCTTCTACAGACAAAAAAAGCCCCCATAAACTCAGATTCCGATAAACATGGAAATCCCAGGCTGGATAATCAAATTGTTGACAAATGATCAGCTGGAAGGTCAAATGAAAGTCGCAGAACAGTGTGAACCATATACGGAATTTTCATTGTACATCCTTAAACAAATAACATGTATTTGCTATTGCTTTTCGACTCATGCTCCAAATAAAACTAAACAACTCAAGGCACTTATTTAAACTCTTCTTTGGTAAAATACATTTTGAAAATGATTAAAAAAACAAAACAAAACAAAAAAAAAAAAAAACATTTCATGCTATGAATGCAAACTAACAAAAAACCTTGAAAACAACTTGGGCAGCTTTTGCAGGGCATCTATTGCTTCTACGCATTCTTGCTGTTGGATACTGATTTCAAACTAGCTCATAGGTTTTAGAAGGAATTGCATGTCCTGAGATGCAATAAGTCATGAAACAGATACAAGAGTGGATACTGAAATATCAAGACAATATCACAAAGTGGCAAAGATAAGCTCGGTTCCTGTGCTGCTGATGGCTACAGCAACTCTATCTCCCACTGCTGGCTGGGCCTCTCATCATTCTCGGGCATAATGACCACGTGGTCCTTGTCGTAAGTTTTGCCACCTGATGAAAAAAGTAGTTTCACAATGTAAATCTGACTAATTATTCATGCTGTAGTGGAATGTAACTAAATAAACTCATTTTCATTGTGGAATTGTTGTTTTTATATTAATACATAAAAAATATCCCTGCCAGTGAACACTTTAAAAAGGGAATATGCAGGAAAATAAACTTTGACACTTCTGAAAATTAAGTTAATATCATTTGAGATTAGATAAGATTTTGTGATGACCAATTATAACTTAATATTTAATCATTTTAGAAAATGAATGCCAGTAAAAACTACAATAGCCACTAACAACTTTACACGCAACAAATGTTTAAATGTTAAATTACCACATTTCCTTCTCATACCTTTAACATCCAGGACCATGCCAGGGAAAGTATTGCTAGTGATGAGGCCTTTCATTTGGGCAGTCCAGGTTTGAACGGGCTGTCGGGTTTCTGTCCACAGAACCAACTTTGCTGCTGGCTCTATGTTGCCAACCACCTGAAGGCTCATGGTTGGGGACAACTACAGAATACACAAAGTATTATGTTGGAAAGAATTGTCAAGATTTGAAATGTATGACTGTGTTGAGGTTTTCAGGATGTCACCAGCATTGTTACCTTGTTTTTAATCAGTCCATCCTGGTAGAACCAGATGTCACTCAGTGGCTCCACCTCAGGCGTCACCACCACTCGTCCTGATTTCAACTCCTCCACGCCACCCTGGACGGACAGGAAGTGACCTCGCTCTGTGTTCTTGATACGGAAAAAGTGGCGCTTCTGTAGAAGGAAAAAAATAGCACAATGTACTACTGCTATAGAATCTGAGTTGTCTGGCCTGCCCACAAAGTTATTTGTAAATAAATACTAGCTGAAGTGAACAGAACTGGCTGCACTTGTAATGATGGACATTAGTTTCCATTTTTTTTTCTTTTTAAATATAGGGACCAACAGAATCACCACTCTCTCCGTTTTGGAACTATTGGATACTTTTAACATCTGAGATTTATAAAAATGTCAGCCTGGTTTACTAATAACACTAATGAGTGACCTAGAACACCAAAATCAACACCTTTAGGATCAAATTATTCTTCTTTAAGGCTCCTAATAAAGGCTTTGTTTGTTTTTTTAAGGCTCCTAATGAGGGTTTTTCGATGCAATCTTCACTTATTGTGTAAAATGAAGGCTCTGAACTGGTGCTGACGACAGGAGCTTAAGTCTATAAACATGATTTAATGCCATTAAAAGCAGGAAGAAAATAATCGTATAATTTTCTTTTAATAATTAATAAAGATTCAAACTTTCAGAGGTTCTCTTATTGTGTACCTCATGTTTAAAAGTCATTGTAAAGAATACTTGTTAACAAACCTGTCTGACTGGGTACATTGAGCCAATAGTGTGAAGGGAGCTGAACTTTGGCCAGTTGGTGATTTCAATTGGCTCCAGCAGGAACTGGCGCCCCCTGTAGTTGCTGTGTTCACATATCACCCAGCTACAAAGCAGGAAAGTGGACACAAAGCATTACTTATGACAACAGTATCCAGGTTCTCAGCAAGATATTTTTGGTTCACTATTAGCCGATGAAGCCATTTAATTGCATGTAAGTTACCAGCCGCTGTTGACTCTGAGCGACAGGATGTGGTTGTTGAAGCCTTCTTCTACCATACTCAGGATCTCTGTGTCTGTGGTGATCTCTCTGCCCTCCAGACACTCAAGCCCGAACAAAGAGATGGAAGGAACTGAGAACAACTGGAGAAAGAAAGAGCATTCAGTAAGGCCATTGCCATTGTGTGCAATAGGTCGGCAGCCTTAACATGAAATTTCCCACTCGTGGGACTAATAAAGGTATCTTATAATCGAGAGCAAAATTTTCCCTACACTGTGTGAGTGCATTTCTTACCAAGGGTACAATCTTAACAGAACGAATGGAACAGTCAGGGGGGCAGCCCATGCTGGTTAGATTGGGGTAGTCTCCTTCAGATAAGACATACAAGTTCCCAGAGAACTGTTCATTCTCATAGACGACCCAGCTGAAATACACAGTGTTAAATTGTGTCTTTATTGCTTTGCTTATTGACTTGAAAAAATAAAAAATACACACACACCCCAAATCATGTCAACTCTAACTTTTACTCACTTTACTTCCTGCTTACTCACCTTCTTCCCGTCACTCTGCATGACTTGGTAACTAATTTTTCTGGCATTTCCTCCTGTTTGCAGTTAAAGATGTAACACTCTCCCTGGAAGTCTGGCTCAGAGTACAATTTTATCTGACAAGAAGAAATAGGAAAAGCAAGGTGAGATGCCAGCTGAGAACATTTATATCTGTACTGTGACAGAAGCAAAGTTAACAGGGAAAATGTCAAGGTGCTTAACTTTGACCAAGTTATTAGCTTTAAGATATGCTCCATCCTTGAAAAAGGTTTTAAGCAAACAAAAAGAAACTCTGGATTCAAGTAATACAGTTCAATGTAACCTTCGCACATTGTTTTGGGACTGCTATCAGGCAGGGGACAGAGAAAGGTGAAGAAAAACAAACTCTACTGCAGTTTATAAGTTATACACTAAGCCTGTTGACCTTTGAACAGTGGAGCAAAATAACTAAAAAAAACAAACAAAACAAAACAAAAAAAACCCTGCATAACCCAATTGCTTAGAGCAATTCAGACAGTCTCTTCTTTACAACACTGCTTCAATTCAATTCCCCATGAAAGCTTTCTTTCCACATGACTGTACTTACCTCATCCCTGGACCTTGAACTGTCATTTGGAGCCTAATAACAAGACAAAACAAAACAAAACAAAAAAACAGAAGAATTACATGTCTGCACAGTCCTTAGTTTAGCAGTTTGAAGATACGACTCCCAGTGATTCTCACCAGTAAGATGGGCTGAACTGAGCAGACACGAGTGTCTTGAGACCCCCAGTCAGCACAGTTATTGTAGAAGCCTTTCTCTAGAATGTACTGGTGACCAGAAAAGTCCACATGCGAGTAAGCGATCCATCTGTAAGGAAGACAAACAAATACCTGATTATTGTAAAACCTGTCAATTCGTCGGTACAATGTAAGAAGAGGGGAAAAATATATACATTAAAAAAAATAAAAAAATACTGGTGTCTTCTACACACTTACGCCCCACTGATTACTTCGATTGAACGCGTGGAGGTTTTGTAGCCAAACAGCTCAACGTCAGGGATGGCCTCTGTCACCTCGAAGGTCTTCTCCTCTTGCACTCCATCTTGGTCTTCCTCTAGCTGCTCAAACATCACCATGGCAGGGTCTGTCAAGTCCTGCAAGAGACAAAAAAAACAAACAAACTGATTAATAGTCTGCATTCTAATATTTATCACGTTACTGATAATATAAATCATATCGGAGTCCCTTCATTTCTCTGGAGCCTGTTGTTATGAGTTTGTTGTAGACTTGTAGTCAAGACCACCTAAACCAAGATCAAGACGATACCAAGACAGACCGAGTCAAGACCAAGGCAAAGTCGAGACGAGACAAAAAAAAAAGTCTTTAAACTGCAGCCAGATGCTGCTTCGTTTACAGGTGTCAGGCATATTTATGTGTTTTTGCAATGCACTTGCACAACCCTCCTCACCGCTGTCTACTGTCTCACTCACTTACTGAGAGGACAGACGCACGCTCCACTTGACTGTCGCGTCTCTCACCCTCTCTGTTTTTCACATGATGTGATTGGCCACAATATGGAGGGACTGGAGCGCAGCTGAGCCACTGTGTGAGAGCTGAGCAGCGAAAGGAAATTAAGTGAGGAGCCGGCTCTCGCTCAATGGGAGTCGACTCTTCTGATTCACTACAAAGCACTCTCTGAGCACGGCTCTTAGAGCTGATGCTTTTGCGCATGACACATTATCGAACGTTACGTTGTGGGTCATGGATACTGTTGACTCCGAATCTCCCGACAACTGTGTCGATCTGAGACAGCACGACCGAGACAGCGAGACCAAGACAAGACCGAGACCACGTAAAAGTGGTCTTGAGACCGGAGACACGTATTAACAATTTCAAGTTAAACGGCCCTCTTGCAATTTAATGTGCAGCTTTCACTTACTGGGAGCCACAGCGGTTTCGTTTAAAGACTTCGAAACATGAGAAGAATGAACAAATATTAGTTCTTATGAAGTCATTGTAACTTACTGCTCGAATGACCCTAACAGAGCGCAGTTCAGCATCACAGCCTCCCCACACCCTCCAGTCATGATACTCTCCTTCCTCCAGCAGGTACTGGTGGCCTCGGAAACCCTCCTTCTCGTAGCCCACCCAGCTACAGAAACAGAGAAAGGCACATGGCTTAAAAAAACAAAACAAAAACAAAGTAATGATGTGATCTGCAGCTGTTAAAACTTGCAAAATGCCTTTTCAAGGATCACCGAATACAAACAGGCAAGAATACCACTTACATTCCTCCTAGTACTTTAAGAGAGCCCACGTTATACATAAAGGTTGTTTGCTGCCTCTCTATTCTGGTCATAAAGTCTCTCATGTTGGTGGTTATTGTCCTCGATTTCCCAGTAAAGTAGGGCTTTTCATAAATCACCATCTGGAGACAAAAAGTCAGCTTTTAAATTTCAGTAATAGTTTCAGTAGCAGTTTGTGAACAGGAAAATTCATCCTTCTTCACCTTTGGATCATTCAGATTTTCCACCTTTGGTTCACCCTGTGAGTTAAAAAGAAAAAGAAATCCAAATTAAGTGCAAGTGATAAAGAAGGCAGATTGTAAGTGCTTCTAGAAGTGACACTTACTATTTTGAGTGGATGTAATGACCCCACGTAGGGCTGTTCCACCCCCCAGGCTGCTGGGTTTGAGTACCCCCCAACCTCCAGGACTCGTGGTACACCCTGGAAGAAAGGCTGTGCGAACACAAGCCACCTGAAGAGCAGAAAAATAGATGTCAGTAAAAAAACATTAAAGCAATCTGATTTGTCAAATTGGATGAAATGCAACACTAGTGACAAATGATCAGTATCATATTAATTTTGGCTTTACAAAGCATTTTGAATAGATCAACATCACTCACAGCCCTGCGTTAATAATGATGGAATTGGCCTTAATGGGGAAACCAAAAATCCTGGCATCATCGGAAGTATCTCGGAAGATGACTTTCTTTCCCTCCGCTTCCTCTTCAGGGAAAAGGCTGATTTCTGGAACGCTGTAGTCCTGAGGGAGGATAGAGGGAGGCTGTAACGCTGCTGTCACATGGGAAACACGTGACTTACAGATACAAATCATAATGAGTAGATTTTTACACCTCCAGCATGGACAAGAAAGTTGTCCACCCTCTGTTAAAGGAGCTTTCGCACCAGTTGGGTCTGGATTGTCAGATATTTTAATTTGATTTGTTTTCTGAGGAAAATCAAATATGTCAGTCTGTAGGCATTTTCAAAGAGTATGAGCGAGAAAAAGGGTGGGAGCACAATGCCAAAGAATGTTATACCCTTTACTAACAGAGCAACACTGTTATTGTTCTGAATACAGAATGAGCTGATGTCAGACAGACACCTCTACCAACCAATCACCGTCAAGTACTGGGAGACAACCCACGCAGGTGACATTATATAGGTATGGCATGTTAAAACAAAAATAAATATATGCAATAGATAAGTGTCTCAGGCTTTTTGATGTGAATAGTCCATATATCTCAGATTAATAAAATAGTAGAAAATAATTAAATATTTATTTTCATGCTTCAATGTTTCAATCCTTTAAAACAAAGTACATTTGTAGTAGTATCTGACTTGTCATACTTGTAGGCCCAGTCAAGTGTTGACACTTATTTTTGACACTAGATGGTGCCATTGAGCTACGGAGCAAACAGCCACTCGCAAGATTGAAAACAAAACATTTGAGAAGAAATCAGCCGTTCATGCTGATATAATGATTCTGCAATAAAATGTTCCACTGCACTCAGTTAGCTTTCAAATCCTAATTCAGGCTTTGTGGCAACAACCAGCGACAACAGAGGGAAAGAAAATTCTTCTTACCCTCACTGCTCTTCGTATGGATCCGATGAGGAACCTCCTGGCTGGCTTGGTCTCCTTTTGCTCATCATTTGTGTCTCCGTTGTGCTCTTCTCCCTCATTCTGTTCATTCTCTTGCTGCTCTTCTGGAGGGCTGAACGGGTAAGTAATCTCGATGTCACCCTCATCCAGAGCAATCTTCTCCCCTTTGAAGTTGGGTTTCTCATAAAGCACCCACCTAAAGGATTAAAAAGAAGAAGAAAAAAGAAAAGAAAAGAAAGGGCAGTGTAAGGTTACAGCCTGCTGCGTATGACCGCTGTTTCTCCTGATAATACGTTTATGCACTTTTCATAGACATTTACTGTTGCAACATCATTCTGATGTGTCAAAGCAACGAGTATTTCTCATTATTAATGTAGAGATAGTATTTGTTATTACTCTCATTGATGCCAGTGTTGATTTTACCCAACTATACGGCTTTGTTACTAACAAAAAGACTTTTAGAGGCAGGGACATTAAAAACCTGACACTAGTCATTCACTACTTTACAATTTTGCTTTTAATGAACCCAAGGCACAAAAGTTTATGGGAATCAGAAGCTAAATGAAATCCTACTACTTTGGCTTTTCTTTTACAGCCCTCTCTTTAAATAGAACAACACACACTTTCTCTTTCTTATAGATGAAATTTTGCATGAACAAGCAATCAAACGCACTGCTAAAAATGAAGAATGTCAGGCAGTTTTTCTACCACGGTCTGGTAAATGTTGTGCAACTCCAGCGCTGCTACAGTTACAAAGAGGATCAAGGATTAAGTGAAATGTGATCAATAAATATAGCCTAATAAATGAATATTCCTCTCTAAATATGAGTAAAAATAGAAGACACCATAGTAGAAACATGCAAGCAGTGCACAAGTACCTTTAAAATGGACCCATATGCAGTATGCTACCAATAAAATCCCAACACTTGAGCCGCTTGATAAAGGTAATCTCTTTATAAAAGACAGATTTTTTTTTAAAGTCAGAGGCTGATGGCCTACAAATGCCACTTACTCCAATTTAAGAATGCAAAGTATTAGCTGTGGTTTGGGTAGTGGCGCAGGAAATGGTGTGTGAACTGACAGTATAATCATCTCATTGTAAGAAGCTGAGGAAGCATTAGTCTAGTGTTAGTACAGGCCAGCGCAGCACCAGCAGGGTTACTGCAGGTTCACAGAGCTGGCTGTGTTTGACAAAACATTCCATGTATGAGGCAGGTGTGTGTTTAAGCTTGTGTTTGGGGTGTGTTAACGATTGAAGGAATTTGCATGCCCACAGCACATCAACAGCAGTCTTGTTTTTATAACGCTACCTGATCACATCCGGAGAGAGTTTTATTTGGAAAAACCGCTGACTTGCTAAACACTTGACATTTAAAAGACAAAACCAAAATTTTTTTTTTTTATATATATATATATATATATATATATATATATATATATCTCTATATCTCTCTCTCTCTCTCTCTCTCTCTCTCTCTCTCTCTCTCTCTATCTATATATATATATATATCTCATTACAATTTCCGTAAAGTGAGATATACGTAGTACACTTGACAAAAGGTTTTGCAGCTATAAATTCTGGTGATTAAACAGTTTCTGGTTAGAAAAGAAAAACAAAAATCTAGTAAATCATGAAAAACTTCTTTACTTATTTCCTTGTGAAAAGCTTTGTGTCACTTAATGCCATTTTTTTTTCTTTTAGATATTAATGCATAACTCTGCAGTGAGTATGTAGTAAGAAAGCGCTACTTTCTGCATTTGGTAAATAAAAGCATTTAAAAGTCCAAAGTCCCAGACACCTGTATTAAGTGTGGCGTGGATAGGGGTTCTTTGTTCCACTGCATGTGGGAGTGCCCACAGGTGAAAGTCTTGGTGATGTGATGTGCTCTGTTAACGATCGGTCTTCTGGAAGCCAAGCGATGTTTTGCGTGTTGGAAAGATCAAAAAAAAAAAAAAAAAAAAAAAAAAAAAAAAAAAAAAAAGTGGACTGATGTCTATACCAACTCTGGAGAAAATAACTTATGCATTAAGAAACAAACTGAACAAGTTTTGGGCCATATGGTCAAAATTCTACAACTTTTTTGAGAAATGCAACGTATACACTATGGACTTGACGGCTTGAAGTGCTAATTTGATATGTATGCTAGACTTGTAGTCAAGACCAGAGGGTATCGAGACCAAGACAAGACCAAGACAAAAGTCCGTCGAGACCAAGACCATGTAAAAGTGGTCTCGAGACCAAGGCCGGTCTCGAGACATCCAACTCTAAATGTATGCCTGCCCTCCCCTCCCCCTTTGCTATGGCTTGCTTTATTTTTGTTTCTATTATTATGCCTTTTGTCATTATTTTATTTTATGTTCACTGTATATTATGTAAAACTAGTTAAAACCTAATAAATAAATATGTAAAAAAAAAAAAAAAAAAAAAAAAAGTCCAAAGTCCTGTCCTTTTACAAAGTTAAATACATACATGCATGCCTAAAATACAATCCAACAGGTAATATCTGTTACCGACAGCAAGAGGATCCATATGGATTTGTTTTACGGGAGAAGGGGGAAATAAATAAATAAATGCTTCCAGCACTTACCCTCCTCTGACCACCCTGATAGAGATGGTTTCCTGCAGCTCCCAGGGTGTAGCATCAATGACATCACCGTGTACCTCAATCCTTTGGCCGCACATACCCGGTCGGTCAAAAATATACATCTAGCCGGAAGGAAGACAAAATGTTAGCATAAATTATGACTGTACACTTGTAAAATCAGATGTTTTAGGCTGCAGGTCATATAATCAGATATTGATAATAATTATGAATTACGTTGAGTACAAAATCAGTGTTAATATTACAGTAGATGTCATTTAATACTACACAAACACCTGGGATGAAACTGTAGAAAAGACAGAATTACTGCAGTCTTTATCCTGTGCTGCAGAAGAGTCCTTTATATTGTCAAAGGAAAATAAAGCCAACACTGTTGAATGGCATCATCTCCAGTTTCATATTCAACCTTAACCTTTAGGCGTTTAATACTAAAAGAGTAGAAAGCTGACTATATGGTATTGAGATTGCAAACTTCTTGCATAGTTGCATTTCCTGATTATCAACAGAATCTAGAACATTAAAAAGTGGAATAAAATTTTGCACATCACAAGAGAAAATGGAGGTGCAGATGTGCATATATTGGTGTATATATGGAATTTATTGAATAACAAAAACCTGCCCAAGTCTAAAGCACAGACATGTTTGGGACATCCAGCTTTAAGGCCCTACAGCACGGGAGAGAACCTAAACCTAAATGGAAGCTCCTCCCCAATTATTAAGAATCATTTGCAGGTAACCTCAGTGAGAAAATCGAAGAGCTCTCCAGCAACAAGCACAAGCAGGTCTGAAATTAACACAAGGCCACAATGGTACAGGCAATAGTGTAGTAGGTATGCACTTTAGTTACCAATCAAAGGCAGAAATTCCACAGAAGAGGTTTGGGAGGGTTTTTATTAGCATCTGATAATAATCCTATTGTTTAACCAGACAGTCCGCGTCGTCTACTGCAGAATGGTTATGAAATGATGTGTAGGCTCCTACCTTACCAAGAAAAACAGTTTTGTAACAACAACTTATTCCCCCTCAGGTAAACTAGCAAGGTGTTGTGTACTTAATGGTTAACAGACTGAGATTCACAAGAAAGCTCTGCTTTTAACGGCCAATTTTTAAATTACACTTCAATATGCTAGCTGACATTACTTTTTAGCCACTTTCTAGTTCAAGTTAGTGGCAAAAGTGGCTGTCAGCTTATACACGTTTCTAAAAAGGCACGTGGGTGAAAACAACTCTCACTGAAGAGTGCGGTTTGTGTGGCCAACTCACCTTTCCAGGACGAGGATTAAGCTTTCCATGTTCCTTCTCTTTGGTAAGCTATGGACAAATAGCAAAATTGTAAGGATTAAACGGACATCACAGGACATTATTTTCTTTTTTTTTTTTTTTTTTTTTTTAAAAACGTACTCTTTGGGGGAAAAGAAAACAGCCTTGGTAAGCCACGAGCATGTAAGATTTAGACACGCTATGACGCCCAGGTTCTAAACATGCCACACAACCCAAACAGTGTTACTGTACTGTCACCTTGTTCAACAGGTTCTGAGGAAGTCTGAAAGATGATGTGAGAAGACTTAAGATCCTTCACGACAATTCAAGGACAGCTTTAACAAAGAGGAATACATTCCTCTACTGAACCTTTGACACTTCTGACTTGGAGCTACAGCAGGAGCTCACATGACAAAGAAAGACATTGCACTGGAAACAAAAATAAATGTGCTGTGCACCCAACAAGTAATTAAATAAATTCTTTTTAAAGCTGAATTGGTTTTAGAATGTTTAAAAGGACAGACTGCAATGTGGTTGAAGCCACAGCAAATTAGAGTTTTAGGTGATACTGGTGTGTGGTGAGGTATCACTTCACTGCTCGTCTGGAAGCTCTGCAGGAAACAGGTTACAAACTAGATCATGTTACTGACCAATGAGTGGCAACAGCTGAAGCTAAGGTTTCAAGAGTCCCTGACCTAATTTAATTCAGAAGCATGTTTGTTGTAATAATAATAATAATAATAAATATTTTTTAAACATGAATAAAAAAATAAAAATAAAAAAAAAGGATGAAATTTATTCATACTTAAAAAACAAAACAACAACAACAAAAAACGTAAAGACAAAATAGTAAAACAAACAAAAACAAACACAGAAGGTAGTAATCCCACTCAAAGGTGACTGGGTTTTTTCTGTTCTTCAAGTTTCTGAACCCTTGAGAATTTTCCTTAAATTAATAGCTTTGCATTTTCACAATAAATTATACCCAGTAGTTCATACCGATATCGTACGTTAAAAGGTGACCATTGTCTGCATATCATAATTAATTTGGAGTTTGAGTTTTAAGTTAGCAGTAATTGAGAATCACTGATTAAAAACTTTCACTTGCAAAAACCTACTTAAAAAAAAAGACGACATGTGCAGCTGTGGCATTAAACTAATGGACCAATTAAAATCCTGATTAAGAAAAAAAAATGATGGAAATGTAAATTACGATTAGGTTGGCCAACTGTTATTGTGCCTCAGGCTAGTAGCAAGGCTAAAGTAGCACATTCAGTGCAGCACCTGCTTAAATAACAGATGTTTTTTTTTTTTTCTGCATGCCCTCTGCACACGTTTCTTTTGTTAACATCACTATAAACCTTGAGCCAAAAATCATTCAAAGTCAGAAAGCTACGTCGCCGATGGAGACTGCAGAGTTTACTGCCTTCTTGATGCCCTACAGAAACAAACTCACACAGACACGTTTTACCTTCTGTTCCTTTCCCTCCCTGCAGCCTGGGTACAAGATCTGCTCTCCAATAAAATGAGCTACCACAAATGGAATGTGCAGTTTCAGCAAATCACATATTTAAAAACAAAACAAAAAAAGTTTGACCGTGTAATGAAATAACTGACGACTGCAGCAAACAAGAAACTGGGGAAGAGAAGGGATAACGGCTGTCATCTTTTCTTCTCACACAGGTGTCTCCTTATGTGTTCCTGTCATAATTCATCTAATCAAATGTCAAGTTTGAAGAAAGGAAAAAAAAGGAAATGTGAGGATGAATAAAAAAAAAAAAAAAACTAGGGTGTGGCCATGTCTCTGCAGGAACAGACAGATAGCTGGGATGGGTGGGGAACCCAGCTGAGATCATTTAAAAACAAAATAATAATAATAACACCACGGCTATTTAAGCAGTTGAAATGACTATAAATATACATCAAAAAAAGGGTTCGCAGGATGAAATCTCCTTAATTCTTTGAGAACGTGATAACGAGAAATAACTAGAATACATCAGTGGGTGTAAAACTCTTTCGAAGTAATGCTCGTGTCTTAGACAAATAATCTTTTCCCCACAGTTTGGCTCACATCAACAACTCAGGAAGCACATCAGAAGTCAAGATTAGTGTCAAACATTGTGTTACACGAGCTTTGATCACTTCAGAGTTCTAATTGGACAAACTTTGTGCCGGTATTTGTGTTAGATGCTACAAATGCCACAGGCCTACACTGACATTTCACTCTTCATATTCTTCCATCGCTTATAGAATTGTTGTGCTTCCTAACTGCAGCTGCTTAAAACCATCCTGTGCTTTGTGTTTCGATGGGGGTGGGAAACAGGATGTGGCAGAATGAACAAGAGAGTGTGTCCCAACATTCAGGCATGAGTTCTGTAGGCATATATACATAAACCAAAGTCTTCACCTACATGCACTTTATCCTGTGACCTTTGGGATCTTCACTGAGAAATAGAATGTTTTTATAATAAATAGGAACATTTATTTCATTTTGAAGGATTGTTTTAACACTGCATGACACTGGAACCACCAGCAGGCCCATCCTTTAATCACTGCTGGTGTTCTATAGAAATTCCATTTTGAAGCTTATTTAAATGGCACGTTTAGCATACAAATGCCAACAAAAGCCACAGATAACTGGATTTGTTGTGTGCACAATAATAAGTCATTAAGCTCACCTATTGTGAGCTGACCTGTTTTGTCATTTCTTACAATGGGAGAAGAATGGATGAGAGCTGCCTGTAAGTAAACACAATCATAGGATTTTCTTACTCATTCTGTTATCAAAGGGATAGTTAACCTTTCACACCTCACCCAACCCTCCACTTGATGCCACTGTTTGCATACTTTGAGCAGCCGCACTCGAAGACTTAGAAATATTCAACGAACGTGTCATCGAATATGTTATTTTTTAATAAAGAGGTCACACTGTACGTTTTCATGTCTAATGTGATCATTTCTTAGCCTGGATTGTTACATTTTTAAATGTCAAATCAACAAAAGCATTCTCACAAATGTAATATTACTCACATAGGCATCGGGGAAGGCTCTGTATTTTGAAAGTAAGTTCCTGTCAGGCTCAGTTGTTTGGCTCTGGAACTGAGACTTTCCATTAACATTGCTGAACAATGAACTGTGGACCCCCACAGCGGCATCACTACTCAGGCTCCTCTGCAGGATGGGAGTGCCCATTGTCCCGCTACCCACACCCATCGCCATCTGAGGGGTCTGGCTAAACATTGATAAAGGAGTGTCTGTGTTGGCGAATGGCCTGTGGAGGTCAATCGAGCCAGTTGGGCTGAGGAGGCGAGTGGGGCTGTTGCTGGCGGGTGGGGAGCCGATGGCCAGAGATGCAGGCCGACTCACATGAGTGTTCAGGTCTTCGGCTACGCTCAGAGAGGAGGATGAGGAATTCATAAGAAAGGAGAGGCGCTCAAAGCGCGATCCACCTGACTCTGTGCCAGCGCCAAGGTCACCCATCCCCTTTAATCCCGCAGTCGTGTGATCTTTTAAAGATAAAGTTTCGGGTACGGAGCTGGTGCGGAACACTGACCGATGGGCTTTTCCGTTTTCTTGTGTCTGAACTGTGGATGACGGCTTGTAGTTACCAAAGAGGATACTGTGATCAAGGCGAGAGCTTGTGGTAGTAGGAGATGGAGGTACTTCGTTGCCATTAAGCACTGGAGATTTTAAATCCTCAGACGAGTCAGAGGATTTTCTCATTACAGTACTGTTAAGAGTTGATGCTCTAAAGGGAAAGTTGAGACCTCTTGTTCCAGGGTGTCCATCCTGCAGGTGACATGACACATGCATAGTTATGCTAAGCTCTGAAGCATTCACCTGTGAGATCTATGCGTTCAAAACAATGCAATGAATGCAATTTCATTTTTGGTGCTGACATATTTGATGAGTTGCATTCAAAAATATGCAACTACAATTCCTGAACAAACACATAAGGAGTGTATTATAAATTGCTTATAGCTTTAAAGAACATTTCAATTTTCATGACTTCTACAGTAAGCAAAAACATAATCATAAAAACAATATAAATAAAGGTAAATAATGAAACAGCATGAAGATTTTCTAGCTCATGAAATTAATTTTAAGTCTACGATACCTGATTCTGCCTAATCAGTTCCAATGGAGAACGACTGTCTCTTGGGGAAGTCCTCTTCAATCCCAGGTCAGCAGGCAGAGTATACAGTCCATTGAGGGACTCGGCTGGAGCGCCTGTTCCTTCCATCTTTGTTTGGAGACCGCTCACGGAGTCAGGCACGTCAGAAGAGACTGGGCTTGGAGCATCCTCCACAATGGGTGGCAGAGAGGAGGCGAGGCCTGCATTATTGGTGCGTATGCTCACACTCTTCTGCCTCAGAGAAGGCCCCATGCTCTTTAAAGTATCCACCAGAATTTCCATGTCAAACTGGCTGGTGGAGTCTTCGTCAGGGGAGGCAGGAGTAGAAGAAAGAGTGGTAGCTACAGGGTCAGAGACAGCCTCCACAAGTGTGGCTGTGAACACCCCAGTAAATCGGTATGAGTCGCCGTCCTCTTCCTCCAAACTGTTGTTGTAGCTGGTTTGTTGTGTTGAGGAAAGGCTGGATACAGGGAGCTGTTGTGGCTCCCAGGCTGACTTTACACTCTCTGACCCTCCCTCTCTCCGTCCCAGTGTTTCACCTGCAGCTGCTCCAGGCTCCTCCTGCTCCACTAAGCTCCTCCTCCAGTCATCTGCTGGTGCTTTGACTGGGTTGCTTTCACAGCTCAGGTAAAATTCATTCCTGTCACTCCACCTGTTGCCAAGGGTAATAGGTTCCTCCAGAGAGGGGAGGGAGGGGGAAGACAAGGAGTCAGTGAAGCGTGTGTATGCTGTAGTGTCAGGCAGAGCCGAGGAAGAGGAAGAGGAGGAGTTACTGGACGAGGTGTCTGATATATTGTAAGTCAGGGAGTCAGAAAAAGTGTAATTCTCTGTTTTACTTTGTTTATACTGACTTACACCCTCAAATCTATTTTTCCATTTATACTCTGAGTCAAGATCCGGTTCATTTGACTCAGTCGAGGTGCTCGTTTTGCTAAAGTCCACTTCATCCTGTCTATTATCAACAGCATCAGCCTCATTAATGAGAGATAGTTTACGAAAACGATGTTTGGCTTCATCCTCTTTGGAGAGAGACGAGGTCTTTATTAACAGTTTGGTACTCAGGCTGCGGTAGCCTGAATTCATTTTGTCAGCCGATTCCTGGCAGTCGTCCGTCTGTTGACTTTCTGAACTTGCTGCGGTGGTCCTTGAAGCTGTCAAAGATCTACACAAATAGCAGAAAGAAAATAAGGTGGTAAGCATTTCACAGCATACAAAGAGCTCCAAGGCAGAGTCTTCAGGGTGTGGTGGACACACAATGCCAACAATGCAAATTATACAAAGCAATATTGCTTATCTTGACTAGCATGCAACGTCCAAGTTTGCAAAACATGTCACAAATTTTGTTTCTCCATTTTATATCTGCTAAAAAAAGTACTATATAAATGACCCTAAGCAAAATGCATTCAGCTGAGGTATTCAATTGACCTGAATACTTTACAGAATATAATCTGCACCAACAACCTCTTTAGAGCCATCTTTTTAGTTTTAGCCTTCTAGCCACACTTGCACAGCAAAGTTCTCCACATTTCAATATAAACATTAGATAAGAACACTCAAATGTAAGTACTACAAAGCGCTGTGTAGGAACTGAGACAGGCCGCTGATTCAGAGAACAATTCAAACGCCAAAGACGTGTTTAGAAGAATATAAACTTTTTCATACCATCAAAAATGCACGATGTTCATGATAAAATCTTTAAGGAAATTTTGCAATAAAAATTGTATTTTGTTGTTTAGTTTCAAATGCTTCTCTGCATTTTTTGTTTTAAACAAGTTTTTGAAAGATTTTTGAAATATTTGCGTTAACTTGTTTTTATGACAGGTGGTCTCATAACTTTGTTAAGCACTGTAGCTCAGGCTCTGCTACTTTAACTTTGGTCAGTTTTCCCTCTTTTTTTTTTTTAATAATTAATTTAAAACTCTTTAAGCTTCCCAAACCTTAATCCATGTGAAAAGGTCAAATACTGAAGAGTATCCCTTTAAGAAAAGATTTTATACTTAATTATACTTTCACGAAGCAACAGATCTTACCAATTTCTCAAGAATTAAGATTCAGTTAGTGTGGGAAAAGAAATCCTTAATGACTAAATGCACTTACTGTGCATTTCTCCAATTACGGGGTTGTTTCTCTTAGATTTGAGATGTGAGAGTTTTTTTTAAATCAAAGTTATAAGAATGTATTTTTACCGTTGTCTGTATCCCATGGCTATACCCATCCAAACAGGGCATACTAGTTATGACTAAAAGCACAACTACAACAATTATCAATGTTGTTCAAGGAAACAAAACTAAATATCAAACAGCTTTCATAAGTCGAGCAGTAAATCTGACTTGATCCTCTATTAGTGACTCATTTGACCTTTGACCACGAGGAGAGGCTCATTTATAAATGGTGTTTACTCTCATGTGCAAATGTTGTTTTTTGCTTTTTTACAGTTTCAGACAAAGTAGTGCATGACTGCAATAACAGGGATGATTATTTAAAAGGTCACAAGAATACAGTCACAGCAATACGGTGAATTACTCAACCAATTTGCTCTTCTACAACGTGGGGTGGAGATGGTCTTAAAGGTCAAACTAAATGGTGATTTTAAAATGTTGCAATGCTGTTGCAGGTTTCAAGTGTGCATCTATGTGTGCACATATATCCAAAATAATTTACTTGGTGAATTCCCACTACTTAGGCATTCTAGAATTTTAGAAACCCTGAAAGACACAACGCTGGGAAATACTGCTGATCCAGTTTTAGTTTAAAAGCTTTGGGAATTGTTTTAGTTTGATGCGGGTCCAGTCACAAAAATTAAGCCAAAACATTAGAGCAAGGCTCACAAATGTTTTGTGATATCACCACACCGAGCTCATCAACATGTACCAACAAGCTGATACCGCATGTGTACTTCTACATAGATGGGGTGTCATTTGTGTAACTTTATAGATGTATTTCTTTTTCTTCCCATATTTTTTTTAAACTAGTAAGAATACAGAAATTTAAAATACTTTAATCACATCATGTGAAATATCGGCAGGAAGTAAACAAATGGATTTTACAATGCAATAAAAAAAAAATAAAATAAAATAAAAAAAATCATGCAGCCTATGCAGAGGTAGCAGCAGCAGCTTTACGCAAGGCATGAGAAATGGCAAGTAGTATGCACAGAAGGGACTGTGGAGTGCCAGACCTGCGGTCTTGACAGCTTAAATCTTGGCTTAAATTAGATGGTGCAACAGGACAGTGATCCCAAGGTGTTGTTACAGTCCAGTTAAAGTCCCGACTTCAACTCAACTGAAATGTTGTTGTGGGGGCTTAAGAGAGCTGCACATTAGCTGTGGACCTTTTAGGTGCAGCATTTGTCAGTCTCAAACCTCAATCCTTCAAGCGGGAAGATTTATGGGGGAAAAAAGGAATGCTTTTTAACTATTGTTTTGCATAAACACGGAGATTCCTGTCAAGGGGACATAAAGGTTTCTTTAGAAACAAGAATGTAGAGGATGATAATTATAAAGGTGTCAAGAAAGGTGACTGGAGAATCTGGCAGTGATCCTAAACTTCTTCATGCTGGCCTGCAACAATCAGCCACATTTCATCATACACCAAATATCAAAGAACATCAATACCCTCTGTATAATTTCTTGGGAAACCTTATGATCTCTTGACAGGAATGTAGCTTCTTTCAGTAATAAAAATAAATAATAAATTAAAAAAAGTATAAAGTATCGCAGTCTGAAACTGACAAATATCTGCACCCAAAAGGCCTCGAATTTACTCCGAGAGACAGTGCATCTGCAGTAAAAGCCTATAAATGGTGCCCTTGAATGATTGCCAGTTTAAGTCTTGTGCAAACAGATGAACTCGATCTAGCATAATAAAAAACACACACCCAACCTACAGCCAGCTTACATGAGAAGCTGCAAAGGACCAGAGGTGTAACGCCTTCCATATGCTGAAGGCGTTTTTGGTTTTCTGTTCTTGGACTGTCTAAATGATTGAACTACTAAAATTCTCCTCAAGATAAAACTGATAAGCAAGATACTAAAGATAAACTTACGCTTGTGTTAGCCTTTGAACTTAAGATAATATCTATTGACTTAATCTAGACTGTCTACATTTATTCCACTTGTGCAGATTTAAAAACTGTTTTCAGATTGGCATATCAGCATAACGTCAGTGGTTTTGCACTAGTTATAGTATGTTATAGGAAGGCACACACACACACACACCTGAGATGAAATCCCTGAAGACTCTTTATCTAACACGTTCATTTAAACTGAGGAAAGATCACTTCTGTCAGGTCAAGGTGTGGTTTTGCGAGTATGTTCCGGTCATTTACAACAAAGGGAATTCTCCACAAGTTTGACATTCTATGGATGTCTCAACTAAGCTGTCAGATGGTCACACGTGGAAGGAAAACAAAAGGGAAAGCCCAGTGTCATGGTTTAGTTTAAAGACATAAGTGGCTCGACTGGCTTTGGTTATACTCTCACCAGAAACAGTCCTATGGGCCCTCAGTTTTGCACAGAGGTAGGGAAATAATATAGCAGATATCAAAACTGTATTTTTACAGAGAAAAGAAAAAATTTTTTCTTCAATAGATAAACTGCATTTCATAAATAGGAGGTCCCTAAGAGGCATCACAAGTGGAAATGCGCGTCTCACCCGACTTCAATACACAGAAAGAATGCACGACAGGTGGGGCTGGCTAAATGCCTTGCTCATCTTTCACTGCGCATCAGCACACCTCTTCATCAGAAACCTGTTGTTATTTTAAGTGCCAGAGGCCACAACATGTTTGTCGGCTTGCCATGCAAAAAGGTGAGCACTACTGTACTTCTTACTAATCCTCATTTGTTCTTTTTCAGTCTGTAAAACTTTTAAATTACCCGGCTAATACATGCAGCTCTTCACCTTCAACAAGCATAAACGGAGTTTCGCAAGACGCATTCTGATCTTTACCAAAGTCAAAAACAGACGCAAAATCTAAATATGACACCATTGCTTGGAGAGCTCATTCTATGATTCGTGTTTCACAAATCTTAGGGCTTCTTTTTAAAATAATCATTTCAAAACTAACACAGTAAACGTACGTTACCACCCTTCCTGCGAGGCCAAACTACAGCCTGTTTTTAATGTTTGAGTAATAGCAATCTTTCATTGATTACCTACCACTCACAGCTAAAACACCTCTTCGGTGCCATCTTGTGGTTTTAAATGTACGTCAAAAATAAAGTGTCATGTATGTATGTTAATAGACCTTTCTGCATTGCATTCTGGCTCTGTTCCACAGCATGTCTTTTATCCTGTCTTCCTTCGATTGTTGGGTTTTTCTCTGTATGCGTTATTGTAAGGTCTGCCTTACAATATAAAGTGCCATTAAGCGACTGTTGTAGTGGTTTGGCACTGTATAAATGAAACTGAATTGAGCATCGTCTCACAAGTCACAGTAGATGCAAGTTATTACCCTTTCTGAACTAGGTGTAGTAGTAGTTCTGTAACAGCTACTTTCTACTGCAATCTTGTTTGTACTGCAATGTTTGATTTTTTTTTAATTAATTAATTTTATTTATTTAAAACACCAGATGTGCCAAAATGGATTTGTGTGTCCCGCGAGGACCAAACTGGCAGGACACACAAACTGGGGATTTTCTGCCACATGATGGCACCAAAAATGTGCAACAAAAAGTTACTGCCTGTCATCTGCTTCACTGATCATAAATGATCTGAAGACTCGCACCATTCCTGCTGATAGTTTAAAGATGTTCATAATGTAGAGGTTGCAAAGCAAAAATGTATTTTATAAAGTCTTGTGATATGCCAGTAAGTAATGCTACTGTCTTGTGCTTTATACTCTTAAAATTGTGCTGCTCATCTCTTTTATCGTCACAAGCCAACATGCTCAAAACATTGTTAAGCTTGATGCATCAAACGGAGCAGGTTTCACTTATTCAGTGTGTTACAGGGTCAAGGTGTGGTCACAAGCTCAAAATTCTTTCCATTTTTTCCTTTTAACACTACTTAAAGTTTTATTTGTTCAAGTAAATAAAGACATCTGGTCAAATGCCAGCTTCAGACAAAACAACAACAAAAAAAAAAAAAAAACAAAAAAAAAAAAATGTACTCATGATGGCAAACACAGTTGTGTTACTTAAATGTGACAATATGAGGGCAAATGCTCTACGTGTCACGACTTGACAGTGGGCTTCCCACTGCTTCACTGAATAAATGGGTTAAATGCAGAGAGAAATTTCCCCACGGGGATCAATAAAGTACAACGTATACATTTTAAAACACAAAGCATGCAATGTGGATATTCCAACCATCCTACATCTCCAGAAGCAGGAAGAGGGCCACCTGTATCATGAAGGACCCCACTCACCCAGCACACACACTTTTGTCCTGCTCCCCTCAGGCAGGAGGCTGAGAAGCATTAAATGCAAAATCACCAGACTGAGAAACAGCTTCATTCCAGAAGCTGTGAGACTTCTCAATGCATAAATGGACATGAACTGCTCTTGTAGCACCTTAATCACTACTGACACTGTCACTTATCAATGCTGGTCATCACACCCTGTGCTGCTAAACTTTTTATACTTATACCTACATTCTATATCCATACTCCATACTGGTACTCAGGTTGTTGAATTCTACTTATCATATTATTTATCGTATTATTTTATTACTTGTTATTCTGTTTTCTTTTTTAAACAAACTTTAAAAAAAAAAAATACAAACTTTACAAATATGAGGATTTGCTGTGTTCCTGTCCATATGGAAAACAAATAGAAAAAGACTTGCATCAGATGTGGCCTACCTCATATAGTGAATCATATAAGGCTTATATGATTTACTCATGAAAGTGGCCACTTTCATATATTTTTTTTTAGTAAGTATCCAAAACATACAAGTTTCATTTATACAATTTTTCTAGGGATCTTATATCTGTTTCCACTCTTGTATGCGTTTCATACAAGTTTCACACCAGATACAAACTTTATAAGATTTATATACATCTGGATGGATTAAACAAGCAGCATGACAAAATTAGCTTGGACTTGGGAGAAATGATGTATATTTGTATCCATTTTGTGCTTATAATTCAAAAACTTAACTACAACTACTCCTCCACACTGAAATGACACAAACATAAACTGATAGACTGAGCCTCTAGGGTTGATTGGATGGGATGATGTTGATGGAGGGGGCTTTTTAAGGTTTTGTTTTGAACTGAACTTTCAACCCCTTGTTACTTACATCTCAAGACGTTTGTATGAAGGTACATTTTGTTATCCTGTAACAATCAGAGTAGACTGGCAACATCTATCGCATGCTCATTGGATTTGCTCAGCCTATATCATTTATTTACAGAGCTGAGGCTAAATCACTTAACGTGGAACTTTCTCAAGGGTGTGTTCGTGATTCACAGGTATGTAGAAATCTGTGTTGGTAAACAAGGCAGCTCATCAACTGCTTTCCTGATTATCACAGGACGTGTTTAATCTTTACACATTTAAGAATCCTCATTGAATGACTACTGTACATGGTAATGTGTAAATGTGAAGCTGTGAGTTTAGAGTCACTAAAGATGGTTTTAAATAACACAGTCTGGCGTGTGCCTGAAGCTACACGCTGTGCATTCCAGCACAGTAGCTACAGAGGCAGCAAGAATGAAAACTTGACACTCAAATAGGTAAAACAACTCTCACTTGTTCTCTCACCAACTTTCCCTCAATACTCTTACCATGAAATGGCAAAAAGAGTTTAGCGCATTTATTTTAAGTTTTATAGTTAAAAACACTCTTGGAGTCCAAGGAGCTTTTTCTACATTACAGAACTTTCCACTTACCCTTCATTCAGGTCAGGCTGGGCTTCCTTTGGATGCTCGCAGAGACCTTCTGCAGTGTCACTATCAAGATGGTGTGTGTCTGCGTTCGATGCTGACAGCTCAACTGCCACCTGTTCTGGCACTGGTACGGTAATGTTTCTGTCAGGGCTCTGAGTAATTGTATCCACCCACTCAGTGCTCCGTGGAACCCTATTGTGTTCAATCTCTGTGGCATCTAATTGCAGGTGAGTGCTGTGTGTCAGATTGCCCATGACAGCCTCTGCTGCCCCAGCAGTATCTGTTAATGTGCTGTTTGTTATGCCCATGCTATTTTCTGTGTCTTTGTTGCCTTCACCGGTCTTGTCTGCATTCACAATCAGTGGAACTTGCTCTTCTGTCTCTGTTATTATATGTACAATCACATCCTCTTCCTTTGTGTGGCTGGAAGTAGCATGCTTGAAACCAAAATCAGTGAAATCTTTGTTAGGCACAGTTTCTTCCACCTCTGTTGGAAACAGGTTCTCTCCATTAGAGTGGTCTTCTGTTTCCAAGTCTACAGTCCAGTTTCCCCCAGACTCTTCCACCTGCCCATGCTGCTCACTGGGAGGAGGAGCAAAACTACATACCATCATTGTGTTCACCTGCTGAACCGGTGTGGCTAGTAAATCCTCCTTTCTACCCTCCTCCTCTTCTTCTTTCATTTGTGGCCATACAGCGGTTGATTGTTCTTCCACCCAACTCTCAGATGTTCCCATTTCATGCACTTGACTGTCCGATTTCTGTTCTTCAAGTTGTTGCTGTACTTCAGTTTGGCCATTATAATCCTCTCGCTTTTCTTCATCGTCCATTTTGTCTTCTTTCTGTTCCATTTTCACAATCACGACCCTGAAATCTCCTTCATCTCTCTGGCTGATCCCTTTATCCATTGGCTCCGAGTGCTGTACGATTTCCTCACCTAGCCTCACAATGGACTCTTCTCTATCATCCATTGTGAACATCTCTTCGTCCCCGCTCTCCTCTGCATTGTCCTCCTCAGCACTGTAGTAAATCTCCTTTGTACTTTCATCATCTGATCCAACACTTAGATATGCTGGACTTAAGAGCCTGTCATTTCGCACCGTTGGTCCAGAAAGGGCAGAAAACTCATCTGTCGTTTCAAATTCTACCTTAAGATCCTTCACCAGATTCATTTTATCAGGCACCGAAGAGCTACAGCCTGGATAAACGTTTGTGTCGTCTGTGACTAACTCTTTGACTAGGATCACTCTCCGTTTGGAGTCAGTAACCTGAGCATCTATCCCGTGGGATGTTTCATAGTTGGATATGGGAGGGGCAGAGTTCTGACACAAAGGGCCTGACCAGACACTGTCGGTAACAAGGCTTTTATTGTCCGATTTCAACTGTGAACGGGAGCGGGTCAGCTCAGAGTAAGAAATGCCAGCACTGTCAGAATACTTGGAAGCTGCACTGAGAGAGGTAGGCACATATCTGTTTTGGTTTTCTGGGACTGTTTGAATCTCAGAAGCAGAAACTCTGGAGCTCTCACCAAAAGAGCTTCCCTTTATTCCACCGATGGAGGCCGACCCATCAGGAGCATCAATCATTCTGCCAGCAGCCAAGTCAAGATCACGAGAAGTTAATGTTTGGGAGTACTGAGTATTTGTTTCTGCATGACTTTCATCGTGGGTTTTGACAATGACAAATTCTGTTTTGGTGTCAAGAAGTCTTTTATCAGTGCAGATATGAGATGATGGGCTTAGGAGTGAAGAGATTACCTCAGAGTTAAAATTCTGGGGGAAAAGTGACTCGTACAGAGCTCCATAAACTTTATCTTGATGGATGGGAGCAGTGCTGCTTTCGCTGCTAACAGCTGAGGTTGTGCTGACACTCTTGGCATTTTCAGGAAAAGACCTCTCAGTGTGAGAAATGAAGATTTCATGATGGTTGGCAGCAGAGTCTGCACTGCTAGCTAACTTGTCATTTTGAGGATCAGGACTTGGCCCTGTAACAGTGGTGTAGTTACTGTTGTCAACACTTGTCAGGGAGGACTCACTATTTGAAATTGTACTGTCAACTGTGTCAGGGGCATCAGACTGATGATATGGTAAAGTCCCACTGGTGGATTCATTTTCTTGGGGGATATAATCATAAGAATTATTGCCCGAGGCGACAGTTGCTGCTTCGTAAGCCGAACTGTCAAGCACAGTTGGTGGCTGGCTGGCTAGAAGGGTATGTTCAGCCTGGGTTTGAACAACAGAAGCTGTTTCTGAAGTAGCTATCAGAAGAGCTGATTTGACATCATTTCTGCTTGAGCTGTCGTGAACTGGAATGTTCTCTTTCTCCTCCAGTGAGTCGGTATCATCAAGTTGCAGCTCAGGAATGGAAGCAATTGGAGCTCTCAGGGTTTGCCTCTGCACATCCGAAAGATCAGAGGCATTCGTAAGAGGGCCCTTTGATTCTTGTTGGGTGTTCACAGTGATAACTGGGACTGACTGGGACTGCGCCGAAAGAGTGAAGTACGAGTCAGTTTCATTTGCAGCTACAGGGGGAGGTGAAGGGATGTCAAATTTACTGTCGCTGTCAAGCTCTGGTTGAGACATACTGAACTTCTTTCTGTTCCCTGGGTCCCGTTCCACAGGTGTCTAGAAGAAGATTAGTTATACTTTAACTGATGAAATACACAATACAGTTTTAACCTGAGAGATCTGTGTTTTTACGCAATGATTTGTACCCATGTAAACAAAAATCATTATTAAAAGTTTCACATTATGAAGCTGGAGGGGTAGGTGATGCAGCATTTCACTACTCTCACCAGCAACCCAAGATTGAGTTATAGACATAGATTTTCACATTTGTGCATTAGCGACCTGTTCAGAGTGTACCCCACCCGAGTTGAATAAATGTAAGCAAATAGATGGGCAGATTGATTCTGTTTTTATGTTTTAATACTTTAGTATTAAAACAAATTACTTGGTTGGAGTTAGGAATTAAAAATGACCGGGTTTGGTTTAGAAAAAGTTCATGGTTTGGCTTTAAATACAACAGCTGCTACTTCTTTTACAGCATATTCAACAATTCATGCCCATGAATACGAGTGCAATTATATGATCATTTCACAATTTGCTATGAGACTGAGCTGAAAAAAGAAACCCAATAATTTAGCACATAGCAATACAAAAAGTATTATCAGGACAGATATGTTCCTTCCAAATTGCTTTAAGTGATTTTAAACAAACTCAATTTTTCAAAAACCTACAATATTGATTCACTGTTACCTCTTCCTGCTCCTCGATGCCTTGGGTAGGAAGACCAAAAGTGCTCTTTGACATATTCTCTTCATCTTTCTTCTTCTTCTTTCTAATACCAAATGAAATGGTTGCAAACCTCTTAGGCTTACGAAGGTCCATCTCTGAGTAGCTTAACGCTTTGGCCTTAGAAAGACAAAAGTACAGGAAGTAAGGATGGAGTGTAAAACACTCTTTAATGCAAAAGGAAAGAATTTGTTAAGAAAATACACGAGGTGTAACTACAAATCTCTATGCATGAGACTTGTATGGCTTTATGCCATTAAAAGCAACATACCTTGCTCACAAACACTACCTTTCACCAAAGAAAACGCATACCAAACATATTATAAATCCCTTGCTACATGTTAATTAGAAACCATCCCTAGACTGTGTATTCCAATGGTAAGAATGAGGATATTACTCAATTATACTCTAAACAAGTTGACACCCTAACTTCATTCCTAAAAGCTGCTCCACCCTGAGAGGAATGAAAAACTAGTAGAACATGGTTAGCTAAATCACCAGCAACAGCACTGCTGATTAAACTATTATGATTAATGAAACTGAGGGCAAGAAGAGGAAAAAAAAAAAAAAAAAATCTGATCCTATAATTTCACAGAACTATAATTAAAAAAAAAAAAAAAAAAATACGCTGCCAAACAAAGCAAAAATAAATCCATTTATTATGTTAAAAGTCAAACTTTCAAAAGTAGAGCATCAAAATACTTTAATAATATTTTTTGCGGGCTTGTCTAGGGAAACATTGAGTCAGAAGTGGTGATGCTCTTCTAGTGGTTATGTTTTGTCAATCACGAGTGAGAAAGGAAAGTAGAAGTCATTACTTTCTATCAGACAACAGTGAGATATCAAACTGGGCGTGCCTGTTAGCATTCTTTCTTTGAGGGAGAGTTTGGAAAGTATGAGAAGCTAATAAAGCATCTAAATAGAGATTTAAATAAAGTTTCAGTCGAGTCCGTGGTTTCTCCTAAATGTGAAGTCTCATATGTTAAGTAAGCTATGTTATCAGAATAATACTTTACGTAAAAATGTCGACAACCACAGAAAACAAAAAACTATACAATCTATAGGGAGATTAAGATTTAAAAGGCTGAAATATTTATAGGTAGGACAAATCTTTCTTCGTTATTTCAAATCAGTGCGAATCCAAAAATCTCAGCTAGACTTATAATTAAATTTAAAAAAGAAATAAGTGTTTCTTTTTCAGCTAAATATCTCCATGAATACAAATAATTTAAAAAAAGCTTTAAGTCCTCTATATTAGATGAAAAAAAACCAAGGGAGACAATGTATATAACGAATAAGCAACTGCATGTCAGAGTTCCCAACATGCTCATAATACAGTTTATGCATTCTACACTTATGGAATAAGTCTATCTTAACCTTTGGACATTTCTGACAAACAGTGTAGCGCCTGGTGGGGAAACGCGAGTCTTTTTTCAGACTTATTTGATAATGAAGCGCATTATGTTCTGCAGTCAAAGAAATGTTCCCATCCATCAGCAATGTTAACCTACTCTGCTGCCAGGCCTTAATCTTCACCACAACGCTGCTTAGCAAACTTCTAGCACCCTCTTCTGGTGAATTGCACTTGCTTTCCTTCTTCATTATATTAACATGAGGGCCTCTAGAGAGTTGATGCCCTATTGTGAGTAGTCATATACAGGGATTAGATCATAAGCAGGGCTCACTTTTATAGGGATAACTCAATTGAGAATTTAATAATCCATCAACAAGGCTGTACTGACATGTACAGTGCACATTTGAATCATTATGAGAAGCATCGTTCTGTAAAATAAGACCCCGAGCTATGCAGTAAAAAACAGCTGGCATAGAACCAGCATTGAAGAAGGGCTCATGAGGTAGCATTATATATGTTTAAGGAAAAAAAAAAAAAAAAAAAAAAAAATCTGGTCCCAAGAAACTTCTTGTTGAGACAGGTTTCCGATTTCTGACTGCTCAGAGAAAAACTTTAGATTTGTCCTGCAATCCGAGAGGGGAAGATTTAAAGATACAGCAACAACTGGATTTTATTCACAAACTTGTGTCAAAAAAGGAAACGTATCATCTAGGATTACTTGCATGTGATACATAAAAGTGAAACTGTAGTTTGAGTCGGCTCTATCACATTTCATGTGAACATCCTGCTTTTACCCTCAGTCTTTAGTTCTGGGTAATTTACAGCCTTGTAGAGCCTTGTGCAGTTTCCTATGTGGAAAAAAAAAAAAATAAGAGTGAAAGTTTCTCATTTACAGCAATAAATTAAAATGAAAAAAAAAAAAAAAAAGGGACGTGGAGATAGAGAATTGCCGGAAACAAATGAGGTGCAGATAACATCTTATGAGGAAACTGGTAACACTTTTCATAATGATGATCATCTGAGGGCAGGGCAGAGTGGTGACTTGTTGCATGTTGGGCAGTCAGCCATGAGCTTTCAGTTGCCAAGTTTGACAAAACACTCGTCGTCTATAGTGGCTGTCTAACATTATTACTTTATTCAGAGCCGTGACACTGCAGGTTTAGGGAGAAATATCAAAACGAATCTCCTGCTTATATTTGGGTTCAAAAGCTGAGAAGCAATAAAACAAAACAAAAGAAGAGCATTACTGTATTTTAAAATAAATATATTCATTACTTATTTTTTAATTATGAAACTGGAGATTTGAAATTAAATATGTAAGACTTAAAAAACAAACAAACAAACAAACAAACCTTTCACACAGGGATGTTTGTATCAGCACCACATATTAATGAACCCAAAGTATTTGTTTTCTTCCCCCTCCTACAGCTGGTATAGTTTACTACTTGTTTTTTGGTTGTTGTTTTTTTTAAATTGCTGACTAGAATGTTATCTTTATGTAACATAATACACAGTTTCTCAGTGTAGTTACCAAAAAATAAATAGAATATACAAAATTTCCAATAACTGCATGTGAAAAAGAGCTCACTAGTTACGACATCTTCACTGACCTTAACCCTAGGTGCGGTGGCATAAACAGGAGGCAGCTTGCTGTCTGGGTCATTGTTGTCAGAACCGGGCTCTTCGTCGTCTGCGGTCTTACTGTTCGCAACAGCTCTGAGGAGTACAAAGTTTAAAAAAATAAAAATAAAAAAAAATAATTAAAAAGTGAATGGATCGGAAATATGCTGAAAGAATATCCATGATTGACTGACCCCAATTACAGAATTTGTACTACTTACAGTGTAACAAAGTAAATTATAGGCTATGCTCAAACTATGAGGTTTATGTAACTCATGTACTATTGTGTGTATGTATATATATTGACAGATTTATTGTTTGCCATCCAGTGTGTGCATTACAGAAGGTGCAATTTTTGTTGCCTAACAAAATGAAACAGTGAATCACTGCTAATGGAATGCTGAACAGAACCGGCTACACAGAAAGTGAGCTGGTGCTTCTTAGAACTGAGATCAATGTTGTGAACAAAGGTAAATGAGGCCATTAGGATAGATGACGTACTTAAAAACGTTCGCTGACACCTTAAAAAATAAATAAATAAATAAATAAATAAAAAATAAAAATTTTCTTTACAGTGGGTTTTTTTTTTTTTTTTAAAATTGAATTATTAACCAATTGGACCAACCAACCAAGTGGAGCGACAGGTGCTGCCTTTGTTCGGTCATCAGCACGGCCTCTAATTCATGTACCGCTACAAAGGCTTCAAAGTCAACAGAGAAGCTCCATCAATAATCACAAGCTGTCACTTCATTAAACAAGCACAACAAAGGTCTCTTTATGCGCAGGATTTTTCCGCTTTACACCACCGGATGCTCAGACAAGAAGCCAAATGACAAGCAAACACGTGGAGCTGTCACAATTTATAGATCACTGTGTTGAAACTCTTCTAATCCAAACACACTTATTTGCCACAAGTATGCATGAATATGCATTTGGCCTTTATGTGTACTGTAGAGTTAGGTGAAAACTGCTCAGTCTTTTTTGTAGTTTTACTGATAAAAGCTGATATGCTCAGGCTGCCTTAGTCACACAAAGGGGGTTTTTTTGTTTTGTTTTGTTTTCTCCCCCCTGTGGTTGGCAACCCAAGAATCAGTCAAGTAACTAACTAACCACTGCAGTATCTGAGACACAGGAGTAGTTTCTGGTAGAACAGATGTCCTAGAACAAGAAGATGAGTCATATCTTCGCCCCCGGGTGAATGCTGTTTACATATCAACACACAAGACACCCAAAAATGTGCAAAGCCTTTCACTGTGTGAAAATGCCACAACTTAGACTTGTGGAAAAAAAGGGAAAAAAAAAATAAAGGTCTTCCTTTGATGAAGTTCAAAGTGCTTCCTGTACTTTCTGTCTGTGCTGTGCAATGTGAGAGTGTTAAGAGATAAAAATCAGACCTACTAAAGTCCTGAAGCAAACACACAAAAATAGTTACTACTTTAAAGGAAGAGTTTCACATTTTTAACACATCTATATGGTAAATTGTTAGATGGGTGGTGATCAGCTTAGTTCAGCTTTAAGTCTTTAAATCATAGTTATTTACCTGCCTACCCAGTCTTCTAAGCTAACCCCATACACAAACACAGGTATAATTTTTTACTCTGTAGTCACCAATGACCCACTACTCTACAGTTCCATTACATGACCCATAATTTTAACATTTCAGAAACAAAAATAACTTTTATACTGCTAGTACTAGATACTCGTTAGTCCTTCACAGTGTCACCTTTGAGTGAAGAGAATGAGGGCTTCTTCTATACTAGCTGGTTATGAAAACTACACTTTTTCATTACACCACATATTTCAAGCCTGTAGAACAAAAATGCAATCCACCTTTTGGCCAAATTACATTTCCTGTATTCCTTAATGTTGAATATTTCACAATTTTACTCTCATTAAATTGTGAACATAATCTTTAATCCCTGAAATGATTCCATCTTGGTCCCCAAGCAGAAGGAAATAATCCTATTCCCTCAAAAGCAACATGAAGAGCAGTTAAAACAATGACTCTCACACACCCACAGACACAGAAAAGTTGAGAAATGTATTTTGCACACTCGTAACACCAGGACCTCATCCAGTTCATAATCCATCACGATTGACAGGTTATTACCACTAAATGACAAATAAGCCCTTCATCTTCACCACAGTTTGGGTGAAGAGCCATCAGGTTATCACTGTGTTCAAACTTCACCAAAGTCTGACCAAATGACCAAGTCCTACTGCCTGTAATGATTGTTGTGAACTGTCGACATGCAGAATGGAGGACGAATAAACATGGTAGGAGCTCGTCCGTCTTTCGCCTGGATGACCTAATTATTATGTACAATACCAAAGCATTATTTCGGTGCCTGGGTTACTGAGCCTTTATAAGTTTGATCCCTTTACTATGTAAAAACTACATCTGGAAGTTCATTTTTATTTTTTTTTTAAATGTTCATGGTCTTGTCTATGTGAAACTTTATTCTAATGCTCTGTGTGCATGCAGTGTCAAACCAGAAAGTAATACCTGCTCTTATTAAACCACCTAGTAGTGAGTAAACACTGTAAATGAATACTTGATTATTCATTAATCCACACCAAAACAAACATGTTGCTAGTATTTCAAGAGAGCCTTATTGCCAGCTGTTGGCATCACCACTTTTACACACCTCTTTTAAAGTATAACACCTTCATGTTTAACTGTTGTGTTATTTAGAACAGCAAGTCCCCAACCCCCGGGCCTCGGACCGGTACATGAGTCGTTTGGTACCGGGCCGCGAGAGTTGAGGCTCAGGTGTGAAATGTATGATTTTCAGGGTTTTTAAAATCGGTTTTCAGCGTTATTTTGTTATCGTTAACTCTGTTTTCCTGGGTCTTTTCACATGTGTTATGAATAAATCTTTTTTTTCGGTACCGGTACTAGTTTTAATTTGTTGCATTTATCCGCGACACCTTAAAGGCCGGTCCGTGAAAATAATGTCGGGCATAAACCGGTCCGTGGCGCAACAAAGGTTGGGGACCGCTGATTTAGAATACGCAGCTATCACCATTTGATGCTCATCACCACAATCACGCACTTTTTAGAATACAGACACAATAAAAGCGTTAACAACGGTTTCTTTGTCATCTGCAGGAAAACATCCCACAGTTTAAAAACATAAATAAATAAAATCCATGTTTGTGTGGCAAGTGTATTGATAAAGATCCAAAGAAGTGGAGTGTTGACAGTTATTTGGAAGACCAGTTCTCAAATTTTGGATAACATTTACCCTCACAATTGTTGGCATGGGAGGTGTTGAGAACTCTGATGAAGTCCAACCACACGACCCATCACAATTTTCAATCTGGGAAAGGAAAAAACAAAACAACAACAACAACAACAACAAAAAACCCAACATATAGCGAGAGAGTTTTTTAAATTTGGCTGTTGATTCTTTAGAAACGGCAGCAGAGGAGCTGAAACACTTCTTTGCTCGCTTTGAGGTGTCCCACCCATCACAGTCCCCTTACCAAAAAAACAAAAAAAAAAAAAACAAACACCTACTGCAACCTGCCTGTATGACCGGCCAGTAGTGCTCACCCTGGTGCTGAAGTGTATTGAGACACTTGTCTGGATCATATCATGTCCTTCAGCCCTCCCACATTTGATTTGATTTCCCGCATGACACATTTGAGCCCCCTTCTCTTCATACTATACACCTACGACTGTGCTCCCCCACTCATCACAGTATCACCATTGTCAAATTTGTGATGTCATTTCTAGTTGGGGTGATTCTGCCTAAAGGGACAAAGTGGTGCGGACGACAGGTTGGTGCAGGGACAACAACCTGCTACTGAACACAACCAAAACCAAGGAGATTGTTGTGGATTTCAGAAAAAAGAAAACAGACATTAAACCACTTTACATCAATGGTGTTGGGGTTGGACTTCCACTTCCTGGGAGTTCACATCACAAGGACCTGTCCTGGGGTGTGAACAGAGGGGAGCTGGCAAAGAAGGCTCAGCAGAGACTTCATTTCCTGTGAATCCTCAGGAAAAATAACATCCCTCAAAAGCTGCTGTTGTCCTACTATCAATGTTCTATCAAAAGCATTCTATGCTACTGCCTGTGTGTTGTTACCCTCTCTGGACAAACTGCAAAGCTCTCGCCGTCACAGAAAAGCAGGAAATACCATAAAAGACAAAATAAATAAACAATGCACAAAACTCATCATGCACAACAATTAGCAATAATTTGATCTCATTGTGAAAACACGTTTCCAATAAGAGCTGCAGAAAACCTCCCATTCTTGACATCTTACCTCTGAAATATTATTTGAAGTTATCAACTAGACTGTCCTTGTCAAGTGGAATCAATGCCCCTTTATCACCAAGAACTGACTGAATAGAACAAATATGCACGTATGAATGACTTAAACAGCACTGTGTAGCAATGCACTGCTCAAAGCATATCCTTTGTTTTAAGTACAAGGCCTTGTCTGACTGATCCATTTTTCAGCACTTTGTTATACAATTTAATGCAGTGGTGTGAAGAAGAAGAAGAAGAAGAAAAACAAAAAGAAAAAAAAAAAAAACAACACACACTGCCAAAATACAGCATTCTTAACTCAACACACATTGAGTTTTACCTTGCTTACTCTTCTGGAACAGACATAACAGGTTCAACAATACAGTGACTTATTGTGAACTCAGCTGGATGTATTAAACACCCTTGTGCTGAGACATCAATGTTACCAGCATGCATCACCAAACACAATAGCGTAGCTTGTGTGTCCAATTGATTTGTAGTTTCATGACAATGCAACAGGCATGTGGAGCGGCAGGTTTGTCTACAGAACTTCCACTAATCCATAAAGCCACACAAGAGCGCGACAACCTAAAGAGTGGGTGTGTGTGGTTTGTTTGGAACTTCAAGTTTCCTGCAACGTAATACACTGGTGGTAAGGTTTCCAACACATCCAGTGTGACTTTGACCTCACCCTTGAACTTTATGAAAAAGAGATGGGAGTCAAAACAAACAATAAAATGAAGATTTATTTCTTAGATGATGAAATCCTCAAGTCTTGATAGATAAAATCTGGAACATGGATTAAAACGAAATCCTCAAACTAATAACAAAAACAGATTCAGTCTACATCTGGAAACAAGTCTATCTTGGTTGACCATCCACAGTGTCAACAATTTAAAAAAAAAATCCTTTCATTCACAGCAAAACAATGTAATGTAATTCTGCACTTAATAGTTTATAAAATGATTTCTAGATGTGGCTTGTATAGACAATCAGTGGATAAAAGACTACCAAGACTGACCTGAATATATGTTTCATTCTGCTTTATGTTTACACTACTGCAATATTTGATTGATTATCAGGGCGATCGTGGCTCAAGAGTTGGCAGTTCGTCTTGTAATCGGAAGGTTGCCGGTTCGAGCCCCGGCTCGGACAGTCTCGGTCGTTCTGTCCTTGGGCAAGACACTTTACCCTACCACCTACTGGTGATGGTCAGAGGGGCCGATGGTGCGATATGGCAGCCTCGCTTCTGTCAGTCTGCCCCAGGGCAGCTGTAGCTTGCCTCCACCAGTGTGTGAATGTGAGAGTGAATGAATAGTGGAATTGCAAAGCGCTTTGAGGGCCCCGAAAAGCGCTATATAAATGCAATCCATTATTATTATTAAATGATGATTTGAATGATTTTTTTTTTTTTATGCATCGTTTAAAAACTTTACCCTTGCATAACCTCCATGTGCAAAGGCAGTCACAGTGTCAGCTCGCTGTTCATTTTTCTCTGTGCAAACACAAACCGTCACTGGCGCTCGTCTACAAACACATGAACAATATGATTCTATTGTCCTGGCCTGTGATTAGTAGCTTAACCTCCACCCCACCTGTGTCTATATGCACACCCAATGGTGACTTATACATCCTTACAGCTTTAAAGCATGTCTTGTTTATTGCCTTGCAAACATTTGTGACCAAATACACCATTCACACATTTTATTCTGCTACCTGCCACCTACTATGAAACACCTAAGACCTCAAGGTAAGGTTGAAATCTACCAACCAGATCAACTAAGTCAATGTTTACCCTGGAGAATAAAATGAACATATCCTGTTTTTTATGACTTGGAACTCCTGAAACCGTTGGGGTCTCATGCACAGCTATAATTTATGAATAGACAGCATAAAATGGGCCTGTGAGGGAGGCCCTGACAGAAAAGTCTAAACTAACAATATAGAAAAAACAAACAAACCTAGGTTTACACTGGACGCCTTTCCATTTGATTATTTTCGTCTGGTTTGAATTCTGCATTATATCAGATAATGGTAAAAATGAAACACTCCATCTGAAGATAGAAAAATCACCTTGAAGCTCAAATGCAAACAGAACTTTGCCTCAAAAGGGGTGGGGCTTGTGAAATGGCCTAGTTAAGCACCAGATTTGAATTATTGGGGGTTACAAACTGAGGACACATGCAAACGTTTTGCTGCTGAATTTTTTTTTTTTTTTTTTTTTTTGCATGCAAGCTCGATATCAGTTTCCAGCATGCCATATCATAAGACTATGGACAAATATGCAAAAAGCATGTTTCTGCTGAAGGGGACAGTGCTAAGCTAAGTATGCTCTTACTTTTATCCAACTCTAAAGTCCCTTGTGGCTCTATAATTATATTTAAGTGTACTACCCATTTCAAAAGTTGTTGGGATGTTTGCCCAAAAGCTCAGTCTAGAAACATCTCAACTTTTTTTTTTCCACAGCAGTGAGGATTGCTTAATTGGGACTTTTCATTTAGGCTACCAATGGAAACAGCAGGCGCAGGCTACTTGCTGAAAACTAAAGTTTATCTGAAGCTTTGCTGCTCTTTAAAGCGTCAGAAGCTGCTTATTACCCCTTGAGCAATACAGCAAATGCAGGCATGAAAACAGGTCACTGAGTCAACATCACGACACTGGGTAAGCATACCTGAGCACCTTCTGGCTGTCATTAGCTGACTTCTCAGAGTCCTTCTTGGACTTTGTCTTGAATTTGAACAACTTGAACTTCTTCTTCTCCCCTTCGTTTTTCTGCACATCCTTCTCCACCGATTCGTCCAAGTTGTCTTCGCTCTTGGAGAACAAACTTTTCAGAGACTTTCTGGTTGAACTCCTCTTCGCCATCTCTAATCTACTGGGTAACGTCAGAAGGCCGAGTGAGTCGGGTCTTCTTCTCCACTGATCATTCAAAGCCGATGAAAACAGGCGAGGGGCAGAAAAGACTTACTGACAGCTGACAGCTGTTGCTCTGGCTGCCTCATTTTGTGTGCAGCACGCAGAGCTCAGGTGCGGGACACGCCCCCCGGGGAACACCCAGCTCAGACAAACAATGACACTCACTGCAGATGATCACCGGTCTTGTTAACATATTTTTGCAATGGCGACAACTTCGGGAAATTAGTGGAATTTGTTTTTATTGGCTTTACTGTCTTTGGTGTTACGTAGTTCAGCAATTATTACCCACAGAAATTCAACGGTTTATTAAAAATACACTGTCAAGGGCCTTAATATGCATATGCAAAGACCATAAAGGCCAAATTTTTACATTTTTTTTTTTAAATAAAAAAGATGTTTTAGGTGCTAATGTAATAATAATAAGAATAATAATCTCGATTTAATTAATTAATGCTTTAGTCAGATATGAAGGGAGCCTTAATTAAAGTTAACATGGTCAAAGCTTTCTGCTTTTATAAATTATCTATCTATCTATCTATCTATCTATCTATCTATCTATCTATCTATCTAATGATAAATCCACGCGTAAACGTATTACTTTACACTGATGCGTTACAATGCGTTGTTTGTATGCAGTCTCCACGGTTCTAGGACGACATCGCCTGGCCTGTGTGCAGTTTGCAAGTCAATCATCAGGCGCTCACATGCGTGTAGATTGCTTTACCACAAGATGGCATCCCAAGATTGCTCAGTCAAATCAGAGCGCTCTAGCTGCTCAAAGTTCAAGCATGTTACCTGTTAAACCTGTTGACTGAGGTGATGGATTGTGCATAAAATAAGGAACAAACAGAGAATAAACTGATTTCTTCCTCCTTCTTCCTTGTTCCCAGTAGCATTACAGGTTATGGCTCATATAACTCTCTCATGTGGCGATGAGTGAAGAAAAAGAAGCCCTAATTTGACTTAAACCGTTTCTGATAAGATAAAGAGTCGTCATTTGTTTGGTCATACACTAACGCTTTGCTGCATTTCTTTACTGAGAGGGCCCCTACTCTTTTTCTATCATGGTGCATGACAGAGAGAGAGAGTGAGCAGATGACAAAGATAAGACACGGAAAACACAAAACACATGATCTCGCTTTTATTGGGGGGGTTGGGGTGAGCTCATTCTGGTCACATTGTACTGGGAATCCCCTTTGGTGGCCTGTTGGAGCACAGTGTGAGAGACTTTGAGAAGAAAAAGGGTGTTTTTGAACATTGGGGGCTGAAGATTTAGGTTTAGCACAGGAAAAAAAAAAGATTAAAAATACCTTAAAGGTTTAATCCTCACAATTACTAAAAATGTACATGTACCAATTTGTGCATCACATTCTACAGCGAGAGACTCCGTGACATTCCTCTCCTATACAGTCTAGTTTTACTTTATATTTACTTTAACACTGCTTCCCCATTGCCAACTCTACCCAACCAACCAACTAAAAAAATAAATAAAATAAATAAATCATCTATCTAGTCCATCGATGAAAAAGTTAGCTGCAGTTAAACATAATGTGCTGGAATCAGAGGTTAAAATGAAGTAGTAGGTAAAATCCTGTGAAATGTAATTGTTGGGTTTTTGCTGATTATCAGCAAATGTTCTGAAGCAAATGAGAGAAACTGTGTGATTATGAACTCACATAACAGAATGAAAACCACCCATTTTTTTATCTTTATATGTGAAACCTTTAGACCCATTTAGCTGACTGCTACAACGTCACAACCTTGTGTTATTACTCAGTGCCCCACACCCATGTTTATTGCCTTTACGGCTGACTAAAAATAACTGCTACTGAAAGTCAAACATTAAGGCAGGATGAAGTTCAACAGAATTTATTAATCCAGGTGAAACATGATTCAAAGGAAGCACATAAAAAAAAATGCAAACATTTGAAAAAACCAACACATTTGTTGTCTTTTTACAACAATCACTTGCTATCAGTGAGCTAAACTGAAAGGGAATGCTGTCAGGAAAAAGGGCATTGTTCACTCAAGGCATAGCCACCGGCATGAAAAAGCACGCAAATAAACACAACCATCCCTTTTAACATTATCGCCCTTGGAATCTTTCTCTTGAATTAAGACAGAAAGTTATTTGATGCTCAGGGGTCATAGCATTTGTTCGTGAGATAAAACATCACGAAGCGATTTGGTGCTTGTCCAATACAGGCCCTTCTCTCCAGGTAAGAGGCCAAGGGGCAAGAGGCTTGGTTACTTTTAAAAACAGTCATCAATTACTCACCTATTGCTCTGCTGCTGTGTATAATGTTAAACAGACATGTGACCAATTGCTACAAACTTAACTTTTATGTTTTTGTTTAGGTTTTTTAAATTGCTTACATTTTATTATGTAATCTTTTGCCAAATTATTAATATTTGAATTTAAGCAAACGTCCTTTCTCTCACACACAAATTGGCCACATCTATATACCCACAGTATGAGTATACTGTGAGTATACTGTGAGTATACTGACATGAAGAAAAACAGATTTGAAATGTTATGGATAGCTTCAAGCATTTCAGATTGAATAAGTCACAGTTATATGATTAATAAGGGCAGGTCATGTGTTTTAATTTACATCCTCTTTTAATCATCTTCTATTAACTGCCTAAAGTGTTAAATTCAAAGTGGTCAATCACTTACTGTAACAACTTCTGATGTCACCTTGCTTTTTTTTTTCAATCTGACAGGGTAAATTTCCCAAATTACTAACTCAAAGGTAACTTGTTACAAAGTTATCAAACCCCAATCCTGTGACTAATGGACAATCTAACACAGCGGTCCCCAACCTTTTTTGCGCCACGGACCGGTTTATGCCCGACAATATTTTCACGGACTGGCCTTTAAGGTGTCGCGGATAAATACAACAAAATAAAACTAATACCGGTACCGAAAAAAAAGAAGATTTATTCATAACACACGTGAAAAGACCAAGGAAAACCGAGTTAACGATCAAAACGATAACAAAATAACGCTGAAAACCGATAAAAACCCTGAAAACCATACATTTCACACCTGAGCCTCAACTCTCGCGGCCCGGTACCAAACGACTCACGGACCGGTACCAGTCCGAGGCCCGGGGGTTGGGGACCGCTGATCTAACATACAGTACGCACAAGCCACAGTGAAACTAATTCTGTGAGTAGAAATTTAAGGTTATATGTCATAACCCTTCAGCATCATCTGAAGGGTTATGACATTTCTGGTTATGACTGGATGTGTAAAGCGCTTTGGGGTCCCTAGGGGGGACTAGTAAAAGCGCTATACAAATACAGGCCATTTACCATTTCAAGACATAAAACTACAGCCAAGTTGAGCGCTACACCCTCTGGCTGATCTGCTCCTGTGCCAAATTTTGTATGATTTGTTCAATCTATGTGTTCACCTGCAGCCAAGTACTCTTTGCCTAACCTGTTGCACAGCAATGGCATGCTGTCAACTGTCATTCAAAGATATTCTTTTGTAAGATCAAAGGTGTTGACCAATGTATTGAACGATAAATGTTTCCTTGAGTTGTTAAACAAATAAATATAGCAGGTAGAAATAACTCCTCTGCAGTTAATTAAATCTTGCCAATAGGGATAATTGAGACCAAGGTTTAAGTTGCAACTGAAAACATTAAGCAGAGTTTAGTGAATTTCCTGCTTCAGACAAAGAACTCCCGATTTATTTTTGTTCTGTATCTGTATTTGCTGAACTGCTCTCTTTGCCGCATATACACTGAGTCACTACCACAGTCACTGTTTCTGAGAAAAGAACTGGATATAATGTGACAGGTGCTTCCACTGCTTATATAACTTCCCATTAATGTCTGGTAATCGTGACAGCCAACTGTTGTTTGTACTAAAATATATGCGACTTTAACTTTCAGTTTGATCGGATTGCTGAAATTTTTTCTTTACAACATAACACATGTTGGAAGTCAGACGTCTTTTTCAGGGGTTTGTGGGATTTCAACAGTAGACGCTGTCCTAAACGAGGTGTTGATGAAGTTGAAGGTTAAACCACTAAAGACTGGGTGTTAGTTATTCAAATGGTTCAATGGGAGAGGTGTAGCAATAGTTTTCTGCTCTGTGGTAAGTCCGTTCTCTGTGATGCTGCAGGCGAAATTTGTTCTGTGAAAATAATGGACGCAAAGGAAATGACTCCATTTGTACATGTAATTGAACTATCAAGCAGTGATACCTTTAAAGGCACATCGTGACCGTGTCTAACGTGCAATTTCAATGAATCTGAAATGGGATAGTAACTTCCCTGGAAACTTTCCCGGAATCTTTGCTACCTTGACATGCATAATGAAGAATGAAACTTGCTTATGTAGAACACACTAGGAAGGGGAGGTATCTGATTGCAAGGTCCAAGAAAGAAATTCTCATCATTTTCTTTTTCACTAACTGCATGATTACCTCTTAAAGGGACAACTTGAAAGACTTGAAAGACTTACCTTTGTGACGCTCAAAGGTTTTTTGTTTTCTTTTATTTTAGTGTATTTCTTTCATTTTCGCTTGCATAATTTCTGGGTGGGATTCTTTGGAACTGCATGAAGGTTGGAGCTGCATTGGTTTGCTGTTTGACATTTGAAATACAGGGTGTTAGGATTTTAAGAGATTAGAAAATGTAGAAACATCAAGTAGAAGAATGACACGAAAGACACTTTCATAAAAACGCGTCATGTCAGCCAGGAAGTAGTGGAGCGATGACAGATTACCGCCATTGTTTCTAAAGCAGTCTGTTATTTTTAGACTGATATGGTAATAATTTTTACTGACTTGTTGACAATCCTGTCATCTGTTGATGAATAAATGTATTTCTCAGGTGAGGTATATACAAAATACTACAGTTGGAGGTTAAGATATTAAGTTAAGATATCTCTTGTAATATCTTTTATGGCCAGACTGATTTGCATATATTTGCACACAAAAAGTAATAATGGTCTGATGGACTCGTGGTATATAAGGGAAGAAGAGCTTTAACGGTCACGCAGTTGATTAGCCTTGGCTATATGTAAATTTTAGCTTTGTGTTCACTTTGCTAAAATTCACCACTCACATTTTAAAGCCTTACTTCCTTGAAAGATCTGTTATCAATTGCCTGTAAGTGATAACTGAAATGTTAAGCTAATGTTAGCTTCTAATATATTGCCCAGATATTGGAAGCAAATATTAGCTCAGGATATAGAGAGGGTTGTCTGCCAGTCAGAAGGCTGGTGGCCCAATCTGTCCAGTCTGCTTGTCAAAGTATCCTTGGGCAAGATACTGAACCCAAAGGTGCCCATGATGCTTCCATCGGGGTGTGAGTAAGAAGGTAATTGTTAAACAAGATACTAATGCAAAGAAAAGAAAAAAATGTTTGTATGAATGCATATGTCAAAAGTACTTTGAGTCCTCAGTTAGGTAGCAGAAAAGCTCTAAATAAGTACCAGTTCATTTACCAATTACCTATTGAGTGCTGGCAGCAAAGTTAAATATGGGCAAACCGCAAGACCTGTGGCTCAGTGTCTTTTGGACACAGTTTGGCCATCATGCACGGCACCAAACACAGCATATGAGCATAAACACATTATACCGATACTGTGGGGGAGGGGTGGTGATTTGGGCTTGTTTTGCAGCCACAGGATACAGGTACCTTACAGTCATCGAGTGAAGTATGAACTCATCTGTATATCAAAGTTTTCCAATGTCAAATGCAAAGCCATGTTTCTAGCTAAAGCTTAGCATGCATTAGGACCATCAGCCCAGCAAGTCTCCAACAGAATGGCTAAAAAAGAAAAGAATCAAGGTGTTTCAATGACCCGGTCAAAGTCCAGACTTCAACCTGATCTAAATGCCGTGGTGGAATTTTGACTGCCATGCATAAAAAATGGCAGTAAACCTCACTGAACTGAAACAATCCTGAGAAGAAGAGTTGGCCACGATTCCTCCACAATGATTTGAGAGATTGATGAAGTCATAGTGAAAACAATTAGTTCAAGTTATTGCTGCCAAAGGTGATTAGTATACTTTTTCACGCTGCCGTTGGCTTAGTTTTTATTGAATAAGTAATATCATGTTTTTAAATGTTATGTGTTGTTGCTCATCTGAGGTCATCTAATTTTAAGATTTGTCATAGACCAGATCATTTTTATTTTATTTTACTGTGCTGTGATATGCTAAACTTTAGTTTTGATGAAGGGTGTTATTACTCATTCACGTAACTATACAAAGGCCTAGGCTTGACCTCAACATTCAACAGTCTCTTTAAAATAGTTTCACATTAGGGTAAAGTAGCTAGAAGTACCGACAGTAAAATGATTTCATATGAAGCTGTAATGCTATGAGAATTGATTTTACATACATATATGCAGATAGTCTGTATATGTTTTAAAAATGTGTATAACAGCTGTAATGAGAGAGAGAGACCCAACTATTTATATGTGATAAGGACCTAGTCTACATGTTATTTTTTCCCTTCTTTTCATAAAAAACATTACAATGGGGCTTTTTTTTTTTTTCCGAATTCTGAGAGCACCTTCTGCATCTATTGCTCACTTGCACAGTAACATGAATATGTAGCTGGCAGCTTGCCAGAACAGTAGGGTTTCCTGTCACCATGGTGGTTTGCTCACATTAAAGGTCTGAGAGTGTTTTTATTCTGGTCAGCGGTATGTAGGTGTTTTCTGTGGGGTTCTCCCCCACAGCAGAGATGACAACCAGAAAACACTACAGAATGAGAAGTCACTGCACAGCAAAAAGAAAAAGAAAGCGGTTAAGAGAGACAGATCAAGAAATACCTAATACAATTACTGTAATGAGCAAACCATATTTACAGTAACTTTAAAGTTTAGTTTGATTGAAACTGTCTCATTGCCATGGAGAGACAGCGATCAAGTAAGAGAATTATATTGGGGTTTGGTGTTCTTTTAGGTACAGTACTGGGGTAAAAACATTTGCCAATTCTGGGCATTCACGACAGTTAAATATCAATTTCAGTAGCAAAAACAGCAGTGGTCTTGGATGTCAGACGCTTCCCAAAGTAGGTTCTAAACACTGGGTTTTAATTTGGAACTCTATTTTAGTACAACTTAAAATGCGTAATAAATCTAGACCATGCTTTTTTTGCAAAGTCGGGCAATAACAAGTCAAGGCCTGCAGTGTTTCTTAGTAGTTTTTTAAAATTTGGGCTTGTAAAAATACGTTAAATAACCAGAACATCAGGATAATGAGTCACATCCATTTTGGAAAGATTTCACATGATTCTGTGAGTCAGTCGAACCAACCTGCAAATGAAAAGAAATGGACTTACCTAAACCTAATCATACCAAAACACAAAAATTGCAATAAAAACGACTTGCTTTATCCTAACAAAGCTGTGAAAGCAAGCACAAATATACGTACCTTACATTTATAAGTGATGCTTCTGTGATTCACAGTGTTACTCACCCCTTCCCATTAAACACTGTGAGCTCTTGACAGTAACACAGCAACAAAGAACTCCATAATAGGAGAATGTGTTGTGAGACTCTGTAATTTTGTAATATTGTAACATTGTGATCTAAGCACACTTTTTTCACTGGTGACTTAGTGACTTAATTTCCTTTACTTTCTTGGAAAGAGTGTACTGCTGTCAAATGAATGGCAGTAAGCAGGATGTTGCATTGTGTTGCCATCTATGACAAACAAACTTGGTAACATCATCATGACTTCTAGTTGCTGGTGCATATCAAAAAAGGTTGTGTCAGGATTTTCACTTGGCTATTTGGGCGATATTTTTGGCTATAATTCTATTGCTATTTTAACAGGAAAAAAGTTGCTAATAGTCACATAATAAAAATAGTAAGATTAAAAAAGAAGGAAAGGATTTAAAGGGCCCAGTCTTTTTGTTTGAGTTCAGCATGCCTGGGTTGTCTGTCTGGTATCTAGACTCACATTGGCAGTTAGGATAAGGGGTCACACAAAGCTGATTACTAGCTCCCTAAGTTAACTCTGGTTTTTACATTAAACCGCATCTAACCAATTATGGATGAGTGTCCTGGATGATTTTAAAAAGAAAGGTAAAACTATATTAGAGGTTAAGCACATAATAAAGAATGAAAGTGACACAGGTGCTGCAGACAAAGTAACAGTGTGAGATTTGTTTAGTGTTAAAAGCCCATATGACTGCCTGTCAAACATTTTGTCTACTAAGACTGGAAAACTGTTACTATATATTTATTGACTTATCAGTATCACTTAAAGATAATCTCATTATTATAACTATTTTATTAAATTAATGTTTGAAAGACATTTTTAGTTTTTATTCTTTCATTTGGAGCCCAGCTGTGCTTGATTATCCGAGAGACAGTGAAGAGTAAACATAAAAACAGAATTCCAGTGTAAGCTTACTCTATGTGAAAATTGAATACAAATAGGTGTTTTGTTTTAGGATTATATATTTATTTACATAGAACATTTTAATTGTAAAATTGTTTGCAACCAATTTGCACAAGGATCTATATTTAATCAATAATTTATATTTAATACTGATGCTCATGAGGGAAATACAAAGACTAGATCTTTTGCCTTTGACTTAATTTTTTCTAATTCTCTATTTTTTAACATGGTTTGATTTATGCTATTTGTATATCTACAGCACTTTGTGAATCCTAGTTTTATCTATTTTTTTTATAAATAAAGGTGGGGTATGGCAATAAAAATCTATACCCTATACTAGCTGTGCACAGAGGTCTCAGGGATCATTCAGTAATGGCGATACTGTTTTCAAGAGAACAGATTGGTCAGTAGGGCATGATTTTATACCTGTTCATCTTTATTTATTGTTCTTTTTTTAAACATTAATGCTCATTCAAAGCCTGGATAAAGGGGCCAGTTGCATCAGGAAAGTCACCTGATAGAAAACCTGTGCTAAATCAGATTACTAGCGAGTGAATATGGGTGTACACAATTTAGGAATTTAAACATTAAAATACATTCCCACAAAAAACTTTTTAGACTTCTGGGACTGTGCAAAGTGAATTTTCAGTAAGACACAGTGAATGGAAGTCACTTTTGAGTAAAAATAAACCTGTAAAACAGGTCAAATGTCTCCAAACAGATAACACTGTTCCAAAACTAGACAATGATCTCAGTTTTTTAAATTATTTTGATTAAATGGATTCAATTCTTATCAGATTAACTTGAAGAGAGAAGAATGCATTTGTATTTCTAGATCACTGGCCAAGAGCGTTGAGCCACAGCGTGCTAAGAAAACAGTGCAAATACACAAACGCAAGCAAATTTGCCCTGCAGCTACATGACTCAGGCGTTAAAAGCTAAATAAATACCTGTCTGAAATTCGGCAGCACTCCTGTTTATAGTTGTCTCATTATTATCTGAAGTTATGTTCTGACCAGTTTCATGTGACCTTTTTGGTGTTTGTCAAATCTGGCAATTGCATTGTGTGTATTGATGCGTTATCACAGACAATCCAATCGATCACTGGATTTCAAAAGCAGTCACACACAAATTTGCTATCCTGGCATGAATGCACTTGAAAACACGAGATGTATAGAAACAATAGCTTTAATGTGCTACATCATGTAAATATAAAAGTATCATCAAAATAGTCTCTCACATATAAATTCTTAACATATCATAACTTGTTTGCAAAAATAAACTACATAAACAAACATACTGTACAGTTAAAGCACTAAAAACAAAGAAAAGTATATTACTCAACAGTGAAAGTTTTAAAGAATGGTTCCTAGTTACCTTTAGGCAAAAGCATACAGATATTGCTGCTTTATTATTACAGTGCCACAATACAAAAGTATTAAAAAGCTGGAAAATTGTGCCCCTTTGTTTGCACATAGTTTTTTTTGTTTGTTTTTTTTGTATTGCTGAATGAGGTACCGATGTTTCAGTTAAGATTTGGATGAAGCTCTTTTTCTTTTTCTTTTTTTTTTTGCAGTAACATCTGGAGTGAAACTTTTGTGTAAGAGACATGTAAAACGTTTGAATCCAACAAAAAGCTGTAAGAAAGATGAAACCTCTTTGTTTCCAGACGAACCTGTTTAAATAACTGTTTACACTGAATCTTGTCTTTTGTTTCTTTTGGCTACATTATGGTTTGATCAGGACGGTGTGTCTTTGATATCCAAGTTGGCAAGTAATCATCGAAAAGGTGAATAATGCTTTGACTGAATCTCTTTAGAATGGAAAAACGAGTTAAATAACCATGTGAAAATATTGCTACATATTCATGTTTTTTGATTGTAATTTTGGCAAAATGCTTATTCCCAGCAGTTTCAGGACACATCAAGTTTCCCTTTATCATAAATAAATAAGACAATCGCAGATAATATTAGGAGCTGGTTTGTGCTATCACTGCGTCCTGCCTTTGATTGACAAAGTAAAATAACGCACACAGTACAATATAACAAGTGAAGGCTCATCCACAGGTTCGTGCCACGTTGTTGTTCCTGAGTCCATTTGCGGTCTTACCAAGAGCTCAAAATCTCTTTGGAAACGTCAACACACAGACGCAAACACACAAAAATAATACTACTAGAAAAAAACAAACTAAGAAACAACTAAATAAATAACGCTGATGGCATTTAAAAAAGGAATAAGTTAAAGCACAAAAAAACAATCGTCTACCTGAGTAAAAGGGTTTTTAAATACTTCACAGCTTAACAACACCTCCCATGTTTATCTTTTTTAACTGAGGTTTGGGAGAAAGTAAAATCACTGAATACTATCACCCAGTCTTTGGAATGCTCTTCTTTTGGTGTTGTGCTCATTGGATTGGGTAAGTTAATATTCCTTGTTATGCCTCGTATGGCACAATAGGAGATTTCATTTGGTGACACTCATATTCTTGGTAGATTATATGCTGTATGTTCAACTTTATATTCCTTCTCACTGTCCTTCTGTTTTCACAGATGGCCGTTTGTGGAGATGAACGACGCTGGCCCTCTCCTGGTAGGCGAGAGGGGGATTGTGGTGTGGTGCCGATTGGGTCATGGGTGTCAGTGGTGCATTAATAGCTGCAGTCAGAGCTTTTAGCAGCATGGTGGCTTCCTTCTGGTCTTCTTTTCCTTCACCTTCTAAGGTACGAGCCAGCCAGTGCTCGACGGCTTCCCCAACCTGAGACGCTGATGCTGCTTCTGTGAGCGCGTCTGCCTCTTGGCTGGCATCAAACCGCTCCACCATCTCTTTCATGTGCACATTGGCAGGCGTGCTGGAGTTAGCTGGGCAGGTGCTGCGCTGGTGGATGCAGAGAGAGAAATGGTGGAAAAAGGCCTGGGCGCAGAGCTGGCAGCGGTAGGGACGGTCGCGGCTGCTGTGGAGACGGCGGTGCAGCTTGAGGTGGATGTACTGCGTGAACTTGGTGTTGCACAGCTTGCACTGGTAAGGCTTTTCCCCAGAGTGTAGTCGTAGATGCGTCTTCAAGTTGCTGGTGCTGCTGAAGCGCTTGTGGCACACCTGAAACACATGGTGTGAAAGGTCAGCACTTCTGTGAGTAACGTACACATGACTGATTCTAAAGTGAACCACCTAGTTGTGTTTAGGTTCAACTTTGATAAATGATGTCATATTATGGTATCGGGATTGATCATGTTATTCCAGTTCTCTGGGTAAAACTAGCTCCATCCAACAAACTTCACACCCACAGTGTTACATAAGCAAACAAAAGCATAAAGATGCTGTCGCATGACAAACTGGGTTGTGGCTCGGTGAAAATCAAATAGACACTGCATTACCAGAAAGGTATGTGAGTCAGAAAGCGGTTACCTGTTTTGTGTACACACTGAGTTTCTCTGTGTCTCTCATACTCTCGGTTTTACATCAACATTTCTTAAGTGAAGACTCGGGTTTAAACAATAAACAGTAACATTTTCTGAGTAAAGAGCTTGCATATGAAGCACGTAAAAAGGAAGATAAAAAAACACACAAAGGTTAGGATTATCAACATACCTGACATTCATGTGGTTTCTCTCCCGTGTGGACCAGGTGATGTTTCTGTAGGTGGGCAAGCTGAGTGAAACTCTTTTTACATAGGTTACACTGGAATGGTCTCTCGCCACTGTGCACTCGGAGGTGAACCTAGAGACAAATGATAGAAATTATACAAAGAGAAGTCATGAGTATTGAGGAACAACAGTAATAAGTGTAAAGTTTAGCTTAAAAAATAGGAAGTTATTGAAATGAAGTTAATGTTGTTACCTTGAGGTTTGACAGCTGTCCGAAGGTCTTTGAGCAGATATTACATTCATACTTGATCTTTCCATTCTGCTTCTTCAGTGGATAGGGCAGGGATTTGTGACCAGGCCCATTGCGTGGTGCAGTGCTGCTTTTGGTTGTAGCCAGGCTTAGGTTCATAGCCTCCTCACAGCCAGAGGGGGACTGCTCAGGGGACTGATAGTGGCTGTTGGGCTTGGCGGGAGGGGAGAGCTCTGGAGTGGCTGGGGCTCCTCTCGGTGGGGAAATATTTGGTGTTAGCTCTTTCAGACCTCCTTGTGGAGATGGGGTGTAGGAGAGAGACACTGGAAGAAGATTAGGTGCGCCGATAGGGGGATACGGGAGTCCGTCAGCGCCGAGGTAGCCGCTGTATTGGAGCGAGCCTCTCGATGACAGCATCCCATGAAAGGGAGGAGAGTATGGGGGGAGCAGGAGGCGAGGATAATGTGGGTTGTAGGGAGGAAGGAATTGATAAGAAGGCTGGAGAGGTCTGGACTGTAATGGGGGGTAAGATGACACCAGGCCTTCTCTGTGCCCATAGAGCCCGTGGAGGTGAAGAGGAAAATTCCTGTGTGGAGCTGGGAATGTAGAGTAGTGATCTGGCAAGTAAGGATGATTTAGACCCAGACTGGGCTCTCTGTGCTCCAGCTGAGGGGAAGGAATGATGCCCCTTCCTTCTGGATCCTTATCGTCCTTCTCATCTTTTTTGCTGAAGTCAATTATCTGGTCATCAGGCGTGTCAGGTGGAGTGTCTCTCTCCAACATCTCCACATCAATCTTTTCTTCTGCGTCACTGTCCTTCCCTTCTTTTACCCCTTCCTTTGCTGTTTCTTTAAGCCACGTCTGCTGAGGTAAGTGCTGTTTCACATACTCATGCTCTTGGTCTTCATTGTTACTCGTGTATTCTGTCACAGAAAAATAAATACAAGCATTTAGCTTTTTAACAGTGTGTGATGAAATCACCACATCAAACAGAGGGCAAAAACGTAGGCAGTCAGTTTAATATAATGCTGGTTGTGTAAGTCAAACATGTTTTACAGGCATTATGGGACATCCACCCACAGAAGGTGCTTCTTCATATGGTAAATGATAGTAGTTTCGGTTTTGACATGATGTGTAAATCATAGATGACAGGTTTCTGTTCGGCAATCACTGAAGTTCTTTTGGTGTGGGAGAAAGAGTTGGTGGTAAAGTGAGGGGGAGTCTGTATGTGTCATGTATGGGCAGCAAGACTGTGAGTTTCGTTTGTAAAACCTTTTCTGGGTATACAGCAGCTGTCTTACCGTACAGACCACACAAAAAAAGAAAGAATCGTCTCTTCCTTTTTTCCTTTGCTTTGTTTGTTTTGAGATGGCATTTCCACGCATGTTATTTGTCCAAATTAGCCCTTCTCAGCTACTGCAAGATTTCACTATGTGAGTTATACTTAAAGTATGAGTGACTCATACGGCTCCTTTTGCATAACTTTATTATCAACAATTTGCCAAAGGGTTTATAGTGTTTTACATCAATAAAATGCAAATTAGAAGGCATCAGCTTATAGAGACAAAAGCTTTATAGATCAGCTTGTATTGTACTTTAAAAACAAGCTGATTAAAATGGCCTTGAGAAATTTTTAGCATTCTGTGCATTTCATTGATGCCAGAAAGCATAGGCAACCAGTTCCAGAAAACTAGCTGTCAAACTTGATTGCATATGTTTAATCAAGTCCCGGAATATCTAGCACGTAACACTTAACAGTCCTGGCCTGTGACTAAAAGGAAGGTAAATGCTTTCAAGATACCTAAGATGATAAAATAAGTCAATAATTCCTTGCCTTGCCTTAGCATTAGTCACTAAGAAGAACGGCGACAAGGTTTGTGTATCCAGTTGGAATGAATCACCAGACTTACCCTCATCTGTTATGGTGATGAGGGAAAGACCTGATGTTCTACTAATAGTTGAAAACCGGTGACTCACTAAGGTACTTTGACCAGCCATTATACACCTGAGATTACTTTTGCTTTCCTTCAATCCTACAATGAATAACAAACATCTCACAAAACGCGGAGATGTGCTTCGTCTGCGTGTGGCTCATACATTCCCCATGATCTTTTTAAAATTCAACTCACTATTGTATAAGTCAAACAGAAAGAAAAAGAATCAAATCAGCTAACTTGTTTGTTGGTAAAAGAGATAACATCAGGCCTTTTTTTAAAAGGAATGGAATAACGTGTCTTCATTCACTTTGAAGTGAAAGAATTTCACTGATAAGAGTTATCGCACAGTCTTCGTGACACTTGTTTACTCATTGCACTGATCTAAATCTGTCACTTTATTGGATATTGTGCCTAAATATACAAAAATTGTTTTCAAGTCATTGTCCTGCCTCGCCGCTACAGCTGGTAATCAACTTCCTTTCACTTCTTTATATGAAACATAGGCCCGCTAAAAAGTTTTTAAAGTAAAGGCCAAATCAAAACACAAATCAGCCACTATACTATACTTTCAACAACGTACATCTCAGGAAGTAATAAGGGACAGTGCGGTTTGCTTTCGGTGGTTCTGCATATTAGTTAAGCTTGTCCACTGTAAGTTCTACAAAGGAAAACTATCAGTGTCCCGTGTAGAAAGATTTTACACTCCTGCTGCACTCACTCTGTTTGATATCGTCCTGCTGGCCGCAGAGCCTCTGGGCGAACTCCTGACTGTACCAGACCAGCAGTTCCTGTTTGGGCTCCACAGGGCGGATGGTGTAGAAGTAAATGTCCCGTCCATTCTGGCATGCCACCAGGTTCTGTTCGGCAAGAGAGCGGGCGGGGTTGACGTAGCGCATCCAATTGCTCCTGTGGACATCGTAGCCATCAATGAAGTGTTGGAGCTGTCCACCACTATAAATCTGTACAAGATGAAGAAGAAGACGAGGTAAAATCACATGTTCACATATGCGATAAGTCTGATTGATATATATATATATATATATATATATATATATATATATATATATATATATATATATATATATATGATTACCACTCTAGTGGTCATCAATTGGGACAGTACTGGAATGTTGCTTAAATAGTAAAAAAAAAAAAAAAATCAATAAAAAACATATCAAAAAATTCAAGTACAATTAAAACTTAAAGTAAAAATAGTCACCTCTGCCATGGGCAATTAAATATCCTGTATCCTCTTCAGTTATCAGTGACAGTATTTTGCTCCTTTGGTTCGTGCCTTATACCTCTCCACTGTGTGTGCTGAAAGCTACAGTCTTGAATGTGTTGAGTGCTGAGTGCATGTACTCCTTTTGAGACATAGTGGGCGGGGTCTCTCTCTCTCTGTCTGTCTCGCTCTCTCTCTCTCTGTCTCTCTCCCTCTCTATCGCTTGCCTTGCCACCTCTATCAAGTCCTCTTTTGGTGGTGGTTTCAGTAAATTACATTTGTCGGATAAATTCGTGTTGTAAAGTTAATTACGATCCCGTAATTCAAAAGTAAAGAAGATGACACATCTGCTGCTCTGTGATAATAAACAAGCAAGCGAAATGTAAAAGTGCTGGCAGCCAGCCAAACGCGAGGCATGCCTTTGGCAGCACGTCTGCACATGTCATGCACCTGTGTCATGCGGCCGATAACATAATCACTTCCGTGGAACGGCGACTTTCACTCTTGTGGTTAAGGAACACCCCTTACAGGTTTACAGGAAGTGAAGCCGGAAGGAAAATACGTAGCATGGCAGTAAAAACTCCTTATGGGAATTGACTCAGCACAATGCAAAATTTCCTAAGTGACAAAAGCTGAGTCAGGATTACTTTGTGAAAGCAAATCTGAACAAACTAACTTAAAACGAGTGGAAAGATAAGGATTCTGTGAATATGAGCATGTGGATTATGAAAAATAGTCCTATCCTTTGTGCATGTGACACATGTTGCATAGGGCTTCAGTGCCGGTAAGAGTCTCATGACTGTGTAAGCATTCCAATCCACTGTTACGTGCCACCGGCGGTCACAACTTCCTCTAAAATTTTGACCAAAACTTCTGTGCGGCAGTGCAATCTGTGTGAACGCATTTCTTTCCCCTATTGACGTATGGACAAAGACTTGATGTGAAACTTCTCCCTCTGAGCAACCAGTGTTTTCTGTTTTCTTTTTTTCTTTTTTTTTTCATGAATAACAGACAAAGACCTGTCCATAGTAATTTCTTGTCTCTTCCCAGTCTCGTTTTTTCACATTTAGGCTCGAAACTTTCCCCTTCTTAAGCAGTACCTTGCCAGTGGGTTGGTTTATGCTTAAATGTCAATGTACGAAAAAGCTTGTAAAGCATGTGGTTTCCCTTACCCTCCAGAAGTATTTCCTGTTGGCCAGCTTGGGTACATTGTCTTTGGTGTAGATTTCTCCTTGCAAAGGGCCAAAACGAGTCCCTTGTGGAATGTACTCTTTGCTGAACACACCTGTCACCTGGAAAACAGGACAAATAAATCATTGGAGTTTTTCATGTACAAACATACTACAACACAAGTCTTTCAAGCACTTATAAAGAAACAGTATTAATTACTTATTTATTCATTGTTTACATGTAAGGGTTAGTGCTTGTTGGCCCGTGTTGCCCGTTTGTTGTCACTCTGTCACGTTAACCCAGACAGCTCCTGGAGCCACAAGGTGACCCACTTTCAACTCTAATGAGTTAAACGAATGAAGGGTATTACACTCTTTCTGACATACTCTACTGATCTCTGACCCACTGTCCTCACAAACACCAGAAAGCGAGAGAGAGGAAAGACAGAAATACAGATGTCTTGTTAACCACCACTAATACAATAATACTAATACTTTTATAGTTTTAAGTCAACAAAATGCCAACAGCAAACAAAGATGGAAGACACATTTTGCTCAATCTTTAAAACCCTTCATCCTGTTACCCATGGTTGCGAAATGGTCCATATATGTGGAAATGAGTCAGGCTTCTGACTCCTTATAGGAGTTTCAAGTCTTAGCGTCTCCTGAATACATACGTCATACACATAATGTACAGTATGTTCCAAGAAGAGCCTGTAGTGTTCTGCAACAATGGTCGTAATCAGTAACTGAGTCATTTTTAGTGTATTGATGTACCTTTTATAGTGTTTTATTTTTTTGTTTTTTGCTTTTTAAAATTTAGTTTAAAAAATCTATTGCGAGGCCTTGCTGGATATGGCACAGTGTGATCTGATTTGTTATTTATATTTAATACAAGAGTAAGACTTACAAAACATACTAAAACACGCACACACACACTATCAAGAAGCCGTATCTGCAGAACAGGCAACTTTCATGTTCAGTTCTTAAAAAACCAACGACCCCTAACTGAAACTTTTAGCCTCCACCGCCACCCCCATCCTCAACCTTACATAAACACAAACTGTCTTCCTGCCATCTAGAAATTCTAACTCAAGCTGGCCCTCGAGGATTTTCATGGACTTCCATATGAAGGTCAACACATGACAGACAAAAAAAATGCAACAAGCACCTGGGCATTTGTGGCGATTCATCATGCAAATCATGCTTAAGCAGTTAATTAGAAAAACAACAGGTCAGTGGGAGCAGCAGGACCATGTTGGTGCGCGTGTGTGTCAAACAGCCATTGAGGCGAGTGAAGTGATTCCAGGATGTGATGAACCAGTCTGACAGGGACATTGTACTTCACTGCTGTTGCGTGACTAACAAATTGCTGCGGCCGCTGGACTGCCGCTGCTGCTTAACCGCTCCGTTCAACTCGGTTGATAGGCAGGGGAAGGGAGGGCAGGGTGTTGAAGAACGGAAGAAAGGAGGGAGAGCGTTCTTAAGTGGAGCCACGCTATCACCCGCACGAGGACCCTCCTTTTCTTCTGCCTTCCTCCAATCCCTTGTCTTTTCTGAATTCTACTGAAATAGCTTGTGTGAAGCCTGATGCCTGGCCGGCTGCCTGTCCCCAACGAAAGTTAATCATCTGGTTTTAACCTAAATCCCCACTGCCCCTTCCCCCCAGAACACCCGCTTCTCCCCATCTCCTTCACTGCCACCCCCACCACCCCGTCCTTACTGGCACTCATTGCTAATGCCCCATCTGCCACGTGCCCCCTTCACCTTACTCCGCCTTTCCTGGCATGCTTTATAAAAGTGAGGTGTTGAAAAAGGGGTCCCGAAAACATGTGAGGAACTCATAAGAATAAGAAGATAGTGGACCTAAGACTGCTCCCTAATCTGGCTCCAAACAAGTGTGACACTTATGTAGATGTGCATAACAATATGCTTCACATGTTTGAAGGCATATTACAGTGTTTTATTTCAGACTACTTTGATTTGACTCATCTAGCGTTAATCACTCGCCCTTGGGAAAAATCCCAACTGATTTTCCGTGATAGCAGTGTGTACACCATCCCACATGAAGGAGTGGCTGCTTACATGACTATGACAGGAAATGGATTTCCCAACTTTGGTGGCAGAGAATTGAGGAGAAAGACTTGACAATATCTTTAGAAAGGGAAACCAGTCAAAAGACATGCCCTCATACTTCCAGTCATAAGAGTGCGTTCGTTCTTGTTTTCATGTCCCATTTCGCAGCTGTCGTTGTTTCAGTTGACAGAGCACATTCACACATACGTGCATATAAGCTTAATTCTCTTTCATTAAATGTTTGTTTTTCTAGTTAGCTAAATGCAACATGTAATAATGCCAACAAGCACTGACAAGCAAACTGCTAAAAATCAAGTTTGGTATAGTGTGAGTGTACGAAACGGTGGTAACTGTGTTTTAGTCAGTAAATGAGGGTGGGGGATTTGAATCAGCCATCAATGTGATTTTTATCATGTTAGCTTTCATGCTTTTCTCATCCTGCAGCAGTAAATGCTGCAGAAGGAGGAAGAACAGATTAGAGTGTGAGACCAAGAGAAGAGGAACGATGTCAGGAGAAAAAAGAGGAAGGGGACAGCAAAACCAACCACAAGTATCGCAGTACTGAGCCTTAAGAGCGAGCACAGATGAAGTGAGTGTGACATTGCTTTCTCTTTTAAAATGATGTGTTTCTCAGGTACAAAACAAGTTTCCTCTTAAAGTCACGCTGGGGGCCAGGTCTATAGTTGTTCAGATTAGCTGACATGCCTAGGCAAAGGACTGATCCTACTTCAGCGGTGGCCAACAGTCAGCTGACTGACCGACAATGACTATCAAAGCCATGTTGCTAGACGTTGTGTTTGTGCTGGCTGACTCACCTGAGTGGAGGAGGATTAGGGGGTAAAAATGACAGTTGTAAAGATAAATGAATGAGATCATTTATTGGAAATGTTTCTTGTCATTCTGCTCCAAGCCTATGCACAAATGTGTTTGTGACCTGAGAAAATGAGTGGCGGTGTGCATTATTTGAAATGCGAGACATGTGCAAAACAGAAGTAAGTGAAGGTGGTCAGAAGACCTTGACCTCAAGCTGCCAGTGGCCTGTCTATTGAGACACACTCTCTCACTTACACACACACACACAGACACAAAACACACGCTCACACCACACTGTGCAGTCTACCCCATACATCAAGAATGCATTAGTCAGCAGAGCTATTGTTCCAAGTAACCCGCTGCAGATGGCGTGACAGAATGTTATGTAACACATAAATAATAATATTGAGTGTAGACACTAAAGCTTTAATCTGAAAACTGGTAACAACATCAAAGACAGTGAATTGCTTGAGGGCAAAGTTATAGTAAATTGTTAGATTTTTATAACATGCTATTTCATGCATTGCATGAGGGGGCTGGTTTGTTTATACATACATGGTGTTCTGGTTGCATTGTATTGCATTTTAAAAGATGTTTCATAATTAGCCACTCTATAATCCAATGGGTAAAAACCTCAAAGGGGATTCAGTCTTACCTCATTGTCTGTGCTATATTCAAAGGTGAGGTTGCGAGGGATGGAGGTCATGGCTTTGGGCAAGTTGAAGCTGGGGTCTGCCACCTGGTCTGGCACAATGTAGGTGCAGTTGAGAGCGAAGTCCACTTCCTTCCACCCGCTCATGTCTCCAGGTGTGCTATCCAGTGTCATTTCCGACAATATACAGAATACTACACTTGATAGATTCAAGCTTTAAGTTTGGTTGAAGTTGCTTTGGTATGGGAGTACTTTGGTTTAGCTGGGGAAGCTAACTTGCCTTAGGTACAATGGTTAAAGCTCAAGATCTGGAAAGACAAATGTGGATAGAGAACAAGCTTTTAGTGCTTTAGAAACAGAACTTTGTAGTTCCCAAAAAAATTAAGCAAAACACATCTTATTATGTGAAATCAATTTGTGTAACCTGCTGTTTTAAATTAGGCTTTTTCACTTCTCAGTTATGCAGGAATGTAATTAGATGTTCAGGTATCCAAAACCACATCTGAGACCACCATAGTTTTCTGAGACTCACTACCAGTTGTTAGTCATTCATGATTCAGTCAGCTACTTCCATTCACGAAGAACCACATTCATTGATACTGTTCCTGGCCAACATCTCAACAATCACCTTTCCATTTAACCAGCCAACAGGTCAGCCTGACATCTTATGCTTACTCTTATTCGCATCCATCTTCAAACATTATTCTTACAGGAAACACCCCCCACCAAGAAAAAAGAACAAGCTGTGACTTACTTTTACACATTCATTCAAAGGCTGGATCCTCATTTCTTTGGCTATGTCATCCCCTAACTGTTTCTCCGATCAGCCTTCTCCTCTATGGACTCTCTCCTGCCTCTCAAGTCCTTCTTTACTTCTTCAAAGATTCAAATAGTTCCTTAGGTTATCCACTCGGCTGCGGCCACTCACCAGAAACTCATGTGCCGGGGTTGCGCCAAGCTTTTTTAGCTCCGCGCTCCGGCCAATCACAAGCCACTACGGTCACGTGACTGAGCCATCAGACACCCAACTGTTGGTTTCGGACAACAACATCAGTGACGTTGTACACTTGGATACCAAGTGGCTGTTGTGATGAATGCTTACACATACACACACATTCACACACGTCCACGCACACAGAAAGAAGACATCTTAATGAATGAATAAAGGAAGAGCAGATGGCTGGCCTGTTGCCACTGAAAAACACACTCGTAGACTTTTGCTTGGTTTGGCACTTAATGAGCAATCTGCTGCCACCGTATCGCCTTGACCTACATCCCACTTTAGAACATCTTCAACTGAGGACCCCCCCCCCCTGCATTCAGATCTCAGCCGCACAAACATATATGCAGAAAAACACACGTCAGAAATTAAAGAGCACAACCTGAAACCAGGTTTTGATTTTTATTAAATATGGAAAATTTTTCACAGATACCCAATTCTCATATATGGCATATCAGGTAAATCACTACTTCCTGTCTTTTTCAAATACCGAGTTGCAGAAAATAGTTGTGGCTTTAGGCGCTATTTGTTCATTCACACATACAGATATAGGGCAGGTCAACCGAGCTTACAGGAAAGAGACTTAGACACCTGTCTGGTGAGCGTTCTCTTTACTTTCAGACGCACAGTGGTCTAGTTTGTGTGACACAAAACTCCAGCTCAAGTCACCTTGACCCAGAGTTCTGTCTGCATATGCTGGACAGGACAGGAGAGAGGAGATAAAACAGTTTCTATGGAGAGTAAAGATTAGGTGACGCTTCTTCAAGTGGACATATGGCCTACTTAGATTTCATAATGCCAATTTCATAGAACCCATATGTCTGCATGGGATTTTGTCAGTTATATCACAAATGGAAAATTTTCTGTGACACTTTTTTTGAAATTCATGAAACATAAAACCATGAAAAAGTTACTAATTCTACATAGGTTCTACATATATCTACATAGGTTTATTATTGTGATTACAGTATGTACCAAATATGATATAATGTCCACTAAACTAAATGTTGACAATGACAACGACAAAACCGGACTCAATTCAGGAGATCCCTGGTGCTGAAAAAGTTTCTGATTTATTTTCTTTGGGCAACCCGCTCCCCAAAACACTAAAGAAAACCTGAAAAAATAACTTTAAAAGTATAATAAAGTAAATATAAAAAAACATTCTTTAAGATGACTATGAGTAGCAAATTGCACAAACATATCACGAACAGGATAATGTCAATGTACGGATTAATTTTCAATGGTATCAATTTAAAAATGAATAAATACATTAAAAACTGAAAGATAAAGTTTCATATGCAGCTGTATATATATTTTTTAAACCATAGAGCCTACGTTTGTGTCCACCATTCCCCCCTCCTCTCCCCTTTTTCTTTCTTAACTTGGCCGGTGAAATAGTAAATTGGCTGCCATATGGCAACACTGCTATTCCAGGAGTGCAGCTTGACTGCCCAGTGTGGCGTGGGGGTTAGTGGTGGTGGACCGTGTCTGTAAGTGTGTGTGGCAAAGAGGAGGAAGGGAGGGGAGATAAGGATTTAGGCTCTTTCACTGGCCCGCGCCTATGCTGGGCTAATTTCTCTAATTTGCAGACAGTCTGGGCTCAGGCTCAGGGCTCAAAGGCTAAAGACCCGGCACTCCATAATAGCAGGCCAGCCGACTCATCACACTCATGGACACACATTGCATCCAGGACATCAGAAGATTTAGATGTACTTTTTCCAGTGAGGGAAACCTCACTTGAGGGTCAGAAGGAACTGGGCCTATAGCATGAAGAGGGAGGTGGAGAGAGAACCAGACAAGACCAAAAGGATAAGTGGAAGAAAAACCTGAGGTCAGCTTTATTCAAGCTGTCTTGGACGGAGACAATCAGACCAAATGATGCGACCTGAAACATGATAAGTGGCACCTGGGTGTTTTGTAATAGTCTGGTCTCGGTGGACACCTGTTGCAATGTAACAGTCTAATTCTGCAGCGCTCTAGTGTTTCTAACGCTGCAGAGAAAGCAGCCACCTGCTCGGCCAGTTTATGGTGACGTATCTGTTCTCCCACTTTTACTAAAAGAAACCAAACATTTACTCACCAATACACATTTTCCTGCAACGTTTATCGGCCCAACTCCTCTCACCACGGATCATGTATTACTAGCATGTATTACTCAAGCGTAAGTTTACCTACTTCAAAGTTTCACAGTTTTAAACAGACTACAAGACCATGAAAATTCTGAAAATATTTAAAAATCCTTTTTTACTTGAACAACTTGTTTTATATTATATACACATTAAAAAATCTACACACATTTGTTAAACATACGCACACCAAAAACAACCATTTGAGGTGCTCCAAGTCCTTTTTGCACATAATAACAAAATAAATAAGGCATTTGTTTCTACAACATATAGATTAATAGTTTTGTCCCATTGCAATAAAATGGTTTAAAAATGGTTATTGTAAATTGCCATAGAGTCCTCTGAAGAGAGGAGTTTGACAGTAAACGGAGGCCTCCAAAGTCTGAAATTTCTTTGATGATGATACAATCTAACTTTGGGGTGAATTTGCTTGTATTTCCACTTGTAAAAAGATCGTGGCATTGTGTTAACATACACGTGAATGCTCCAGACCAGCTAACTGCAAAAAACATTTGTTGTTATAGTGGTGGCCGTACTTGCTAACTTACTGCCGAAGCAATTTCATTTCGTGGAATCATTACGAACTTCTTTGGAGACGGAGCAGAAGGCGTGGCTAGTGTTACGCAATGGCGCAGCTTTAACAAAACGAAGAGCAATATCAGCCCTGATTTGTCACAGGGCATCTTTTATTTAGGGTTTGTGTAAAAGGGGAATGTTTTAGTGACTTTTAACTGACTTGTCTAACGCATCGATTCCTTGTACGGCTTTACCACTTGTACAGAGGATAGAAAACTCAGTGTCAGATTGGACTGCCTTATCTGCCTCAATGAGTCATCAGGAGACATCAAGAGAAACTTTGACTCACATGGTGTGCCACCAACATAGTGGATCAACGAGCTCAACAGTGTTTGGTGCTATCAGTTGTAGTTCAGTCATTTTCTTTTTTACTAAGAATGAAAGTGGAAACAATCCATCAGCTGCTTGGCTACGAGTCAAGATCAGTTTCTGCAGTGGGTACATGCCACACCTCAAATCTTAGGGACAGATAATGTTTACAGGTACTCTGTATCCTTATTTCTCGGTGCCCTCAATTCTTCTTATTCTTTTGGTATTTTTGGTACTTCCCTCCCTTGGTGTTTTTTATTCCTGAGCTGCTGTAAACAGTAAACAGCCATGCTTTAGAGGATTACTTGTCTGTTAATGCATTCTTACTGTTTCCCTGTAACTGTTGTCCTTGATAACAGAGTGATGACTGATGGGAAGAAGCCATAGAAACAACACACTTCACACATAGGGGGTGGAGTGTGGGGGCTGTTTACTTGGTCTGGAGAGCTTAGTTTTCATATCCCTTTAACCAGAAGGATTATCCCCACTAGCTCAACGTTAAATATGTAAGATTACATTATATTTTTAATCACTAACATGCACAGGCAATTGTTTTCCTGGAAGCGTCTTTGTTTGTGTGGTTTTGCTAAATGGACAGAGGTCTCTGGTTGTAGGAAGTCCCATTGTTACCACTGTGCAATCGTTTCAATGAGGCTTTGTTTTGACAGGGGACTACAGAAAATGTTGCTTGTGTATATATACATGTAGCTACATGCATCTCCTTCTACTGTACAGCTCTTTTAAAAAAAAGTCCATCCATTTTATATTTAACCATGACTGCATGACTTAGCAAACCGATATCTTTGTCCGTATAAATCCAAACTCGTTAGACCTGTTAAGTTTCAAGAGCCACTATCTTCCATGGAAATGCCTTTGCGTGGCGAAGATAAGCAAATAACAGACTAAAACCACTCTGAGGCTTATGGAAGAAATCAGGTTTACATATGGGTGAAATTTAGTATCTTAAATCCACAGGTCAGGAGATCAACACAAATTTGAAATGCAAAAACAGTTTTAGCACATTTTGACGTGCAATCTTTGTTATTGTGTTATCAAAGTATCCATTGATATCAAACGAGGGTTAAAAATGCTAACAGCAGGCGCACGCTGTCATTTCCTCCATCTCTCTAAAGGCTAGTGACAAGTGTTTGCAAGTGTTTCGTTCCACATTTCTCTATTTTCTTTCTTTGATCATCATTTAATGCGGTGAAGATGCGTTCAAGTCCCTGGAAACATGGAAAGACAATAAAATTATTGTGGGCACTGAAAGAGGCAGTTTGCATGGGTAACAGGAAAGAATAAAAATATGACAGTGGGTGATAAATCTTCCTTTCAATGAAGTGTGCACTGTACATTATTACAGTTTTCATCTGCAAACCGGAGCATGACTGTTATTACCTGATTACGACTGCATCATTCAGCAGATGTGTTGCAATGCAAAAATCTGCTCCTGGCACTGGCTTTATAAACTTTTTGTGGTTGCATCTTTCCTTTTTCGCAAAGCAATTAATCAATGACTGAATGTTGCAGTGAAAACTGGCAGCATAGCATACGACAGGAAACTTCAAATCATTGCACACCCTCAGCCATCCTGCAAATCTGCATGTGCAGTTTATGTAGTAGAAATCAGTATGGATTCAGCATGGTGACTTTTTATTGATGAGAACTCTGACACGTTTTTTTAGCCTGTAGCATTTCACTTTATCCGTACAAGGTTAAGACGAAGTGAGAGCACTTTCTCACACTTTCTCACAAGCAACTTTAGTATACGCCAGAGTTTCTCAGAGGTTTACTGAGACAGACCAAAATAACCCATCACATTTTCACACCTCTTCTGGGTTGCATGCCATCACAGAAGAGGAAGGAAAGAGACGGACGAGCCAGAGGCCTCAGCAAGCAACATCTTTATCTGCAACATCATCATCAGTCGGTTTACGTGCTCAGTAACTTTGCACCATACGAGGGGACTTTTTTTTTTGTTACCATGGTTCTAATTTAATCTAAGAGAAAATTCTATCTACTATTAGAAATATATACCGCGTTGTTTCTCTTTAGTCACCTACATTACTGATTAACTGATTATACGTAAACATTGACCTGGTAATGACAAAAAGACATGCTTGTGCTAATTTTATTACAGTTGCTAATGTTTAAACGTGTTGGTTGTTTAAATATATAAACTCAGTGTCCGGTCAGTGTCACTACCACAAACAATTGTGGCTTATTTGTTTTCTTAGCATTGACGTCCATCGTGCTGTATTACCGGCAAATGTCGTACTGTAGCAGTCGCTTCTTCTTCTTGTTTTTCAGAAAATATATTTAACAATACAACTTTTCGCTTCTCACATTCATCAAATCTCAAAGGAAATATCTGCTTTTAAAAACGCATTGAATCGAAGGATGTAGGCGCCATGTATCTGTGAGTTGATGCAGTGATTCTCTCAGTTTAGACATGTGAATGTTCGCACTTGCAGTACAGCAGTTAGTAGGAGCAGAAGGGGGAACATGTGAATGGTGCGACATGGCACCGGTTGGGGACATTTGCATATTATTTGCAACAATTCACAACTCTTGTTAAACAAATGTTTGATTGTGCTTTGCATTACTGAGCTGTGTCGACTTTTATAACTGAGCCGATTATTCATACAATGTTCGTTTTATCAGATCATCTTAGGTCACGCTGCAATTCCTGGTGAGAAAGTGTGAAAGAGACAAACGAATGTGACAACCTAGGCCCACGACAAAAACCGACGCAGTGCATTTCATTTCCCTGTTGATACTTGGCGTCCAGCATGCAGCTGCACACGTTAGCAGGACACATTATCGCTTTAACTCCTGACTTACTCTAATAGGAGCTCTCTTTCGCCATTTTTTTGATATATTGAGCAACACAGTTTTGCAATAGTTAAACCTGTGGGATGATTTTCTGCTTCAGAGAAAAAAACATGACAATCCTTAGACCGAAAAAAATAGGACATGACCTACCAGAAATCGTGGACCATTACACCACATGCCACCCTGTTTGACAGAATGAGTAACATTACTGTTGTTGCTGGTAAGACTGGAACACCTTTACATAAAGGTGGTAGTAGGTTTTGTTTTTTTCAAACAAAGACTAAAGCAGCGTAAAAACTTCTAAGTAAAAAGGCACATTACTTTGTGAAAGGATTGAACCAGCCCTCATTATATTTTGCTAGGGAAGTAGGTGCAGTTTATGAGACAGAAAGAAAACAGAGGTTATAGCATTATAATACATTTGAAAGTCAATATTTGGCCTGAACTTTCTTACGCAAGCTTTCTTGTAGGGATTTTTCTCCAGGCTTCTTTTACAACATTCAAAGCTCTTCCTGGTGGTGGCTGCCTTTTGTTACACACTCTCTCAGCATGATCGCACACTGCTTCAATAATATTGAGGTCTGGGATCTGAGGAGGCCAGTTTATGACCGATAGTGTTCTACTGTGCATTTTTTCTATCGAGGTATGCTTATCCTGCATTAGCAGTTTGCTTGGGATCATTCTCCTGATTAAAAATAATGAAAAATGGTGATATCACGTAGCGGATCGAAATCTGATGATACTTTTGCACATTCGTAATTCCATTAATTTTGGCAAAACTCCCAACACCACTGGTTAAAAGGTACCCCCAACAATTTCTATTTGAATTTGTATTGAATCTTCATTTTGAACATCAAAATAGTATAACCAACAACAGAGAAAAGAGAGACTAACAAACAAACAAAGCAAAACTAAAACAAAGCATTAATAATTATAAATAACTCACATGTTCAGAACAGAGTAGGAAGAAGCATAAGCTTATTTGATCCCACCCCCTTTCTACTGTTTAGTAACTAATAGTCTACACTTTTTCTTCCTGTTTATGCCCTGTCCATCATAAATTCTTCATTACAATTTCTTACATGATTTTTATTTATTTATTTGTTTTTTATAACCCCAGTAACACATTCACAGATATATATATACTTATAAAAACATACTTGTGCACCCACACACATATATACACATCCCTATTGTGAAAATAGTGGGTGAGAACATACGATCAGAGCCCTACCCTCCTCCCTGCACCGCTTTTTAAACTGAGTCATGCTGGGACATTTCTTCAGTTCTTCGCTTATTCTGTTCCACAGCTTCACTCCACACACAGAGATGAAAAAGCTTGTGAGTGTTGTTCGGATACAGGGATGTTTTCATTTTAATTCCCCCCTCAAATTGTATCTACGTTCTCTTTTAGAAAACAATTTTAGATATTATCAGGAACTGGGTTATGATAGAGCCTCCACTGTGTTTTACAGAATGCTGTTGACACTCACTGTTGTGCCTCTCTTTTGACCTCCTCTGTACATATTGATCACAGTTTGAACAAAATATTTAAAATTTGGATTCATCACACTATGAGCCCTGTTGTCACTGATTTTCAGCCCAGTTCTTGTGTAATTTGCAATACCTCAGCTTTTTCTCTCTATTCCTTAAGAATGGCTTCTTAACAGTCTACTGCTCAGACCAAGTCTGATGAGGATTCATTGGAATAGTAGATGACTCAAGGGAACGTTAACTGTCATTTGATGGATTATTTAGACTTCTGGACCCAAATGCAGACTGGTTGGAGGGAGTAAATAAACAAAAAAAAAATTAAACTTTATTCTGGTGTTGGTGAAAACCAACGGGAAGAAAACAAAGCTCATAAAGCTAAAAAGCTGATCCACAAGAGAAAACTCATGACAGAGCGACATGATGAAGTATTTAGGGGAGATAAAGGCAATAAATGCACACAAGGTAATTGGGGAAATGGGAAACACCAGGGGAACACAGCTGAAGGGGAAACAAAACTATGAGACGAGAGACTATCAAAATTGCCATTTTGATAGTAACTAAACACATGAATCTGTGACACCGAAACGCAGACTTAACAGATAGGGGGAACACTATGGGGCGGGAAGACTGAAACTCTGGGAATTAACGAAAGACAACTATAATATAAATTACAAAAGAAAGCACAATGTTCAGTGAGAAGAGCATAAAGCAGGAAATAAATCTAGAACGTGAAACTCAAAATGACAAAAATAAAGAACAAACTAATCAAAAATATATTATATAGATAAAAATGTACCAATGAACCAGGGTTAAAATCCCAAGTTTATGACAAGGACATGACCTTCAGATACTGTTCATCTGCTATAGATAGTTTTTTGTTTTTTTTTTAGAGCTGGCACTTCTTCTTTTGTCATTGTTTATCCAGTTTCCTCAATTTTATTTTAAGGCCACATTACCCACCATGCTAAAATATGCCATGGTTTCAGCGAATAGCTCTCAGGGAATCACCTTGCTGGTGTAAAATGTTATTTTATGCCTGTGAAACTTATTTTTGGCATTTATCATGGATGCAACTAAAAAAGAGATACATTACAAGCATTTAAGTGTGACTTTAAAATTGGATTTTTGCTAAGTTGTCTGTTATATATTGTAGACAAAAACACTAGCACTGTTTTACACTTTTGGACTAAGTGTAAAATAAGTATAAAGTATGAGACGCTCAAGTCAGGACCTCAAAATTTGGTACTACTGACTAACTATTAAAGTAAAATGCATTAGTTATTTTCCCTGCTATAATGTGATGTAAAAAGTCAACATTATATATAAACATTGTATATCTGGTATAATAAGTCTAACCAGTGTCAACAGATGTTAGTTGTGCATTGTGGCTAATTTGCGATTTATAATGCTTCCATAATCCGTCTATGCCACTTAATCACCAGCAAGTGGTTCCTCTCAATCTGCTACTTTCTGTACTAAACAGACAGTGCTAGCCTAAGACCCTAATTATTGCTAACTCTAGTCAGTACATGCAGTTATTATTTAGCAAGAACCAACAAAATTAGAGTGGGTGGGGTAGGCTATAGAGGATATTAGGAGACTAAGAGATGTTGTGATTGGAGAATCAGGATAATAAAGGGGTGTTGTTAAGGGTGTAGCAAAGTCTGCACGCTTTTGGCTTGTTGTCAACAGGTGGGCCGGTGTACTAGGGATCCCTCCCCCAGCTCACAGCCCACCAGCTCAGGAGAAAGACTTTAGCCAAGATCTGTCTGGCAGACAGAGAAGGGGATTTCAGCACCAAATCCAGTGGATCAATAAAAATGTCTGCTAATTAGGCGAGCCATGAAAGGAGGGGCAACTGGATGAGAGTATAGAGAGAGGGCAAAAAAAAGAAAAGCACCTAGTGCTACCTCAGAAGTCCAGACAGATGAGGAAACTCTTGAGACAGGAGTGCCCTCTGAGTAAATCAGGTACAAAAGCTGACACACAGTCTCGCTTCGAGAGCAAATCTCACGTAGTCTTATGAGGAATAGGGCTTGCCCTCTTTCCCTCCCTCCGTCACTACTTTTATCACTCTCTTGCGCAGTCAGAGGCAACCCTCTCATGCAATGGTGATCAGTTTCTCTGACCCCAATCCCCTCTCTTCCGCCTCCCACCTTTTCTTTGCCCTCCTCCTTTTCCCTGCCCCTCCTCCATCCTTCCTTCCTTCATCATCACTTTGACCTAAATCTCCACATTTAATCTTCTTCTTCTTGTCTTTTGGAATACAATCAACCCCTTAATTGTCTTAATCTCACTGGTCTTTTATTGTCACGAGGCATCATGCGTACTGCAGAACAAAAACATTAACCACAGATCAATACTTGGCATCCGGCCACATAAACCACCACGGTCTTCGATCGATAATCACTAATTTAATGTCGGACTGCACTGCACAACAGCTTAATTAACATATAAAATATGGTGGGGTGTATCAGGTTTGTTGTCTGTAGAAGCAAATATAGCAAGCTCATATTTTAAAAGCGAGGTGATGGGATTACGTAAATGTTTTTAGTAAAATTCATCACTAAGATCATACTGTTATTGTTTTCTATAAATGTGGAGTTGAATGATAGACTACTGGAAAAGAGGTATATATTTCACTGTGGAGTGTTAAAAAACACTGTTTGTGGATCAGTGGATTAAATATATCTTGAAGGCAGAAACACAACTCACTGGCTGTAAACACCCACTGCAAATCTTCCCCAAGCCGCTTTATTTTTATCTTCTCTAAATAAAGACAAAAATAGTTTCATTGTCAGTTTCTAATAAGAGAAGCTTATGGACTGGCACTTTCAGTTATATTTTAACATGGTTTTAGAGCTTGAGCCAAACATATTAGCTTCCCAGCATTGGTAAGCCCAGGATCAAGCTAAGGTTAGGATGTGATTTGTATATGATTTTGAAATGACAACGCCAATGTTAATCAACATATTCAGAACAATAACAGATTATCTCTGTCAGCAGATGCACTCTGCACCATCTGTTAAGGAGCAGCACATGGAGAGAATGATGATGTTCACTTCTGTGTTATGTGTACATATGTCTGTTTTTTGTGTTTTAGGTTGTTTGTTTTTTATGTGTGTGTGTGTATATATATGTATGTGTGTGTGTGTGTGTGTGTGTGTGTGTGTGTATATGTATATATACACACACACACACACACACACACACACACACACACACACACACATATATATATATATATATATATATATATATATATATATATATATATATATATATATATATATATATATATATACATACATACATACATACATACATACATACATACATACATACATACATACATACATACATACATACATACATATGTGTGTGTGTGATACTTGCACATGCCTATTTATCGCCATTCTATTTTTCCCTTCAAACAACAACAGGTCAGCGCTTCCCTCCTCCTCTCCTTTCCTCTGTCTCAGTGGGTGAGTCTGGGCCTCTGTTGCAGTCAGACGACACTGTCCGACTCTGCTGTAATCTGACATGGCTAATCTCATCTCTCTGTCTTCAGGACTGGCAAACTACCTGGGTCTCTCCAGCCAATTAGAGCCCATCTGCACAGCACACACCATGCAGGCCAGGCTGAAGCCAGCCTCTGTAGGGGACCAGCCAGTCTAGTCAGGCTGCTGAAGGGCTCAGTGGTGGCTAAGGCTGTCTGGTCTGGGCCCAAAATATCTGCTTCCATAACCGCCCATCTGCCTGTGGCTTGGCCTGGTACACTTTCATCCCCTGCCGCCCCCAAAATTTGTGATACTCTCCAGGCTTGCTGCCAGTTAAAGCACTTATTGCCAGTTGTTAGGCAGTTGCCAAAGCAGTGATTTAGGCTAAGTGGCCTACTGTTTTGCCAAAGTTTGTTCTTTTTCATTATACCTATTGAACAGCATTGGCACAGAAAAAGGTTATTAATTAGTATAAATATTTAAACAAATGATACAAACTATTAGAGGATTAGCCCACTCTCAGTCACTGACTTATCCGTGTATAGTATGATATATCATCTTATTGTTTCCTAAACTTGGTTTTATTATCATTATTTGTAATGGAAATTATTTTTAATGAAAATGTTAATTATACATAAATTCTAACGACTTGCAGAGTGGTAAATAAAACGTAACAAGCCTTCTAACAGCTTGGTTTCTCATCAAGCCGGTCTCACTTAATCACCTTAGCTAAATTAGTTTGAAATTAGCCTTCTTTCTGACTCCCCGTTCTCCATCTTTCCCCTCCTTTCCTCCCCAGTCGTTTTCACAGCTTTGTGGATTAGACAGATTACCCGTCTGAAACTCTGTTTTTGTTTCTTTTTTTTCTCTTTCTCCCTCTGTCTCTGTTCCAGTCCTTCTATCTTTCCCGATGTTCATCCAGAATGCACATTAGTGTATAACACAACAAGCAGAGTCAACCTTGTGATTCTCACGGGACAACAGTCGTCTTATGACTGCATTATTACTAATGGGAAAACGGAAAATGAAATTAAACAAGGCCTGCTTTTTAATTGATTTACATAAATTTAAAGGGAAAGAATGCCACGCCTGTTTGCAAAGAAACAATTAAATTGGTCAATCAAGAAATGAGGAGTCATCAATGACTGATATGAGTCACATGTCAACAACAGGCTTGATCTTGTCAAATGTCAAACCTGTTGACTTGCTGCTGATTGCAAAAAAAAAAAAAAACAACAAGCACACAAACCCCAAATCTGGACACGTCATCTAGGTACTTGGTCATGTAGGCAACATTTCTACTGCTTTTTGTTAAATTAAACTACATTTAAACTAAATATTAATTAATTAATTATATTAAAAAAATTGAAGATGATTAGAGTAGCCTAACTGTATTAAATGCAGCTATAGAGCTTTGAGTGATTATTACTTTTGAATCCTAAATAGCAGGAAGCACTGCTTTTATCACAGTTATTCATTTGTATTTGTATTCGTGTCTTCCCTAGATTTCTGTGAAAAGGTTCCTTTCTCTGCTTAGGATACCTTTGCGCATGTTGACGTGCAACAAGTCAAATACGTTTGGTACAACTTGCCAGCGATCGTCGGTAGCCTACAGCTGTGCATGTGCTGCCACTTGCCGTGTGACACATCATTTCCTGCTTCAAAAAGCAGATCAGGCCCTTTGCGCAAACCAGAGTAGGGTATAGGTGAAGGGGGGTCATGCTTTCACTTTCACTTTCAAACTCCATTGATTAACTCGAGAGGCTGCATTCGGTTAAACGATTAAAAAAGAAAGAAAGGAAGAGAAACGCGCCCCAAGTAACTTTGCAGAAGAAAGACGACAGACACCCTCGAGCTCGTCGCCATGGCGTTTAAGTACCCGGTAGCCCGAAGAGACGACAGTAAGGTCAGTGTCAAAGTTCTGCGGCGTGCTTTTTTTTTCTCCTTTTTTCTCTTGGTCTGTTTTTCATTCGACGAAATGCTGTGGTGTAAGCCCACGAGCAGGAAAAGCGATACCAGGAAGAGAAAACGCACGTATGCGTGGAGGGACAGAAAGGCAAATGGCGAATGGTCGAGGAAGCAAAAACAAAACTTTACTGTGTGTAAAGTCCGAAAAGTGAAATATTCTGTGGCTTTTATTTGTCATTTCTCGTATTAGCCGGTGCATTGGAGGTAAAGTAACGCCCACGTGATTGAAAAAAAAAAAACGTGCCTGGGGCCGTGGGTGGAAATTAGCTATCGGCTAAATCTGCACATCTCTTAGGAAAATTATTATTTTTTGTACACGCTCCCTGCCAAATAAATAAAGGCAAATACAAACTAGTTCTTGTTCATAATGGCCATTATATTAGCTCCAAGTACCAAAGTGGCGTTGCATTTTTAGTGAATCATGTAAACGTTGCTTTTAAAGCCACATTGCACTCAATTATAATTCCATATCGATTTAAGTTAATGATACTTTAATACAAGAAAGGTCGTGCCAAACGCTACCAAATGTTTACTTCTCTTGACACACAAAACGTCCCCAGCTTCCCTAGCTGCATTTACAGCCCTAAGTATGTCTTCATTGTGCTTAAAAGTAAAAGTGAAGCCAAAGTAGACCCTGCAGAGCATGCAGCTGACTTGCAGTGGCATTCAATCATTAAACTCAAGTGAACATAGGCTGTATGTACAGGGGTAGAACACCAAGAGATATGCATGGCCTGGTACAGCAGTTGCAAGCAAACGTCCGAAATGAAATGATAACATCTATCAGATGAACGGTGCACTAGCAAAGATGAACAGAGGTGACAGTAGCCAAAAACGGACAGCCTCAAGTAAAATTAGATGAAGTGCTGTGGCTGAATATGTTTGGAAATTGCTTAGTTACTTGTGACTAAATAAATAAAATACTGCACCTATAAAAGTTTCACGTTTATTCTTTAGAATGGTGAGTTATGACATCTATGTCTAGTCATGTATGCATGCATGCATTGATGGTTCAAAGCTAAACTGAATGTGATGCAAATTTGTTTCGCGTGGGTTTTTGAGTAGAAATAAAAACTGACGGGTCCCTCTACTATTTGAAAATTTACCACTCTATAAGCCACAAATGTTTAAAATGACCAGCCGATCCATACCTGTGCCGACGTAAAGGTTGTCTCTAATCTTAGGATGTCTCGCACAGATGTAGGTTTACCACTGTGTTTCACCCGATCTGAACTGGCATGAAGGCACGAAGGCAGGTAGTGAAAAAGCCAGTCAAGACTGTCTTTCCAGGAGGACATTAGCTTGGTTGCATTCAGTCAACACTCAGTAAAAAGAGATAGAAAGAAAGGCATGCTGAAAGAAGGAGAGACAGAAAGACGAGCAGAGTGGGCCAATAAAGGTGCCTAAATGTTAATGTGGTGAGGATTAACCAGTTCTGTGTTGTATGCTAATTTTTCTCAGACTTAAGTCTCGCACTAACAGTACGGCATTCGAGAACGTGAAAAATGGCTGTACTTGAAACATCCATCCTAAGTAAAACATTTCACACTGGTTGATCTCAGGCTACTGGTGGTGAATTCGTATTGTTAAAATAAAATATGAGTACGGTAGGTTGTGGACAAGAGCTGTTTTGCAATGTCACATTTAGAGTTTGGTCATATTTCCCTCTTAATTCTTAGGAGCCAGTCAGTGGGAGTACATCCCACATACAGAGTTCATGTAACAGTCTGATGCGACATGTCTCTGTTGTGTAATGGGAGATGCCAAGAAAAGAGATGGCTTGTGACTGAAGTGAAAAATGTGGTTTTGCATCCTGGTATCGATGTCCTGTCATAGATTTGGACCAGGGGTTTGCTGTAGATGTTAAGAAATATATATAATGCCACCACAACGATACTCTAAACTATTTTAAAAGCTTGGTGTGCCACATGTATCTTGTGTAACGTTAAATTAAAACTGCCTAAAAATAACTAACAATGCATTTCAGTATATACATTTGTATAGAAAATTTGTATAAAATGATTCCAATCTACGGTGAAATGGGTTTTTCCCCCCCACCTAATGTCCTTGATGTGTGCCATAAACTGGTACTGAAATGAGTTTTTCACCACAAGTCAAAGGCGATGTGGACAACGGGCTGTGCTTTCAGGTCGAAGTGGAAAATGTGACGGGCCTTATTTCTTTGAAGCGTTAATAGTTGTTTTTCATTGACAGAAAACTACTGGAACATTAATTTTTATTTGGATTAGTGGAAATGGGCACATTATGGAAATGCGTATGTGTGGGTGTTTGTGGTTTAAGAGAACTTGCAGTAACTCCAGTCTGCTCACTGGTGCATTAAGGTCGGCCTATCAAAAGTGCTTGGAGTAGTAATCCAAATTCCAGTGCTGATAAGCATCAAGTTGATGAGCCAAAAATTTCTGATACAGTTGACAGTTATGAAGTATGATGCTCTGCAGTTCCAGAGAAAAATGCTTTTCAAAGGAAGTATAAATGAGACAATCCTTTCTGTCAAGAAAATCAGGTTTGAATGCCAAAGATGAGACACGCTCTTTGTTTACGTGTTTGTATGTTTGTTCCGGCTTATTCCTGTTTGTTCATGTTTAGTTTCTCTGTGCATCTTTGCAACAGGTGGATGATTACCATGGAACTAAAATCAGTGATCCCTATGCATGGCTGGAAGACCCTGATGGTGCAGAAACAATGGTACATGATGATTTTTTTTTTTTTTTTTTTTTTTTGAAGAATGCTACTGTTGGTTCTTCACCCAAAAAAATTCATCATTTCATCCCTTGTCATGTCGTTTTTGTTACGCAGGCCTTTGTTGAAGAGCAGAACAAACTCACTATGCCGTACCTGGAGCAGTGCGCCATCCGGGCACAGTTCCATCAGCGGCTGACTGAGGTCTATAATTATCCCAAGTACAGTTGCCCTTACAAAAGGGGGAAGAGGTAATAGCTGAATTTTAATTAATGGTTATCAGCATTTATACTTAAAGTGACAAGCTTGAATTGCAGGACTTAAGTCACAACAATGCTTTCCCTCACCTCACCTTTTCAGATATTTCTACTCTCACAACAAAGGGCTTCAGAACCAGGATGTGCTGTATATGCAGGACTCTCTCGATGCACCTGCAACTGTATTCTTTGATCCTAATAAGCTTTCTGAAGATGGAACTGTGGCACTGAAAAGTTAGCCAAATTGCAGAACTTGTTATCGATCACAGACATACAGGCAACAGAGATGGAATGATACTAAATTTGCACTGCTAACTTCTAATCTCTTTCATCTCCTTCTCCATTTAGTGGGGCGACTGTCAGAAGAGTGTGAATTTTTTGCTTATGGTTTGAGTAGCAGTGGCTCAGACTGGGTAACGGTGCATTTCATGAAGGCCGATGACCTCAGCCCACTGCCTGACGTTCTGGAAAGGGTTAAATTCAGCTGCTTGGCCTGGACTCATGATGCAAAGGGCATCTTTTATAACTGTTACCCACGCCAGGAAGGAAAAACTGATGGTTAGGAGGAGATATTGTGCAAATAAACAGAAACAACACATTTAACTAATCTAGTTTGAAACGTATTTAGTATTTAACTACTTTGTATTTCGCTGAAGGCACTGAGACCACCAGCAACATGAATCAGAAGCTCTACTACCATGTTATTGGCACCAACCAGTCAGAAGACATTCTGGTAGCAGAGTTCCCTGATCATCCCAAGTGGCACAGTGCAGTGACTGTAAGTCTATAGTTATCTTGAATCATTAGTGCCCTACCCGGGCATGCTCAAGCAGATGTGTTACCCTTATTGAGTTGGGGTCTGCTAATGGTTCGTTCCTGTTTTAAAAGGAAGAAACCCATTAGACCATTGCAGTGCTTACTCTAAGCAGTTGACACTCTTGTCAGAAAAGAGAAGAATTTGATTGCTATCAAAATTAAATTAGTTTTCTGCAAACTACATGAACCTAATATTGCAAATTGCATTGGATTATAGCATCTTTTGTCCATTTTGGTATTTTAAAATGATTAAAGACCCAGCTATCTCTGTTTTATATGAGTGCGTCTTTTTAGGGCATTCTAAGAGCAAAGATTATACTGTAATGGCAAAGCCTACATTGGCATTTTGACGTCAGCTGCTTCTCAAATTCTCTTTCCCCTCCCTGTGTTGACTTAAAAAAAAAAAAAATCCTCTTCCCAGATATCAGATGACGGCAGATATGCTGTTTTGTCGATCACTGAAGGCTGTGAGCCTGTCAACCAGCTGTGGTACTGCGACCTAAAGCAGCTCCCCGATGGCATAAAAGGTCTGTGTTAAATACTCATAAACGCAATAACTCATGTGTCTTATGGAGATATAAGATCACAGGTATATATTTGGTATTCTTATTGCATCACAGTGCAAAATGCTGATCTGGCCATGACAGGTAAATTTAGGTTCATGATAGTTAGTCTCCTCCCAGCTTTACCTCATTAGCCAGTATTAATTTGTGAATTGCCACAAATTGGGAGTTATTTTGTTGGAGGATAGTGTCTAAAGTGGCATGAAAAAGTTTGTTAAAAGTTTCAGACTTGTATGTAGCATGCAAAGAACATTAAAAATGATTTGAATTGTAAAGAACTGTCAGTTCTTTACAATTCACCCCAAATGAACAAATCATCTTTCATGAGAAGTGTTCATGAAGCAGTATGGACTGCAGCATGACTCGGTGTCAACATATATAGCTTCTAAGTAGCCGTTGCTTGGGCAGTTTTGTGAAAAATACGCCAGCTTTGTCATTAAGACGTGTCAACGCAGACACTAACTGATGCCTGTGACTCAACCATTAGTGAAGTAAATGTTGAGATTTCAAAATACAAAATGTGGCCTGTTTTTAGTTGAGGAAAAGAAATCCTCCCACACAGAAGTTGTGAAACCTTCTACTGCAAGCCTGCTATGAAAACTTGTTATTGTTTTTTACAACCCACTGCAAATGAGGGTTTATAAGCTAATACTAGTTCCTAATACTCACTGCTAGTGATAAATATCATTTTATTTATGTACTTCTGCAGGTCTGCTGCCGTGGGTCAAACTTGTGGACAACTTTGAGGCTCAGTACTCTTATGTTACCAATGAGGGAACTGTGTTTACTTTCCGCTCCAACTTGGATGCGCCTCGATACTGTCTCATCAACATAGACATCGAGAAACCAGACAGACAGCACTGGACTACCCTCATACCACAGCATGATAAAGATGTCCTGGGTGAGATAAAATGGAAATGTCATTAAAACATACTGTAATAGAGAGTGAATTATGTAGTGGTATGTAGTCTTAGTACATTCCTTTTGTGGAGAACTATCTGCAATGCAGTGTCTGAGAGTTAATAAAAGCAAACTTGCTGCTAAACGCACGACAGCATCTGAAACTCCAACAGTCCTTAGAAATGTGTGAAGGGTTTATTCATAGAACTGTACTTCCACAATTCACCTCTTAAAATCTTGCAAAATAGTTTTAAGCCGAATTTCTGTCCTGATGTTTCGATGACGGTCCAGCCACAACAATTGGGAACTTGCATGTCTGTCTGTGGTTCAAAACCTTCGTCAGAGGGAACTCTGCTCAAAAAGTGAAACTTGGTCCATAAGCACTTTGTGTTGTAATTTTTTTTTTTTTTTGTTCGTGTCACTTGAATGACCGTAATTGTACTTGGAGATGAATGAAACATACACAAATGTCCATGTTACCTTTGAGAAGTGCGAACAACACGTCACAACATTTTACTTGTGGTAAAAACAGCTGTATAGCTCTTGGCACACTGGGAAACTACACATGTTAAAGAAAGAGAAAAGAGGAACATAGTTGAAATTTGAACTTGGGCAATACTGGACTGATAAAAATAATAATGTAAATTCTATATTGTTAAAGGAAATTTAAATCACATTTTGTGAAGGGCTTACAGTGTTGTATTAAACAACATAATGTTTCAGTTACTGTTGGCAGCTATTGAGTTAAACTGGCCCTAAATACCTTTATAACTAATTCAGGTATTATTAAGAGCAATGAAATTTTCATAAACTGACTATTCAGGGTTTTTTTAAATAATATGTTACTAAATGAAACCAGTAATACTTTTTTACTAGTGCAAGTTATTTCCTAAGTAATTACTGGAAATGGTATTGTTTTTTTTTTTTTTTCTTGGTTTCTGTTTTTTTTTTTTTTTTCTTTAAATATTCTTAAATTGCTTATTTTGCTTGGTGTTGCTTGGGTAAAGTAACACACACTTGTTGCCATGGTGTCAAACAGTCATAGAAAAAATGCCATTCACATAAAGGATTGATGGTTTCATTTGATAGTATCTAGTCACTCAGGTTCACCAACCTGTTCAAGACAAAACTGACTGCTCTCCTTTGTAATTTTCTAAGCTGATAAATCGTTGTGGTCTCTGTTGCATTCCAGTTTAACTACATGCCCAACATCACAGTTTTGTTATTACCAAAACACTCCCAAATGTAGCCTAATTGTGATCCTTGTACTTTGTATAGTATAATAGCGCTAGGATTAAATATAAAGTCACCGTTTCAACATTTAACATTTTGTCTTGAAAAGGACAAAATGCCGTGCATGGAACTGTAGTTATCGCATACAATGTACGTAGATACTACCACAGCTATCTTAACATCTGTAGGCTGTTGGGACTTTATTAGGTACAGAACATGGATTTATAGTTTATTCCTGCAGTTATTCTGCCCTTTGCACATGTAGTTATGCATCAATTACAAAACTTAACTGAAAAACTATTTTATATATTCATGTTGAAAAGTGTTTATGCCTTATACTTGAGTAATCGTGAGATTACTCCTTATTGCTGAGATCATTGTCAGGAATCGACAGGAGGAGGAAGTATAAATAGTGTGATGTAGAAAGGAAAACAAAGACAGAAATACAGTGCCGCGCTTGGATACATTGTTTTTAACAACCCCCCCCCCCCCCCCCCCCCCAAGACATTTTGCATTACTTCCTCTATTTTCCTGCAGGCTTTGTGTCTTGTGTGAACCAGCACCACCTGTTGGTCAACTATGTCCATGATGTGAAGGATATCCTGCAAGTATACGAGTTGTCTACAGGCCGGCTTGTCAGAGACCTGCCACTGGATGTGGGCACTGTGGCCGGAGTGAGCTGCAAGAAGAAACACTCTGAGTTCTTCTACAAGTTTACCTCCTTTACTACACCAGGCAATTCCAGTTTTTATATACTTGAGTTTTTCCATGAGTATGAACCACATAAAATACACTTTATTCCATGCAAAAAAGAATATACAAATATTATTGCAATTACTTCTCCAAAAACTCAATAAAGTAACTGTATGTGACCAAGGCACGTATTTAACAGATTAAATGCTTTCTGATGTGCAGCTGTTTGCTATTGTTATTACAACAGAGGATTAATTGCAACATAAAATACTCGTATAATTAGCCTATTTTACTAAAGTTGCAGATCATGTCTTTTGAAATGGAATTAATTTGCATGATATAATCAGAATTTCTTAATAAAATGACCATATATTTAACTATTTCAATGCAACCAGTCACACTGGAAGTCTAACTTTGATTTCTATTATGCTGTATCCAGGTATCATTTACCACTGTGACCTGAGTGAGCCAAACCCAGAACCCAAAGTCTTCAGAGAGGTGGAGGTAAAGGGTATCAAAAATGAAGACATTGAGACCAGACAGGTAATATCACTCTTTCTGGTCAGCTGCTTAATTTCAGTAGAACATACTGTAATGTTATGTATTTTAACAGTACTTTTAATATTCAGAGTCATGATGTTGCTGCTTTAGAAATTTGACTTTGGGATCTAGCTTTTATTTCATGCTATTTACATGACCCCACGCTTTATCATTTTATACAAAGAGCTATTTTAATGCTTCTTTTGAGATATGCAAATACAAGTTAATGACTTACTGACAGTGGTAAATTGTGAAATGCCCAGACAAATAAAAGCCTTTAAGTTTGCAATCGGTGCTAGATGGCCAACACAAGAACCAAAGAACTGACTCTGGCACCTTATCTGTAAAATGTAATAAGAGACAACAACAAAAAAAGCAGAAATGGGAAACTTCACACAGGAAATGTACATTCAACTTAGAGCAGTGTGAAAAGAAAAAAAAAAGAAACCATTGATGGACTAAATAAGGACGGGGGCTGAATGACTACAGAAAATGACTGCAGCTAAAAAAAAAAAGAGTCTTTAGGCCTGTGAAGAAGAATCCCAGCATAGCAGGAGTCTAGAAACCCTTGAAAAATTAAGTTTCTTACTCAAAGTTTTATAGTCACAGTGAACTATAAGACTTGTTCTATTGACTATAAGTCACCTATGTTGACTAAGATACAGCAGGAGCTGGTAGAGGAGATTGGAATTTAAAAGCATTTCCTTACAGAATACAAAGCATTTCAACACGTCAGTGGATCATGGACTCAATATAGGCATTTCAGAGCTAAGCAGATATATCACACTCATTTTACATGTGACAGTACGTGGATGTACTCTTTGGTGTTGTATTAAAGAAGCGTGTCTGCATATTTAGTGTCTCTGAGGCCTAAACGTCCCCATTACTTTAGTTGTATTGATTTCTAAACATTTGTCATTTTGAGGCATAGTTGTTATGAATTGTCACATCTACTGTTTGAATACACACGATGCAGAATTAGCAGAATTCTGTTCACCATGGTTGAGGAAGTCCCAAATAATATATCAAAAAGAAAAGAAGCCGTTGGTTGACACATGCCAGATCAAATAATACATTTTTCTCTACGTACCAGGTGTTCTATCCAAGTAAAGATGGAACCAAGATCCCTATGTTCTTAGTACATGCCAAGGCCATTCAGAAAGATGAGAGTAATCCTGTTTTACTTTATGGATATGGAGGCTTTGAGAACTCCATACAACCATACTTTAAGTAAGTACGACTGTGCTGTCAAAGCTGTCTTCTTTTAATGTACTTTTCCTAGTACTTCAGAACAGTGTGATCAATGATGGTAGGTACTATAATAGTGGAAAAACAAGGTTAAATACAATAACCCATAATGATGGTCCTGCTAAATAATTCCAGTGCTCTTAAACTGAATGAACCCTGATTCATTCATTCATTCATAATTTAACAGTGAAAATTCAACTTTTTTGTAAGCTGGAGATTTTAAATTAATAAGAAGACAAGACACCCTCTCAGTTCAAGGTTTTTGCCCATCTGGACATGATTTCTATTATTCTGTCTTGTCATTTGCTATTTAACAAAAATTAAGCCAAAATACAGAAATTTTATGTGGAAAACTTTATGATTCAGTAGTTTGCACAACAACTTTTACCAGGAACAACTTGAAGTCTAACCTTTCTGTAGGACTTTATCAGTGTTTATCAGTGTCTCACATCATTGTGGAGGAATTTTGCCTCATTCTTCTTTACAACATTGTTTCAGCTCGTTGAGGTTTGAGGACTTTCATTTACGCACAACTCCGAAAAGGTCCTAGCATATGAGGCTATACAGGCACAGCATTTCAGTCAGGTTTCTTCATGTAGATTTGCTGGTGCTCTTGAGGTCAGAAGGGTCAGACTAAATTTCAGACTCGGCAAGGCCTCAGTTAGCCAATTATGTATTAAGGCTCATGATATTACAATTAGAAAGAGAATGGAAAAGCAGAGATTGTTTAGAAGACACAGGTCAATCATCCAAAGGTGATTTTGAAAGCATTTGTATGTGCATTTTGGCCTTACCTTTGTTAGATAAATAATGGCAGGGTGTAATATTATTTGTTGTTGTTCATTTACCTAATTTTATAACCTAAGGGCCAGATGATTTCATTATGTCCTGATAAGGAAAACCTTATTTGAGAGGTTGTATTTTTTTTTATTTTTATGACTATATTACATCCATCAGTGAGCTTTTATTACACCTGGTTGGATTCATCTCTGGAGGAAAGAGTACTGATGAGGTTGGATTCTCTGTAAGTGACTGGGTGTGGATGTATGCATTATTATTTCTTGAGAAACGCTCTGTGTATTCAGTGCTAATGAAAAAGAAACTGCTTAGATATGTGTACTGTTGTAAAGCCAGTCACATCTAAATAAACCGCATTGTGAACTTAAGTGTCATACTGCCATTAAAACTACTTCTGCATTTTGTTTTCTAAATACCATGCTTGTTACGTGGCATAAGCTTGTGATTTTGTGAAGGCCTTTCTAGAAGAAAGTGTTGGTTTTTTTTAGCAGTATTTTGACACCACTTTCTAAATGAATGGGGAAACGGTGCTAACTTGAATGTCAGTGATATAAAAACAGCATGACTAATTAAATATAATAGGAATAATCAAAAATCTCCAAAAAGAAGCTTAAAAAACTTGGTGTCCTTGTCATGTAACTTTGTATAATCCTTTACAACTTCATGAAAGACTCAATCTGGAGTGCTGACACGATCAGTGTCACCAGAACAGTGAACTAATGGCATACTAATGCATATTATGCATATAGTTAGCAAAGACAAGGAACTTACTATGATAGGGAGATATGTGTGGTTTCTCATCATATAATTGAAACTGTTGTGTATTCAGCAGTGCAACAATACAGTCTATTTATTATTTTCTAGTTCGAGGGTTGATTGGCTCTTCAGGGGCAGGGATGGGACCAACGCTACCTTTCTCTTTAAATGCTTTTCCTATAGACTTCTTGTCAGTATTCTTTAAGTGCAATGTGCTCTTATAATATTTCTGTCTTTATTCTCTCTTGTATGTGGTCAGTGTTGCCTCTCTGCTGTTTGTGAAACACCTCGGCGGCGTGCTAGCAGTGGCTAACATCAGAGGGGGTGGCGAGTATGGCCTCACCTGGCACAAAGGTACAAAAAGACATGCAGTTTCTAAGTAGTATGCAAGCAAGTAATTGTGTGTTTTGTTTTGTTTTTTTTACGGAATTGACACGACTACTTCTGCTGTGTATTGTTTGTAGCTGGCAGTTTGGCGAACAAGCAGAACTGCTTTGATGACTTCCAGTGTGCAGCACAGTACCTGATCCAGGAGAAGTACACTAAAGCAAGCCTCATTGCTACCAATGGAGCCTCTAATGGAGGGCTGCTAGTGGGTAAGTACAGGATCAACTGTGTGTGTCTGTGCTTTATGTTTTTTAGTGAGATAGCTGCTGAAAAGGCCAGAGGGAGTTTTAAAAGTATACCTGGGAAACTATTATGCAACAGTCCACTGCCTGCACGTTCAGATTGGGAAGCTGTGTGAACCTTGCTCGTTATTTTTATAGCTGAAATTAGCCAATGGAACTGTACCTCTACTTCCTCCCCAATTTACCAGATGAGCTCCCTCTTCTCTGTGATTTAACCCATGAGACCCGTAACAGTCCAGTACAGCTTCATGTTTTCACATTTATTACTAATGCCACAAAAAGGGGGGGGGGGCAAAAACACTATGATACTGGCCTCAGCTGCATCCACATCAGTGCTTCGTGTTCTTTTATAGTACTTCTTTGTCATAATTGCTAATGTCAAGTTCATCTAACAGTAGTTAGCTGCTTAGCTTCAATTAATTTCGCTATTAAACACCACATTAGACAGTGCTTAGTCACATCATTTACCAAAGACTGGCTGCCATATGGCATCGCACAAACCCAACTAATGCCTGCTTCCCTGGTGTGTAAATAGCCATTTAGAAGTGACTGTGTCCTACAGTGTGAAGTAATTGAGATGCATGTGTGTTTGTAAGCAAACAGAATGTGCAGTACTAATTCTGAGTCTACACACAGCGGCATGCATGATTCAACGTCCAGACCTGTTTGGCTGTGTTGTAGCTGAAGTGGGCGTTATGGATATGCTGAAATTCCACAAATTCACCATCGGCCACGCTTGGACAACTGATTACGGCTGTTCTGACGATCCGGAGCAGTTCAAGTGGCTCATCAAGTATGGAAAAACACACACTGAACAAACAGCTAAAGTACACACCCATGATGGTGTTTTATATGTATGTACGTGCGCATACTTATGTCTCCACTGCGATGACTGATCGCATTATTTAAAAACTAGCAAAAAAAAATCTACGGTCGGTTGGGAGAACTTACTTCTGAGTATGTAATACTTAAGCTGAGTGACATCTTAATATAATGTGCCAAAGTAGGTTTTTTTCTGAAAGTGAGGTGTACTTGTACATATTATTATTACATGTCAGAATACAGAGACGATGATGGTTTTTGTTTCATTCCCATGCTTCAAATGGCTACAGCAAGACTTTTGATGTCTTTTGAAGTCTTTAAATGCAACGTGACACTAAAAGTCTTGGTGGCCTACTGCCTGATAAACCTTAACACTGTTCTTGACCACACAGACTTTGAAAACCACAGCACACGTCCACAACAAAGCCTTAAATTAACAGAAATAAACTGTATATCACAATACAGAGCAGGTTAGAGTAAGAAAAGTCAGGTACACAGATTAAAATAAGTATATAGATAACTCTCAACCTAACCAAGTAAAATGTACCAAAGTTTAAAGTATCACTTTCTAGAATTGTGATCATTACTGTTCCTTTGATTAGTTTAAATATTTTTAGAATTACAAATATGAGTATAAGTGTGAAAATGGCAGTAAATGGTAACATCGAGCTGCGTTGTCTGAATTTGAACCAAGTTTCAGTAAAGTTGGTTGAGTGAGATTCACTGCATGTTCTCATCCAAATGGCACTTTTGCTTTCCATGATTTTTTTTTCTTCTCTTGTCTATCACCAAAAAAACTTTTTAAGGGAGACTTTTGTTTTAATGATGGATTTTTGTTTTGATAAAGCTTTTGATGTTTTTTGTTAATCAACAGATGGATCTTCTGATAGCTCCCTTTTTGTGTGTTCCTTATTCTGACTCACGACTGAAGAATCTCTGCATGTTGTTGTGAATTCACGTCAGGTCTTGTTTTCAGTAATCTGAAAGTCGAGTCGCAGTGCTGCACTTGCCCGTATAACCTGAAAGATCACAGCCAAACAACTGAATAACAAATGAAAGTTTTCAAATGTCGCTTATGATCTTTGTTCTCTCTGTTAAGAGACTCCCCTCACGTTTTCCTTCCTTTTGATCTTTGTCATCCTCTCTCCAGGTATTCTCCTCTCCATAATTTGCCGCACCTACCTTACTCAGGCCCTCCCTACCCTGCTGTCCTGCTTCTGACAGCAGATCATGACGACCGTGTGGTACCTTTGCACACACTGAAGTTCTGTGCTACCTTGCAGTATGGGGTTGGCAGCAGCTCTGTGCAGCGTCAGCCTCTGATGGTCAGGGTGGACACCCGTAGTGGGCACGGTGCAGGGAAACCTACTGCCAAGGCCATCTTGGAGGACACGCACATCATGTCCTTTATCGCCGAGACACTAGGCCTTAAATGGAGGGAATGATGAGAACATGACAGTAAAAGGGAAGTAAAACATATATTCAGCAATCGAGGCTTTTCTTAGGGATGAATGATTTCTACTTTTATACTTTGGTATACATACTCTCGAATAAAAATAAGAATACATCTGTTTAAACAAAGTCTTAAAGCAATGAATTAGAGAAGTGTAAGAAATAAATTTTAGAAATTAAGTCCACAGACTTTTTTAAACATACACTGTAACTTTGTGAATGACTTGAATTGGATGGAAGCATTTTCAATAAAACCTTTACTGCATTATAATCCATGGTGTCTGTCAAATCTTATTGTCTTCTACAATAGACCTAATGAGAAATGACATGTAAGTCATAATGAAAGAGCAGCTCAAAAGTCTGTAACTTTATAATAAAAGTGCAATAGTGTAAAAATGTTTTACAATTATTGGAATTTTTTTTTTTTTTACCAAAACAACAGAAGTACTGTTACCAAAATCATAGCAAAAGTGTCACTGTGGCATATGAACAGCTGTGGGAATGTCTTCATCAGTAGGAAAAGCTGTAAAACTTGAGAAAATACAATTAAAAAGCCCCACATCTTTTGTTCTCAGTCACCCCTGATCTAAAGGGTTGCTCTTTGTCACTTTTCAGTAGTTATTACTTTATGGTGCAGTTCTTTCATCTACCACCAAGTAGCAGTATGGGACTGCAAAAGCTCACTTCAACCCCTTCTAACGCCTCTTGGTCAAAGGCTAGTCGGGTATCATTGCATTAAGCCGCTTTTTTTTTTTTGATAGGATTTGTAGAATTAAAAATTGAAAAAACAACTAGCAAGATGAAATCCACTAAATCACTTATTTATTTATTTATTTATTTATTTTTATGCTGATTACTCTGGCTGGAGATTGGATCAAATTGCTGGTGAATAAAGACGGGCATGATGGATCTCTAAACACAGTAAAAAAAAAAAAAAAACCGATACACAAGCATGAGGACAAATGGTAATGAACTTGTAAGGGGAGAGGGAGGTGCTAGAAATGTGTGGAAGGCTTTAAAGTATTTGCACAAAAGTTGAGAGATGGAGAGCGATGATAGACGGAGACAGTGAGTGGCAACAGAGAACTGCACACTGACTGAAAGTGCACTTATGCGAGTCTCGGCGGGTAGTGAGACATATGGGTGTTTAAACTGTCATAAAGAGAGATGGAAGCTCTCCGGCAGCTAACCACAGAGAGTGAGCGAAGTTGTCTGTTCGGTCACTCAGAGTTTAATCTCGGCTCAGTGGGAAGTTCTGATTTCGTCAGACTGAACCCTGGGCCTTATCTAAGTACCTCTCTGTGGAGAGATACGGTGGGAAAAGGAGAGGGGGAGCAGAGAAGGCAGCAGGAGGAGGATTTGCAGACAATGACTCTGCCACAGGGGCAAAGTGGATGAATGTAGCTTGGAAAGACAAAGGCAGTAATAAGCTGGACATATGAGAGACGGAGTGAGGGGTTTAAGATCACGCAGCAAAGAGGCTGTGATGCTCTTCTCTCAGGAGTGTCCCTCAGGACCGGACAAGCTTTTGCTGCTTCATTTCTCTCATTCACCCACCCGTCACCTCTTGAGCTCCCTCTTCCTTCTCACTGTACTCACATTCACACATGTACAAGCGCACACAGCCTTCACATCTCATTTTCTCTGGAGAAACGCAAGCTTTTACCAACAAATGCCTCATCGCCTCACAGCTTCTCTCCTTTTCCCCCCGTCTCACACACTCGCAGGTCCCTGCTCTGTCCTCCATTTGTTTACTTTACTCCCTCCATAATGCAGGGATTAATTTCTCAAAGCCGATTTGAGCTGCGGCACGCTTCAGCAAAGAGCGGAGAGCAGAACTTTTGTGCTGGGGGAAGTTTCCCCTTCACACTAGCTTAGAGGTGGACTGCTCTCCCCTTTATGCCGCTTGCTTTAATCTTCACACGGAGCGGTGAGAGTGAGGGATAGAGGGAGGACAAGAAGGGGAGAGGGCTCTCAACACGCAGCTGGGAATCACTAATGTCTTTACAGAGGTGTTGTCTGCTTTCCCATGTGCCCCTTTGAATCCTTTGCTATTTCTCTGGCATTTCCTCCTCTACATTTCTGGACTCTTTCTTTTTTGTTAAATGAGTTTTTGTTCTTTGATTTTCAGTTGCAAAAGTCTTTTTTTTTTTTTTTTTTTTTTACTAAAAGGTTTGTCGTACTGGCAAAAGACTGGCTGGGAATAACCTCCATAGTACTGAGAGATTGACCTGAATCCTTTTTTTTTCACTGATGTGTGAATAATTTCCTCATAATTGAATATGTCTTTAAATTGCATGTTTAACCAGTAGTATTAAACCCAAAAGTACAACTGCAACTCGTTTTTGCAACTAATTGTTGTTGTTATTGGTTATGCTAAGAACTGTGTGGATGTTGTTTTTCACCTCATGCATGTGGACTTCTGAAGATCTTCTTTGCTCTCCCTACAGAGCCCCTTCAAGTCTGCATATGCAGTATATAGCAATCATGTGGCTTTAGTGCTCTACCATGTTTTTTGTATCTGCAGTTCACAAGTGATATGAATAACATAAAAAATGTCTAGCGGTGTCCATCTGTGCCTTGCTGCCACACTGACTGTATCCCTCCGATCATACATTGACATTGACCCCAGCTAGCAGGTCTGGCTTGGTACTTCTGTCGTCTCTCGCTTAAGTGGAGATGCGCTGATGAGCTGCCACGGTGTCCCATCATGGGGAAGGCCAGCTGAACTTATGTAGTCCCATACTTCAAGCAGAGCTGGACCCCTTTAACTTTAGGGTTCCCTACATCCCAGAAGACGATGGGCAAGATTCCAGTGGCTTAGCTCAGTGTCTGTTTCCAGTTAGGAGCATTGGAGTCTGATAATGAGCGATCGAGAGCCCCTTGTTTGCTGCTTTCACTGTTCCCACTGCATCTGTGAGCCCTGCTGGATCAGCTCTTTCTGTCAATGTTGTAGTCATTTGGCCATCACTAAGTAGTTGGCAGATTTTAGAGACACTTCTGTCCTGACAGAGCACTCGGCACCTGCTCACAGCCTCTTAGGCAGGGACATTTATGATCAGGAGCCACAGGTCAGACATCCCTTCCCCGCTGTGGCTTGACCGCACAGAGCTCTGGCCATTCATAGAGGCACCACATAGAGCGGTGTTGACATCTTACCCAAGGATTTATTCAGATTGGCACAGCTTCTCTCCCAATAAAACCTTTTTCAAAGCACACAAAAGTGGGAGTGAATTTCTCTCGCCCTGGTTGTTCCCAGTCATATTACATATGCTGACAGAAAAACCATGGTAGCTCTGTTCGTGCTATCACAGCTAGACAGGGCACGCGAATCAGTGGGAGTGTCTGTAGATGTTAGGCTACCCTAAAAATGCTACCCAAGGGGAAGTACTTCTGTTTATGCCTGTTAAGTGCTCCAAGTTAATGTATTGATTTTCAGCACTGGTGCATGTAGGGAGGCTCAGACTCCATATCACGCCATCTGTCTCCAGTGCTGTCCGACCTCCAAACATTCGTACCAAAAGAGCTAGCTCCAGCTATGATTGCCTTGTATGCTACTGCTGTCTTATCTTGTCATGAAGGCTTAAAGAGATTTCAGTTTTTGTGCATCCTTTGTTAACTGCCTTTTGAAAGGAGTCACACAACTAAGACCTGTCTTTGGCATCACAGTGTGATATATCGATGGTGCTGCGCATCACAGTTTGAGCCAACAGTCAAAATGTCTTTCAAAAGGCTGTCTCTGAAAACTGTTGCTCTTAGCTTTACCTTAAACAGTGTTATGCATGTTATCAGCCCCACTATCTTGTCTTGTAATTAGTGAAGACACGGTGGGAACACAGCCACTTTACAACCAAGCTCCATTTTTACACCTCAAACAACTTTTCTAGGTTGAAGGTTAACTAGAAGGCCATTTTTGTCCCCCTGGCTCAGAACAATGAAGCAGCTGAGCAATCTCTCTGCCCAGTCCTCTGTCTCATTATGTTTTGTGCACCACTAACACGAGGCAGATGCAGCAACTGTTTGTCCACCTCAGAAGACTCTCATAAGCTATTTCTCTGTCAAAACAGCATTTGGCTCACTGGCTGTGTAATGCTTGCACGCAAGTATACATAACAGCAGGTGCAGAGCCTCTGCAAGACACTCATACTCGCGCCACAGGAGCCATATTCTCGTCCACAGCTCTCCTCAGAGGGACTGCGGTAGCAGACATCGGCACAGCAGCATCTTAGGCCTCTTCGTGCCCCTTCATCCATTCGCCTCTGCACCATGTGTCTGAGTCATCCCTGAGATGATGTTTTTTTTTTTTTTTTTTTTTTTTTTTTTTTTTAAATGGTAAATGACCATGATGTACCCATTCCTCAGCACTATAGTTCTTCTAGTAGTATGCAGCTTTTCTTTCTGAAGTTTAATTTGAAAAGAAAGTCTGCCATAGGAGGACCAAAAACTGTATTTCAATTCACTATTACTTATAAAGCTATTCAAAATAAACTTTATGCATGACTTGAGTGTCGGTGTGATGGCTTTCAGATCGTGCAATCTGCATTTTGAATTTTGAAACATGATATTCATCAGTCTCTCTGAAGAATTGCTGTCCAACTCCCTGTCCCAGTCTCATTTACAGTGAATAAACAGGCAAATCTGATTGAAGATTTACTCTCAAACCGTGAGAAGCCTGATAAAACACAGACTAACACAACTCCCCCTTTGCCACCGAAGCGATGTACTGTTGGGTATGTTGTTTGCATACTAAAGCATCACACTCAAAGTAATAGCATTTATTATATTGTATTGCAAGGGGACAGAAAGAAGATAGCAGATGATTATGCCCGCTATTTGGTTCATTTAGCAAGAGTAAAGCTGCTAAGATAGCTTGTGACCCAGAGAAGGCAGGCGTTAACTCTCAAAGGCTATTAGGATTTCATAATTTACATTATGTAGATAAGAGTCTGCAAAATATCTCTTCTGCTATATTTTGTTCATTTTGTTATTGTGCCCAAATATAGAAGTCTGCTTAGAATTTATGAACTTGAAGAACTTTCAATACTTGAAAAGTTTTTTTCTTTTCATATTTTGTCCATAAATGTGAAAAATATTTCTTTAAATCAACCACTTATGCTCTGTTTTTCAGCCTTATAAAAGAGTTTTGATGAGGAAAACATCTTGAATGCAAGCTATGATAAGCCTCCAATAATGAATTATCCAAATCCCGTGTTATTGCAGCAGGAGTTCAAATCCATTTAGCACGGGTCTGCGAGACAGCATCCGGAGGAGGTGATGTTTGGTTGTGTAGGAGGTTTACAAAGCTTCAGTCAGCGATGGCTCAGAGATGAAACTCATTCAATCTCAGACTCCTATCCTCAGCTCCAATAAGACTTTAATATAAAAGGTATGGATTGGTACTGCAACTTTATGAGCTAAATAAAAAGATCATATTCTCTAACGAATGCCGATGAACTCTGAACGCACTGGCAGCACATTTGCACACAGTTAATATGTACATGCATGCAGTATTGTGCACACGCTGACCCTTGCATGCAGGCACTGAAACACATTCCACCACACTCCCCCCTGCACACCCACACAGTTGCCTACAGCAATCCTACACAGAGTTAATTTGCATTTACAATTATTTCCCATACGCGCGGTGCTGGTCTAAAGGTGGGTGTTACATGATAAAGCAGTAAGTAATATAACCTCAGTCCTCAGAGAGACTTCACAGACATGGTGTGGTAATGCTGAGAAAGTGCAAGAGAAAATCGGGAATAGAAATAGCTAGAGGATGTAACCAAAAGCTGAAGTTTATTGTAAGTGGATACGAGGTATTAACCTCATAACAGAAGAGTAAACAAATAAGTACGAGATGTCCTTAAGGTTGGAGAAGGTTAAAGAAATAAATGTGTTTTCAGGGCCTTTTTTTTTTTACTTCATTCTGAAGTAATTCTTTCTTACATGAGAAATAACATTTATGGAAACAATCTTAAAGTATCTTAAAGGAAATTAAAGATGGTCAAACATTGCTACACAGCACCACCTGGTGGACACACTTCACAACTGACTTTTAAATTAAAACAATCTGCATGTAAAGTTTTTTTCTTTCTTCTTGTTTGAAGTTTGACAGTCTATTTTCCATTCCCCAGCAAGGGCCACGACCTTAAATACGACACAAAAACATGTATTGATAATGAAGCATCGAGCTAGGCTTAAGGTTACAGTTGAGACGAGAAGGAAGGGAAAGGATGCTGTTGAACTGGTAACCTAGTGCCATTTGCTCAATAGGTCAATAGCAGATCTTGTGGAAAGAGAAGGCTCTTGCACGCCGACTGAAACAAATCCCAGGGCTTTGCTGGAGGGCAGGTGGTAGTCACACGCAGTGACACTGCTGCGGCCTTGACCTGAGAGAATATGGTTTCGATTTTCCTTTTGTTGCATTGTGAACTTTGAGAGGTTAAAAGCAGTTTAAGTGACTCGGCTTTACTTTTTAAGAAGTGATAGCTAGTCTCTCTATTTGAAGGTTGGCATTAATGTGGTGTGTCAATTCTAGTGCTGAAACAACAAATGAGTGAGAAGGCGAGAGATTACTTTCAAAGGTAAGGGTTGCTCAACATTGAAATTTTATAAACTGGAAATTTGAATCTTAAATGTAACACCCTCATTTACTGTAGAATTTCACATCTATACATGATGTTTTGCTGAGTTATATTTTTATGAATTGTATTGCGAAACAAACTGATATCAAGGGTTGCATGAGAATACTGGGCAGTTTAGTGTGTCTAAACTGGTTAGTTTGCACTGTATGTATGTATACAGTGTGCTTGGTTTGAAGTACAAAGGTGAATTAAGTGACTCTGAGCATGGCATGGTTGTTGTTGCCAAACGGGCTACTCTTAATATCCCAGAAACTGCTGATCTACTGAGATCTTCCCACACAGTCGTCTCTAGTGTTTACAGAAAACTCCATAATAAAATGAGCCGGGATAAGGCTATCCAATCTAAACCTCAACATCTGACATGGAAGACAACGAGGAAAAAAATGTGCTCGTATTGGAAGTTTTTTAATAACACATTTCAATATTGCAACAGCCATCAGATTTTCTCCTAACGGGTAAAAATCATTTAAAAACTAACAAAAACAAAAGAAACTTTTTTTTTTTCCCAGTTGTATATTCCAAACATCAGAGTTTCTTGGCTATTGCCCTAAAGTCAAACAAATAAAACCCTTACACAGTGAGCAGATATTATATTCAACACATTGTTCTTCAAACAAATTATAAAAATAGATTTAGCATTTTCAAATACATATATACAATATTAAACATATCGTAATGGTCACAGCAACATATTGGGGGACAGAGCGGGAAACATCTCCGGTTTCATTCATCGTGGTGAAGAGGTCCAGGCTGTTTTGTAGTCTCGTGTGTCTGTTTTAAAGGTGTATTTTTGGATACGTGTGATGCGTTTTATAGCAAAAGGAGGGACATTTTTACCAAATTGAAATCCTTAACTTTATTCCAATTAATTTTTGCACCTTCTACTGTGAATCTGTAATGCCCCGATAAATGTCTTCCCCAACCAAATGGAAAAGCCAGATTGCTGTACACAGGGAATTCTGGGAGTTAACTGGAAAAAGTGCAACCATATAGTCTGATGGAGCATGATATTAACAGCAACATAAATTTAAACCTGACAATCCAATAGCAACCAAAAGGAAAAAAAATATCATTGATGTTCTGTAATACTGTATCCGTACGGCAACACACACACACACACACACACACACTGTAATGTGTATACAGCAAATCTAAACGGTAATGAACCTAAAATCAACTGTTGCAAATCCAGCGTATAGAAATACACAGATACTGTGTGCTGACAGTAAAAATCCTCCAGTGTTCCTCTCACTTCCTCTTTACAAAATAATTTGTTCAGGTACAAACTCACAGTCGAAATAAGTCAACGGAACAAAAACGAAACAAGACAACTGCTTTGCTCAAATTTTTTTTTTTTTTAAATACTTAAGTTTAAATAAACCATCCCAACATCCTCTCTGGAGAGGTCTGTGTTGCAGTCTGTAAACATAAATAAATATGGATAAATATCTAAAATCAGACCACCTTCCAGAGATAGCCCGAGTCCTATACAGAGTAATAAACATTGTAGTGAGAGCCTTTGGAGAGGAGGATCGTGTTATCCAGATGAAATCCAGCAAACTAAAGGGAACGATTTAAGCTTTAAATGCACACAGAAAGCATGGAGAAGAAGAGAAAGATATAGGGAATAAAGCAAACGCAGTTAGGAGTAGCGAAACAGACAGCGACGTACAACAAATTCATGAACAATCAAAAACACATTTTCAACCCTTTGCTTTACAATTTCATCCTGCAGCGATTGTTTCACCATCAGTAGTACCAAACAGGATAAATGAATGCTGATATCCCTGCTGAAAGAAGAGCATAATATCAACACAAATATTTTACTTAAGTCCGTTCATGCCATGAGCAAACTGTAGATAACGTATATAGCACTACAATGAATCCTCGCCCCTCTCATTCTGCCACTTTGCGGCTTCATCCAACCTCCGGCTTCACTAACCTGAATAGCACGGTCTTCCCAACCTGCTGCTTTGAAAACGCAAGTTACATTCCAGCCATGTTTATTCTTTAGAGTATTTCTTTACCATCTGATATGAGATCAGCTTTGACCGTTCTTGATGTGGTTCTGTATCTTCGTAGTAAATCAGTTCCTGTTGATGTGAAATCAGCTGTGCTAGTTCTGAGGCATTGTTTTGACCCAAGGCCAATAAAATAGTTCCCTTCATCGAGAATATCTTGGTTTTAGTGAATTTATGTTGTAAAGGGATATTTCACCCCAAATGTTCACGTGTCTTCGAGCTGTAGTTCAAAATTGCTGTGCGCGTCTCTCCCACAGATCAGAGTTCGGCTTCAGACAGAGACATTTTTAATTTGTCTTTATGCGCTGATCTAGAACCAGTAAGATGGAGCCAACGCAGGTGTTGAAGGTCAAAGTGCAGATAGAGGTCACAAAAAGTCACATGACATCACTCCTCTGCTATCCCCCCCCCGGTTATGACATGAACACAATGTCACAACTGATCGCAGTCTTCAAGGGGGACTTGTTGAAAAGAGAAAGGAAGGAATAAAGGAAGGCATGAGGAAGTGTGGGAAGGAGGAGTAAATAGATGAGTGCAGTTAGCTGAAAGATCAGCTCATCTATCTTTATGTATGGAAGAGCTCTCTCTCTCTCTCTCTCCTCGCCTCCACCCCATCATCCATCTGCACACATGTAAGGATCTGCAGCAGCACGAGACTAGGTGAGTTGACCGTTTAGACCTGCACACCACGCCCGTGCATTTGGATGACCTGGGCTCTCAGAGTCTGGATGGCAGCCAGTATCAGCTTCTGGTGCTCCAGGGAAGTGATGCCAAGGCTCAATACATCTCTGTGAACACAAGATTTACAGAGATCAGAAGATGTGGATTGATTGTTTTTAACGATGTTTCGCTTTTATGATTTTTGCTTAACAAAGATGTAAGACTGAAAAGGCAGTTTTAGTCAGCTTACTTTAAAATGCAAGCCAAAGCCAAATGTTAAAAAACATGATGCAGTGGAATTCTAATCCTTTATGCTAAAAAAATACACAATTACTGTATCTTTGACCTAACAGTAAGGACACCAGTTATTGCAGAAACATTTTTCTGTAGCAATCTTTATATGAAAGAGAATGAGGCTGCACACATATGTTTTCAGGGAATACCACTTCCAGTTTCTTAAATGTATTCGTTTGCGTCTTTATATTAATTCAGCACAGACGCCCAGCTGTCTTAGATATGGCTGACGCAACTCTCTGACACACACCCCTGAGCTCAGATGGGAAAGACGTCATTTTAGATTCAGATTAAGAGATTAATCTCAGAGTTCACTGGGTCAGTTTGACACTTTGAGGCTTTTAGAAAACTGGAAAGGTCTGCTGCTTCTTAGAAATTCCTTCACTGTTAATACTCAACACTGTAAATAAGAAACTCGTGTTCTTCGTGTCAAATTTTTTTGACACGAATGGTATAACATGTATGGTATAACAAGTGCCATATTTAGACATATTTAAATGGAGCTAAAAAGGTTGGTGTCTTCTGTGACATCTCATTTTTTTATATACAGTTAACATGTTTTATTATAAGTAAGTTATCTAGTAAATAAACAGCCAAATATTTGCTCAAACACAGGGTGATGTCTCCTTACCTACATATATCTTATAAACACTGATTCAGTTGCTTTTAAAGTCTTGAATATTAGCAGTTTTTTACTGGAATGAATTGGCTTTTTATTCTTTTATTAAGGTACCCTTCTGTTAAAAAAATGTAATGAAAAGGTCACACAGTCAGAATTGTACAAAACTACTCACTGTACAGTCATTCGTGCCACAGACTCCAAGTAGCAGTATCCCGCAGCAGTGAAGTTGTCCTTGTATCGGCCCATGTCTACTGCATCCAGCCATTCTCCAACAGAGTTAAAAGATGGGAAGGTGGGGAGAGGCCTGTCAGCTAGTGTAATGGATGAACTCAGGGTTCTATAGTGGGGGAAATAACGATTAAGGCTTTGTAAAAGTAACTTTTTAAAAAATTTATACATTCAAGGATCTACTCCAACTCATTTAGTCATGAGACTGTACCTTCGCGCCAGTGTGGAGGAACCGATACCATCAGGCGAGCGAATGCTCTTGCTGAGGGCAGAGTGGATCTGACTGAAGCTGGGCCTCTCCGTCCTCTCCTTCTGCCAACAGTCCAGCATCAGCTGATGGAGATGTGGAGGGCAGTTAACTGGAGCTGGCAGCCTGAAACCGTCCTCGATGGCCTTTATCACCTACGCACAGAAAGAGGAAATCGATAATATCAGATTAGAAATTAGTTTTGTGATTTTCCAGTACTCATGGTATAATTGGATACATTCTTAAAGAGCATGTCTGAGTGGTAGGGCAGAGTGGGAGAGGTGAACGAGGATGTAGAGAAGTTTTGTCCTACTTTCAAAGTTCAATAAGATGCTTAAAACCTTTTCCCCTTGCAGTGGACTTGCTTAGTTGCCAAGAATAGAAGTCTTACAGAACAGAACAGAAGACTGTATAGGTCACACGTGGAAAAAAATTATTAAATAAAAGTACATAATAATCACACTACCTAGAGTGTCCCACTGTATGGCTTAAAATCTAAAACTGACCTTGCAAGCCTGCGGCAACTGTAATACTTAGATTTCACAGAGATATCATCACCCTAATATGAGTGGAATACATTATGTTTTTGGTAATAAAAAAGGCTCCAGAACTGTACAGCAGGTATGCAATCACAGAGGGGAAAAAAGAGCCCCTGCAAATTTGTTCACAACTAACTGACGCTGTATGCAGACTGAAAAGTCAGTTAGTGGGATATCCACTGTCACTTGGTGTACTTCACACGATACTTACTGCTTATCACAATAACAGCACCTTTTCATTTCCAATAATACAATATGCGGTAGCTCTTTGGATTGGGGGGAAAAAAATCAAACCAGCCAAGTTTGAAATACCAGAAACATCAAAGCAATGAAACAAACACTCCATTAAAAAGTCTGTGCTTTCTTAAATACTCCCCAAAAGATAAACTATCAAATTTCAGAAAATGTTTAATCTCTGCTCAGCATCATCACCAGGCCTCTGAAAACTCACTGTCTTCAAACAGCAGTGCTTGAAAGCATCCTTCCAGACTCTTGATGTTCTTTACTGCTCCATCAAGCTAATGTCGCCCCCTATTAAAAATCATTCACTCAAACACCCCACGAGATATTTCCTTTCAGTATATCTAGGGACATGGGATATATCCTCCACCGCAACCACTCTAAGAAATACAATCTCCTTAAAGGAGGCAATAAAGTCTGAGAATAATCACAAAAATGACATCCATCAGCAGCATTAATTCCTAAAACACTCTCTTCTCTCTCTGCCTACCCGGCCACCCACTTCCCCACTCCACCATCCTCTCAGCCCCTTAAGCTTCTATCTCAGTAAAGAGCATTCATAAAATGCTTTTCAGCATTTGACATTTTCCATTTAATCAGAGCCGGTAGGTAAAGGGCACGACGGATCACAGGTGGACAGGCCGACCAACAATTCCGTTATGATATAATGTATCAATTTAAAGTGGATTAATATCCCTGGCGCTCTACAAGCTTGATCTTTGCCCTCTCAATTGGAAAGTTTGATAATATAAACCTGGCTGAGATGAAACTTTCTCCAGCTTTATAAAAGGGCACTAACAAAGAGTATTAAAAAGCTACCTATTCTTGTGCTCGCTGAATAACTCATGCATATTAATTTGGGACATTCAAAAATGGAACATGCAAGTAATCAGTTGCTTTACACGTAGCTGCCTGCAGAAAATGTAGTCTTTATGATAAAATTCATTTGAAAAGGCATTAGGATGATGAAAAATAATATGTCTTGAAAAAAGCTCTTTGCTGATAATGCCTGGAGTGTCACTGGCCTCACTAATAAGAAAAGCAGTAACAAGGATCTGCTGTCTGTTGTCTCATATGCAGACCTGTATCCTGCTTTCAGCTATACTATAGAGGCATGACATCCTTAAAAAGGGGGGAAATATAAACCTCTTTTTTAGGACAAAGAAAAAAAGAGTGACAAGGAAAATGGGCCCACCCACAGTGACTTTTAAAGGTTGCTAGTAGTGGCAGGGTCCTATTAACTGGACAGTCACTCCCCTCAAATAGTGCTTTACATTTCTTGAAATAAGCTGACTATTTTCTGAGAGATTTTCTACACTTAATAGCAGGGTGGCAGGCAGGGATAGGCAGTGGACACTAGAAGGGGGTCAATGCATCCTTAAGAGAAAACAGGATTGGTCATGGAGCTGATGCAGACTTAAAGAGGGGGACTTAGGCCCTGCAATAGCTCTCAGAGGTACTGTGGCTTCTCGGTTTTCTATTAATAAGATGCATGGTGGGCACAGATAGAAAATTCATTGATAAAAAAAAAATTAGAGAGCGGCAAAAGAGAGAGGTAGGGTACAAAAGTATAGAAATTAATATTGAAATTGGAGCAAGGAATATGGAGAATTTAAATGCACACTTACATCCTGGTTGCCCATATCCCAGTAGGGTCTCTCGCCATAGGACATGACCTCCCACATGACAATGCCAAAGCTCCAGACATCTGAGGCAGAGGAGAAACGATGGTACTGGATGGCTTCTGGAGCGGTCCACAGCACCACACTTTTCCCTCCATGCTGGCGGAGAGGAACAGGAGAGGTAAGACAAGATGTAAAAGGGTGTGGAGAGTTCACCAAAGTAAAGCTTTAATATTCTCTTTGAAAAGCTTTGAGCATATTTCCAGCAGATCAAAGGAACTGTTAGGAGATTGGGTTCACCTTGGACTGAAATCCTAAAATAACCATAGAAACACTGGATTTTTCTCCCCCTCTACCTCAAAGCCCATGTGACCTCACCTGAACTTGACATAACATATGATAATTCCCATTTGATCAGACTCATTAAGAAAATATGCCCTACATGTGTGAGTTATAAGATGTATAAGGTTGCAGAAAAAATGTTATCTCACCAGCGTGGTGTAGATGGCCTCTATTTTGTCCTCCTGAAGAGGTCTGAAGCCAGACACCTTGCAGCCAAGGTTGGAGTTAACCAGCACCTGCGATTTGGAAAACAGCCTGATTAGCATGGCTTACATTTGGAGGGGAAATGCTCACAGTATGAGAGCTCACTACCCTGGTGGGCAAAGCTCTTATCACACCAGAGACAATTGATTGTTTACAAGAACAGATGTTCCTGATTTTCCACAACATGACCACTGCATCTGTAGTTTGATAGACTGCCTCTTCTATGAAAGACAAAAAACCAAACAAAACACACACACACACAGTCGTGTTTTCATATCCTTGTGGGGACATCTAATTGGCATAATGCTTTCCCTAGCCGTTTACCATAACCGTAACCACCAAAAATGAAAGCCTAACTCTAACCCTAACCATAACCTAATTGTAACCCTGACACTAAAACCACATTTTGAGTCTCAAAAATGCCTTCAAACTTGTGGGGACGGGTTTTTTGTCCCCATAAGGGGTGTTGGTCCCCACAAAGATATGTAAACATGGTACACACACACACACACCCCTAATGAAACGTGGGTGACACAATAATTTAGACAGTTTTGTCTAATTTTCAGCTTCATGTAGTCTTTCAGTAAAAAACCTACAGGTGAGTGCTTTCAAAGATGTTTGCAGACAAGAACGAATTGTAGTCTGCAAAAACTCATTATAGAACACGACATCCTGTTCATCACACCATACCTGTCCTCTATCATCTACTCCCACCTGCTCCCCTTACCTTGTGCGCGGCGAGCCGTTTGTGGACAAAGCCCATTTCGGTGAGGTACTTCATCCCCGACGCCACTCCGGTCAGCAAATCCATCAACTGCATTATACTCAACTGGCCTTCATGTTTCTGAGGTTACGGAAGGAAAAAGAGAAAGATGAAGAAGAGGTGGGAGAGAAGATTGTGAGCAGGCTGAATGGAAGGGGGAGAAAAAAAGCACATCTGCCTCTGCTTTACAATGTTGTGCTTGCTGAGCTGAAAACCTTTATTTGGAGAATAAAAACAAACAGGCCATTAATTCATATCATTATAAACCACAGTGAAGTGGTTCACAGAGCAAAGGGGCACACTAACAGTTTACAGAAGCTTACAGCAGCTTTGAGCAGAAACACTCCATTCGTGCAGTTAATTATGCTATGTTTTCCTTATTACAGTAATAAGCACAAGAATTGCTGCCCTAGGACCACATTATATTAACGGTATATTTAGGACAAGTAGAACAAAAGTATTGTTAGTGCAGCTGCTTGAAAACAGAGAGTAGTAATGAGTAATTACAGTTTAATAATGAGCATCAGCACATATATTTAAGATGAATGCACAGTAATGAAACTTACCCTAAGGAATGAATCTAAGGCTCCGTTAGACATGCACTCCACTATGATCATCATGGTGTTTCCTGGACAAAGACATGACAGAGGGCATATATGAACAATTGAAACGGGGATAAAATTGTGAAGTCAAGGGAAAAAGGAAAGCAATAGTATGATAATAGAGACATGGAGGAAAAGGGAAGGAATAAAGTGAGTCTAGTCCACTTGGCAAGCATTGTGCGAAGCCATTCTTCACTCGGTGAACTGTAGTGAAGCCTGGAGAACCTGTGCGCTGCCCTGGCTGTCTCAGCAAGTTTAACGACCCTGAAACACTCACACACGCACGCTCTTACTGTGCACAATAGCACGCGCTCATATACACTACAAGCGTGCTCACACACATACTGTGCCGAGGCCCAGATGGCAGGGATCCAGTAGTGCTATGAAGTGCACGGAGGAGGGAAATGAAAATAAAACTGCAGTTGTTGGAAGGGAGACGAAAGGAGGAAAAGATTGCGGGAGGTTGAGACAGTAAGATAAACCTTGACAGATATGTAAACAACTTTACATCTACAAACACATATTCTAGGATGGAAAGGTGGTCTGATCAGTCCTGACAGTTTATGCAGGCATAATACAAGAATGATAAATTGCCACTGTAAAATCCCCGGTTCCCAGTTTCCCAGCATTACTACGCTTTTAGGAAGCTATTTGAAAAGGTTACCAAATATGCTGTGGGAAGCGAGAGCCAGGGATGCTGCCATAATTTGCCAGCCATCATGTAATTAATGTGAGCTGGATAATGAGTCTGTGGTTGAACGGGCTTGCGCAGGGCTGGAATGGCCGATGTATTCAGCTACAACCGTGGACCGAGTAGAATCATGTTCTGTTTTAAAAGATGTCACGAATGTGGGCAGATTCTGAAGGGAAACAAAAACACAGAAGACACACTTTGAAACATATCTAAAAGCAAAGTCTTGACCTTTGTGGCACGGTGATGTTTTAAACTTTGGCAAAACTCCATCAGTCTATATAGAGACGAGAAAACAAAGCCTAGTGAAGCAACTTGCGACGTGGGAGCAATATCACATTTTCTTATAGGAGAACAAAAAGTCATCATAACCCATTATGCAATATGTCATAGTACTGACTGAGATGAGATGGCTATGCAGTAAAAACTATTTCTTGTGGTTATCTACAAGAACATCTTTGTTTGCAGTCCTGCTACCAGCTGTTCCAGGTCTCCCACACTGTGATTTTTTTTCTGCTACTCTCACTTTTTTTGATAATGATTATAATAGGTTTAAATAGTGACTTCATTGATCACCCATTTAACACATGCCTCTAAATTATGAATAGAAAGATTAGTGTAGAACAAAGGGACAATAGGTGGTATTTTGCAGGTGAGTGAGATGTATTGGGCGGATGGAAGGGGGGCTAAATAAGAATCCGGTGGGGGCGTAAGTGATGTAAAGCAGGTGATTTGTAGTCTAACGGCATGTGGGCGTGCGTGGGTGTGTGTGCAAAGATTTGTGATTTCATGCCAAGTGAAGAGGCAGGCGAGCAGGTGTGTGTGTGTTTGTCAGTGATGGTAAAGAAAAAGTGAGCATATGGGACAGCCTTTTCGTGTGTGCGTGGTGAGGAGTGTGCACGTGGGTTTTCAATGAATGTGTGTATGTGTGCATATGATGGTGGGAGGGATTGGAGTGCATCTCAGGGCCCCGCTGGGTCTCTAGCACCAATTACTGTACCCTGCACATCTGCTGCCATCCTACTGAGCACAGAGTGTGCTGGGGCACCGTGCCCACACACACACACACACACACACACACACACACACACACACACACACAAACATCACCAAAAAGCATCGCAGCGGCAGTAACAAAAACTTCACAAACTCCTTAAAGCTTCTCCCTTCACCTGCCATTCCCATTAACCTCTACCTCATCTTCTGTGTCTCTCATGTCTCTTTCTACAGTCTCCTCCCTTCAAGTTTTTTTCCCCACTCTCCTTCCATTCTGTTTTCGCTCTTGGACCTCAATTGCTATCTGTCAGCAGAAAATAGACCTTGATGTAGCTCCGCTGCTGCTAGCACAAGGCATCCATCTACCCACCCTGCTTTCTCCTTTTCAAACTTTACTTCTTGTTCCATCCTCCTCTCTTGCCCTCTTTGCTGTAAGCGCTGACCCCCTCCACGTGTGAGTTATTGAGGTATCTGGAGTGTCTTAGCGCTCCTCCCAATCCTTGTCCCTTGCTACTCCCTTTTACCCTCTCTGTATGCAATTTTAAGATGCTTAAATCCCAATTTCCCCTTTTTCAACAGCCTTACTTCCTTCAACAACTGAGCTGGTCAAACTGTAGAATTTTTCCCTGATCCTTGGATTCCTACGTTTTTTTCCCACTCTGTGCTTCTTTTCATCTATACCCATTTTCCTTTGTTTTCCCGTTCTTTTCCCAGTGGTATCCCCTTACTACTATACTACCTTTCTGTTTCTGCTCTCTGCACAATATCCCTCTCTCCCTCCTTTCTTACCAGTGGTGATAACGCCCTCCAGCCGGATTATGTTAGAGTGGTCAAATTGCCCGAGAATGCCAGCTTCGCTAAGAAAGGAACGGCGCTGCTTGTCAGAACAACCAGCCCTTAACGTCTTTATGGCCACAGGCAGCTCCCTCTTACTGGGCAGCTTCAGGCAGCCACGGCACACCTCCCCAAAGTCACCTGTGGGGGGAGACAAACAGAGGTCGTGATCAGTGTCAACGGATGCACAGAACGAGAGCGCTGAGGGAGAAAAACATCAAAAGAATGCGAGAAGAAATGAGTAAGGGTTAGACTGAAGGGGATAGAGGGGGAAGCCAGACTTAGATGAAGAAATACTACTTCATGTTGGGAAGAAAGAGTGATGACATTGAGAGAAAAAGATGAAATACAAAGGGATCAAAGAGAGATCAAAGATGGAGTAGAGTGCAGGTGAAACACTGAAGCATCTACTAGAGGCAAATACAATAGCCACAATAGTTTAGCGCAATTTTGGCAAAGGTCTGCAAGTTCCCAAATTTGATTGAACTGGATGCCAATTCAGCCTCAAAGCAGATTCAGAGAAAGTGCAAAAAGACACAGAGTTGACTTTGAAAGATTTCTAATACTTTTGGCTTTCTTTTTAACACAGGACAATATATTTTAGCATTTTTGTTATAATATTTGGAAAATTAATGGATTAAAATTGGTTGTCATTCATAATTTCTACTGTGCTATATACTGCTTTTGATTATATCCTCATTCCTAAAATGCATTTGCATGCTTAGCAAAATCTAAATGAAACAGAGGGAGTTATTCAATCCAATCTATTTAATATTTCATGTAGCATAAATATTACAAAGACAACATGAGAGACGGATTTATTTTTGTTTAATTAAAAAAAATATTCATTTTAAATGTAATGCCCGCAACATGTTTTTGTTCACTACTTCTTTGAACAGGAAACGCTCACTGTAGTTATGCTTCCAAAACCTCTCAAAGCAGAAATATTATCCAGCAAGTTGCCTTTTCAGATATGGAAGCTCACATGTCGTGTGCAATAATACTACAACAAACTAGATGCTATTTTGTTAAACCACAGTATAGCTTTCTAGTTCTCCTCAATCTTAAAGGAGCTTGGAGCTTAAAGGATAAACAACATTTGTACAGTTCCATTGAATATGTACAATGACAGTAAAGGGCTTTTCTATTCTTCTATTCTATTCTACCCCACTCTAAAATTGCTGAGCCCACGCACCCTTTCACCGAGTGGTGAAGTCCTCCACCATCACCATGGGATGAATAGTGGAATCTGAGATGCTTTCTTGTATATAATCATGTACCTGTGTGCACAATTCTCTCGATCTTGATGCTCGAGTTGTCCAGCTCTTTGGCAAAGGCGTGGACAGCCTGAAGTAGGTCTTCGCAAGTCTCGGGGTCAATGTAGGTCCTCCGTGTTGGGATCTTAACTGCAGTGGTATAAACACACAAAAATATTTATATAGTTTTAAAATTGGTAATATAAAATGAGACATGTGTTTTCTACACTTTGTAAGACATTACATCATTTATTGTGCACATTCTTTATAACGTCTGAAGTAGCCAGCAGCAACATATCCACATTAGATATAAAGAAACACTCCCAGACTGGCTGGACCTCGCTCTCAACACAAAGCAAAGCATTTCTAAAGTCTGGATCGCTTTGTGCTCTACTGAGGCTACCGTCAGTGAAAGGAATTGCTATGTCTGTCTCCTTCAAGAAAGACTTTCTCTGTGTATGATAGTTGAACATTAGACCAAAATGTTGTGTCTGGGAAGAAGGCTTTGCTCTTTGATCTCCAGCCTGAAATCAATACCAGAGTTTTACCATTGATGTTTGAAAATGCTGAAAAGCTTTCTTCTATCAAACTCTACATAGCTCTATATAACTGTAGGGTTAAGGTAAATATCTCAGTTCTTAGTCAGTTTTTCAAGGTTATAATAGCCAAATATAACCCATAATGCAAAGAGATGATTTGGGGGGGGATCTGTCATTTTATTTAAAAGGATGGAAAAAATAACATATACGTCCATTTCTTTATTCATAACTCGCCTTACTCTCCGTTTTATTTGTTGTGACCTTGCAAACTCCTGGGAGACAAAGTAAGATCAAAGGCTTTGAGTGCTCAAGTCTTACTGGGTTTCCTCCACAAGGCTTTATTCAGATCACACGGCTCCTCCACAAGGGTTTTTGTCTTTTCAAAATGTTATCGCTCTAACACACACATACGCAGGCAAAATAACAGACACACACGACCAAAATACAATCTTCAGTCAGAAACTGGGACAAGCATAATAGACTTAAAAATGCTGAGGCAGAGAAACCCTAGTCACATGGTGCTTATAGTTGCCTTGCTCCTTTGCTGTAAGTTTCACACTCTAGGTTAAAAGAAACCCTCAAACCGCAATGTTGAAAATAAAAAAACAAACCTCAAAACAAAAATACTTCTAAGTTAAAACTGGATGTGTTTTAACTTAGTAATTCAAAAATTACTTAATAATTTTTCTCTGACATATCAACACAAATTGCCTCATTTCTTTTACCAGCATCTACAAAATCACTACTGTGAGGCTAATGAGACACAATAATTGGAAATTTTACCTGACATTTAGAAATGAAAAGGGATATCGACTCCAACTAGTTGACTGTACACAACAAAATAAACACTACTTGGTTTCTCAATGAGCCTTAGTTTTCTTTATCAGCTAACTGCCTGTTGTACTTACTGAATACCAACGGTAAGAAAATAAACTTGCCAGCAGGTAGTCAATGACCATTAACCAGTGTATTATAGCTCTCAGCTGGATGACCTTTGACTCCTGTTACTACACTTTAAGGCAAATCTTCCAGGAAAAGGCCTGGTAGTACTCACAAAAGCAGCACAGAGGCTCTCAAATGTGATTACAGTTTCAGATTGACCTGAGGGAAACTGTACTGGCTGCTTCAAAACGGCTTATTGATCTACCACACACACATGCTTACTTGTGCGAACAAACACACACACGCTGATATGCTTCTCTCTCTGTGTGTGTGTGTGTGTGTGTGTGTGTGCGCGCGTGCACAAAGCCAAAAGTGCGCTTATGAAAGAAATGAAACCTATTTTATTCAAGTGTTGGACTAAGTTTTGGACTGAATGTTCTTTCCTATAGTAGCTTAAAATCAGACATACACACACAAATGCACAAAACACACAGCATCTGGGTTGGAAACATGAAGCTGAGCCTTAAATCTACATTCTATCTAAAGGCCACCAGATGGCGATACTTGTGGTTGCAATAAAGATTTCCTGTCTTACAGACGTCGATGGGAAATCAGCTGACCTCTGGGTTTATGGGCTCAGTCATGCATTTTGAGTCTATTTTGTAAATTTTGTTCATACCATGTTTCAAAATGGAGGATTACCTGTGGTATGAAACCACGCAGTCATTGGCTTACAACTTGTCATTACCCAATGAGCACGCAGTTTCACAGTCAGACCCACCCCTTCCTGCCACATCCGTTTTTTTCCCCCTCTAGCAAAGATGAAAACGCTCATCTTGAAGCTTCACAGCAGGACTTCAAAACCCAGTGCGTAATATCACAAATACAACATTACATCATACATATGCCCACATACCAGGAAAAATCTCTACTCCAGTAAGGACTTAATCTTCAATCTGCATTTGTAGTATAAACTGTTCAAGGTCAGTCTGCTTGAATGTTCTTCCATCCATCCTCTTCCGCTGATCTAATTCAGAGCTGTGAGGGGACCAGTTGCCATAGGCTGAGTACATCCTGTACAAGTCGCCTGTCTGTCGCAGGTCTACTTGACTATAATCAACACCCAACTTTTCAAGGTTAACTAACAAATAGCTTTGTTTTAGTATGTCACCTTTGTAGCATTTAGCTGTTCATCCATCACACATGCACTGCAGCAGCTGGTTAGATTCAGGGTTCACCGAGTTACTGCTATAGGCACACTCGAAGGGAAACTGAAACATATTCAAGAACATTTTCTTTCATTATAGACACAAACTTCTTGTGTCTTTCTCCGTTCATTTCCTTACACACCTTCTCTTGCCGTCGCTCTCTTATGCAGAGTCAGACTATCGATGGCATTGCAAATGAGTCACGAGCCTCTTCTCCTCGCATTCATGGAATATGTGCTGAATATTTCTAGGTCACATACTCTGACATAAAACTAATATTCTGAGCAGTGTCACTTATGATGAGTCTCCTTCTCTGCCAGTTCACCTCATCACACTTCATCCCTCAAACCTCTTAGTGCGCCCTTCACTCACTCACTCATTTACACTCCTTTCCCCCTCCTTCTTCCTCTACTTTATTACTCACACGCTCATTTATTCACTTTTCGTCTCTCTTCCCCTGTCCTCACGCGTTAATATATGGTTGTAGAATGTGTTTTAAGAGTCTGGCAGGCGAACAGATGGGAAAAAAAAAAAATCATAACACCCACTACTTTGCGTGCTTCCAGCTCTCGGACAAAGCAGACCTGCAGGAACGCGAAAGCATGCTGCACTGGGTTTGCATGCACGGAACGCAAAACGGACTTTTGTGTTGAATAATGAGGAAAAAATGTTTATATGGGTGTCCAAGTTTCGGAAAGAAAGGTGTGTGTGTGTGTCTCTGAAAAGCAGGCCAAAAATGTTTCGGTGTGTTTCTGTGTTTGTGTATATTACGTGCTTGTCAGCTGTTGGCATGTCTTTGTTTGGGAAGATTTAATTCCCATTCGCATGGCTTCGGCTCATTATTCATCAGACATAGTGCTCCAAACCTCTCTAGAGGGCTCAGTATGCTGGGAGATTAAACAACGCAAATGAGCACGAGCACACGCTTGCGCACTCACACACAATTTAAAAAAAAAAGGAGAGAAAGCAAACTCTGCATGCATACACACATAAATAAACTCTAAACACACACACACACACACACACACACACACACACAGAGCTGACAGGCAAACCCGCACACAAACAGGAACAGATATGTCAAACTTGTTTCAATCTGTCACTGTCAAACAAAAAACCTATTAAGAGCTTTGTGACCAGAGGTTAAAAAAAGAGGCATTTACAACCTTGTAAAACAACAACATTTACTGTTCTGCTTTTGAAGCACAATCTCGCTTGTTGCCTGCCTTGTTCATGAGATTTTAGCCTTTTTTTAAATTCTTTTTCCTCCCCTCATCTCCGGCTCTTTATCTTCCTCCTCCTCCTCCTGATTTCAATCTCTCCCCATCAAACTCAACCACGCACACACCACCTAATGGAGTGTGTCAGTGTGCTCAGAGTTGGCTAAGCATGCACTCAGAATTGCGAATCAAGGCTGCGGCGCTACTTAATGCCTCAAAAGTCATCTGTAATGCATGGGCATGTGTGTTCACATGCCATTCCCGCACTGGAATAGGAAAAGACAAAGCCTTTTTTCAGATTCCGCCTCCTGTCCCATACACTTTATACAGACACAGTGATGCTGTATAATACAATCATCACTTTTGTCACTTACATTGGAAGTAAAGTTCCTCATCTCCCTCTTGAGAAGCCTTACTGTAGCCACATTGCCTGCGAAGAAAGAGAGAGACGGTCATCAGAGAGAGTTTCTTTTTAATCCCACTTAGCAGACACAGGTAAATGGCAGAATCAGCTGCTCTTTATCTTGAGCCATGGTTATAAGTAGTAACTGCCAAGAGAGAAGAAGCAACAATGAGAATATTGATAGAGGAGAAAGGATGTGGAGAAGCATTCATAAAGACCCCTGAAGTGTTCACTCATCAGAAAAGTCCGAGGCTCAGTGCCAATCCTGCCTATTTGAGTGTGCCACCGACTCACACCAATAGCCTTGCAATTGATACACTATTGTTGTTTCACCTTGAATAACTTTTCATCCAAGAAATGAATATATATACACTTTGGCAACTGGACTGTCCTCATCCTTTGTCACCACAGGGGCCTAAAGAGGAGCAAGCTCAATAGGATCTCACTGTTGATGGCTTCTGGCTGAAAAAAGCTTCTTTTTCTTTTCTTTGCATGCAACACAAATGCCACGCACACTCACACTGTCAGTGACAAATTAACATTTGGCTGGCTACTAACAAACTTACTTAGATTAGAAAAATAGAGGAAAAAACAAGACTAAAGAATTACTGAGGATATAATTAACAACATCAGAAGTTTTTCTAACAACCGGTTTCCAATAAAATATAGTCTACAAATACCAAAATATAGTATAAAAGTGTGCAAAACTCTCAAGCCTCCTCTCATTTCTTTGTATATTCATAGGAAAACTGAAAATGTTGTGCTGACTTATTGGAGCATGCGCAAACATACATGGAAATACAACATGAAAGCCAGAAACAGAGTTTGTATAATTCAGTAATGGTAAGGTCCGGGTTTTTCAATTCAGTTGTGCTTTTACTGCATTGGCAGTGTGTTTGGTTTTAATGTCATACTGAAAAATTAAGCAGTTCCCAATCTGATGCTTTCCAGATGGCATTGCATGGCGGATCAAAATCTGACTGTATTTTGTTTTTTTGGAGTTCATAATTCCATCAGTGTTGACGAGATCTCCAACGCCACTGGCTGGAATCGTAATTTACAGATGGCTGTTGGCACTCACTCCTGTACCTCTCTCCTGATGTCATCCATAGATTTTGTTTGTTTGTTAACCAAAACGATTTATTACCCGATGAGTGCCATTGCCACTGATTTTCAGTCCAGTTGTTGTATAATTTGGTATACCTGTATTTCTCTCCTAAAAATGGTATCTTGACACTACCCATTAGACCATTTCTGATGAGGCTTCGCTAAACACTAATTCTTATACACATGACTTTCAGATACTATTCATCTGCATTAGATAGTGTTTCAGGCCTGTCCCTTCTTTTGTCCAGTTTGCTCCCTTTTTTAAGGACACACTGCAAACTATGCTAAGGTATACCAAGTTGTTTAACCAAGTGTTCAAAACCTTTTCAAAAACATTACAAGAAAGTTTCGCTCCTTGGAAGCAAAATATAAAGAAATGAGGGGTAGTTTAAAATTTCCGCATAGCACATTTAAATGCTGTATATGGAATGAGAAGGTCAAGTACAAACATCTGAAAGTTTTCTACAAATGCCAATCTTGAGAGTGCCTCGTCCTTCAGGTCTTTAGCAAATCAGTTTAGCCTAAGCCTTTTAAAAGAACAGACGTGTATGCATATCTGCATCAACAATATCAACAAGTGAACATGGAACATACTTAACGTTCTGCTGCCATGGCTAGCAAAGACTGCTGTGGCTGTTTTGACAAAGAAGTCACAACGTGTCACAGTTAAGGCCTGAGCACAGATGACACTGAGGTGTAGATTTATGTTTAAGTACAATATTATACCTGCTCAGGCAGGCATGTGTTAATGTGAACATCATAATATATCTGCACTACACAAAGAGCTGGTGCACAGCTGAGAGGGAGTATACAGAGAGCACGACAGTCGTATGTATGTGCACATGGGAATGTTAATGTGTGGCGTTTGTGCATGAGTGTGTCTGCACAAATTCATGTGGGCGCACATGTGTGTGTGTGTGCGCTTTACAGGATCCTGTTATATTGCATGTGCATGTCCCCGTGAGTTTTTATAAGGAGAGACGTGGCTGAGGGTGAGGCTGACACATCCCTCAGCCTGTGTAGCAGTTGGGTCTGAGACAAGGTCAGGACCCTGTCTGTCAAAACACACCAGCAGACACATGCACCACAACTCCTCAGGGCAGGAGATATCAGACAGGAGAGAGGAGACAAGAATTAATAGATAAGGGAGCACAGCGTAAAGGGAGCAAGGGGTGGGAATGGGAGGAAGATGAGAATGGAGGGCACCGCGGTACCGAGAGAAACAAGATGCAGGAGACCAAAGGGAGGAGTGGAGGTAAGGGAGCAAATAGCGAACGCGGCAAGGGGAGAAGGGCAAAGCAGTGGAGAAATCATCGAGAGAAATGAAGGAAGTACTGCTGCGACGAAGAGGCAGAGGAAGTGACATGAAAATAAGAGGTTGCGAACAAGAGGATAATTGGGAAGAAGGTTATGCAAGGAAGTTGAAACTTGAAGAGGCACACAGTATAGCCTATAAAGTAGACTGCAAGGAGCAGCGGAAGAAGCAAAGAGAGACGAAAAATATGCGTCTCAGAGATTAGAAAAGTGACAGAAAAACAGAAGCTAGGACACACAGCAGGATAAATCAACCATTTAAGGCTTGTGTTCATTAAATAACTGCCAGAAATTGATATATATATATTTAAAATAGTATGCTTATTGAACCTTCTGACAAATTAAAAAAAATAAGAGTTAATATCAATTAGCATATATGAGTTTTAATTTTTATCATATTTGCTACATCTGGCATCTTTTTGCAATTTGTTGCTTAAAAATATACGTTCAAATTAGAGACAAAGTCTCAAAAACTCACAAAAACCCATGTATCAAATATGATACACTAGGCATAAGGGGTTAAAGGAGTGACAACAAGCTAATAAGCATGAATACTAATACCAAATACCAAAGAAGGATGTAGTAGAAAGTAGTAGTAGCAGGAGTAGTGGTAGGGATGCATGAAAAAGACTCATAAATTGATTTATGTGACCATTTCCCTTTCTTCTTCTGAAATGTCATATATGTGACAAAAATGAAATAGCAGATGCAAAGTAGTACTCATTGGAAGGTTGCTTCTTATTGAGTATGAATTCAATATGACTGGCCTTTACATTTTTAGTTTGATTTCAGATCTCGGTGGAGCGCAGTGGCGAGGATATAAATAAAACTGTGCTGAACCGCTTCATGAAAAAGGAAAGAAATGGTTATTATGATTCTCTCGGTATGAGGAAATGAAAGGAGACAGAAATGTGGGGCTAGGGGAGCAGGGAGAAAGAGACTACAGACATGCCAGTGTACCTGGGCATCAGCTCTGTGAAGGGAGGAAGAGGAGAAAGAAGAGGAGGAGGAGGAAGGGTGGAGAAGGAGGTCGAAAGCAGCACCACGCTAGCAGGAGTTACATTGGAAGAGCCTGAGCAGACGCTGCTGGGAAGAAAACAAGGAGGGGGTGCCATTGTCAATTCTGGCTCTTTTCATGAATTTAGTCATTCAACACAACTTTGGATCCAAAACAGATTTTTCTCTAAAATCTAATCACTGGAATACAGTGGATGCTATCAAGTAAACATACAGTACAAAAAAAATCATATAATATACTTTCAATTTTTGTAAACAGACCTTGCAGTCTATTTCTAAAACTAGAATTACAAGAATTCTGGACTGATTTTTAAATTTCACAACTTCAAAAGAACCAGATGGCAGAAGGAAATGTGTGGATGGTGAATGCTAAAATTTCTGGCCAAACTCTGTCACTGTCTGCTCAGCTTCTTCAAATGTTAGTTTTGGCAAGACTTCATTTCTCTTTAAGTCCTATTCATGAGCAGATATGTTCTTTGGGAGGGGGGAAAACAAACTTTTCATGTTGATTGACACTTCATTATTCACATCTGTGAAATCCTGTCAATTTAATTGAGCTATGCCAACAATTCTATGTTTCACAAATCTGCATTTTCATTTCCTAACATTATGTCATATGCATGAAGTGGATGTAATTTCTGTTTTAAATGCCACACAATGTTTATTTAAGACATGTTTCACAACCTTTGCAAAAACCTTAATGTAGAATCTCTGTAAAACTCAACTAGCAAAACTACTGCATTAAAAATTTGCTGCTATATTTAACAAATTAGTAGATTTTCCTTTTGGTTATGTGAATAGCATTAACTATGGAAGCAAAAATGTTGATTGTTCTAGTTGTATGACATATAGTTATTGCAATGAATGGGTTAAGTGAGGTTTTTTTTTTTAGATAGTTTTAGAGAAAGAAATGTTCTACACAACAACAACAACAACAAAAAAAAAATCTGAATCAAGCAGAAAAACAGACTTTCTCTATAAATCATATACTTCTAGCCTTTAGTACCCTGATTAACCATTTTGGCAAAACCGGTTATGTTAGCTGGAGAAGACTAAAAGAAACCAGGGCACCGATGAATGTATGCGTCTTATCCTGGCATCTGATCGATAGCCAATTAAAAACCACTCCCTTGTCATGTGTGGATAGAGTGAGTGACAGCTTGATACCTGTCAAAGTGGGGGACATGTTTAATATTTATTGATGCTATCATCTCACCTCATCTTATGGCTGGCAATAAAGCTAAAGCTCCTACAACCTTAGCATTGCAAACGAAACACCCAAGTAGCCTTATTTTAAAAGGTCCATCCTTCCATCTTCTTCTAATTATCTACTTCATCATCACAGGGGAGCTAAAGCAGATATCACAGGCCAAGATTCTTGCCATGTTCCAGACACCTCAGAACTCAGATGTCAGGACTTGTGAGCGACATTATTCCCGAGTTAGCGGATTCTTAGCATAGTCGAGCTATTAGAGCTAAAAAACATATTCAGAGATAAAGACTAATCACTGCTCTGCGTATGACTTAATGAGTTGAAAATACAAAACAGTGGCAGTACAGATTAAAAGTTTACAGTTTTACTATTGTTTATGTTCAGTGCCGCCATCTTGGATTGATAACTCGGGGGTACGTTGTTCTGCTTCAACTTTCCGAGTGGGAGTTGAGGGGGTGTTACACAAAAAAATTCCGAGTTATTCGGGGAACGCAGGGCTCCCATCAGACAGCCGTCCACGCTCACATTCACACTTACAGCCAATTTAGAATCACCAGTTGACCTGGTGTGTATGTGTGTGTGTGTGTGTGTGTGTGTGTGTATGTGTGTGTTTGGACTGTGGGAGGAAGTTGCTGCCCAGAGGAAGAAAATGCAAACTCCACACAGAAAGGCCTCAGCTGGCTGGTTGATGATGTCAGAATAGTTTGATAGGTTTTGTGTGTGCTTTTGCTTAATTTAATCAATCTCTATGGCAACTTCAAAAATCGATCATAATTATAAAATTAGTAATAACATGCACTTTTATGCAGCTGTACATTTTTAGGTACAGTCACTCACACTTTAGGGAGAGAACTTTAAAACAAAATAGGAGATGGATGTCATGTAAATTACGCTGCTTCCGTGTCAGCTCTTTCAACTCTGTGCCTAAATATCCTAGAATAATGCAGGTGCAGAATAATAGGTGCGAGAGCATGAATAGAATCCTAGCTGAGATATTAGGCCGGAGGAGATTTACAATATGTATGGCAAAATGCATGTAAAATTAGGTAATTTAAAAAAAAAAAAGAAAAAAAAAAGAGAACACTTTAACTTTTATCCATTAGTATAATGAGATTCACTTTATTCCACTGCTGAGTTTTGCTTTACTCGGATGAGCCCTGCTACCACATAAGTATCTCTCCCTTGGGGCAGATAAATAGTGTTACTCTAAAACCTACTCTCACACAAAGATAAAGACAAATATAGTTTCAGCTTCATTTGTAAGTTATTACTTACAAAGGTGTTAATTTAAACACTATCTGGTGAATAATAAACAGCAAGACTGACAAAATGTCTTTATGCATAAGTAACTTCCAGACATAAAAGCACTGATCTGTTCAACACATGCATGCACCTATACACTGCTGTGTTTGAGACCTTTTTTCTTAGCTTCCCCATCTCTTCCCCTTTGAATCCTACTTTTTTTTTTTACTGTGTCACCAAGTGTCATCAGCCCTATGAAATGACCCTCATCTTTAATTTCCTGCTTCTTTCTTTCTTCTTGAACTCCTCTCCATCCTCTGTTCTTGATAACTTGTAACTCACTCACCAGACACCAAAACACACACACACACACACGCAGACATTCAATCAGAAGACAGAAACGCATGCTGGTGTGGCTGGTGAAGGGTAAACAATCCTTGCACTGACCAGTCAAGCCTGGGCTTCCTGGAGAATGTTTGGGCAATGCCCTGGAACTCTGGCTCTATCAAACTCTGTCAGGCACCACTGGATTCTGTGTGTATGTGTGTAAATGATAGGATAGAGCATCAAGGTGAGGTTTCAAAGTGAAGAAAATACAAAATACCCTCTCTTATCTCATCACGCCCCCTCCACTTTTCATCTGTTTTTATTACCACTTTATGTTAATAAGAGTTCATAATAATTTGTATGTCACTGTAAGTGACTATGACTGATGATGAACCTGTGCTTAAATAACATCTTTATAATGGTGAGACTGAGCTGCAAGAGTTTCTCAGTTCATCAGTAAATGTATTACCATAAAAGCAATCAGCAACTATTTTGAGATTTGATTGAGCCTTAAAGCAATTTTCTTGCATACGTAGATTGCAAGATAATGGGAAGCAATTTTAGGGCTTCTGGTACAAAAATGCTAAAATATTCATTGTTTTAATAGTAACTTTGACTATTAAACTTAATCAGTAGACTGCTATAGGTTGTCCAACACAAGAGATCTGAAGACTAAGAGAATAGTCGATGCAGAACGTTAAATACATCAATTATGTGGTAAAATATGGCACGATCTGTTGTAGTGGTGTACCCACATATGATAATTCAAACCAACTCACAGAAAATAAAATCACTGGTCCTGTCGCCCTCCCCTCACCTCAAACCTTTGCTGCACCAAGTTCTGCTGGAGGTTTCTCTCTGTTAAAAGGGAGTTTTCCCTTCCCACTGTCGCCAAATGCTTGCTCATAAGGGGTTGTCAAATAGTTGGCTTTCTCTCTGTATTATTGTAGCGTCTTTACCTTACTTGGCCTGATATGACGCTTTATAAATAAAATGGAATAATTTCCTTTTTTTTGGACTCTAAGAGCTGCAGGAACAGAAGGGGTTAAGAGGAGGGAGAGACAAACCCCATGTCCATTACAGAGGCACAACTAACGCACTCTATATTAAAAGTGAAAAATGAAGTAGGTTTGAGGACCGTGCATAGCATCAAGGGCACATCCATAAATGTGATGCGCCATAAATGCATTTCGCTGCCAGTGTCCATCCATGCCTTTATGTGTGTGCAGTGGAACTCATTTGCATGTGTCTGTGTGAACAGCAGATCGATGTAACTGAGACCCTCCAGCCATAGCTGTAAGCTGGCTGTCTTTGCGAACACGAACATGGTAATTGAGGCATCACACCATTCTCCCTTTGTCTCTATGCAAAACATGAAGAGCTAGTTAATGGTCCAGCAGCGATGAACAATGGAGACCACTTGCAATGAATGCAGTGATGGAAATAAAAGAGTAAGATAACCATTATTATTCACTGTGAGGCTGTGCACAAGGGCATGATGCTGCCTTCCTCAAAGCAAGAATTTATTTAAATACTTGTGTTGTGTGTGTGTCAGAGCATGTGTCTACTGAGAATAAGCACCTTGTTGAATTTTATGCTTTTCCTACTACAGTGCTGTTGTCTTCACTTGACTATGTCTGCGAATGTTTGTACATCCATTCCTATATTTTCCTTTAAAAATGTTTGACTGATATCCACCAATGTGTATGACGCTGCTGTGAATGAACAGGACCCAGTTTTTCGCCCAGCTGAATCCATCATTGCCCCGTTTGTCTGGATCTTGAATTGGTCGTGGTGTCTATAACACAGCCCCTCTTTATACACACATACAGAGAGTGTAGCTGTGGAAAAAGCCCACTTTACTTTGTATGGCTGAGAGTGCAGCTTCAGTGAAGATCAGTGTATCCGTGTGTGTGTGTGTGTGTGTGTGTGTACGGAGAAAGAAAAGAGGATGAACAAAAGCTATACAGACAAATCTTTGCACAATGTGTTGGAAAATCTCCCTGGACAGACTGAACAGTTGAATTGCAGCCAAATGGAAGAAAAAAAAAAACATATGCGTGCATGTGTACTGTGTGGGAATAGATATTTGCCCTCTACTCATGTGCTGCATATATGATTGAGAGTACAGTAAGAGTTGCGAGTCTGTGTGTTACTGTGTAGGCGTATTTGAGGTGAGATGGTAGAATTCAGAGTTGGGCATGAGTCAAAGAGCAAAATGTTTGGAACAAGCAGAAATCCACTCGCTCCCTTTGTCTGCTCAGCTGAATAAAACATGTAACTACACAACAAGATATTCAGCTTCCATATCATAAAATCATTTAATGTTTAACAGTCAAGACACTCAAGTCTGGCAAGTTATGTTAATATGTATTCGGCAGTTATTATGATTGCCTACATTGTCTTTAGTAATATATTGCAATGCATGAGCCTGTGGCACCAATGTAGTCATTGCAGGGAAATGTGCAGCAACATCTACTAATCACCTGAGGACTAAAAGTCCAATTAATTACTTAAACACCTAAGCTCACAATGCCCCACTTTACAATTTTTTAAAAACATTCCATCATAACAATTATCTTATCTAAATTGCGTCATTAAAAATGACCCAAACTGAACCTAATTGTACCAGACTGCCACTTTAAGCCCAGCTGTACTAAAAGAAAACAGAATATAATAAATAAATAAGTAACAATAATAACTATAATAATTCAAAACAAAAATTGAATTTAATTAAACTGAACAATATGCAGAAAAAGATTTCCCTGAAGCGCGAAGAGGAATTTTCATTAGCTGTGAGTCATTTTGGTTTAAGGTTAAACGTTAGTTCAGTTTAACAGTTCTTTATCCTTACTGAAAAAGGTAGAGTAATAAAGCTGAACGTTCCACTCTCATTATAAAACAACGTTAAAAAAAGACCCTTTGATTCAGTGTAAACCCAAGAGGTAGAGCGAAATCACTTTGCAAACCATGTGTCTGCCGTTATACAAGTGACACTACCTAAACCTTTCATCTCAGCTGTTTTAAACAGCTCCATTTCTCTATGTGGAAACTAATTAGACAGCAGAGAACTATGAACTTCGAGCCAAAAAAATGATCAAAGAAGGTTTTGACCCTGCCAACATTTTCCCCCGGGTGCGGACAGCGCCATTATCAAGCTGATGTCTTTATGTTGCATATTAAACGATGGTGAGCGTGGCTGCACAACGCAGAATCACTGTTAATGTATGGTCCTTTCACAGGATCCTCTCTTACAGACAGATTACTATAATCTGGATTAAGATGGAGCTGCATGTGATGGTTAACTTAATATGCAGCTGAGTCTATGATGCGTACGAAGTGTGTAAAAAGATACTAAAATCTGGGAAGGCCTTCACGAACCATAGGGAGTGGCTAGTGACTTAATCTACTGTGTGCTTGTTTACATCAGTATATTCATATCTACCTCCTCCAGATGAGCAGTCCAGCTCCCATGGAGAGCAGCATAATGAGGGCAGCCACAGACACGACAACAATGATCACCACCGGATTCTGTTCACTGGATGCCAGTGCCACTGCAAATAACAAAACATAGTTATTACACATATAAACAAACACACACACACACCTTAACCGAACAACATAAGTAGCAGTTATGAGCCTAGGAAAGAATCACAGGGACATTTGTGCACATCATCTTGCTGACATTCAGCTGAAGAAGAACACGAGCTGAGGACAAATTATGAAGAAATCTTTTTTGTTTTAGTAAACAAGAAGCACTGACATCAACAGAACAGGCTCATCTTTACAGTCACTGAGTAGTTCTTCTAGATGCTGTTTTATACTCTAGTGTATCAGCTGACATACAATTATGCACATTTTCATATTTTAAATAGTTCTCATCCATGTTAGTTTCAAATGTTTAGAGCTCGCTGAACTCGTCTGTGTTGCAGTGGGCGCCTGCTACATCCTGTTTTCTTACACTACCTACACCCGGTTCCTCTCGCTGAACATGTTACTTATCCAAACTGCATTTTAGTTTAAACTACACCTTAAAGCACAGTTAGAGTCAAACACCCAGCCACAAACAATGCAGTAATTTTCAAGATTTTATTGCAGGTTTAAGGTTGACAGGACGACATGTTGAGATGTGTTTTCCTACAGTTTCTTTCCTTTGTTTTCATTGTTACTTTACCTTCGTGCATGTAATGCATGATTTGGTCAGTTCTCAACTGAGTGGGAAGCACAATTCCAAGCTGTTTAGGCTTAAATGTCAGTGTTGATTAATATTCACCGTCTCCCACACAAAGTTAATTGACAGATAAATGTAATAAGCTGTATGCTTTGTTAGTTGGTGATGCAGTATGTGGGGCGATCAAAACATTTTATGAACCCACGAATAACAAAAACAAACTTCTTGAATTGGACAGCCAGCCAAAACCTTTAAGAAGTGTCTTCGTGCACGTCAGCACCGCTTTTAGCCACTCACACATTTGAATCTATTCTACTGTGTCTACTGTGTCAAAACTCTTTTAAGAGGAGAAACTTGTATGAGGCTAAGACAGAGACTGTTTTAATGCTGTGAGAGGGTGCATGATGGCATGTGCACAGTTCACATCACTCGTGTCAATTTTTCTGCCTTAAGCCTCAGTTACATTTTCCACGTCCACGAGTCCACTCGGGTCTGCTCGGTCTGAGTGACAAAATGTCGTCATAACACGGGAAGCGCGAAGGTCGGTGCAGATGTCTGTGCGCTTGGCTGTTTTTTTGTGACCGCGCAGACTTGTCAGCAGAGAACTGATATTATGGCTGCCCGGCCATCGAGTCTCCAGCTGTCCGTGTCCACAACGGAGTATAATCAAGGCTTTAGACACCTAATGGTGCCGACTGAACTCCTGATCTAATTCGCTGTATTAGAGCTTGGACAATGGTCAGTCATTCTGATACGGAGATTAATTTTTCAGCTAGATGCGATTTTGAGGTCCATGATGAAGTCACAATTGCAAGTGGTCAGATCAGGAGCACAGAGAGAGCTGGAGGTAGGGCCTTAATTTGTATCAAGGAGTCACAAAACGTTTCGATCACACATTATAAAAGTTTCTGCAAAAGTAATGCACCCCTCTGGTGCGAAGCAACACCGCTATAATACTATAAATTCTCAACATTCCTCTTCCTGGAGAAATACAATGGTTGAAAAAAATATATTTGTGAAAAGTACAAGGCAAGAACAAGAAGGATACCAGCCAAACCCTGAGGTGGCATAAGGGACACTATATCAACAGGCGCAAAGAAGAAACATTTCACGGCTTACTGCTAATATCTTGAATCTTCACACATAATCTTAGACACAGTCACATCCCATATCTGTCTCACTAGCAGCACGCCTCATTGTGTGGGCTGGCCAGGTGCCTGCACCGAACGCCTACCCAATCTGCCTGGGCTAAGAGAAGGGAGTGGGGAGAAAGGAGAGAAATCAAGGAGGGGAAGGGGGAGGAGGAGTAAAACTGCTACTCACACTCGCCAAGTGTCTGCAGCTCCAGGGGAGTGCTGTACGCCCCGTAATCAATGGGCGGCGGGGACGAGGATGAGGATGAAGAGGAGGATGATGTAGAAGAGGAAGAGGACGTAGAGGAGGAAGATGAGAGCGGGGAAGAAGACAAGGCTGAGGAAGGAGCTGGTGTTGAGAAGGGGCGGATGAGGAAGACATATGTGGTGCCGGGCTTAAGGTTGTTGACACTGATCCGTGTGGCGGCAGTCTTCACAGTAGAATAACTCTGATCCTTTTGTTCCTGCAGAGATCGAAAGAGAAGTGAGAAAGAGGGAGGAAAAAAAAACAACAAAAGAGAGAAACAGGAGAGGAAGAGGTGGAGGAGTTAGACGTGTAGGAGGAATTCATTTGTGAGAGGGCTCATTCGTTTCCGAGGCACAGTTTGTAATTCTGGGAGATGTGCAAGACAACTTTGTAACAAAATCAGAGGCTTCGGTAATGTTTCAGTTATTGAGACAGTGTTTCAAAGAGTCAGACATTTTGGCACGCCAAGTTAGGAGTTTTTAAACTTGCTTTTAATAAGGGAGAATTACTCATTGCTTTGGGAATAAATTATAAAAATTCCAGAAGGCAGTAACAGTGCGACTCCGTGTAAAGTTTTTAGAAAAACAAATATGGTGCTCATCTGTTGATGAGAATGAGTGACACCTTCTACAATGCAGAAAAATGGGCTGAGTGAGTAACACATTCAAATAATTGCAACGCTTGCTTTGTAATATACTTGTTTTTGCATGTTATTTGCAAAACATCTCCATTTAAAACAGCAAGTATAAGAAGTCTGCCAGGATTGACACGGATTCTGGTTCCCAAACAATGAATTTTAAAGCTTTTGGCGACTCCCTGACTTTGTGCAGCATCTGCATGAAGTTGATCTGATGGTTTTTATGAAAAATGGAATTTTTCCCAAAAGCGTTGTGTGTGAAGGTCATTGTAGTCTAAGGAGCTTGGATTTCTTTAAGTTGCTTGAAGACGTTTCACCTCTCATCCAAGAAGCTTCTTCAGTTCAGTTCCATAGGAGATCCATTGTGCCTCTTTGGGGGACACTCCTATAAGGCTTAAATCTGGGCCTCTCCATGATTTGACCTTAGAACTGAAGAAGCTTTTTGGATGAGAGGTGAAACGTCTTCAAGCAACTTAAAGAAGTCCAGATGCTTTTCTTTCCAAGCTCCTTAGACTTCCCAAAAGCTTCTTATTAAGCTTAATCTTGGTCGGCAGGTCAGATTTTTATATGGAGCTTATTGAAAAAAAAAAAAGCAATAAAACATATCACATCGTCATCAGCTTTAGCCTAGCTCAGTAGCAAATGTTAGCATGCTACAAAGCCTATCTGAGCGTGATGGGGGGAAAAAAAAAATCCCCCAAAGCATCCGTATGTTATGGTATTATTGTGGCATTATGATGTGAATAAAGCAGCCACCGTGCCCACATAGAGAGCTGCTACATCTCTATGTTTTGTTCATTTGTGAACACAGAGGAGGAAATAAAGACAGCAGAAAAGTCAGATGAATGACACACACACACACACACACACTGAAATAAAAAGAGATTAACTGAGAAACAGAACGGTTGCTGCTGCATAATGAGCGTACCCTGCAGAGTGAGCTAAGCTATGTGACAAGAGCTGACAGGAGAGAACTGAAGAGGAAAATTTTGGGAGTCTATGTAGATCTGACGCGCGAAACAACAACAGCACTCTGAGCTGACACTTTCCAAAGTCAAGTAATGAATACACCGAATTAATCATCATTAGTCATTAACAGTGTTAATCGTTCTTATTGTCAATAATGTTTTTTAATTATTATTCAAATTACAAGTTTAAATAGTTCAATTTTTTAAATGTTTAACAAATCATTAAATTAAACAAAGTGATTTTAAAATATCAGTAAACACCATGTGGGCTCAGACGATGACTGTGCACTGTGGTAAAAGAGACAAAGAAAGAAAGAGGCAACATGCTGACTAAACAAAGCTTTTCTTTCTTAAACTTTAATCGGGTTTCTGCATTACCTTTTCATTTCATGGCTGTTCAACAATTTTCCTGTCTTACTGTCAGTTATACTCCTTCTATCACTTAAATTCTCTTTACTCATCTGTTTCCCACATTCTGCTTTTTTTCCCCTACACGCAGTCCCACTAAGCGCTTTTTCATTTCTTTCTATCGCTGTCTTACAAGCATATTTCCAACAAGTCATTTCCCCATCTTCCTCTGTCTCAAATACCCTCTTCACCCCTCTCTATCTGTTACCACAAAAGCTTTTTATCCCTTCAAAGTACACCACAATATTCCTCTTGTTACCTCTTCTTTACCCCACATCTTTCCCCACCCACCTCTCTTCTAGATTTGTTCCAGTCTCTCTTTTTTCATATAAAGATCTGGGAGTAGAGCAGCAAGGAGCGGAGCTTTAATAAATATGATGAAGCATAGGGAAGAGAAGAAAATGTGAAAACTGGTGAGAGCTTGCCACAGCCAAACACAAAGACCTGGCATTGCCAGAAAACACAGTGTGTGAAAATAGACAAGTGTGAGTGTGACAGCTGTCATTTTATGTCCACGACAGATTTACTGTAAAGACTAGTCGCAATCTGCTATGCTATGCAAATGAGCGTGACACGGCAGATGAAATTACAGCGGGTGTTCATGAAAGAAAAAAAAATTAATAAAGATATTCATTTATACATTAACTGGGCTATGAATGACTCTGAAAAAATTCTGGAAACAATAAATGGTTGCATTTGAACATATGGCCTTCTGTGATTCTATAGGGAGTGTTAAAATGTAGCAATCTCGGCTTTTGTGGGAATAATTTTGACCTCTCAGAGTAGCTCTTTAATGTCCTTTCATCAATACAATGGTACTATTATAGTACATGTGAAAAAGAAAATTAGTAACGAAAATACAAATAAAATCTAGATAAAAAAAAGCACAAGTGAAATGATTTCAGAACTTGGAAAAATCCTAAAACAAAATAAAAATATAGAGTTTTGATATATGTTGGTTTGGTATAAATTTTATTACAACTTGCCTGATGAGGCATTGATGGAGGTGATTATTATTGTAATACCTGTACTGATTTTTCATATATACCTCCAGCTCAAACAGCTGAAACAAGAAAATCTCTGAAAACTGAAACTAAACTAGTTTAAAAAACAAAAAGTCAAACATGAAATAATAATAAAAACTAATAAAAAAATAGAAGACATGAACATGAAACATAAGCCTGTTAGAGCTGTGTGGTACACGTCTATTATAGTGGCACGGCCTCCCTGTTTATCTGCACTCTGTTCTGTACAGCAGGTTCTGTACTGCTTGTTCTTGCTATTAATATTGATAAACCTGTTATAGAAGTAAATTTGATCTTTAATATCAGCCACGAACATATCTCACTTCATTCTAATGGCAAAGAAAGAACCTCCAGAGTGCTGAACTTTTCCTCCAGTGAGTTGCTGAATGCTATTTATATCAAGCAAACACGAGAGAAATTAAAGTTTACTGCAGCTTTACTGCAGTGAGGAGTGGGTGTAGAAAATTTGGTTGGGCATCAGAAAGTCACCAGAAAACAACGGACTTCTGAGGGACTCCATATGATGCATGTCATTCATTTTGTGAGTTCTTTCCACTATAGTTGGTACCTTTAAGTCTTTCCTCTCTCTCTTTGCACCGATCTGTGCATATCTATTAGTAATCTTATCTGTCTCAGGCTCTGGAGCTGCATGTTCCTGATCTGCAGTTACTGTCCCAACAAACCTGCAGGGCATTTATTATTATATTGCTTGCCGTGTCTCTGTGCACGTCTTTCATGTTTGCTTTTTCCTTCATCCCACGTGGTGAAAGTAGATGGCCAACCTCCCAGAGCATGATTCTGCTGGAGTTTTTCCACTTTCTTCAGTAAAACTTGTGTTTTTTCCCCCCCTCCTCTACAAATAAGACTGAATTCAGCTGATATTTATGATGAAGTAACAGCACATATACCTTTTCATAGTATTTGACTTCATATCCAGTCCGGCTGCTGTTGGGATGAGAGGGCTCTCTCCACACCAAGGTTATGCTCTTCTGTTCGATCTTCTCTGCTCGCAGTTCGCTGATAAGAGATGGTGCTACAGAGGGAAAGGAGGCGAGAAAAAAAGAGGAGAAAGCTGAGTTTAGGTATGGTGAAAATACAGTGGCTACAACTATGATGTCTACCTTGACTCAATGAGCAAAGGTTAAAGAAGGAGTAGCATCAACTCTCTTAGAGAGAAGAAGCAGGCACTTACATATAGTACACCTGACAGGATTTCCAGATCAAAAGGAAGAGAGGGAAAATGTCTGCATGAGAGGGCTCATAGGAAAGTCAGGTATAAAGTATGAGAGGTAAGAGATTAAATACTGAAGCTAAAACGTGTCAAAGCAGGTAGCTGCCCATGAGTAGACAAAGGCTGTCTCCCTCTTTCCATTTGTGTGTGTGTGTGTGTGTGTGTGTGTGAATGAACAGCTCCCAGATCCTGTACATCGGGATTGACAATATATCAATACCAATATGGGCTGAGTGACAAGTCTTTATTGACACAAGACAAACGGACAGAGGCACTCTTAATCTTAACTTTCTATTTCTTCTCCAGGTCTCTTAATTAAACTGACCTCACTTCAGTGTTTTCAGACTGAATCCAGAAAACTGCACTGGAATTTAGCCTGACACATAATTTGGCTCTTATTGATCACGCCAGTGCAATACATGAGGAATGATTCTGTTCAAAGCTCATCCAAATTTAGATGCAGTGCATAATGACAGTTGCTCACAAAGCAAACACTCTCATTATTGATGAAAAACTAGTTCTTTGATTCTGTGTCAACAAATGACAGGCTGCGCATAGTATGATAATCAGCAAACACCACCCACTCTTGCTTAAGTGCTAATTATACGGCTAATTATACCATGTGTAATGAAGTTGCAAAAAGGGTTGCCAGTCAAAAATACTAAGAAAAATTATGTGGTGTATTTAGCTTAAAAGACCTTTATGTTAGGAAGGAGTGGTGCCATTAAGGCTGGGCGACAGGGTGAAGTGGCAGAGAAGTTTACGAGGGGGGGTTTCTAGATTTCATTTACTTAAATGCACATCAATACCTTCAATAGCATTCAAAAATATCCAGTTAAGTTCCATATTTTCTGTGGTTTATTTTACTTCCCTTTTGTAGTGCTTGCTCTTTTTTTTTAACTTTAATTCATTCCGACAATAGTTACCGATTCAGTTCTTTCCAGGTCCATTTCTTCCTCATCTCCTCCTTGACCTTTAGCCATCAGTTTGTCTCATTGCTCCTCGAAAAAGGCTACACTAATGAATATGTTCCGTCTGTCACTCACACGTGAACACATGAAATACTGCACACATACACACATATACACATGCACGACCTCCTCTCAAACAGCAGGATAATAGTCATTTTAGGCAGCAGATCAAAGGCAATCTGTCAGCATTGCTCTCTCTCAGTGTCCACCTCCATCTGTCATTTTTTTATGTCGCTGCAAACACAGGTATAATGCATTTTTCGGGATAACTATGTGACTTTTTGTTTCATGTTGGAAGTAAGGATGTATATCCATATGTGTGTATAGGCTGATGTCAAGTTTGCCAATGGCCACTGCAATCACAGATGCGTTTTATTTTTGCCCAATCAAGCTGAAAGAGGGAAATCCAGGCCATATGGAGACTATCAGTGTGAAAAAAGGATTAAAAAATAGATTTTTTTTTCTTTTTAATACAAAAGAATCATTTACTTGGATTTAGTGATATTAACACTAGTTATCACCAACACACCAAATAAATCCAGACATTCCTCAACAGCCGTCTCAGAAGGATTCTCCACATTCGCTGGGCAGACACAATCAGTAGCATCAAACTATGGGAAAGAACTTGTCAATTTCCAGTAGAGGAAGAAATCAGGAAGAGAAGATGGCGCTGGGTAGGGCACGCTTTACGCACATCGCCAACCAACATCACCAGGCGAGCTCTCAGGTGGATCCCCCAAGGCAAGCGAAAGAGAGGCCACCCAAGAAACTCCTGGAGAGGAGACCTCGAGGCAGAAGCAAAAATGATGGGCTACACCTGGACCCACCTAAGAACGGCCCAGGACAGAAATCTCTGGAGATCTACCTTTGGCGGCCCATACCCTGGGAGGTGTGACAGGCAGTAGCAGTAATAGTAGTATCACCAAGACATTAATACTCACTGAACACTGTATTAGTTAAACCTTGCTAGAACATGATAGGAGGATCTTTTGCCTTGAGTACTGCCTTAATTCTTCAAACCATAGTTTGGATTAAACAAAATGCTGAAAACACTCTTCAGAGATTTTGGTCTCTGGTGACATGACAGCATCACATAGATTTGATGCAAATTTGTCAGCCGACTCTCCTTTTCCAACACATCCCAGAAAGCTCTACTGGAAATTTGATGACTGTGGAGGCTATTTAAGTATCGGGAACTCATTGTCATTTTCGGGAAACAAGCTGGAAATGATTTGATCTTTGTGACATGGTGTTTGTTCCTGGCCTAGCCTCAGCTTCTTCTTGTTCTTCTCTCTTCTGCTGCTTTAAGGTTTGATGTGCTCAGACATGGGTTTAAAGATACTCTTCTATATATCCTGGATGTAATGTAAAGAACCCTGGTCATTCTCCTCCGACCTCTGACATCAACAAGGCATTTTCACCCAGATAATGGGCGCTTATTGGATATTTTCTCTTTTTCGGGCTACTCTCCATAAACTCTAGAGATGGTTTTATGGAAAAAACCCAGCAGATCAGCATTTTCTGAAATGCTCAGTCCTGCAACAACAGTCCCTTAAATCACCTTCATTCTGATGCTCAACTTCAGCAGGTCACCTTGACCATGTCTTCAGTTGCTGCCATATGTGTAATCAGTTTATTCTAATAAGTATTAAGAGTGAGCAAAGGTTTTAAAAATAGACATACATATTAAGAGCAGTTAGAGATCTTTTGAAAATATCATCATTACTTTGAGTCCTCAAGGTATTCTGAAGGATATTCTTGCATAATGTGAACACGGCACATTGTACAGATGCATACACAGTAGGGGGAGAGTAGTCGTGGAAGCCATAGGCGCTCTAAAAGTTGTTATGATGTTAATGAACACGACACACGAATGTAAATAGACATAAGCAAAGAAATTATTTGCGGTGATTAATGAATATGCATGGGCATTAATTAAGTGGGAAATAGAATAAAGGATGTAGATGGTATAGTTAGGAGAAAATAAAGGGATTACCTCCACGATAAATGAAAGGACTAGACAAACAAAAATGGAAATAGTAAAGGTATTGGGAGGAAAGAAGAAAGCGAAAACTGTTAGTAACACTTGAAAAGGTATTTAGGTCAAAATTAAATTTTTACCATTAAAAAAAGCATTAAGCTTAATGTGTTTAAATTACAGAAAATAATTACCTTCTATGTTTATGTGTTTAAAAACTGCTGAGCTAATGAACACTATTACTTCATTTTTGACACAGATGGCTCACACCTATTTTCTCTATTATTTATTTCCTCTGTTAAAAATATGCACCCTAAATAGATGGAAAATTTATAGGAATCTAAAATACGTAATCCTAATCTTATTAGAGCTCAACTATTTTGAGTGAATGCTTGAACAGACAGTCCCTACTTTCTCAAAGCCTCTGACACTCAAATACAAGAAGAAAGGTAGCTTAACATACTAAAGCAAGAACACAGTGTCAGCCTGCTCTGGAGGCTATTGTTTGCTATTCTTTCCTTCCTTCTATGCTGAATTATGCATAAGACTATTCCCTTCCTCCAAACCGTGGATCACATCACAGCTCAATCTGACAATAAACAAGTGTGCACTACAATGCAAAAGTAATACAAAGGTTAAAGTGGTGCTTCCACCTCAGCAAAGAAGCGCTGTAACTTGTTCGCCAGACAAACTAGCATCAAATTCGCCCGTATTTGAAGTGCTTTAGCACATAGGTGTGCAGACTGTACTATTACTTTTTTTCTGCCCTGCTATCTACCAAATGTTCCTTTGAGAACAGAGTATGGTTCATCTCTACTTTCAGCAGATTTACACATTTTGAGGTTATATTTTTACAACAACCATAAATACAAAAAAAGTTAGGACGCTTTGTAAAATGTAAAACAGAATGTACTGAGTTTGGAAATCTCACAAACCCATATTATATTCACATTAGAAGACTGAAAACATATCAAAGGTTTAAACCAAGACATTTTTGCTTGTTTTAGTATTTTTGATGGCAGCAAGACGGCTCAAAAAAAGTTGGGATGTGGGCTTCAAAAATTCAGTGGTACTAAACAGAAAGAGCTGGAGTCGAATTTTGCAATTAAATGTGTTAATTGGCAACAGGTCAGTAACAAGCGACAGGCAGAGTTTCTCAGAAGTTAAGATGGGCAGAGATTCACTAATTTGCAACAAACTGTGTCTACAAGTTGTGGAATAATTTCAGAATAATGTACCGCAATGTAGAATTGTCAAGATCTTTGAAATGTAATCATCTTCAGTACATAGTATGTATTAAAAACGGACATGAATCTGTTCAGAGGCTCAGGAACAAGAAATAATTGTCTGTGAACACAGTTCACCCTGCTATCACACAAATGCAGGTTGAATCATGCAAAGAAGAAGGCACCACATGTAAATATGATCCAGACACACCACCTTCTACTCTGGACCAAAGCTCATTGACAATATGCTGAGGCAAAAGTGTTCTGTGGTGAATTAAATTGAAATTTGTGCATCTTCTGGACTAAAGAATAACATTCAGCTTGGTATCGGCACACAGTTCAAAAGCCTGCATCTTTGATAGTATGGGATTTGTTAGTATCTGTGTCGCTGGCCGCTTGGATGTCTGGAAAGGTGCTGACAGTGCTGAAAGGTGTGTACAAGTTTTAGAGCAACATATGCTCCCACAAACTAGTCTAGACTTTCACCAACGGAAAACATTTTTCTTAGAATGGTACATTTTCTCAGTTGAAACATCGGACGTGTTTTCTGTTGTAAATAAAATATGGGTTCATCAGATTAGGAAAAAAAAAAGAGCCCCAGCTTTTTTGGAAAAGGTGAAAAAAAGAAAAATGGTACTGCACTACCGGTGTGCTTGATCTAGATGGCCTGAATAGTTCAGTGACTTTTTCTCTCAACTGACCCACTGAGAAGAAAAGCAGTGTGTTCCAGGACATCCTGATTTATAAACTAAGCACTGAGTAATAATATGAAATAAGAAAAAACTAATTGCTGCTTTTTGCCTTTCAGCATCACGTAGAGGAATGAGTAACACACTTTACTGCTGATTTTAGCATGACTCCAAAAATATAAAACATGACAAATCCAACATAGCGTCACATCATATTTTCAGAGGACTTTCATCCTTGCTCCCTGCGGCTTGCAACCTGGCTCCTGGGCAAAAAGCTGGTTGTGCTGGTTCTCTGTGCATTTATCATTTGCAAGGATTAAACAAAACATGAGCTCTAATTAATTAAAAAGGGGAACAAATTAATCAGAACAAGAGCATAAATTAATCAAAACGTGAAAAACGAATGAATCAAAATGTGTGCGCACATTTATTATGCACAAGATAGCATTTTGTGTACTCGGTAAACTATAGCCTCAGAAGATTTTCCTTTCAGTGTCTACTGACAGGCTTAGAAGATTTAGCCATTTATGAAGGCAAGTAGATGTGAAAATACTGTCCATTCTCCACTTCAACACACACTCAGCACACACGAGCATATGGGAGGGAATAGTGACTGCATTTGGCTTTGTGTTTTAAAAGAAAGAATCGGTGCAGACTTCTCTTTGAAATGTGTTTTTGAAACACATTTACACAACTACACTCACATAAAAACATATACAACTGCATGATGATTTTCAAAAGCAATATAGAAGAGGTGATGGCTATGCAATAGAAGTGCACGCCAGACATTTCCAGTCCCTGATCTTGCAGCAGAAATCGCACGGCAGACATGCTCATAGGTGCCCATCACAAAGATGAATGGCTTCTGATAAGGTCCTGTATGAATGCCTTGCAGTACATATACCAATCACTAACACAAGTATAGGTCTGTAGACTCTAAAAGGGACACTGTGAATTTTATAAAAGTGATGCATGTACAAGTATAGTAGGTATATTTTGTGACAAAATAGTAACCAGGCTACAATTAATACAACTTTGTTATCATATCAAATCAGGTTGTGGCTCTCTGTCAGTCATTTTAAATAAGAAAGACTCCCAGCAGGGAACTTTAAATACTGGAAGTTCTTAGAAAGTTGCTGGATCATCATGAGCTTGTGAATGTCCTGGACATGCAACACATGAAAAGGAGAGCTGATACAGCCACACTGCATGCCCCAGTGTGAGCAGCAGTGATCCTCTTGGGGAATCTAGAAAACTCCACCTGTTGATGTTGGTTTGACTAACATTCAGACTGGAAGGTAGCAACTATTTGCTCTTCCTGCCACATGCAAGCGTTCATGACAGAATTCTACGTATAAATATTATGGACACATATCTGTCATACAGTCCATGGCTTTAGGGTAGAGAATGGAGAGTGTCAGGTTTGGGGGTGTATGAAGAAGTTGGGATGAGAACTAACATCTCCAAATCAGAGGCCATATTTCTCAGCTAGAAAAGGACGGAGTGTCCACTCAGGGTCAAGAACGAATTGCTGCCCCAAGTGGAAGCAGGAGAGGGGAGCGGGAGACTGGCAGACAGATTGGTGCAGCACGTACCATAACAGGGATGCTGTACCAGTCTGCTGTGGTGAGGAAAGAGCTGGGCGTGAAAGTGAAGCTGTCAGTTTACAAGGTTGATCTACATTCCTACCCTCACCTATGGTTATGAGCTGTGAGTAGTGACCAAAGAAATGAGATTGCAGATACAAGTGGCGGAAATTAGATTCCCCTCAAGGGCATCTGGGCTCAGCCTTCAAGACAGAATGAGAAGCTCAGCCATTTGGGAGGGGCTGAGAGTAGAAGTACTACTACTCCACATCAAAAGAAACCGACTGAGGTGGTTTGGGCATGTGACTAGGATGCGTTCAAGGTGAGATGTTTTGGGCACATCCTAGGAGGCTGTGTATTTAATTCAAAGGGACTCTGATTGGTTTAATCTTCTAAATACCACAAATGTTTATTTGAAATAACTGAAAACTAAGTGATAACAGAGTCAAAGAACAGCAAATAAGCTGACAAGTAATCACATGGATTGTGCTTGTGGATCACATACAATTGGCAAGAACACAACAGATTTATATTTTACAAAATATTTAGAGTAATTGTAATTTTTTTTTTAAACAATGTGTGTTTTTCTTTAGATGACTAATGAAATAACTAATGGTGATTTTAAACGAAATGTAGTTTGCAAATATTTATTTATTTATGATTGCTTCTTAAGGTCAATCGATCTTGGGATCACCAGAGACTCCAGTTGTTAGTCCATGTATGTTAAATATGTTGGCGCTGAAACTAAACTCTTAAATCAATATATGTAAAGTGGAGGTTCTGAGCCTGGTATCATTATTTCAATTCAAAAACTGTTGAATTTAAAATACTGAATGTTTACACTACTATAAACAGGAACAGGACATGGTATCTTAGATTTGTTTCTTGGTTTGGTCTCTGATTTGCCAAATACCAGCAGAGCAGTTAACCTCCTAATACCCGAACTCTTCCGCTGCATGAATTCTTAATTTCTCTTTGCTATTTTTTACCTGATTTTTGTTTCTGATAAAAATGAGATTCAAATATGAGAACATTCATTTAAAATTTCGATAGAACAGTGGCAGCATAATGTCCTTGTAAGTGGATATCAGGCCCTTGTAGAGCAAAATTTAGTATTTTAGTCTAGACAACCCAAAATGTGATGTCCACATATGTGGACGGCAGGTCCTAGGAGGCTGTGTTTTACATTGTATGTACAGTTAAATGATTCTCACAAGTAAATCTTTTTTATTAGGATGGACTTAATACGTTGTATCAAATGATCTTTCAGCATTTTGCTCCTTAGATGAGTTAAATACAGAAGTGCAGGAAGCGATAACTTACTTTTAGAATTGTGTGGGGTTAAAGAACTGAAAAGACTTTAACAAAAACCCAGGTTCTCATAAGTTCATCTTCAGATCCACTCAAGAGCCACTGCTTTCATTGCAGAGACTCTGGAGGTTACATGGCAGCTCTGTCCTCTCTGTGGCAAGTAGATGTGTGAATAGACTTTGGCAAGAAACGGCACCCACTGCTGTAGGCTCTTGCATCCAGGTGTACGGAGGCAGCTGAGGTGCAACTGGCATCTCCTTTTTTGTTATCAAAGGAGACAGGCGGAGGAGCTTCTCTCCCCAGGGGGGACAGCACAAACAGGGCCGAACATCTCGGAGTCATTCTTACTTTTTACTTCTTCCTCACATCTGTGGATCCTCTCCCTGGGAATTCTCTCTTGCAGTCTCTCCATCTCCTTATCTCCTTTTCCCCAACACAGCCATGTCTCCGTCTTTGTTCTTAGGGGAATCTGTTGTTCCCTCCAGGTTTGTGCCTCCGCTGAGATGGCATCCATTTTCAGAAGGTGATTTGATTGTTCTACTTCTCACTAACTTGTGCTACCCCATGTGTCAACGCATATTAAAGACAGTGAATGATTGCATGCGAATCTATAATGAAAAGATATGCACAATGGTAGAAAATGTGTAAAAGTTGTAGACAGGAGTGATTGAGAGAGCCGTATCTGTCACGCATGCGCTTGGTAAAAGGGTCAAGAGGATGCAACAGTGATGATCCCTCTGGGCATAGCACCACTTACTTCTGCCTGGAGTTAAAGGGATAGTGCAACAATGAGCCTGACAGCAGAGGACTGGGAAGCAAGCGCCACTCTCTGGGATGGAAAAATGGAGCCAACACATAAGTGCCAAAAGCTCCTGTTTCTTAAATGGCCTTTTGAGCTTGGCTTCAAAAGCAAATCAGTCCCTGTAGACCAGTATGTTAAAAAGCCCAACTTTACAGGAAAAATAAACATGTTTACATGTCTGGTCTCCTGCAACTTGTCTCCTGGCTCACCAATCACTGCCTAATTTGTTTTATTTGCCACTTGGACACCTAATCCCAAATTGCAAACACAATTATTCTGCCCAGTGCATCATAAGAGTGAAGAAGAGCAAGTGTGGAACAGGAGAAAAGGAAAGATGAAGATTAATAGTAAGACCCTGCTTCAGAGCAGGGTGAGGAGATGCAGTCAGACACAGCTATTATCTGCAGTGTTTTTTATTCATATCAGTACAGGAAGAAAAGAGGAGCAGAGGTGTTTGGAGGGAATGAGTCTTGTCTAGGTGTAACGCACACACACAGACACACAAACCTGGCTGTGAGTGGGAGGAATGGTGCAGGGAAGGCACCTGGATGAAGCACATTTTCATCTCAGCTACTAAATTATACGTTGCAAGGACACAAATCCACACACCTTGGTGGATAGCTGTGTGGATTTGTGTCTAAATTTGTGTCTGTGTAGGAGACCAGCATTTGTGTGCGCAACACCGGAGAGAGTCTTAGGGCTGGCCTGATTGAATGTGTCAGTCAGTAGGTGGTTGGGTGAGAGACAGACCAGAAGAGCCGGCGAGGCACAGAGGCTTTTCTGTATGACATATTCAAAAAGGCTCGATCAACATAATCCAGCTGTGCCAAAACACCATGCCCTGAAAATAGGCTACCAATAAAGTGGTGAAGTTTTTTTCCTGCACATACATGTGATCAAATCTGGAAAAGAAAACACCCTTAACCTGTTTACATTGCCTTTGCATAGCGTACAAATCTGGCATGAGACGCCCTCACCGGGGGAGAGAGGCTGGGGCCAACTTCTTTAAACTGCTTTTGACAGCTGCACACTGACTGATTCTGAACACTCTCCGGGCCCAGCATGCTTTAGCCTAAAGGCTGAGGCATGGTCTGATCATGACACGTCCGTTAAGCCAGACAGCCTCTGCCCGAAGCCTCCACCAAATAAAAAGCACAGGCCGCGCACAAACCCTCGCAAAAACACAAACATACAGATAGAGTGGCTGACCCAAGACTGCTGCAGGAGGTTGGCTAAGAAGGTAAATAAAGCTCTATCTGCCTTGACAGACTTGAATAAAGGGGCAATGCGTATACACACACAAACGCTGCATCTTTACAGCCTCCATCCTTTAGCATGACACAGCAATCCGAGCATAGTCTAACTTCTTTGATGACAGGATCTGATTTGGAGTGTGATGATATTTGGATCTTTTGGATCTTCTTAAATGCAAAAATAACAGATGATGTACTACAGGTTGTTATAGAAGGTTGTTGTAAGCAGCATTTTCCAATTGTAGTTCAGTTTTAACTGGACAGCGGGGGAGAAAAAACTAGAATGACACAAACTTGCATCGACAAATGAATACAGATATTTTGAAAGTGTGCTTAAGTGCAGCTCTTGACTAAGAGCTGATATTACTTGAGGAATGTGAGACAGACAGCAGCTATAATATAACCTATAATAAAGAGTAAAACATGAGCTGTTTTTAAGATGTATGACAAAAGCTGCAAAAATACATCCACAGTCTTCCATTTGAAATGTAGTCTTTTATTAAGTTAATAGTTTAATTATGATCAAGTGATCATGGCTGTGGATGTTTTTCCCCTTCTTTCATCCTGTTTATCCCCCTTCATGAAAAAACTTCCAAACAAGCATTCACACAAACACAAAACCGTGTCTTGAAAATTAAGGGATGGATTGACATACTAAGCATTTGGCGCATTGTTAAACCTCTGCTGGATAAACTGTACTGTAACCCCTCCCCCTGGAATTTTCTGCATGAAATTGTATAAAAAGATGCACGGCGAATGAGAAAAGAGGTGTCTGTGTGCGTGCAATGTTGGTCTGATGAGCTGAACTGTCTGTCACCCACCTACCGCTGTATCAGAGAGGAGTGTACTGTCATTCAGAAAGACAGCTGCATCTCCACACAACTTGCTCTCTCTCTATTTCGCACAGCAGGACGCAGCCGCCTTCCCCTCCCCTCCAGCGACTAACCCCACAAGAAACCCAGACGGCGCGCACACACACAAACGCCGCCACGCTCTCCACAGAGGCACGATAAAGACGTCACAGAGTATTAGAGAAAGTGAGACATGAAAAGCATTTTGGAAGTTTGAACTTTTTCTCTCTAGTCTGCTTGCAACCTTAAGCGTTTTCACCTGTCTGCCCTCTCCCGGCAGGGGTTTCGACAAAAGATGTGAATCAAAGATAGGCTTCATGATAATATGATTATGAGGAATACGCTGTGTCTTCGTGTCATCAGCTATCTCCGAGCTTTGCTTTCATTCATACGCATTCCTCTACAATTCCCTGAACAACAAGGAACAGCCTGTAAATCCACATACAGAGTACACACACTGAACACTGAGAGTGCCTCTTCATAGACTCCAATTATAAGCCAAGAGGTAGGCAATTAAAATTCCCATCACAGGGTGACAAAGCGTCTTAAGTGGCTGGGCTATAGTCCTGAAAAGTAGCTTGATGACTCTATTCATTTGGTGCCTGCTGAAGCCTCACCTTCCCATCACTTCTAATTAAGGAGGCAGAAAGGATCCAAATGCCTTCATGCAAAGGGCTGAAGGGGGGAGAAGGCTGAGAAGTGTGAAAGTGAAAAAATAAAAACGGCAATTGGAAACTAAATGACAAAGAAACAATGTTTCATACCTTGGTATTTGAAGTGTCTCTTTCGTTCACTGAGTGAATGGAAAAAACAATATTCAACCCCCCACTCTCCCATTATAATGAAGGAAAAGTCTGATCCCAAGTTAATTCAGACTTAAACTTTAGTTCAAGTCTTCAAACGCAAACATGTGTACCATAGTTTTTTAAGGTACCCATTTGATTCAGAGAATCAGAGACAACCGCACCCTCAATTAGCTTCCATTCATTTTCCATTCATCTTTCTGCCATAGTAGGCAATGTGAATAAGTACATTACCCAAGTACTGCATGTAACCTTCTTGTACTTCATTTAAAAACATTTTTCTATTTCCTTCTACAACCCTGCTTTAATTTTAAAGGAAAATATTACATTACTTTATTTCATTTATCTGAAAGTTTAAGTGACTTTTCATTTTAATATTTAATAGTCGTTTTGTAATAAGTTATGTCTCCTGTATATTTGGCTTGCACCCCCATAAGCAATATTTGGTTGGGCTCCCTTTTCTCATATTATGATTTTATCAGTTTTTCTTATATACATATATTATGGATATTTTGTGCAGGAATTTTGAACTTCTTTCATAAGTATTGCAAAGTCTCCATCACACTTTTTTCAGTTTGTGTTGCCTTCAGTTTTAAACATTTTATTCTTCTGCTATGCACCCTGTGCTACTTTACTTGCTTTAAGTCATCTTTCATGCTTTATGCTTCCTAACTTTTATCTCAAAACCATCTCACCCTAACGTTTGTCCACACACAACTTTAAAAATGTATTAAGCAGTTTTGATATGTACGTCTTTAAAAATATGGCTTCAGATCGTTGTTTCTTCTTTTAAGTCTTCTCGCTTTTGCTCTTCACCCCTGCTCCCTTTTCTCCACATCCAGGCGTTCTCCTCACAATGCCACACCGCTCTCTTCTCTATCCCTCTACTTCTATATTCATTCCCCTCTCCTCTCCTCCCTTTATGCATCCATCTCTAAGGCCTATGTATCTCCGCGGGGACCAGCCATCTCAAAGCACGGCCAGTAATCCTCTCAGGATATTGAAATGCCAATCCTTCCTCCCTGACCTGCACCTCCACCCCATCTCTACAGCTACCCTGCATCCCTGTCTTCTTCCCTGCCTTAGCTAAAGGGCTTTGGATGTATCACTGGGGGCCAAGACATTCATCCAGAGACCAGTTGGATCACACACACACACACACACACACACACACACACACACACACACACACACACACACACACACACACACACACACACACACACACACACATTGAACAATTCTGAAGCAAGATATCATCTTTTTTTAAGAAAAGAAATGAAGCATGGACCAATGTACAGAAATTATGTCACGCAAGCACAGCAAAGTATGGCCATAGACACATGGTCTGGTGCACTCTTTCGCTTATATATGCACCCCTAATCCACCTCGATATGGCGCCCCATGAGCCTTAGGGAAAATTGATCTCCCGTTTACCCAGCTCATGTCCCATCCCCTCCAGTTTCTATCCCCTACTCTTCCTTTTCCCTATTATCCATCCTTGACACGCCATGCAAAACTCCCCTTTCCCCCTGGTGGCCTGGAGAGTCCTGATAAAACCCCATCTGCATGGGAGGATGTGCATGTGCAAGCATCCAGTTCAACTGCATATTTTCAAAGAATTCAATTTGTATGTCGTTTTTTGTAAGGTTTAAAGACCGACAGTGTCTAAACTGCTGTTTCTAATGATTTGCATAAGATTCTGATTTTCCAATGAAAGCGGGACGAGGGAGAGAGAAGCTTGTGTTTGCATTTTATAGATGAAAATTGCCCCTGGTGTATCTTGCATGTGCGGCTGGGGCGGCGGGTTAACATGGTACAGTATCCAGCAGCACTTTCTCTCAGCAGCTCGGTTCAGATTGTGCCCTTAAGTTGTCAGGCTTTCTCCACCCTCAGCTGCCAGTCAAAAAATGCCACCCACTGCTAACAAGCTTACTCTGCACCGAAAAACAAATATGGCGCAATCAGGAAAGGTGGGAGAAAATAGTCCTAAGAGAGAGAAGAAGAGAGATGGGGGAAAAGAGGGCAGTGGTGATCATGTCAGGACAGGTGATGAAAAAGGAGAAGATAGCGGAAAGAGTGGCAGTGAGTAGGAGAGAAATTACCATCTAAGAATAGTGAGCTTATGGGGAGAGCAGGGAAGGATGTGGGGAGGGAAATGAGGGAGGAAATAGAGGGTAAAAAAAGAAGAGATCGGTTTACAAAGGAAGGGAGGAGGTTAAGAAAAAGAACAAAGTAATAAAGAGATGATGAGGTGGCTAGAGAAAAAAAAAGGCCAGAGTGTGAGTCTGCTGATATGTGCTAGCTTTGTTCCAAATCCCTACTGCAGTATTTATAAAGGTCAGCGAGTTTTGATATGTAAAGTCTCGGTGGGGAGGTGCACACACAGGTGCGGACACAAAGCTAAGGTCCATACAGAAATGCTTTTTGCAATTCTGGAGCTGACCTGGCTTTACAGAACTTCAGACGATATCCCGCAGATACATAAAAATCAGATGAACAACAAAATGAAAACCGGACTTATCATGCAGCGACAATAAGACCAAGTGAACCATTATTGAATTTGTTTGCAGGCTTTGTATGTCAAGTTTTAATATTGCGTCATTTTAATGATCACTTCCGCTTCTATCTGATAAAACTGAGCAGATCCTTCATTGACCTTGAGGTAAACCTCTCCCAGAGGACTTTCAACGGAGGATAGCTCTCCTAGAAAATGCAGGAATTATTCTGTGGCACATTTCACACACTTTTTTTTTTCTTTCATAGGTCTGTCTGTCTCACACCACACATACAGACAGTATTAAACACCACACACTAAATGTCAGCCGAAATCCTCCCTGTCACAGAAAGTCTTCTAAAACCCCTGCAAAACACTCTCTCCTAACCCTTGTCCAATCCTCCTGGACGACACGGTTAGCCGCACAACTCATACCTTAATACCTCGTAATAACCAGAAATCAGTGCCATGGTAACTGCTGACAAGACAGACAGACAGAGGAGATAAAAGTGAGAAAGGTTTAAAGAAATGTGACAATGAGGAAAAAAATGCTCACCGTAGGTTTGTACTTCTGATAGAGTATTCCAAACCCTGGAGTTCGGGATTTTACGCAGGAAGCTGAAGAAGGCCAAGTTGTCACTTGCTAGTCACGTTCACAGATTTTAGCTGTCTGAGGGATTTTTTTGGTGGGTGTGGTTTAATTTGAGGGATCAACAGCTCTGCGCTGCTTATAACTTCTTTAATTTTCATTTACTAACTGGTTTGCTTTTCCAGCCACATGTGGGCATTGGCGAAGTTTATCAGCTGTCATCGCAATAACTGTATAAAAACATGAGCAGATGTTTCCAGCAAACAAACTCAAAGAGACAGTATGCTGCCTCACCGCTATACCTCTTCAAATTAGACTTGTAACCTGTAAGAAAAGTCAACATCTGGCAAACGCGTGCAGATATTTTTCCACAGGATTTGGTGGAACATGGAGAACGACTTCACTTCAGTAACAATAATAATGAGAAAAATATAGGGTTTTTGAGCTCCCGCTTTGTGGGGAATAAATAATTTAAACAACTAGGTGGTACTTGAGCAATTACTCTTATGTCAATGCAGTGGTAGTTTAGGGACCTGATAAAGCTGCCAACTTGGCACCTATAGAGGTTTTCTGGCACTGATAGGAAACTCTAAGCCAGTATTGCCCAACCACTGTGCCACAGCACATATAGGTGTGCCGTGAGAAATGATCAGGTGTGCAGTGGAAGATTATCTGCTTTTATTTTTTTTGTATTTATACGCGACACCAATGCTGGTCCAAAAAAGAAGATCCTGAGAAACACATTTGTTTTTAAACACTCAACATAAATCTCCTTAAGCTCCTAGGACCTGGCATCCGCATATGTGGACATCACATTTTGGGTTGTCTAGACCAAAATACTAAATTTTGAGCTACAAGGGCCTGATATCCACTTACGAGGACATCACACTGCCACTGTTCTATCGAAATTTTTAACAAATGTCCTCATATGTGGATCTCATTTTTCTCAGAAACAAAAATCAGGTAAAAAAAAACCCCAAAATTCATTGTTTTTACATTCATCAGGTCCCAACATGCCCAAATATCAAACAGAAATTAAAAATGCATGCCATGGAAGAGTTTGGGTCTTAGGAGGTTAAATATACTCTCTTTTTTATTCTTAGATGCATGCCTCAGTCAAAAACCACACTTTCAATATAACAACTATCCAAAAGTTTAACCCACTTTCCCACGATAAAGTCTTACAGTATATATCCTGAACTTAATACCTGGAAATTCATAGCAAGTCCTGCAGCCTTCACAGATGCTGCACAGCATTCATCATTCAGCCCATTTCTCTAAGCTAATTTCCAATTAATGGCAAAAGCAAATTCTGCCATTCTCACTCTCATTGTTTCTCCATCAGATACTTTATTGTACAGCACCTTTCATTCCATCTTCCTCCAAGTTTCATTTGAATCATTATGTTCATCATTCATATTTCCTTCAGCTTTCGCAAACAAAGATCTCAAACATTTTCAAAGATATGCGCGGCGGTATAACATGCACAGTCATGTGTACGTTTGTTTACAAAAGAATGTTTGTCAGCATTAAAGCCAGAAAGTAGGCTTGTACATCTTTAGTGTGTGTATGTGTGTGTTTTGGTCTTTTCACACTTGAGCTCCTCCAAATAGTGAGTGCTATTGCGGTGCTGGGTGACAAGGCTACTTGGTAAAGTGCTTTTCAAGCCTCTGGCTAATGGCCTGCTGAAAACTTCTGCTGATGAAAATGAGATCTCCCCTACCAATGAGAATTTGTGCCCTGTCTGCAGCAACAGACATGTTGTCAGTTTAAGGGTGTATGATTGAAGTTTGTGCTTTTTTTCAAAGAATACACAGAAATTCAAATCACTACAGAATACACATTGCTTCTGAATGCCATGTCAGTAAATCTGCATTTTGCTGTAGGCAAAGGTCACAGTGGGTTTTACAGTGTACAAAGTGCACATAAATATGATCTGTGTGTATGTCTTTTTTTGTTGTGTGCAGAAGTAAAAGCGGATTGCGGTGATATCATAAAAAATGCATGCGTTATTTCCAAACAAAACATTCAAACTTTTCAAATAGGGGTCAAAAAGATTTTTTAGAGGATTTTCTTATGTCGAAAATATGAATAAAGTCGTAGAATTTGTCTGACCAGATGAAATGATGACATAAACTTTGTAAAACCACTAAAAATTCAGTCAAAATCAAGTGGAGTTAAAAAGTATTCAAAACTGGAAACGCATGTAGTGCAAGTTTATTTAAAGTTCATCTATTTTTCACACATAATGTTGCCTGATGTCAGACGTGTCCTTGTTGGTCCCTACTGAGTACAAATGCAATATCTTTTAAAAGGTGCATTCTTTGTCCTTTGTTTTTTGGTTTCGGAGTGTGCCACGTTTAAGTGCAATTTAAATGTTTTCCATTTACATGTTTGTGTTTGTTTTTGAAGGTTGAAATGGAACTTACCAGGCAGGCTTGTTGACACGTTGACTTGTGTGTAGAACCTCTTGTTGGGCAGCAGCTCTGACACTCCATTCAAGGCTTCTACAGTAAATGTGTAATTGGTGTTGGGAAGAAGATTGACCACAGTCACAGTTCTTTCTGTCAGGCCAACCTGCTGAGGCACAAATCCAACGCTAGCCCCACATGGCTCACACTGCCTCCCGATGCACTTCCGGCATCCCACACTGTAGGTCAAATCCACCCTGCCCCCTGTGTCGGACGGAGCAGCCCAGTCCAAGATCAGCGTGGACTGCTTCAGAGTATAGGTCAAGTCTCTGGGAGGGGATGGGGGACCTATGAAAGAAAAAAAAAAAGAAAAAAGATAATTATTTAGATTTATTAGTTATCCCAGGTCGCTCATGAGCAGTTTGTAAGAAAATACAATACGTGCTCAATTTGAATGAACTGTCATGCAATTTGATATACAACAGTCCAGAGGCTTTATGGTGGGTATAGAAGCATTTATACCAACAATATCATTATAATCAAGCGCCAGTGTTGGAAGGTTACTTTTACCTTTTGCCTTCATATCAAATAATTTTTTGAACAATAATTTTGATTTTAATGATGTGATATGATGTAATATGAACCATTTTACATAAATAGGTGAGGGCAAATCTGTGGTACTTATTGTGAAATAATAGTGTATGTAGCATTATTATTATACTTTGACAGTTTGAAAATATATTTTAAGAAGATGTATTGGACTGAGACGGAGGAGGGATTATTGCTCATATAGGAAGGAAAATATTTGGGGTAAGGCTCAGGATTTGATTAAAAAAAAAAGAATAGAATAACATTCCCTTTTGTCTGAAAGATTAGCGTTTTTTTCCCATTATGTACTGGTGTCATCTGCTGTGTGAAACAGACCCTCCATTTACTCTTAGTAAATAAAGATGGCTTGCCATGGAAAGTGTTTTATCTCTCCCGGAACACGAGTCTGATTTGATATGAGGGGCAGTGATGTGAGCTGCCTATTGAAAGGCTGTGTGTATCAAAAGTTCAGCATTATACAGTACATGACAGAGGTAACAAAAAACTGTGTAAACATGTCATTTAAAGTTAAACCACTTCTAAATGAACCCCCGCAACAGCTAAAAAATAAAATATACGATCCAGTAGAAGGCTGTAAAAAGCCAGACCAGAGGACTCCATCCTATCACTAAGTCAGCATTCAGTGTCTTTTGGTTCATATCCTCTTCTCACTGAAAGCACAGGTCCATTAAAGGTCATGAATTTTACATACATCCTTGTATGTGTGTGCATGTGCGTGTAATGAATAAGTGAAGGTTTGCTGCACTGTGCGTGCCATCAAACACGTCACACACCACAGCTGCGTCCCGCTTCCAAACACACGTGGTGCCCAGGGTTACATAAGCCCAGAAAACATTCACATTATGAACACACACACACACACACTCGCACACACACAGTAGATGCAGACACAGCTGGGCCCCTTTCTCACGTCTCTGTCCACTTTCATGCTTTCTTAGCCTTGCAGTCCCTCACTCTCTTAAGGTTTCTCTTTTCTTTCCATCTTACATTGCGAGTGCCTCTTGTTAAAACTTCACCTCCACAACTCTTCCCACTCTTTTACTCTTAACCTGTCCCAACCTTCTAACTCCCTTTTCCCTATAGTTCATCCACATCACTATTCAACTCAATCTCTACTCCTCCAAAAATATGATACAATACAGAAAATCTTGCATTTCCCTTTAAACCATTGTCATTAAACTGCATGTGTTATCTTTATATGCTACCCCCTCTCAGTTAATCTCATCAAATGAGATCAGGGACATCTATGCCAGAGATAACATAGTCTGACAGGCATGAGAGTATTTTTGCACCAACAAGGTGATTCCCAAAGCACTTTTAGTTGAAAACGTGACATATCTCAGTATGCTATATAGTGCATTCTTGAAAAATGTGCGAAAACTGGACAAATGGAGGACAAAAAGAAGTGACAGACCTATCCACATCAGATCTAAAAGCCATGTCCCCAAGAAATAGGGAAAAAATCCAGCAGAGACCTGACACGCAACCTGAGAGTTACATCAGGCTCTTTAGTTGATCTGTCTAAAGCCTCATCGGGATTGTTATAAGTGGAAATGTGGATGTCAAGAACCAATTCTTAAAGAAGGGAAACAGGACAAAAAGGCTGACGTATAGAAACACACACTGGAACACTGGAAGTCGTGGACTGGCCACTCTGAAACACTAACCTCAACACTGTTGAAGCAGTGTGGGATCATCTTGGCATGTTGAAGAATAAAGGTAGTGATACCAACTATTAACTTCAAAGCTCATTAGAACTCTGTTTTTGCCAGATATACTCTGTTTCTATTCAATCAATCAATCAATAAACTTCAATAAATCACTGCACCCATTTCATATTTTAACTAGCAAAATATAAAGAAATGAGGAGTAGCTCAAGACTTTTGCATAACACTGCACATTTATGGTAAACAGCAAGTTTCGTTTTTTAAGTTTTCAGAGAAAATTGAAATTGTGCAGTCTTCAAAATCAGAAATAATTATTATGCAGCAACATCATTTTGCAGTTATTCTCAAACAACGATTTTGCTGATTTATTTGCAGAAACATCTGATGACAAATGGTATGCATCTCGTCTCCAGTTTTTTATTTCTCCAAACAGTTATTGTGTTACAACTGGAGCTGTCAGCAGAAGTTCTCCTCTGCCAAAACTTACAAGAATTTAGAGACTAATTTTAATTAACTATTTCTAAAGTTCTACTTTTCATCTCCATAGCTGCCAAGGGAAATGCAGCAGTGTGCTCTAATGGAAAAAACTCAATCGTCACCATTAACAATGGCAGTCAGTTGAGTCATGAAGTAACAGATGAAGCTTAATCTTATAATTAAAGCTCTGTGCTCCTTCAACTTTTTCAAAAATAATTCTTAAAGCAACTGTGAGGTGCACAGTCTCTGATTCTCAGTGTGGTAAACACATTAGGGTCGTGATACTACACTAGCATTAAAAAGGGAGAAGAATAAAATCAGTTGTTCTTTAATCACTGGCGTAATAATGCGCACATATCAAACACTTCATCTTTGAAAATCATAATTTTTTCTCTTACTCTTATGAGGCTAGATTCATCAAACTCTTTCTCTAAATGTACAGTGTGGTGGATTAGTAGAATCTGGGGATTATCATAATTACAGAATCTATAGTGTAATTAATGTGGTCATTAGGCTGCTATGAATATTATCACACAGGATCAGTGAGCTCAGCAATCAATATTATAATTACACCCCTCCACTGCACTTACCATTAAAGCTAGCATGACCACACACTTTCATTCATGTGTGTACGCACTAACGCACAAGTCAATGTGAATACGTATATAAACACACATGCACTAACTTAGAGACCCTATGGATTTATGTCCTGAATACTTTCAGGATATATACCCTATTATTCCTCCATCTAATTACTAAGCTATAATCAATAGGCTGTTTTCCATGCAGAAATCAATAGGGCCAACCTGTACAGCTCTGTTTGGCCTCATAGTGAAGAAGAATCAGGCCGAGATAGGGTAAGAAAAAGTAAAAGGTGAGGAATGAACAAATAATATGTGGCGAAAAGGGATGAGGATATAGAGTGTCGCTCGAGGATAGAGGGATGAGATTTTGGTTTGACAGAGAGAAGAAAAATGGGATGATAACACGCATGGATGGAACAGATGAAAGGATAAAGAGTAAGGAAAATGCGAGGAGGCGGTGGCTAGAAAGAAGAGTGATGAGTGGTCAAGTTAAGAAGACAGAGAGATGGGAATGGAAGAGGGTGTTGAGGCATCAAAAAGGAGGGGGTAGAAAAAGAAGGGGGGGGTCCAGCGGAAATGTAGATAATGGAAGTATAGCAGAAAATGGATCTGTAATGTCAGGAGAAAAGGTGGAAGAATATGGAGAGAATGCAAAAGGTTAAGCAAAGAGATGGCAAAATGGGGTGATGGGTTTTTTTGAAAGATGGATGGGAGATATAAAAGGGATAAATGTTAAGAGGCAAAGAAAATGGTTTGGGTGAAGAGGCGCTTTCATATATAGCTTTGGATACTAATAGACAAAGGTTGGAAGTGGTTACATTTACAGAAAACCCTCAAACATACTATGATACAGACGTCCCAGAGGAAAAGTCTTCCTTAGAAAATTAACTTTAAATACCATGTCAAACGCAGACTGGATTTATTCTTTATTCCAGATCAAAGAGGAATTGTCCAACGAGGCAACAGATGTCATTAACCAGTTATAGACCAAGATATTTGCTTATGTATTCTCATCCTTTAAGCTTGCAGTTATACAAACACTTCACAACTTTTTCATCAGCAGAGCAGTACAAGGCATGCATCCGGTGTTGTGAGAGACCTACTCCTAGCCAACAATCTGGGATAGGTTACAGAAACATGGAATGCAATACAAAGAAGGGTATATGGTGAAGGAGAGGTGAAGGGTGCAAGGAATGAGTCATGGAGATGGGGTTGATGAGGACAAGATGATGAAACATGACTTGAGGGGGGAGGGAGCAGGTCAGACCAAGAGGTAATAGCATGAAAACAGGAAAGGTGGATGAAAGGGTACGGGGTGAAGGACAGGTTCTTTTAAGACATAAAGAAAATGGATCTTTATTGTTAAAATGGATAAATGGCAATTGCAGCTATATCAAAAGCTGAATGGGAGGTTGAGATATTGATTGGCTTACAGACATAAAAATCTATACTTTATGCAAAATTTCAATATCATATCTTATATGAGTTATATGGTGCGACTGGAACTAGTATATAAGCATAATTATATATATATATATATATATATATATATATAAAATTTAAGAAGCCGCACAGCAAGAAGGTCCTGAGTTCAATTCCACCATCAGGCCGGGGTCTTTCTGTGTGGAGTTTGCATGTTCTCCCCGTGTTTGCGTGGGTTCCCTCCGGTACTCCGGCTTCCTCCCACCGTCCAAAGACATGCAGCTTGTGGGGATAGGTTAATTGGATAATCCAAATTGCCACTAGGTGTGAATGTGCGAGTGAATGAGAGTGCGAGTGGTTGTCTGTCCCTGTGTGTTGGCCCTGCGACAGACTGGCGACCTGTCCAGGGTGTACCCTGCCTCTCGCCCTATGACAGCTGGGATAGGCTCCAGCGCCCCCCGCGACCCTGAAAAGGATAAGCGGAAGCGAATGGATGGATGGATGGATGGATGGATAATTTAAGAAGATGTAGACATAAATAAGTGCAAGTATATTATTATTATTACGTGTGCATGGCGCTGAGGGATTGTCCAAAGGAGTCCTGAAGTGATCCTCCTCACACAAGCACACCATGGATCCTTCCTCTTCTGCGATGCTGTTGGCTGGGCAGGGGAAACACTCCTGCTGTCTGGACGACATCTTGTAAGAGCCAGGTGGACACGCTGGAAAAGAAAAGCAGTTTGTCAGATATGTCCAAATTACGTGATATATCACATTGCATACATTTAAAAAAATATATGTAATATCCTTTTGGGAAATGAACACATGAAACACATATTGCTATATCAAGGAACTGCACGTTCACAAGATAATTCTGCAGATATGCTAACAGTTGAGAGCCTTTTTTTAATCACATAAGCGCCTCTATTTCACTAAGCACGTTAAAGCCTTTGAAAAAAACGAGAGGGAAAATTAGGAATGAGTGTAGAAAAATGAGAAAAGCCAGTGAGACCTCAGTAAAGTATAGATGAGATAAAAGATAGGATTAGAGCAGAAAAGTAGAGGAGACTTTGGCTAAATCCATCTGACAAACACAATTCTCACATTACATGTGATCGGTGGACCTGTGCAAATGGCATCAAAGTCTGCAACTGGAATGAACCAGCTATGCAAATGAAAGAAAACCAATGGATCGTGCAGGCACAAAGCTCCGAAGCCCAAAATTTTTTATTTCATTGTGCTTTTCCTCCCCTTGTTTCGCCTTATTTGGAAGTTATCCCAAAGCATGCATGAACCAAAATACAAAAGGTGAGAACGTGGACAAAGGTGATAAGTACTCATGACCTTACATGTGTAAGAGTACACACCATGTAACAGAAGCTTATCAGTGCAAGTGTGACAATGGGCGTGCATAAACACACACACTCAAACTCACTGAGAACAGCTTATTTTACACTCTCCCTGTATGCAGTTTCATTTTCCACTTGCCGTGCTTTTGTAGCAGGTGATAATGGGTGTGAAATCAGGCAGCCAGCTACCGCTCCACGCTCTGGTCTCCTCTCTTCTGAGACCGTATTCTAAACAGCGGGTCTACATTAACAGCTCTAGTGAGCTTTCTACCCCTCTCTCCCAGTCTTCTGCTCGTTTTCCATTCTCCTGACACATTCTTCTTTCTTATTCCTTTCATACCTTTCTTTGTCCTTCTCATTTTTTGTTTCGTCATCGTCAGTCTTGTTAGGTTCCAACTTTGGAGGCATGTTCATTTTTACCCAGAGTGAGAAACTAGTGATTGACATAACCAGTTAGTGTACATTAAATTAGTTTACAGATGGTATATACTGGTTTTGAGAATATTTATGGACGAACTACTTGGTAACAAAGGCCTTAGCAATGCAAGTCTAGGGACTGGTTGTTAACCTCCTGGCAACCTTCAGTTGCTAGGGAAAAATGTGAATTCCACACCCAGATCACGAGTGGTTGCTAGGTGTTTATCTCCAGGTGAAATCGCCTATAAAGAGGCTCCTTGTAATTGCTTTGGTCACTAGCAGTTTGCTGTGGTCGCCTGCAGTTTGCATGGTACAAGTTTACTCGTATAGAAATAATCACCATTTACTCTTCGAGCTGTAGCGAAACTTGAAAAAGTGCGAGATAACCCAGGAATGGAGAATGTTAGCTTTAACGTGAAAGTTGTTTTTGGAGAGTAAACGGCAAGTCTTTGCTTTGTTGGCATCTTCCATGCAAACTCAGGCTTCTTTGCGACCAGTTTCACACTAGTGGCTGCCAGCAATCTCGTCAACCACTCATCAACCAGCTGCAGAAAGTGAATAGGGAGCTTTAGCAATCAGTTTCAGAAGAATTACCAGCAACCTGTACCAGCTACTTGCAGCTAGTCTGAGAATATACATTTTACCCTCAGAACCAGTGGTTGCCACATGGTAGCTGACAAGCTTCTACACCTGTGTCATCGAGGCCTACATTTTAAATCAAAAGAAGCTATAACATGAAAATTATGACTCAAAATTATTTATATGACTCAAAATAAGACACTGTTGCTTTACTTACCCTGATACTACACACTTTTAAATACACAAATTTAAAAAAAAAAAAAAGGGGGGAAACCAACTACCAACAGAAATATTTGAAGCTAACGATACGCTGGCAAGGGTTAGCAAGTCATAATAGTCCATGTGGTACATGGTAAATGGACTGGTACTTATATAGTGCTCTTCTACTCTAACCGAGCACTCTACTACAAGCCTCATTCAGTAAATCATACACACATTTTTTCTAAATCAAAGCACCTTGTCTAACATCGACACACTTTGACATGCAGAAAGGAGAAACTGGTGATCAACCCACTATCCTTCCAACCCACTTTACCTCCTGAGCCACACCTGCCCCTGGCCCTGAATTTCCAAGAAAAATTCTTAAACATTAAAAGATGTTCAATTCACATTCTTGGGTATGTTTACTTGAAGAGCTTGAATAGGAATTAGGAGATATCATAAGCCCCTGGAACCATGTTATCAACTGTGATTTAAGGCAACAGTGCCCTGTCTGAATTATGTGATAAAATTTATGGGATTTATGGGAAATTACAGTTAAGAAGACAGCACTTTTCCCACCTGCAGTATTGTGTCACACAGTCAGTAATGCTGATGTATTTGTATGTGACACAGGCAAGTTGAACACAAAAGCCTTCCCCTGGCTCAGACCAGTCTGAGAGTGTGCACGTGCCTGTATACCTTTGTGCATGCATGTGTGTATTACAGCCCTGTGTGGCATGTTCGAGGCTGTAAGAACCTCGTAATCGACTTTCTAATGTCTGTCATTACACAAAAAAAAGCCTCTCGCTTTCAGCTCAAAGCACAGCCAAGCATGGGGACATAACAGAAACACACACACACCCAGTCAAGCAGCACTGAAGTAGACTCCCTTTGTTCCTGGCTGTGCTGCCACTATCCTTCCCTTCGCCACAGCAAGAACATCAAGTGTGAATAGCACCTAAATCAAGGCAAAATTATGCATAGATCTATGAGAACAGAAATGGGTTTTGCATTTTCTACCTATCATGCTTAAAAGCAGGCTAGCCATATGGCTGGCTGCAGTTCTGACTTATCTCTTCAATTCAGCATGGATAGACATTTCGCTGGCCCACGATGGAAATGTGTGTCTAATGATAGGGGTGTATCAAGACAATATGTGCAGCTCAGATAACAAAAGGAGCTGGCTTTGCATGATGCCCGTCATTTTCAAGGGATTCAAAGGGTCGCCAAAAGCCAGTGCCAGAGAAGGTCATGTCAGTCAGCATGGCCACAAGCCATCTGGCCAATTGGAGAAGAGGAGTTAGTTTAAAAGGCATCCAGCGGTGAGAAAACAAAACAAAAAACTGAACAAAACAATGGAGATACTTGTAATGAAGAGTACTCAAGAGTACTCATTCGGTTTTTCTCATCTTTAAATTGCAAGGTGTATAAATTTAAGTGGAAATCAGAGTTTCAGTGGAAGTAAAGGAGAGTGGGTGGTTGGAGAACTAGAGAGACAGAAGGAGAGATCTGCCAGGACAGCTGGCAAACCAACTGATCAATTTGTCCTATGTGCTGACTGGGAGCCTCGATTAAATGAAACACGGCAGCACATGTATGCATGCGCACGCGCACACAGAGGCATATTTCTTCAAGGTGTTATGATATAGATATGCAGTGACATGCCAGGTCCTTGGGGTGGAGGGTAGTGGATGACACAGTACGCCAACTGCTGTGAGAGATTGTTCGGAGAGACAGAGACACCAACAGACAAACAGATGGCGTGTGAGAGACAGAAAGACAGTAGGCTATGTACTGTACTGAGAAAGGACATTAAACAGGGAGGGATAATAGACTCCTTCAGACTGACTGATAGACAGAACAATAAACACAGGCATGGAATGCATACAGATGAGAAACACACTGAACGAATGAGTGACAGTGTTAGAATAAGGTCATCTATAGTAGGAATATATAAAACAGCAGAAGTGCTCTGCTTGCCATAGGAGCTTATCGGTAGTTAGAAAAAAAATATAGGAATATGATTGCAAAACTTGTTATCAATCTTTCTTAGAAAATTCATTATTACTCTGACAGTTTGAGATATGCCAACAGTTTTGCCATCTAATGAATAAAAAGTAAAAGGCCAAAGAATCCACATTTCAATGAGCTTACAAATGACTTTAATAGACTTTTGTCTTTGTGGGAGGAATCAATTTATAGTTTGCCCTTCTCTCTTATTTTCTTTTTCCTTTCTTTTCTCTAACCTTAAACATGCCCATTAATAAGTCATGAAGCACTTAATGCAATACATGTGAGCAATGAATTGTTTCTTTGCCTCTCTGACAGCACACATTAATAAATATTAATAACCCTAAAAGAGGTTTACTTTAGACCTTTGTGCGCGCACACAGACACACATTTGCACGCAGCTAAAGCCCAAGAGAGATTACACATAGACATAACGCGACGATTTTTTGCAGAGGTTTTCAAGGAATTGAACAAAGTATGATAGTCAAAGGGGTAATGGTATCATAGAGAGATGGGGATGTGATTCCAGCAGTTGGAAATCAATAATTGAGAGAGCTTTAATTCAGATGAGTGCTCCCTGTGTAGCTGATGGTGATTTGAATTCTTTAGGCTTCCTTAACATCCAAAAAATTAATTCTCATTACCATCTTTTTACACACACACGGACACGGACCTACGCGCACATACGCACGCACACATGTAAATCTGCATCTCCGAATCAGAGAAGTAGGGAGGTTGGAGAAAAATGACTGATTAATGTGTTTAAATGTGTCGTGTTAGGTCAAATTATTAAAATGTGAACTGATGAGGTTAGAGTGAGTCAGACTGAATTGGACTAGTTGAAATTGGACAAAAGTAGATGGGGTCAGTCTCATTCCACATGATAGATTGGCTGAAGAGAATGAGATATGGACCATACTGGATCAGAAAAAAATGTTGAAAAATACTGTTTCAAGCTAAGACGTTGGAGCTTAGGGGGAAAAGGCTTGGAAAGTTACCAGTGCAACTCTCCAGACTGAAAAATAAAAAGACTCTTAATACCCTGGTCAAGGCTCATGAACAGTATGTGTAAATTGTGGGGAATTTACGTGTATAGTGCTGTGCAAGTCATTCTTTGTTTTTTGCCAGGAAAATGGAAAATAGGTGTAGTAACTTACTGAAAGGAGCCAAACATAAATGTTTACACATACTATGTAAAGCAAAAACTGAGTTTGTACAATTGAAGAGCTTAAAAATCAATATACCCATCTTCAACACAGCCTGAACTCTCCAAGGCTCTCAGGAATAGTTCTCCAGGCTTCCTGAAGGACATTCCAACTTCTTTAGATGTTGCCTGGGGAGACCAATCCATGACTGACAATGTTCTGTTATGTGTTTCAGGAATGCTTTAACTGCACTGGCGCTGTGTTTGGGCTCAGTGTCATGGTGAAAAGTGAAGCTGTTCCCAATTGGATGAATTTCCTGTTACTTGATGATTTGAACCAAAATTTTCAATTTGGATTCATCATTCCAAAAGACCAGTTGTCACTGATTTTCAGCATGGATCTTGTGTAATTTGTGTAAAAAAAAAAAAGAAAAAGAAAACAAACATCACTCTGAAATCGGTCACGGATAAGGACTAGACTGAAAATGAGTAAAAGGGCAGCCAGTGTCCGAAGAAAAAATCTGAAAGATCTTCAGAAAGCCTTTCTCTTAAGACAAATTTCCAATAATTACAAGAAAGTTTGTCTCCCTGGAAGCAAAATCTAAAGAAATGAGAGGTGATCCAAGACTTGTGAACAGTTCTGTCCTTGTATATTAATAATTAAAAGCTTTAAAACAAATCATAGGGATGAACTATACAGGTTAAGGTAAGACAAACTAAAACAAAAAACACCCCAACTTTAAATCAATGCTTCTAATTTAACATCAAAAATTTCCTCTCATTATATTTTTAATGTTCTATATTTTTCTCTTTGTTTCATGTTGGACAAATTAATGTTTTGACTTTTTAAAATGCTCTATCAAAGAGTAAGACAATGGTCTTCTATGGCAATAAGGAAATAATACTTAGTATAGAAAGCTAAAAATGAACAAACCCCTAGAAACTTGTCTGTTGCACAAGGCCCTCTTCAAAAAACCCGCTACCACGTCATCGGATCAAACTGTAGTGTATCATATTCACAGTAAGCAGATTTTCTGATTTTATAGTTTGAAATTAAGTGACTGATGAAAAAAAACATTTCGTGACCCTTTCCATGGCCTGCTCTTTTGGAAGATACAATTTTCTCCTGAACTAACATGCAGTGTCATAACCTGTCTGCGTGTCTAGCTGCTTTGAAGATATGACCTAGCCTTGAATTACAGCATAAATCCCTGTTATTAGCTCAAAGTAAAGACCTCATTCAAGTCACCCACTGACTGGCTGCTGCTTCACAGTGTAATCGTGGAGAAGGCTCTGAGCCGTGCCATTCAGGTCAACGCTTTATCATTTTATTCTCTGTTCTGCCCTGGTTACCGCAGACTGACATCACACAGAGAACACAGGAGGATAACTAGCGAACAATGCCGCCAGGGGTATTAATGTCAGCCGTGCTCTGTACAAGCTTTGCGCTGAAGACATGTCTAATTCTGCATGTCAAGTGCAGCATGTATACGCAGTGACAGACACATCACACGCAAACAAAAGCACACAATTACTCACAGTTGTGAATGCAAAACTCCCACGGATCCATTCGTCGGCTTTTTCACACAAGCATCCGCTTCAATGCCGAACATTTAACAATATCAAAGTGGTTACATCACAAAATAGACACAACAAAGAGCTGTCATGTTACATCACAGCAACAAAGAGCCAGGCCTGAACAGTTTGGATCAAACAGAAAATTCAGAGAGAATCAGCCAACATAATACAACACAAGGGAATCACAAAAATGTATGCATAGTCATGGAGTTATAAGGTCATGCATCTATTTTTGTGAGGCAAATGTTTGTTAACCACATTAAGTTTTCATTCTAAAAAACAAAAAAAGTTTCTGTTCTTGGGGGCGGCACGGTGGTGCAGTGGTTGACACTGTTGCATCCATGCAAAAAAGGTCCTTGGTTTGAACTTGGTTTGATCCTCATGCCTATGTGGGTTCTCTATGAGCTTCTTTCCACAGTCCAAAAGCAAACAGGTTAGCTGGTGATTTTAAATTGTTAAAGTCACTGCGATAGGCTTTAAACTGACCCCATAACCCTAAACTGCTTACTGAAATGCAATGGATGCTAGTTTTTAGTTGCACTTTAATAATAGATTTTGAATGTAAGGCTTCTAATGATGTATGCTCACTCACTGACTTTTTTCATTACTAAAAAAAAGGTTCCTTATTGCCAGGCTATGACTTTGTTGTACTTGACTTTTAATAATAAAATTTACTTAAAATTTGACATTGCTTAATATACCCAGGATTTCTCCTTGTGGCATTGAAAATGGCAAATTATTTTTTTGTGATATTTGAATCAAAGTCAGAAATTTCAGTGTGATGACAACACTAAGCCAGACCGCATTCGCAATTGGTATAACATTATGGAAACAAGTGTATGCCAAAATACCATATTTATTACTGAAAAATAATCAAAAGAGGCATTCCCCATTTTTATGGTCTTTTATATAAAAAAGTCATAAAGAAAATTGGATGGCGTGAGTATTTATATCCAGTTTTATTCCATTTTTAGTTGCCAAAATACTTCAATAACTATGAAAGATATCAATCAAATGGTGGCACACAGACAAATAGTGAGGCGACTGCCAAAAACTAGGAAACCATGAATGAAAACACTGACCCACTACAGCAGAGTTAAATATACTCCTTAAGGTGAAGGGACAGATGCGTTTGGTGTTCTAAAAACAATTGGAAGTCAGTTATTGTGGTTTAACCCGGTGATATTGCACACTTTATTGCAGGAAGCTGTGCTGCTGTGGCAGAGGCTCTGACACAAAGCTCAAGGAAGCAGTTAAGGTAATTTAAAAACACTCCGACTCCCTAAATTGCCACAGTAGCTGTCAAAACTCGATTCCTTCACAAAGTAATTACTTCGTCATAACTCAACACAGACATGGTGCACACATTTTACATTCAAATGTAAGCTTTACAGTGATAGAAAGTTTCCGTTTTGAATAAATATCTCAAGAACAGTAATAGATGTTATAAAGTCTATCATTCTTGCTCTACATGTTTATTGAGGGTGACAGTAGACATATTGTAGAATGACTGCAATAAAGACAGAGCATCACCAAATCCACTGAGTTTCATCCCATGCTAACAAAATAATGCTGAATATATTTAAATCTGCTTATGTTTAAACCACTTTATCTTTGGGAATATGGGCTGTGAAGTACTTATCTTTCTTTTAGTGCTTTTTCCCATTGCCTTAAACCTTATATGTGTGTGTATACACATATATACACGCATATATATATACATATATACACACACACGCATATATATGTGTATATATAATTCATATATATATTAATATGTAGATTGCATATTATGGCATGCCATTCAATGTTAAAAGGGGGCATTAGATTGATTTGATACAAAATAAATCAGATATGTTTACATGAATGTGGAAATAAACAGATGCATTTTATTTTACCCACACAAGTGATTGAAGTAGACAGATGTCCGTAGTGTGCATATCTGTATTTTCTGAACACATACTGACTCACTTGGCTCATGTGCTGAAATGTACAAAAAACCCACCATACACACATAAACACAGCAGACCATCGCTGACTGTTGACAGATCCTGCTCTTCTTTTCTCGTTTCCGTGTTTTTGCCACTGTCTTTAATACCCGTGCTACTTCGACGTTTACCTTTCTCCCATCTCATCTTCTGAAATAGCTCTTGACTGCTATCAACTCTGCTCCCTGCCAAACTCTGCCCACTCCCCCCACACACACCCTTCCCCTCCCCGACTCCCCTCTATCATGTTTGCTACCCTCCCTTTCTTTTTGTCCATTATTTGCCATCCCTTCTTTTGCTCCAGCAATCATTTTCCACAGGATTTATCAGGGGTTGTGGAACAAAAGACTGAGAAGGAACAATTTCTGGATGTTATTGCCTCCTTCTCTCCTCATCTTGTGAACATTTGCACTGTTCATATTTGAGTATTTAGCTCTTGTTCTTATCCTAAATGACTACCATTAAGTACACTTTTTTTTGTCTCCCACTCATTTTTGTAGAAGGGATGGTGGGCTTGGTAGTAAGCTAAATATGGATCTTTTATTGCATGGTTCCCAACATTAACCCCCAGTTTGTTTTCCTTAAATACATAGCTTTTACCCACAATCACACGCACTGGATTTTGACTCTTAAAACCAAAGAAAAAGTCAAATACTCCAAAAATAAAATCTGACTGTTCAGTGCTTTAAGCAACACAAACTGACTTTTATTCACACATTTGATTGGAAGCTTAACGCTTTCTGACAGATGTCTGCATATAAACAACACTGTGTGACAAACTGTAAATATAGAGTGGTACAGTATGTGGTAAATAAGGAGTGATTTAAAGGGAAAAATAAAAGACCGACCCTGGTTTGAAGCAGTCGCTATAATATAATCAGCTCCATTTTTGTGTTACATCTCCATGGCTTAATGGGCTGGGATTTAATCTTTTCTCATCTTTTGGTTTCTATGGCAAACACTGAAAAAAAGAGTGTTTTATTAACTTCTGTTTTCATTCAAACCTAATATGACATCATCAACTTAACCTGCAAGCTTTGACCCTCAGGTTGACCCTCATCCAACTGACCTTATCCTTTAAAATCTAACTGTAAAACCACTGAACATCATTTCAGTCGTGAGTTTCTCACCGTTTCATCCTGCCAGGGCCAAGACTTTTGAAGATGTCCTCTCTATCGAGTGTAGTGATTCGTCTGGCATTGTGATAGATGGTTGAATAATGGTCACATGTCATGGGAGGACTAATGATTAGCCTATCAGTGCCACAGCAGAAGCAACATTGTCAATTGGTGTGCTTCTGAACAACAAATTGATGAAGATAAATTCTTGTTATTTCACCTCGCTCCACTCTTAAAATGCTGCCATTACCAACATGTTGGCTGTGCTATGTCTCAGTGATTAACTTCGAGATATTGGTTTGTAGTGACTGATTTAGTCAAATCTCCTCCCCCATGGAAAACAGTTAGACTGAAGAAAATGGAAATAGCTGTAACAAGCTGACAAGCCTGATATGAGGCTATGCTAAACTGTCAGCCTCGTCCATTGATTACTGTTATTGGTATACCAGATGTGCGGACTTTTGCTTTTCTTATGTGTGTGTTAGAAGCTTAGCCACATCCTTATCTTAGTAACGTGTCACCTGCACACAAGTCCATACTACACACATACTACTGCATGCATACACACAAGCACGAGTAGGTGTTATTCGAGGAACGGGGTTTTGCGGTGGTCCTACGCACAGCTTTGCAGACAGTCGTATACATGCACTGCCACCATGGGGCAGTATCACAAATATCCAGTCTTTGATAATGATGCTTGTGCTCCTTGCCTGCCATAATAATTATTATATCTTATTATATACAAAGAGCTAAAGTGAAACAGACTGAGCCTTCATACCCACGGATGATTATTACTGTCATGATCACCTTTACACATGGAAAGTCTCCCACACACTTATCCTTCTCACTTAACATATCCACCACATAACCATGGATACAGCTTGCTGCACAAGACGTGCGCAGTTGAAATTTGGTTCCTATATTGTGTGAACATATTTGTTTACATATGTTTTTGAACAACAGAGTTTCCGTATACATTATGTGCATATCAGCTGCGAGTTGGCAAACAGGTGTGCATATGAATGTCAGCCAATTTCAGGTCGATCGCACACAAAACGAGATCCAACGTTCTGCTCACACACGCGGTTGTGCTGCATGCTCGTGTGTATTCTGTTTCGCTTGCCTGTCACACTCGGCTAAAACACAATTCCTCCATCAAACTGAGAGTGAGGATAGCAGGTAAGAGAGTAATATTGATTTGTAATGCTCCTGAAGGTTATACACACAGCAGTCTTTCAGACACTTACATCTCTCCCCATTTGCGATGGCAATATGTAATGTCATTCGTCACTACTTCCAATTTTTCATGTATAAAAATGCATTTAAATGCATGTCTTTACTGCGAGTACGCTGCGTATAACAACCACAGGCTCAACCACAGTATGGGATGGAAGAAAAAAAACTGCTGCCAACATGTGTTTGTTTTTGCTATGGACTCAAAAACAAAGAAATCGTCTAAGAGTAAAACGGGAAAAAATAAACTATTGCAAACACTTCGCAACATAATTCACTGTGACACACGAGTACATTTTAAATTTCCTAAACATCTAATCAGATATGCAACTAGAAACTAATCACATGCACTGGTGGAAACATTAGGGATGATATGGAGAGTAGATGAGAGTTTGTGTTTTCTTGCATGCCACTCATCTTTGTGCGTGTCTGTATGATTATATGCATGTGTGAGTGTGTGTGTATACCGAGTATGTCCTGTTATGAAAATTACCAAGCGTAATCTCCAGCCAGCAATCTGTTGTGACACACCAGAGTCATTTGATTTCTTTGAATCAGCTATTCAAATCTGAGATGTGAACTTGAATGAGTCGCGCCTTCTAATGACATTCCATTTTCATTTGCCTCATCAGCCATTTTCATTAATACTGTGACCCAGATATAGACAAATGGGCCTGATAAATTTGATTCCCAAGAGTATAGATGGATGAGCAGTGCTGCATATCTTTAAGTACAGTGGAGGAGAGGAAAACGAGGGGTGGCGTGGGGGGGTTGCTGTAGAGCTTTTCGTTCTATCTAATATCTAGTAGAATTGTTAAAGGAGGATGTCAAGGGTAATCAGATAGGCCCTCGAGCCTGGAAGACACACCTATTAGAGTCACTTAGAGTGAACTCGTATAAGTAGGTGCGCATATCTGTGTGAGTCAGTGTTTTTTACGAGTGCCTATAAGAAAGTGGTGTGCATCTTATGCAGCAATTTATGTTCCTAATATGTGTGAAAGAAAGTGTGCTGTTGCATGCATAAACACAAAGCAGAAAGAAGATTAGATGCATATTCCAGTTACAAACATTAGCCTCAAGACAAAGACTCTACTTGGTGGAAACAAGTGTAAGCCTCCAGCAGACGTGCGTATACAGAGTTGTCTAGTTTAGATTTTTATAATTTTCTATATGGTTTTCACATAGCAACCAAAATATGAGAAATTCCTTCAGTGTAGTCCATCACAAAATGCACCAGTCGAATCAAACTAGTCTCAACAATTCGATAAGATAGTGTTTTGAGATTAACTGTCTTATGCTATCTGTCTTGGATATTTTCTTCTCTGTTCTTTGTGTAGATTTCTCTCACATGGATTTATATGCTCAGCGAAAGCCTCAGTGATTCACCTGCCTGCCTCTCATTTGACATGTTACCTGTATGCATTAACAAAGGTTAAGTCTCAGTGGTCTTAATATCCAGGTAAAGCATAAAAAAAACCATTGATTTGTGTGTACGAATACAAGCCAATTCAGTCTGTCCAGTGTAAATGAATTAGATGAACACTCAGGGTGAAGTACTAAACAAAAATCTATAATATTCCAAGTAGCAGTTTAAATGATATAACTCTAATTCAGAGTTCCAAGAACACCAGATTGTTTCTGTCTGATACCGGTTTCAGTAAAGAAAAGACTGCAGTGTTCAGCGGACCATCTAAGACAAACCTAATCCCTTGTCATCACTCATTCTCTGCATCATTTAAGATCAAGCGTCTCCGATCCAAACTTATTAAATGGCTAAACAGGTGCAGCGATGGATGGAGATAATGGTGGGGGGTCACTTGGACGATACGGGTGATTAAGTGTTTTCACCGGTAGGGGAGTCATGGCCAAAGCATACGACGGTTAGAATGTTTTTATACGTGGATGTGTGTGTGCGTACGAGAACAAGACCCCATGTGATGAGGAACAGTTGGTCTATCAAGGAGACGGATGAGGTGGGCTGATCCCCCTGCCCTTCCCAACCCCCGCTGGGTTTAATGGCCGAGCTCCATTTCAGGGATCAAAACACGCATACATAAACATGGATGAAATGATGATGATTTTCTGAAAAGAGAATCAATTTAAAAAGATTTTTGCCAAGAATTTATGGATCCCAGCATTCTCCAAATTACTGTTGTTCTTGCTGCAAAGAACACAGCGATCACACCAGCTTATAGTTAACAAGGTCTTCCTGTGACAATTACACCTCAGAAACTGCTTCCAGTAATAAAAACTGAGCTGAAAAATTCGGGAGGGAGGTTCTTGCAAATCAGCCATTGATTATGCACTGGAGGGCATCCAAGTTAAAGAAAAACAGAAGAGAAAACGCTGTTAAATTGCAGCATGCTTGTATAGTATTTTCAGAAATGGAATTTTTACTAGAATTTCTCTTTTAGTCATGCTCCTATATAATTTATAATAATAAAAAACACAGATAAATTGCCAGGTTCCAAAACACAACTCAGATGCATAAAAAGGTAAATATAAGTACATCAACATGCACACAAAACACTTGTTTAACGCGTTAATTATTCTTCAAATTACACTACAAAAAAAAGCAAAACACTCATCCAAAAACATACATCAACATGATTGCTCATACATACACAAATGCAATGTGACAATTAACGCAGCTTAGTGCGCCCGCTGCTTGAATTAAAATTGACGCCGGGCACAATTAAGCTGTGAAGGTAAAGCGGCCTTGACCTTGCTGTGTAATTAACAAACTCTTCTTTCATTAATCCCCTACTACCCATTCTTTTCCACCCCCTCTAAATCTTCCCCCCTATGTCCCCCATTTCACACAATGTCTTCCTCCTTCTGAGCAGCCGTTTAATTAAGACATGCAACATGGCGTCATGAAGAGTCAGGGGACAGAAGGCATGCAATTAAGGGGACGGAGAAAAGAAGGCATGAAAGGAGGGGAAACAAGTCAACAAAAGATAGAGAATTTGGGACAAAAAACAAGATGTAAAGAACTATGCTTCGAAGAATGACTGCGCTTAGAAGAGCATTTGCTGTACTCAGAACACAATTTTCTTTAGAATACTCTGCAAAGCAATGCCTTTGCCAGAAATTATGGTCCAGCCACTGAAGCATGCGGAGACAGACTGAACGAGACAGTGAGTCATCGAGTAAAGCGACTCAAGGAGCATTACACTGCCTGCGTGCGTTTCTGTGAATGCAGCGGTGCACGTCTGTTTAAGTGTGTGTATCCTAGAATACGATGGTCTCGGGCGAGTGCATTGGACACAGTAAGCTATTCATAGTGCAGAAGGATGCTAAAAATCTGTGGATAAAAGAAGCCTTAATGCCTTAAACAAAATGTTGAAGCTAGCCAGGGAGCAACGGAAAAAAAATCATGGGGCACAAGCAGACATGGCAGACGTTTCGAGACCCACTTTACTGCGCTATTTACTGCTTCACTTACTGCTGTCAACAGCCATTGCCTGATACAGGCAGAGAGTAGTGGTGAGTCAAAGCTTTAAATAGGTAGGAAAATTAGACAAACAGGTGGCTGAGGTGGTGGAGACTCGCTGCGCAGTCTTGTATTTAAAATAGTAGAAAAAGTCAAAGAGAAACAAGCAAGACTGTCCAAATTAAAACATCAGTTCATTAAGAACACGCTGCACATCAAAGGTCTCTCCTCTCTTTTCTGGACCATGAAAGATAAACTGTATATGCGCAAAAACCTCAGGGTAATGCATAATAAGTATAGATAAACACTTTCAGTCATTATCTTTTAATTAAGGCCTACAAATCCTGAATCAATCCAGTTTATACATTTCAGAAACTACAAGAGTCATTACTGACAGTGCAGATGAAGCTGTGCTCCTACAACACGTTGGTAAAACATGAAACCAACTTGCTAAAGAATATTGAACAGTCAAAATTGCATTGCTGGTAAATCAGACTTGACAGTCAGACTCTAGGAGTTGGCCAAATCTGCAGACCAGACTACTACAGTGCTTGTCATAACATGGGTAGAAGAGGGAGACATTCACACCAGTATCTATCAGCACCAGTTACAATCAAGCACTGGCACTAGGAGTTTACCTTTAAAACTGCCCAGTTTTATGCCTTTTCCTTCTTCCACTTCCACACTACTGCTGTTAGCATGCTGGTGAAGTGGTCCTCTGCTACCTCTGCCTCACATCATTATTAAAAATTGTCTCTGTTATGCTGCTCATCATGATGGCGTTAACACTACATAAATGTATCCTGGGGATCAAATAACACACTGGGAATAAATCTCTCCTGACGTGCAAAGCCTGCACATCTGATTATTCCACTAAACAGTGGAAATCAGTATTTCAGTACATACCAGTGAAGTTTAGCGCTATTAGTTCAAGTTGATTGAGTGACAAACAGTAGTTTAATCATCTTCTATTGTGTATACAACAAGGAAACCTATGAATAATCTGCTATTATAATAAACTGCTTTCAGTATATGGTGAGTCAAAAAAAAAAAATTGGCCTTGTGAATTTTTTAATTAAAGAAAAAGCTTACCTCTCAAGGCCCTTGTAAGAAGATGGTTAGAGCTACAAGAAGCTTCAAAATAAAGTACAAGTTATCTCAACAAAAAGACAAAAGGAAGACTCCCAAAATATTTAGCACGCAGCAATGTGGCAAACTCATTTTTAACGATACAGTTCATAATTCTGGATTGCTACTGAAATAGTCCACATCTCTCTTTAAATGCAATGTTAAAGAAAAGCAAATTGTCAATTCAGCAGCAGCTACTGGGCACAACTGGGGCTAAGAGAATAAAATACCAAGATGTGTAAGCCTACATCTTTATGATACACCTGTATTATTCAAATCCCCACATGCTGCAGCACCACTGATGCATTAAACAGACGTTATGATAAAATCTTACTCTTATTTGACTGGATAACATTTGGTGAAAAACAGACATAATCAAACACTTGATTGACCCAGACATACTGGAGTGTTAATGGAGCAAATTTTCAGTTATAGCATAACCAAAGTTTTTTCCAAGCAAACTTCAAGCAAAGCAAACACATTGAAAGTGTTGGTCGGCGTCGGAGCCAACAAACTGTAAAACGTGTCCTTCAAGAGAGTTAGAAGCAAATAAAAAAAAAGCTTTTTAATAGAGAGAATGCACACAGAAGCTGTTTTGTAAATACACTTAGAGAAAGTATGACGAAAAAAAATGCAGTTTGTGCAAAACAAGAATAAACTTTTCTGCACAGTGCATAAAGATGACAGAGGTCATGGAGGGAGATGGAAAGACAAAGTAGCAGCATTATTTAGCTGCTGCGTGGGAGTGTTATGTGTGCAAGAGTATCGATTTGTCTTTCCCCTGAAGCGTTGTAGCATCATTTCTCCGTTTGCATTTGTTTTGCCTTTTATTTCACTCCCTCGATCCCTGCTTTCCTGTTGGCTGACACCCTCCACACTTGGAGCTCTCTATTGCTGGAAGGCAAGCCCAAATGGACTGCGAGTGTAGGGGTGTATGTGTGTGCGCCTGCGTTTCTGCGTGGAAGCATGGAAGTTCAATAAAAACCTTGCTCTGTATTTTTAACTAAGCCTCGCTGTGTGTGTGGGGGGGGGGGCACTGCTGAAATGGCTACAGTGATTACTATACAGTTCAAGTCCTCTTTCTCCATACAACCAAAACTGTATGCAGTATTGATCCAACACCACACTTCCCCATTTATTTACTTCAGGATATTTTTGTGCTAAGTGCAAAAGAACTAGATCATAATGCAATACACTGAGTATTTATTGAGCGTTTCTACTAACTAAATGAAAATCATGCATTTCTCAAGAATTCCGGTAGGAGAAATAAACTTAAGTTTTCCTCAAGTTGTACAGTTGATCAGTTATCCAGTTTGTTATGTGACATTTCCTATTCTAGGAAACATTTTCAAAGCTCACAACATAAGCTTTCTTTTAAAAAAAATAATAAAACCTTACATTCTAGTTTCTCATCGCTGTTTGTGGCATCTAATCCCAATACACTGAAAACATCTGGATCACTAATATAACTTTCCTGAATCTTTCAGAATGTGTTCAATTTGAGCCTTCAACACTAAAAAATGCACATGCATATAGTTTAGTGTTTGTGTGGCCCCAGCTCTAATAAATTCAGACACATAGCACAGATCTCTGCCAAGGGCAATATGCTAATCAAGTGTTTATAAAACTGTAACACCAATATTAGAAGCACAAAGGAGAGGCCAACACTTGGATATAATTATGAAACCGCTGCCTGGCACATCCCCTGTGCCACCTTTAGGGAGTTTTCCTACTAATATGACACTGCAAACAACAAATTAGTTGTTTAAGAGGAAAGTGATACAGCTTCTCAGCACTTGGGGGTACACTGATGCCTTTCCTTCTGTTTTTAAAATGTACTGGGTGTATAAACTAAGCTGTGTTTTTTAGATTGTTTTTCGCAGGTCATTTATAAATTAAAAAAAGAAAACAAAGCACACTACATTAAATTTATATTTCAGTTTTAACCTGCTGTTAAACTGAGGTTTCATTATGTGCTTTTGCACCCTGGTAGAGCTGGGCTGGCTAGACCACATGCTCCTCCAAGTTTAATGAAAATCAGCCTGGTAGCTTTTGCATAACCCTGCTCACAGACAGACAAAATAATAACAACAACAACCTCTTTGGTATACTCTTTAATCTGCCAGACTAGCTGTAAGGTACCCTTCTAGACCATCAGCATCTTGCTACAAATGCTTACTGTCTCGTTTCTTGGGTTGAAAGCCTGAACAATAGGTCCTGAAGTCCTGGTTATGCAGAATGGAGATTTCAGCCTGACACCCTATATCCCTTTCTCCACTGTAGTCACTCATACACAGTCATTCTGTCTCTACCAATTGCTTCCTTCTACCCCAACACACTTGCTCACTGCTGCTGCCTGCCCTCTGCTGCGTTGTCCTTGTTACACTTCTGCCTTTGGCACATGAGCCAGCTGCACACAGGGCTGACTTGGGTACACAACAACTTATGCAGAGGCTACAGACACACAAAGTGTCAGGGCTCTGTGTGCGGGCAGGCAGAGGTGAGGATCCAAACGCAGGACTCGGAGGCTGAATGCAACTCAAAACCCACAGCTTTATTGCTGGCAGAAAACAAAACAGAAACCAAACCGGGAAAAACACAAACTGGAACACACAGGCAAAATCGCAACACTGACACAAAGAAACACGGGGCTTAAATACACTGAGGGAGTCATCAAGGAATTAGAGACAGAAGGGGAACCCAGCTGGGAGGAATGAGACCTAACGAGACAGAGGAAGCGGAACTAGAAAAACTGACATGAGACATAGCCCTTCAAAATAAAACAGGAAACAAGACACAGACTTGACACTGGACTAAAAGGGACACCTAAGAACAAGAAATCACATGAGAACTCGAGCACTAGAAATACAGAGAAAGACGCTTAAACACTAGTAGTGATAACAATGACGAAAACCAAATATCAGTTTAGAACACAAGTCACTTACAGCAAAGAAATTATAGAACAATAATAATAAACAAAACACTGGGTCATCGAACCAGGACCGTGACACAAAGGGCAAGTGGTTTTTCAGGATGTAGCTGCTTCATTTCCACATTTCTTTTTCTGGTTCATGTGTGGTATGAATATTTGGCCAGAGACACAGCTTAAATGGGAAAAACAAAACAAAACCACCAATCATGGTTAGAAGAGAGACCAAAAGAGAAAACTATTTTAAACTAGGAAACAGACAACATGGCGAGACCCAGTGAGTAATTCATTAGGAGGTAAGACAATGATTATTTTCTGGTTGGGTTGGGTAGATTGTTGCTGGTAGTAGTTGGCCAGTTGTAAAGTTGCTTGTCAAAATACCTTCCCATCTGGATTTGAGGCTCTGCATCCTTCCATCTCATCTGCTCTTCTCCTTGGCCTCTATTGATCTGCACTGCCCCTTTTTGCTGACCTCCTCTGATCACCCTCCTCTTTTCCAACCGTCTTGCACTTTCACCTCTGTTCACCCATCTCCTTCTCACTTGAACACTTGTAAGCTTTTTTTTTTTTCTTTTCCTCCCACCGCTCTCTCTATTAAAACCTCTTACTATCTGCACGCCCTGAGGAAAGAGCAGAGAGTGAGTGGGATCACTCCAACTTTGTGAGAAGCGGCCACGATCCAAGTGTAAAACGAAAACATTCGTCCACAGACACACACAAAGTTGGGACCTAATGCACACACAAACACACGATCATCCAGAAACCCAGAAGCAGAAACACCCACCACTATTTCCATCTCCAACTTAATAATCTGCTAACTTTCTCCAAATATGCTTCCAGCTTTCTTGTTGGCAACAGGAAATTAACAGAGCTAGCAGTATGCTTAATGTAATTTCCCTTTTCCAGTGTGCAGCCGGTGTCTTTCTATAGTTTAGAATAAAGTATGCATGGCGCGATTTTGGTGTCATAAGAAATATCTAGGCTATTCTTTCTCCCACAATTTCCAGTCATATGTTCATAGTTTCACAAATGTTGGAAATTATAATCAATGTTGAACCTTTGAGGATTGTACACAGAGTTCAGTGAGCAGTTGCCATGGTTATAATGGGATAAGATTGCGGTGTTACACCCTAAGCAGCAATAAATTAATAAATAAAGCTGTAAGCTGATGGGACCATCATAAAAAGAGCTGTGCTTACGGGTTCTGAAAGGGCTTTTAAAACCCCCGAGCACAATGATTAGCAGCATCACTTAACCCTTTGCACAGTAAACTGTTTTCCTTTGGTTTCCACGCTACTCCACATCTATATGTGCCAGTTTATCAGTGCCTCAAGGATATGTGATTAACATGCCTTGACACTAACATCACCTCTAGTATAAGATCTCTGTATAGATACTAAAAGATTCCCCGAAGTACAGATGATTTCCCAGATCCCATTGCATATGAGATTCTATGTGCTGTACACCAACAAGACAGAAATTTCAGCCTTTATATGGCAAAATAAAATGTTTAGCTATTTACTTTTTAGACTTTGTTGTGAATTGTACTAGCTATGCCATTTCTATTATTGTAGGGTGTTAACCTTACAACACAAAGCAACTTAAGGTGATTGTTATTGTGATTTGGCCCAATATAAATATTGAATTGAGCTGAACTGAATTAAATATTGTCCTTAATAATACCAATATACATTTTTCTGTGATCTAAAAGTGTTAAATCACATAAGAAGTAGATAAATCTGAGTGCAACAGACTGTGGGAACAGGAAGGCTAGGTAAGAAAAGTGAGAGGTTAAGCTGAGGAGGGAGTCTAAAATAAAAAGGAATTCCCTTTCTCGCTTTGTCAACTGCTTTGATTTGTTGCTCCTCACACTCACAGATACCAGTTCAGTTCAGAGATGGAGACAAAAAGCATCCTTCAAGGAGGATGCAAAGTTAAACGTGAAGATTCCCTGTCAAGTGTAAGACAGCATTTATGTCACCATGCCTTTCGCTGTGCACTAATAGTAGATGACAGATCCACACAGATGCAAAAATGCACAGTGGGTTATGCAGTATTCAGATGGGTTGTAAACAGAAACAGTTTTGCAGACATCCTGTTGCGTGTCAGATGACATAGGGAAACCTACCACAGTGATGTGAGAGTGCAAGAAAAAACATGTGCTAGCCTCAAGGAAGAGTTTGTGTGTGTCAAAAATGAGACGCACACATACTCTGTTTCTCTCAGTTCTCTCTTCTTTTTTATTTTCTTTCCTCTCTATGACTTCTTTACATACTATTTAACTTTCACTAAAGTAAAATTGTAACACTTGAGAACTCCATGTGAATGAAAAAGTACACTTTTATGTCACAAAGAAATGGCATTTCTTGGGAAAGACTTTTAGGACCTCAGCTGTTGCCCATTTATGAAACCACACAAATGCAAACCAAATAATGCTGTCAACTTTAATCTGTGACAGTAAGTGGCTAAGTCATATTCAAAATGATAGTGAAGCCACAACCCTGTGTGCTGTGATTAAGATGAAGAGTGGTTGTTGGTTTTTTTTGGTTGAATACAATTCTGCTTTCTAAACCTGCACATTTTCACACGACCCTATTCAGTCCAGTGAAAACCCAAGTACACCCTTAGTTCACCCTGAGGTCAGACCCTGCAATGCTCAGAGAAAAACTTTTAAAACGGAAGCACTACATCTAAGACGCTACAGGCCTCAGTTAGTATGTTAAATGTTAAAGTTCACGAACAGTTCATTGAACAATTATGGCTTGTTTAGAACACTCTCCAGGAGAAAGCCTCATGTCCCTGAAAAGACCGTGGAAGCATGGTTTAGGTTTGCAAAATTGCATCTGAACAAACCACAGGACTTCAGGAACAATATGTTTTGGAAAGAGAAGACGAAAGTGGAGATGTCTAACTGAAATGCACAGCGTCACGTTTGGCTAAAACCAAACATAGAATATCAGCGCACTCGATAGAGGGCCAAAGATTTGGGTTTGTTTTGCAGTCATAGGACGTAGCAGTCATTGAGTTCACCATCAACTCCTTTGTATTCCAAGGTATTCTGGAGCCAAATAAAAGGCCATATGTCTGACATCTAAACATTGATGGCATTTCACACACAAATCAGTGGTTTATCAATCTTTTCCAACCTGAGAAAACAAAGACCATGTTGAGTATATGATAGCAGGTTAACATGACATGATCATTAAATTATTTCAGCACTTCAGTTATTAGGTAATAGTAGTTTGACTCTCACTAACATGCAGCAATTCTATTAGCATTCATCTTGCACAAAAATCAAATAAACTGAAAAAGTAGTAATGGCAAGGTAGAATACTTTTAAAGTCCCAATTTTTCCTTGTAAATTATTACCCACTATGACTAACCCTGACTGAAATATTTATACTGCCTTTTGCTTTTAAAAATCTCTACAATCCAACAATTCCATTCCAAATTCAGGGATTTAAGTATCGTTGTTACTCCGCTGAGAAAAAGAAACTCAGTACATCCTCACATGCAAACATCCATGCACACACACGCAAATACAAACACACTCACTATCACTGTTCTCATCATCCAGACACATGCTCTGACAGTACCAGCTGGGCAGTTTAGATGGCATGACAGTTTATAAGAGAGGAAGTGAAACGAACAAGGCAGGAAACAGCGCTAAATATCACGTACACAGCCAGGTCCACTTCTGTTCAGTGCACATCCCCGCACATACTAAACTCGTCAAAAGATAATAAATGTCAAGTGTGTACCACCAACACAGACACATGAGTTGAACTTCAGAGTTTCCTGCAATATGAGTGTGAAGAGGGACTGTACAATAGAGTGCTACATAATAACCAAGAATCGTATTTTGGAGACTATATCCAGTTATTTTTCTCAGTAAGTAGTTCTGGAACATAATATTACATTTTTCAAAGTAAAATTACTCAGTTTATGTATTCATTTAAAGAAAAATGGTTAAAATGTGCACATTGTGTGACAGTTACTTTGAAAATAGTCACTTCAATTCTCCAAACTCTGCAGCACTCCTTAGGTCAGTGGAGCATTTCAGTATCTTTTAGCTTATTGTTGTGATTTTCTAGCAGAAAATGTTCTTGTGTTGTTCGATTCCCACTTATTTCAGGCAATAGCAGACAGGCATTTAAGGCAAAAAGCTCTTATATATCCATGTTATGCATACTCAGCTACAAAGTTAGTGAATAGCTCGAGAACATAGCAGGGAATTATCAGCTAAAAAGCAGCAGATTCCCTCAGGAGTTGGTGAAAACTAAACTAGATGGAACAGAGAAGAAATATTGGACTGCTTAGGGTGGACAAAAACAGAAATACAAACTCATGCTTTCTTGGTTTGTGTTTTCTCAATAAACTGAAAAATATTTGTCACCACGCTCAATATAACAACTTATGGAAGTGATATCAGTGTCATTATTGTATGTGCAATACAAAAATAAGGCAATACAATGCTATTACCACTGAGCAGCAGAAATGATTAGGTAAAGTAAGAAGACGGCTAAAAAAAGTGTTTCAACTCATGACGGGAAATGAGGATGACCCTGCATTCTCAAAGAGGGAATCAGGGTCAGTCTATTGCGGGGTGTCAGCGTATAGGGAACATAGTAGGGCAGCCAAGTAGCTGGAGGAGTCAGAACAGAGATCGAAGGCTAGTGCCCAGGTTTGAACTACTGGCAGCTGGCAGAGGCACAGACAAATGTGAGTGACGCAGGAGAAATGTTTTCCTCAAGCTTCAGGATATTTCACAGTTGTGAACATAAACAGAACCAGCGACAACCACAAGTAATTGGCATGAGTAGCGTTGCTAGTGGAACATGTTACAGCAAATTACTTTAGACAATGCAACTGACGTGAGCCAATTACAGTCAGCATATTCTGCTTATAGTCCAGCCCTTCGAAAATGTCCACAGAGGAGACTATACCCATAAAATGCAAATAATCACCTATGATACACACTAAAACAACTTTTAACAGTTAATATTGTTTGTTGATCTCATTGCTCTTTAACTGGATTAATAATTTCCACAACTGCTATCACCATGTGTTGTTAACTGAAGTTGCTAATTAAATACAGTAGCCTTGCCAGACCTGTGCTATGCATGCAACTCAGTGTACCAAAATGTTCCTCCCTGCTTGGTTGGTTTGCATTTAGGCATGTGCTCGTGAGTGTGTATCCGACTGTGTCTGTGATGAGCCCTTATTAGTATTTCCTCAAGACACTTGTTTTGTTACTATGATATCCACCACTGAGAGTAGATATAATTGGACTAGAATGGGATCTGATGACTTTAAATGAGCCCCATACTTGCAGTTACTGAGCTAAATGGCAACAAAGCCTGCTGGGTAGTCCTCAAAGAAAGGCATCCCTCTCTGTGATTGGATACAACACGCATAGCTCCCTCCGTCTGAATTAGTCTGCTTGTTTTTCAGCTGACACAGAGTCAAGTCCTTCTTAATGCCTATTGCTCACACGCACAGATAACAAAAGCATACACACATAAATCCATGAGTGCATACACAGTGCCAAATGCACACACACAAAAAATAACAATAGAAAAAATAGAAATACAACATAGTATTCAATCACTGCCATAGCCACATAATGCATGACCTTTGCTGTGCTGGAAAGACACACACACATACATACTCACACAGCTATACAGGCACACATTGCAAGCACACACACAGTGAGACAAAAGAGCAAAACATGCTGAGAGATAACACACAGTGGTCAATAAATGACAAAAACCATTCATTCCCCCATCCATCCTTCCCCTTATTTATACCTGTCTCACACTGAGTGAATGTGATTGGCTGCTGGTGGGGGAAAAAAAAAGCAGAGAAGAGTGCTGCTGAGCCAGACAGAGCTCGCCAATTAGATTGATCTTCAAATGACTGAGTAAACAAAGGTTACCAAGACAACAGTTGGCAGGGGATTTGACAGCAACTAATTTATTCTGTCGTTTTGACTTTGGCTCCAGCGCATACTGCCCTAGAGGTATGAGGGCAGCCCACGGTGGAGAACGCACACACGCATTACACAAACACATGCGCACACAGGATGACTGGTGAATCAATAACGGATTGACATGCAAACCATTCTCATCAATGCACATTTGTGCACATAAAGTGAGAAGCACAGATATAAACTGTTGCAAAAACCAAGAATTTATTTGTCTGCATGGGGCAAAAATAAACTGCATTTTTCACCCTGTTTTGATGTTCCAAAAAAAACCAAACCTACCCTGTTAAACTTCCAACCGTCTGCATTTAAATGATCAGTGCAGAATGCTTCAGTGCAGTGTGGTAATACCTCTAAAGTGTGTGTGTAGTATCTGTGCATCTATTGATTCAGTATGCACACGCAAACACACAGCAGAAGCAGCAGCGGCAGGAGGAGACTTGTCGATATACAATCTGTAGAATTCACACCTAATTGTGTTTGATCGCAGGTCGCTGCAGATCAATAACAGTTGCACACACCAGTTTATACACACATACATTGCAAACCGAACACACACACACACACACACACACACACACACACACACAGTATATATTGCATTTATTTACATAACATTTATTACTTATTTACTAGCTGTCAGACATCCAAAGAGGGCTCCTTCAATTTGCTCTCTTGACAAACCAATGGATTCTTATTCCACTCACATGCCACACGTGTCACAAAAATAGTTCTGCTTTATCGCCAGCTACTAATTAGTGTACTATATTTTTGGTTTATAACAAAGCATTTAGTAAGATTTTGTAAGATTCACCACCAAATATATAACAGGAATCTGCATTAAAACTACCTTCTTTAAACTGCTTACATTGTTTTCTGGCAGTTATTGTAGTGCCTAATTTATTATTTATTTGAAATGGCAATGCAAAGCTCATTGCAGAGGAAATAACCTAAACAATGAAACTAGATCAGTAACATAAAACTGTTGTTGTCATATTAATATATTTCCAAGGTAAAAGATGTGGCAAAAACTTTGACTAAGGTTAGTCATGTGTAGGTACTTACAGTTAGATCCATAAATATTTGGACAGAGACAACTTTTTTTCTAATTTTGGTTTGGTACATTCCCACAATGAATTTTAAATGAAACAACTCAGACGTGCCCACTCTCAGCATTAAATGGCTTTCAGTGGGTTGAACAAAGCAATTGCATAAAAATGTGAGGAACTAAAACATTTTTTTTAAAACAATCCCTTCATTTCCGGGTCTCAAAAGTAACTGGACAAGTTAAATAACTGAAAATATAATGTTCACGTCTAATACTTGGTTGAAAAGTCCCAGGCCTTTACTACAGTAGCTTTCAGTTGCTATTTGTTTGTAGCCTTTCTTTCCCAACTTTAGTCTTCAACAAGTGAAATGCATGCTCAGTCGGGTTAAGATCAGCCGACTGACTTGGCCATTCAAGAATATTCCACTTCTTTGTTTTAATAAACTCCTGGGTTTCTTTGGTTGTATGATTTGGGTCATTGTCCATCTGTATTATGAAACAATTAAGTTGACTGCATTTAGCTCGATTTGAGCAGACAGTATGTCTCTCAAAACCTCAGATTTAATTCTGCTGCTTCTGTCCTGTATCACATCATCAATAAACACTAGTGTTCCAGTGCCACTGGCAGCCATGCACCCTCAAGACATCAAGATGCCTCTACCATGTTTGACAGATGATGTGGTATGCTTTGGATCATGAGCTGTTCCACGCCTTCTCCATACTTTTTTCTTACCATCTTTCTGGTAGTGGTTGATCTTGGTTTCATCTGTCCAAAGAATGTTTTTCCAGAACTGTGCTGGCTTTTTTAGATGGTCTTTTAGCAAAGCAATTTAGCCTTTCTATTCTTGAGGCTTATGAGTGTCTGGCACTTGCAGTGAACCCTCTGTATCTACCACACACAGTCTTCTCTTTATGGTAGACTTTGATATTGAAAAGCCAACCTCCTGGAGACTGTTGTTCACTTGGTTGGCTGTTGTGAAGGGGTTTCTCATCACCGTGGAAATGATTCTGCGATCATCCACCACTGTTGTCTTCTGTAAATGTCCAGCTCTTTTTGCATTGCTGAGTTCACACTGCTTCCTTTCTTTTTCAGGATGTACCAAACTGTAAATTTTGCCACTCCTAATATTGTGACAATTTCTCTGATGATTTTTTTCTTTTTTTGCAACTTAAGGATGGCTTTTTTCACCTGCATGGAGAGCTCCTTTGACCGCATGTTTTCTGTTCACAACAAGATCCGAAATGCAAGCGCCACACTTCAAATCAACTCCAGGCATTTTTTTCCTGCTCAATCATTAATGACATAATGAAGGAATTGTCCACACCTGCCCATGAAATAGTCTTTTAGTCAATTGTCCAATTACTTTTGGTCCCATTGAAAACAGGGTGGCACACGTTAAGAAGCTCAAACTCGTAAACTCATCATCCAATTTTGATGTGGATACTCCCAAATGAAAGCTGAGAGTCTACACCTTATTTCCATGTCCAATATAAACTATAATTGGAATATGTTTTAGTAATCAGGTAAAAAGTGTCCAAATATATATGGACCTAACTGTATCTACTTGATTACTTTGCCTTGACTCTGCTCAGAACAGCTGGTTATTGTGTTTGTATTGTTCCAGACGTGAATGTTGCCAAAAGGAAAGTTGCAGAGTGGCTCTTTGTGAACAAGCTGTGTGACATGAATACTGTCTGTAATGCCAAAATGCCATATGGATCGTTCGACAAAGCTAATATCAGCCGATAATATCAGCTGGTCTCTAATTTTTGCTTTAAAATTATTTATCTGACTAGGTTTCCTGGGATGCTTGAGCTTATCCAAGCTAACATCAGGCAATAGGCAGTATACAGTCTGGAGTGATCCCCAGTGCCTCTCGGCTCTAAGAGAAAGAGAGCCAACCAACTGTTTATGCTCACACACAGGCATCCCTACATCCAATTTAGAATCACTTACTTAACCTAATATGCATGTCTTTGGACTTTAGGAAACAAAAGCATTTGGGGCAATCTCATAAAGGTCCCAGAACCTTCTAGCTGTGACGTGACAGTGCTAACCGCTAAAACACTACGCCACCCTGTGCTATTCACTTAAACAAATTCATTCATGAGAACAAATGATAAAGATTTCTTTATTTAAATGTCCCCATGTAGATCTTTTTTTTGCACTGCACAGATGGCATGTATAGAATATGATGTGCACATGAAACAAGCAATCATGTTTCACAGTGTCAATGCATGCTGACATTTCATGAGACTGAATGTCAGTTAGCACCCAGCAGCAGGGTCAGAGAAGGACGGGGTGAATGAACACTGAGGAGAACTGAGGGGTGGTGGGAGCAGGCATGTAAAGTGGCAAATGAGAGAGAACACGAGTAAAGCAGAAGGAATAAACATGCTTCATGAATAATTCAATCCAGGCCATAGCCCTAGAGACACTGACTTTAACACAAGCGTGCACGAATACACACTCTGGGCCGGTCACTTGTAATGGAGGGATTACTGTGCTCATATGACAAGTCAGATCTGATCCAGAGGAAGTGCCTCAGGCAGACAGCCGAGACAGAATGAGGGAAAAGAAGGTAAAGGGATGGAGAGAAGGAATGGGGGGAAAACCGTGTTAGCAGAGCAAGTGGTTTGCATTTCTCATCATCAGCACCAGCCACTACTGGCTTTTATTTATTTATTTCAGTTTGAAGGTGTTAATTTGCAGCTTTTCCGCCCTCTAAATTTCACTCTGATGTCAAGTGGTTTTCTTTTTAACATTAGAAAGAAAGATGCGAAAGAAGAGAAGCACTGTGTGATTTTTTGATGGTGTGCAACAGGCTTTTGTCTGAACTTAAGGGTATTACTTGTAAGAGGCTGAACATCAGTCGTAGAGGATGTGAGTGCTCTACTGAAGTTGTGTTGTCCATCACTAACTGCCAGAAAATGTGGTATTATGGTAATACGAAGGGCTCAAATGCAAAAACAATCTTTCATCTTCTTTCAGCCCACATGACAGCAAGTGACCCTGGTTCGGTCAGATGCTCTCAGATCTGCTCGGACAGATATTTCATAGTCTGACAGCTACTTAAAAGTCTTATGTGACTTCCAAGGCATTACTCCTTTACTGTTCCCCCTGCTTATGCCCTTCATCTCAGAGTGTTAGGCGAACATTCATGTTTTTTCTCTTTCATCTGTCTGTTTTCTCGTAGCTAGTGGAAAATAAAGAGTTTATTTCAAGTTCTGTTTCGGCACAAACAGGTGCATATGTATGAAGAAAGTATAAAAAGGGAAAGATCATACAATTAAAGGGTTGATTCAGACAGGAGCAGCAGGGAGCTTGCCTGTCTAACAGACAGAACTCCTAGAGAAACATTTGTACGCAGATAGAAAGCATATGTTATTACTCCAAAACAAGTGGATTCTATGCCACCCACATGTATACACACACACACACACACACACACACACACAGACACACACAAGCCCGTTCAACTATCTTAGTGAGGACCTTCATTGATATAATGGTTTCCCCAGCCCCTTACCCTAACCAGAACAATAACCATTAAAAATGAATGCCTAACCCTAACCTAATTGTAACCCTGACACTTAAACCACATTTTGAGCCTCAAAAAGGCCTTCAAACTTGTGAGGACCGGTGTGTGTGTCCTCACAGGTGACTGTTGGTTCTCACAAGTATAGTAGAATGCAGATTTTGGTCCTCGCAAAGATAGCTAGACAGGAACACACACACACACACACGTGTGTATTTATATCCTTGTGGGGACATCTCATTGACATAATGCTTTCCCTAGCCGCTTACCTTAACTCTAACCATCAAAAATGAATGCCTAACCCTGACCCTTACCCTAAACCTAACCATAACCTATTTGTAACCCTGACACCAAAACCACATTTTGAATGCCTTCAAACTCGTGGGGACCGGGATTTTGGTCCCCACAAGGGCTGTCGGTCCGTACAAGTATAGTAAACTTCCAATTTTTTGTCCCCACAACGATGTTAATACCCGTCCACACACACACACACATATACAGTGTTTTTCTGTTGATGCATTTGTGACAAACATACCTGTAGAAATTGTAGAATTGGTAAGACTGATTCATGCAAGTATGTGATAAGTGGTGTGTCTTTATCAGTTCTCAGAATATGGGAGCGCCATAACAAAGATTAGGGCTTAAAAGAAAAGGATCAAGCCAAAACAAATCAAAATATGAGCACAATAAAATAAAGGACTTATATTTGGAGAGGTGAGGGATGAAGAGAGAAGGTGAGAAGATGACATACAGAAGAAGAGAATTTTATACGGGAGGAGAAAGATACAAAGAAAGATGAGTGTGTCCTTGACTAATGCTACTGTTATCTTCATGCTTTATCAGTGCTGTGCTGATCTGTGCTGCAGAGAGCAGACAGACAGAGGCCATACGACATGGCTCACATCCCAGGGACATTTAGCATGGTCTATAAACCTTGAGCTCACACTCACACATACACACAGCCAAGCTCATTCATGTACAAAGCCAACGCTAATGGCACCGCTGTCATTATGAAAGCCTGATGCAATCGCCAACGCGCTCCTTGATTACTGATAAAATGCTAAGTTAGTCATGGGTGTAAAATAAATTACAAAGAAGATGGGGATTCTTTTATTGTCTCATAGTTAAGAATGAAAGATCAGGGGGAAAATAATGATATCATTTTTTAATCAATTGAGTGAAAATCAGCGAGTTATAAGACTAGAAGAAAGCCCTCGAGCCACAACTTGAGCCCAGTGATAAGCTCTGATGGTTGTTTCATTACTCAAATTGAGTGGAATAGGAATTCCAGCTCGACCACTGTCTAACAAATGTAACCCCCCGGCTTATTTTTCCCCACAGAGAGATCCCTTGAGGAGGACTTAATGATGTTTTTTTTTTTCCTGGGAAGATTTCACTGACACTGAGGTGAAGAGATTGTGACAGGCACCATGCACAGCTCTGAGGAGGCTTCAGCTGAGATAAAGACCGCATGACAACCCTGCGAACACTCAGTGACTGGCATGGGAATACATGCGTGAAACTGAGATGTGTGTCTTTTTCAAAGCATGAGTGAGTGCTTGGGTATGGCTGGGTAATTGGAATATCTAGGCTGTATGCGGATGATGTGAGGTGATTCCCCATGCTTGGGTGGATGCTAATCTGTAGAATGTGGAGTACATATAGCACAAAACAGAATATGCTCATGTGTGTGACGACAACGCAGACTCTTTATTGCGTCTTAAATTTGTATGCTGGATGTATATTCAATACGGTCTTCGCATATTTTAAATACTATTGACGTATGATAATGAGGGGAATGAATGCCAGACAGTCAGACAGACAGACGGGGAGGCAGATAGATAGAAAAGTGTTAACATCACAAAGGCAGATATTCAACTAACACTGCTGCACCGACGTGGAAGGAAAACAAAAACAGCAAAATGAGAACAGCGGGTTTTAGCGCAGGAGGCTTATTTAGATGGAGGACAAGAAAGGGAGTATATGAGGTGTGGTTCCATTCCTTAAATTCAGATAAATTATCTCCACTAGTCAATCACCTGGCATTGGAAAAAAGCCCCAACTACTGGTTGATAGAGCAGTAATCCAGTACTCTAAGACCAGGCACACCAATGAGTACCACCTGGACTGACCACAGGAAAGCTTATGACTCAATGCTACTGGACTGCTTGTGACTTTACATGCCTAATAGTGGGGTAACAACATTCATCAAGAATTCAGTGGGACTATGGAAGATAATACTGGATAATTGTGGTGAATGGATGTAAAAAGCGGAAGAGTAATCTAGACGGAAGGGGTGGAATTGGCAAAAGTCAGGACGGTGGACATAAATGACAACTACAAGCTCCTGGTTATAGGTCATAGGTCAATGGAAACTCAGTGAAGATGTATGAAGGTCAGCCCCAGTCAAATACCTCCAACAAGTAAGACAGGTGCTGAAAAGCCAGCTGAATGGTGGTAATAAGAGCCAAGGCATCAATATACACATTACTTGGCAACAGATAAACATCTGGAATCATAAGATGGCCAAAGGAGGACCTCGATGCCATTGATGTAAAAAAAAAAAAAAAAAATCCTCACAATACATGGAAGCTTCCACCCTAAGTCCATTACCCTAAAGCTCACCCCAACCCCTACTGCCTGCAACCATCCATCCATCCATGCGCACGCACGCACGCACGTACGCAAGCGCGCACATGAATTACATAGTTCCTCTATTCTATTCTGTTCCTCTATTCTGTTGGAGGCAGAGGGAAAACAATTAGTGCAGCCCAAACCCCAGATCAGAGTAAAACAGAGAAAAGGAAACACAAAGAACAGCCTTTCAGTGTGTATGAGTGTGTGTTATTTCATTTATATATACCGGTAAGAACATTTGGCAATTTTGCCTTCAATAGTTGATTTCTGTAAAAATGATCTCGCTAGTAATAGCCACAAGAACATAGCTCTACCTAAAAGTTGACCTGACATTGCAAGCTCAAAATGACAATGGCTCTGAAATGACCACATATAATGGACACTAAATAGTTTGGCTCGATCATCACTAAAAGCTGAGGAGGCACTCAACATTAATTTTCTGATCCGTAGAGGAAGAATGAAATGTAATTCTGATTATTATCTGGGTGTATTTAATGAGACCCATGATGCAAATGGAAAAGACCAAGAAAAGAAAATTGTGATTTATTTTTTTCTTACAGGGTATTGTGTATATATAACGTTGAACATACTATTTCACAGAATTCCCCATCCAATTGTTCTTTTATTTTTTTTTGTCTTTTCTACTTTGGAATTCTTTGCATTACACTCCTTGCTGAAAACCCCTGGGACTACCTAGGTAACTGAATATGAGTCAGCTATAGATCTGAATAAAAGAAAAAGAGTTTGCCATGATTTTGAGCACAAAAAAAGCTTGAGAAGAAAGCCATATTTATTGTACATACCATGATTCTCACACACACACACAAATACACACACACACACACACACACACACACACACACACACACACACACACACACACACACACATATATATATATATATATATTGCAGTGAAAGGGATATTTGGAGAGGTGGAAAGGTATAGATGGAGCCTGGGGAGATGGCAATCATGTGAAGTTGGAAGCAGAGGAGTGAAGTGTGAAGTAATGAGGAAAGAATGAGGGCTGCAGCTGTGTTGTGTCCAGCGGAACACACATAAGCACTCAGAGACGCCCGACGCACATACACAAACTGAAGCCAGTCAGCCATGGGGACTCCAGAATGACAAATGACAAAATGACAAATGTGTCTTTAGGGAGCAGGGCAGCAGGAATTGAGTTCTGCGGGGTTAGATGAAAACACAACCCCCAAAACACACACATACACACACACACACACACGAGGAAAGTTGACAGAGTGTGTGAAGACACAGAAAGAGTGATGTAAGAGCCAAGTGATCGATTACGGATACTGCATAAATATCCTGTTATCTACCTGTACCGTGTGTGCCTGCGTTTATGCTTGATCTATATTTGTCATTGTTGCATATGTCAGTGTGATAAAGAGCTGACAGGACGTTCACTTTATATGCATAGAATTGTCATCTCCGTGAGACTGACCACGCCAAATAAATCAGTTAACATCTCTCTTTTTATCTCTGGCTCACATTGTTTTGGCCGCTTTACTGAGGGTGTTAACAGTGTTTGATTTATTTGATTTAAATCTATGATAAGGAAGGTGATCTAGACTACGCCATAGTCCAAAGAAATGTAACTCATTGCTGCAGTGACAAAGACCTACCTTGCTCATTATGCGAGTGCAATAACTAGTACTCTGCAAGTGTTGATGTATGTCGTTTTTCTAATTTTCATAGCTGTGACAATTTATGCACAGACACAGAGGTGGCTCTGAATTTTTCTGTTTCCTGTGTTTTCTAAAAAAAAAAAAAAACCTAATGTTCAAGAGTTATCAGCTCTAAACCCCAAATGAACAGCTCAGTTTAGCTTATCGCAGCAAAGCGATGGACACACACAAGTGCGCACGTATAAATGCAAACAATGACATCGACGGGGATTTAATGCAGTACTATAGATTACACTTAAGGGTTCCTGTGAGTCAATGACACATGAATGGAAAAACAGACAGTGCCACACAGAGCAACAGAAAGACAGAAAGACGGGAAGAGAGATAAAGAGGGGAAGGAGAGACGAGAGATAAGAGGTTTGCCACCGGGGGTTATTGCCTTTCTCACACTGGGTATTGACTCACCCTATTAGGGGGTGGGCTTCTCTAGGTTGCTGTGTAGAATACATACTCACACACACCCGCACACTAATCCTTCCTAACTTTCGTGTTTGTACGGTTGTTGTAGTTTACATTGAGGAACTGATGAAACAGAAACACAGTCATATGGAGCAGCAGCTGAAATATCCTGGGCCTTTGGACTAATTGGCATCTTCCTCCTGTGAGTTGTAGGGAGGGTCTCCGACTAACATACACACATAACAGCTGAAGGACACGGGGGCATGGGAGAAGACAAGACAAGCAGGGAGAAAAGTGGAGAGGAAGCAAAGGTATCGATCAAAAAGGGGGAGCGGCATAAATGAAGGAGAGGAAGACAGAGTGTTTCAGGCATTAGAGGAATGGAGGAGCGATAGGGTAGCTGAAGAAAACAAGTCAAGGGGAATACGGAGAGGAATGAACCGTAATCCCCCCATGCAGAGTTTAATGGTTGGGCCCAGTGGTTTAGGACGCTAGTAGGAGGTCCCAAGGATGGATTGATCCAATCCCACAGACAGGGGTACAAAACTTTTTGTCTTTGACAAAGAACAGTTGAAGGGTGAAGAAAAGTGGTGAGGACAAAGGCAAAAGTAGAGGCGAGGGTGAGCTCAAAAAAGAAAAAAAGAGGGAAAGAAAGCTGAAAGGAGATTCAAGGGGTTGAGAAGCTAGCGTGGTAGGAGTAATAGGAATTATCTCTGTAATGCTGTTTGACCATGCAGAAGGTCTGGGCAATGGATGGTGGAAAACATGCTGAGCACTTCACCCAGAGTGCCAGTCAAACTTTAATTAGAACTAAAGAACACATTAATGCATGAATACTTTCTAGGTAGAAATATCTGACTTATCAAAAATAAATAAATAAAAGTAAATGAAGAGCTACATATCAGACTCTACAGGCCTCAGTTAGCATGTTAAAGTTAAAGTTCATGAAAGTGCAATTAGAAAAAGACTGAACAAGTATAGCTTGTTTGGTTTGCAAAGTTGCATCCAAACAACCGATTTTAAGAGAGCTGTGCATAAGCAAACGCCTACAACTCTAAATGAACTAATACCACCATTCTCTAACCAAGTAGAACTTAATGCAGTTAATGTCATTCTGGGACATTGTCCTTTGGACGAACAATACAAAGTGCAGATGGTTAGCATTTATGCACACCTCGATATATCTCTTCTCAAGAATATGAATCAGATAAGCCTGAACTGACTAAAATGTCTTTTATCTGAAATAACAAGAATATACAAGATGCCCAGATGTCCTAGTACAAACATATGTTTGTGGATCAGCATGAAAAATTCCTCAAAACACCATGTGCACATGTGATCTTTGCATATCAGATGATCTGTGCATTCAAATTTTACTCTTAGTAATCACAAAGAATGCCACAAATGATTTTAAACATTTAAATGCCTACACAAAAACTTGATTTCATTTGACACTGAGGAAACAAATGTCTATGGCGTATGATCTTAAGTGATTTTGGGACAGATATTTTCATTTTTGTCAAGGGCATTTCAGTAACTGCTTTAACTTGAAGTAATAAGGTGCATTTTTGCTGATGTATAGAGACAGATGATGGTCCCACAGAACACTGCATGTCATTTCACATCACCACATATAAAAAAAACTGCTTAAAAAAACCCCAAAAAATGTACAATTATGTGGTAGTCTCTCCTAGTGGATTTTTGAAACCCCTTAATCTTTCATTTGCAGACCTTTTCCTTTATGTCCACAGCCTTTTCAAAGACCGATAACATTTTCCCACATCCTATCCATCTCCCATCATTCACTTTTACCACCATCCCTTCATCCCTTTCCTCCCCCTCCTGGTGTAAATCACATCAGTGAGCGGAGCAGAGCAGCAAAATCCCTTCTTTCTGAGGGAGGAGATTAGGAGTGAGCACAGACAACTGGATTTAAATAAAGATCACCTTCCCTACAGTGCGCATCCTGAAACTGAGCAGGGATGGATTCGCTGTGGGCATTTAGTATGTGTGGGTGTGCGTGTAGGGACAGTCGAGACAGAGGTAAGCAGAGAATGACAGAACCATTTTTTTAAAGCCTGTATATGCACAAGTATGTCTTTCTCTATGTTTGTGTGTCTGTGCAAATTTATGTGAATACACTGTAAGCCCCCAGCTTCAGGATCACACAGGCATTTCTGTTGTACATGATTATCACCTGGCTTGTTTTATAGAAATATTTTAGAAAAACATTAAGCACTCAGAGTTTTTGTACAAACTGACCATGATGTGTAGATAAAGCCTTCTCATATAATTCTGACGGCACATGCTTTATGCTGTGCAGGTTACCAAGCAGTTTGTTATTTTTTTAAAATATAAAACCGAAGAAAAGGACTGAAAAAGCATGTTAGCTGAGGAATCTTGTAACATAATCAATATATGTGTTACAAAACCATAACCTATTCATTTGTGTAATAATATTCACAATTTCCATTTTTGTTTTTTTCCTTTAGAATAAGAAAAGTTTAATTGGAGTTCTGCTGGATGGTATTTAGATGATTAATTTTGATATATGGTGTAATACGACTCCAAGACATAAAAAAATTAACACAGAACATGTTCGCTCTCAAAGGAATAGTGATCAACAGCAAGGAGAAAAAGTTTTTAACTTAAAAATAAAAAAAACAAGAGCCTGCTGGACTTTAAAAATGTCACCTTAGGGTTTGGGAAAAAACATTTTTTTTTGAAATCCCACAAGGAACCCAACGGCTATTGTCTGCTGACATAGCCTCTGGGGACATGGGCCAATATTTTGAGTGCTCCAGCGCAGACAGCAGATATATCCGGTGAAAATGTCCTTTTCTGTGTGCCTGCTGCTGTTCATGAATGCATCGAATTTCAGCAAATGTGTTTCCTATTTTCCCATTAATGTGGATTATTTACCTGCAAATACCAAGCACACTTAAACGTGATGGCGTGGCACTACTTGCACTACAAATGGAAGCCAGAAAGCCCCCCATACTTAAAATCTGGTCCCTTGTACAAATTCTTGCACGTTGCACATATTTAGACTCTGCATATTCATATATCAATCAAAACAGGGCAAATTAAATGATAGTAACACACAGAAATAAACCATACCAGAATCTGTGCATACATTTTGGACTAAGAAAACAGCAGGTAAAAATCAAACTACCAGCTTGGTTAAACACTACAGCACGGTAACACGATCCTCTGGACATACAATAAATATACAAGACTACAAACCTGATACAAATACCAAACACACAACAAGTTCACACGAACAAAGAAAACCGATGCAAGCAAACTTTGCACTCAGGGAAAGAACAAAGGAACAAACCACAGCTAAAATCAGAGCACTTAACATACATTATTAATAGCGTACACTAGGTTTCACTGAATTACAGGCAAGGACTCAAAATAAGTCAGAGGCCTGTTTCTGTAAGATTGAATTCAAAAAGACAAGAGCCCCGGTGTGTTTTCAGCATACTTCTAAGGGAAACAGTAATACCTCCTCAGCATGGATGACAATGTATTAGATTATTCAAAGTTTCTCCTCAATTTATATATAATCTTCTCGCAGTGTAATCAGAGGCAGTTTATGCATTAATTTAGAGTGTTAAGGCATGCTTTTCTCAATGCCACCCCATTTATTTTACTCAGTTTACATTCCCTTAATGAGCAAAAGAGGCAATTTTTCATCTCACAGTTTACTCTGTGGTCTTAGGCAGAAATTTGATCTGTTCTAAAAGAATGCAGTCAGCACACTCAAATTGCATAAATGAAAAATTTCTCAAATCCATCAATTTGTGACTTACAAGCTCCTGCGCTTGGGGTTTTAAAAATTCTTATATCCAATTCTGTTTCCTGTCCTCGAGCAAAGCCTGCCTTTCAGCAGGGGCAATGGCATGACACCACTTGTGCCGGCTAAAGTGATGCATGTTAAAATTTGATGAGGCCTTTTTTGGGGATCTGAAATGGACCTAAAATGTTAAGGTCCTGGCCTCAATCAAATGAGCCAGGTAAGAGGTGGACAGCAGCTTACTGGGGCTAAAATACTTGTACTGACATAAACAGAAGGAGACTGAAGAAGAAGAAAGGATAAAAAAAAGGATAAGGAGGATAAAAAAAGCGAATCTATAGAGGGGAGAAAGGCAAAGAAGGCAGTGATTATTAACCACTGCCCTCTTTGCCTTTGTCACACTTAGTTTGTTCTCTTGAACGGCAGGCAGCCAGAAAACAAAAGGGTTTTTTTCTGGCGTCACAACTCAGGAAAGGGTAAAATGGTTCATGTGCCATGTAACTGAAAGAGGGTGTAAAGTATTTGAAGTAGCAAAGACAGAAAGAAAGAAAGAAGAAGAAGGGGACAGATATGAGGAGAAGTGTTGTTCTGCTTGCCGGCCAGGTCCTACTCTGGCCCATGATTCATTGCAAATGAAATGTCACCCTGGCAGGCAGTAATGCAGACCGGCCCACTCCCCTGCAGCCTAATTGAATTTTACAGCCATATAAACAACAGTCAGCCAGCAGAGAGAGAGGGAGAGAGAAAGAGACAAAGAGAGTGAGAACGAGGGGTGTAAGTTATTGATGCTGGTGTTTATAGGTGGGAGCTTCTGATGTGCCATCAGAGAGTGTGTAAGGGCCTCAAGGGAACTATAGCACAAAGCACACAGATGGAGGGAACGCCAAAGCAGGATTGCCACTAACATGACTCCCTGAACACACACAGATGCACATATAATCATGACACTAAATGTTCTTTGAGATACATATTTGCTAAATACTCCAAGATGCTTTGACCAGAAGAGCACAAGTGACTGGATTTCAATAAAAAACACCTGGTGTAAAGTTTAGGAAAAAACAGTTATGACATAACATATGACATACAAAACTTAATGTAAAGAGCTGAGAAGTCAGCAAATTCTGTTTTTCAGTGTCTTATAATGCTGTCCCTATTTTTCAAGGATTTCATTTCCAGTTAGAAACAATAAGATATATAAATACTTCATAATTTCTTTGGAAATAAAAAAGTGCTTGCAGAATACTCGAGTGTGTTCTCCCCTGTTGGATAAGTAAGATGTGCTGGCAGAGCTTTTTTCTGCAGATGACAGCCACTGAGGACAGTATAGAAACAATCAGCAGTGTCCCCTCAGGCTGCCCCGAGGTCCAGGTCAATTTGTCCTATGCTAACAGAGGACATCACCTCCATGACAGCCAGGCCGTTTGGCAGACAGACAAAAAGGTATCTGCTGCACCTGCACAGAGTGTTTCCTGCAGCAGGAGAGAATTTCTTTAAAATCAACAAATCAAAAGATCAGATCGAGTGGATGAAACCATTTTTCTTTAACACAAGACATTATAAAAAGATAAAATTATGTTTTATTAATTAATTATGTTTTATTACTCCTGTAATTGTCTACTTTATTTGACCAAGATCAACTTTTCACTTTGTCCACGTGTAGAAAAAAAGTACAATTCTATGAGCAGAACATTTTATGAGATGATGATTACGCAAATGAAAATAGCAAATTTAACTGGCAACTTGTCACTTTCTTCATTTTTATAACACTTTTGTAACAGTAGATCAACAAAGCACACTGAAAAATGTACTCCAGCATCAGCTTCGTCCCTGTACAGATGGACAGCTCGAGGGTTAAGAAAATATAAAGGGGAGGCAGTAGGAGCTCTTACTTCATTTATTACCGCTTTTGCAGGTCTTCCTGACAAGTGCAGTTACCACATGCAGAGAGCCACCCTTATGGAGAAAACTGTAAAGCTAGGCAGGTATGCTCTGTGGAAAATCACGAAGAAATATTGCCTTTAGCAACTGACAGCTAGAACAGGATTTGACTTTGGACTCCAACACCTTACTGTATGACTTGCAAACAACAGAACTTTTGGCAATGTAGGTTTTCATTCCTCGCGGTTTCGCTCACTAAAATTGAAGAAAATTGAAGCTTTATTTGAAAAAAATTAATTTATAAATATTTAGCATGTTGTATATTATCATTCAATATTTTTATAATATTTACATGTATTTAGTTTTGCTTTATTAATTTTGATATCACATTAATTTAGATATTTGGTTTTATCATATTGTATTTTATTTTTTTTTCTGATATACACAATTCTACTCATTTAAGCTATTGTTTTGTTGTTATTTTATATTTTTGTGGTAACCAAAGAATCTTCCAAATCAGGGCATATCTTAATTTTTTTAGTAAATTTAGTAAAGAAAAAGTCTTTTATTTGTATAACTGCATCCTAAATTAATAAAAAAAAAAAAATTTTTTTTTTCAGAAACTGCAGTACTTTTCCCCGGAAACGTAATAGTACACATACAAACTACTTTGTATGTGTACTATTTGTAGTCTTACTTATATATTTGAAATGAATTAATATAGTAACAACAATCTTTCAGTCCACTATAGTCAAGATTTTGTTATTTAAATTTAGCAGAATTTAACTGCAAATAATGGTTAATTTAAATGTAAAGAATGTAAAAATTATTTAAATTTGAAACATGTTTGGGATTTCTCCTTACCTTCCACAGAGTGTAGCAGGAAGATACTGTATAAAGCAGGCAGGAAAGCTGGTGTGGAGATGGGCAACAACTGTAAGCAGGTTAAAACAGCATAAATGAAACTCCTTATATAACGCGGCTGGTTGGATGTGTAGAACAGCATGGGCTTGGACATAAGCTGAAATTGGCTGGCATTGAGAACCACCAATCTGCTGGTGCTGTGGTCGAGCTTTGACTTTGTGGCCGAGGTTGACTTTGTGGCCAAGTTTGACTTTGTGTCCTGCTTGAACACTTTGTTTGCATTTTATTTACCATTTCTGCAAGATTTTCTTAATCTTTCAAATATACCATTTTTAAGCTCAAAATTGTGGAGCCCAACAGATTGATACTGTAATTGCAAAGTCAAGGCCCACGACTGAGTCCATTTTTGTTTAATGTTACCCACTCCCACAACTCTCCTCAATTTTTAGCTACTATATATATCCTATCAAATAACAGAAACAAGTTTCAAAGGGTTCTTGGATCATCAGCTAAAACAACAATATCTAAGGCTCTAAATCTACTGTACTTCTGATATGCTTGTGAATTCAAAATTCCAGTATTTCCATTCTGTCTCCAATGTGTCAACATGTCCTGCAAACTGTTTTTTCTTTGATTTAACAGCTACCAAATGTGTGTGTCAGTCTTCCTGCCTGCTTATTCATATAAACACTTAACAGCTAGTCTGCTTGTTTTTGCTGTCCATCCCTCCTCTGGCCATCTGTCTTTCTGTCTAATAGTTTACTGTCTACCTCTATCTGGCTTACAACTGCTGCCTCATAAACTGGGATGAGATTTATCCTCATGCCAAATGAGAATAACGACACAGAATAGATGAAGCTGGCTGGGTGAGATGAAACCAGAGACGAATAAAAAACGATAAGAAGCGAGGCAGCTTTTGCACACAAGTGGATGTGTATGCAAGCATGTGCATGCATTAGGATGGTAAAGACTGAATGTGCTACAAAGTGTATTGTTGAGACAATAAATATCTGTCACATTAATGTATCTTTATAACAAGCTGACTCGTTGTGTTATCCAATGTTTAACTGATGCATCTTTCACGCATTTTGGACACTAACGAATGTCAGTTGGTGACGGAGGATTCGGGACCTTTTTTTTCCCCAATTTGATAAAGAGAAATTGCACTTGTAGGTGTGTGTTTGTGCGACATGTTCCCAGCTCAGCAGGACTCCAGTACTCCCTGCTGACTATGACCTTCCCATCAAGCAGGCAGTCCTGTTTTTCTCCTTCCCCGTCCCCTTCGCCCCTCCAAAATCCCTCCATTCTGCTGCCTCCCTTTCTCTTCAGTCATACATCCTTACTCCTTCCCTCTATCCTTGCCTCTGTCATCCCTTGATCCACCCATCCCGCTCTCTCCGTCAGACTGGATGATTCTTTGAGTCCTTGATCCAGAGCACGGAAAGGGGCTTCATAAATACACCATCCATCACCGCCGGCAGGGCCAGTTAAAACCACATGACATACAAACCGTTGACTTTAGGTGTGTGTGTGTGCGCGCCTTGTGGTTTCTCAGTGCCAAAATAGCATATACAGATGACATATAAAGCACAGCCAAAAAAACTAAAGGTAAAGTGTATGCTCAGTCAACTGTGATGTGTACACACATCTTGTGGATAAGCTTCCATGTGTAACGGCCAAGAGCATTGAAATTCTGCAGAAAACATTAAAGACACAGAAAAACAATCCACTGCATCAAACACGTTTAAATAGCCCTAACCTTGAAAAAAAAAAAACACACAAAAAGAAGGCAACGTCAGATACACAAAACACTGCAATGTACAATTTCTGCGTACGTGTGTATATTCTGCATGAGATGGTCAACCAAAGATGTATTTCACAAGATGCAAGTCTGTATTTGTCTTTGTGTGTCTGTGTGCTGCATGGCAAAAACAACAACAACAACAACAACAACAACAAAAAAAAAAAAAAACACTAAACATGAACACACATGTTTGAACTTGTGTTTATCCCCGGGTCTGATTTTTCCCAATCTGTGTAAACATGGCGATGGTTCGTTGCACCACGCAGTCTCTCACTGTTGCGCACTCCGCCCTCTCAGTGTGTCGTGTGTGATGGATGATAGGGAGGGAAAATAACTAATTCAACAGTAGATTTACATTGTTCTGGATGGTGGTAGCACAACACAAAGAGACACGGAGAGAAAGCAGGGGGGGGAAAAAAAGTCAAATGCACCCTGAAAACAGGTGAAAACTCCACTGCTGTTTGTAAATATTGTTTAAATGTACTCTTGTCACACACAGCTTTCTATATGAAGCCTGGATTTACGGTTTTCCAGGACAGCGCATCTTAGCCAAAGTGTAAGTGAGGTAAGCGGACAGTCATTACCTCATTAAGGGGTGGTCATTTAATCTCCCTGAAGGGAAATATTAAGTGTGTTTCAGGTTTAAAAACGGCAATAAAATTCTACATTAAGAGGCAGGCGAGGAAGTGGAGACATATTCTGCAAGACTCTCAGCCATATAGGAGTTCAAGACCTATACTTAACGACTTCACTTTTGTTCAGCTTTAACTTTCATTGTTAAGAGCTACCCGAATCTACTATCATTTTTGCACACTGTTTGGTTAGGTTTGGACATGAAAAGTACTTAGCTGGGGTGAGCAAAAGATCACTAGTGGGTTGAAAAACTTCACTTACAAAAGTATGCTATATTCCCAAATGTATTTGCTTGTCTGCTTTCATACAACTCGAGTGACATCCCAATCTTAGTCCATAGGATTTAACATGATGTTGGCCCACCCTTTGCAGCTATAACAGCTTCAACTCTTCTGGGAAGGCTTTGCACAGGTTTAAGAGTGTGTTTATGGGATTTCTTTTCAACTATTCTTCCAGAAGCACATTTGTGAGGTCTGACACTGATGTTGGACAGGAAGTCCTGACTCACACTCTCTGCTCCAATTCCTCCCAAAGGTTTCTACCAGGCTGAGGTCATGACTCTGTACAGGTCAGTCAAGTTCTTTAACACCAAACTCGCTCATCCATGTATTTATGGACCTTGCTTTGTGCACTAGTGCACAGTCATGTTGAAAAAGGAATGGGCCATCCCTAAACTGTTCCCACAGAGTTGGGAGGATGAAATTGCCCAAAAGTTCTTGGTATGCTTCCTTTCACTGGAACTAAAGAACTCAGCCGAAATCCTGAAAAACAACCGCACACCATTATCTTAGTTCCACCAAACTTCGCACAGGGCAGTCAAACTGTTACCTGGCAACCACCAAACCCAGACTCGTCCATCAGATTTTCAAACAGAGAAGCACTCCAGAGAGCACGTTTCTACTGCTCTAGAGTCCAAGGGTGGCGTGCTTTACACCACAGCATCTGACACTTTACATTGCACTTGGTGATGTAAGGCTTGGTTGCAGCTGTTTGGCCATGTAAACCCAGGAAGCACTGTTCTTGAGCTAATCTGAACGCCACATTTGGAGGTCTGCAGAAAGTTGCTCTTCCTCTTCGCGTATTAGCACTTGCTGATCCAGCTGAGTTGATGTTGTTCCCAATCACTTTGACTTTGTTATAATACCACTAACAGTTGCCTGTGGAACCTCCTGTTATAAAGCCCTATTGTCTATATTACCGCAATTTTTACAACCAGAGGTTTAAGTGTCTCCTACATAATTGGGTTACTTTCTGTTGATCACTGATTACAGTGGATGATTACTTTCTACTCAGCCTGCTGAGAGATGGAGGAGGGCCCCTGCTGGCCATATCTATGGGACTGATTACAAGTGATAATGCCCATTATATATGCTGGTTAATGTTGGAATTTTCTTTCTGTTTACAGACAATGTTAAGATTCCCATCAGCCCAATCAGATCATCTTCAGCTAGATGAAATGACCACCGAATAAAGTGATAACTGCAGAGGAATGTAGGAACTTACATTTTCCTGAGAAAGATTAAATTATGATAAAAGACTTTGTTTGATTCACCTTCTTATTTGATGGAAAGGGAGATAAAAAGGAAAAAAAAAGGTTGAAAAAAGTAACACGCAAGAACAGGGATGACTGTGAACAAATGGCATGAGATAAAGCTAAAGAAACAGCAGAGAGCGAGATGGAGTTTTGTTTGCTTCAATGATTTAGAGACACTCCTGAAAAGACTCGACTTAATCTATTTAGACTGTGTGACCAGTTTTCCTCTTTGTTCCTCGTGGGTTCTAGGACATCATAGAAATTTAAACCTCATCAAGCCAAAAGTTTTACATTTTCAGAGTGTCATCTATCAGCTTCTGTTTATATCTGTGGGCAGCTGTGATTTACAGTTTATAGGGGAGCATATTTGAGCTTCAGTACAGAATCAACCAGGGCTTGTTTATGGTGGTTATCATCAAACATAAATTTCAAGTAGCAAATAGCTTTAGGCTAAAAATGAAATGCGATTAAGCACCATTTCCCTTTTGTTGATTTGTGTCCTCTTGATATGAAGAGTTCAGTTTGTTATTATTTTGATTATCTTTGGAAAACTACAGGTATAAACTTATCCAAATTCATTTTTTTTCTAACTCATTTACAGAGCCCAAGCTTGATATTAGGACCCAGTGGAGCTGTAGTAACCCTGTGTCTTTCTCTCTCTCTTTCTCCCTCGGTGGCCCCTCTCTCTCTGGAACCTCCACCCACCTAACGCCCTCAATCTCTCAACGTGCCAATTGGACCAGAGGCCCTGCAGGAGACCTCAATACCACTACACAGTGGAAATGTCACCCATAACACTCTACTCAGGATGCCAATCACTTCACACTGTTCCCCACTGTGAGCATTTGTGTGCGTGTGTCGGGGAGAGAAAGCGAATGATCAAGGGGCACGTCCATGTGTGCAAAGAGAGCATGAAACAATTATTGCCAGTGTGACAAAATCCCTCATAACTCTACCAGAATATAAAATTAGATTTCGCCAAAGTGTACGTCTAGATTTATGGCTTTTGCTCAGTGATGTGTGAGCATCTGAGTGTAATGAGCCTGTCCATCCGAGAGGATTATGGGTTGTCTGGTTAATATAAGGACTACAGGTGTTTGTGGAACTGCACATGATTACACATCAAAACAATGAGAGTGTGCGTGCGTGAGTGTGCCGAGTGATAAACAGGCCTTAGTTAGGCGTGAAGGCAGAAACAGATGGAGTGGGTTACGGACAAATAACACACATGAGCCTGTGAGGGAGTGGGAGTAAGCCCATGTCTGAGCATGCATATGTAGTGTTGTTTGTTTCTGGGAGTGTTTGGGATGATCCGTGCATTCAGTATATGGATATGCAAATGCACGTGCCCAAGAAATCTTAATGTACACATACATGGATATGTGTGGGCGTGTGCATTTACGTGTGTTATATTTGGAGCGCAGTGGCGCAGGTGTCTCTGGAAAAGCCGTCCATTTCAGTGGAATGTGGGTTGAGTCGTGTGAATGCGTATCAGTTTGCACAAGAGAGGGTGCATGATAGGGAGGGTGATGACGAATGACAGGAAAACAAGGAAGGCAGGGGGATGGAGAGCTAAGCTGGCAAAGGCTGGCATGCCAGGCGCACTGTGGAGCCAGGGGGGGCGGGCACTCTGTCCTCATGGCAGGCCCCTCTGTCGAGCTGTGAATACAGAGACAACAGCCGGCATACACAGACATAGATACGCAGGGTAGATTCAAACAGGGATGGCTGCACAGCTCATCACATACAAACTCACAATGTAAACGTTTGCCTTGAAACATAATTAAGCAGTGCAGGTTATTGAAGATTTACTTTTATTTAAAAAAAAAAAAACGCAGTGAACTGAATTTTAAAGATAATTGTACATCGAGGTTTTTAGTCATACTTTAAGTTAAAGGCAACTCACTTTTCAGTCTTACAGATGTTTTGCCATTTGTTTTAATGACTAACAAAAATAAATTTTCTTTTTCAGTGCTGATGACATATTACAGTCACATTATTAGCATTTTCCCTATGTGGGTTTTCTCTTGGTGCTCCTGTTTCCGCCCACAGACATGCATTAACTCTATGGGCACGGATGTGGGTGTGAATGGCTGTCTATCTCCGTGTGTTAGCATTGATGGACTCGATGGGCTCCATTACAGAGATACACCCCTGTGCTGAACAAGCCCTGCCTCACATCTTGTGTCATGGCATATGTCAGCACTGACAGGCTCCAGCCCAAAACCATTAAATAAATGAATAAATAAAACAAATAAAAATACAAATCAACTTGTAACTGATAACCAATTAATCACCGCATACCACTGTACAGAACACGCAGATCTACTAGAGTGAGTGACAAACTGTCTTTAACACTAATTGTGTAAATCCAGTTACCGTTGACTTAACAGTTCTCAACGCACTTTGACTATTTTATTTTTCATTTCACTCCTCCTGACTTCAATGAGACCTGTAGTACTAAAAATAATAGCGGCTTCCTCTTAAGACTTTGTTTCCAATAAGCACACGTGTGTGTGTGTGCGCACTCCTGCGTTCGCCATCTTTCAAGTGTTTTGACAGAATAAGTACATTTCACTGAGGTTAAGTGGGGGCAGACAGATCTATACACTGATCCCACATCAATTTGGAACAGATGGAAAGTTATTAGTAGAGCTTGAATAGGGATGGAACGAGGAGACTGTGGGACAGCAGGGCATTTCTGAACACTGCCTTTCCATTAACATTATAATTTTTTCATATTTTACTATGAGGAGGTGGGGTGTGCAGCCAGGTAGCATACATGTATGGATCTGTGCACATTTCTTGTAAAATAACGATTTTTTTCCCCCCGATTTTTTTCTATGGAGCCCAAGAAAAAGAACTCTTAGACGCAAACACAAGCGTCGTTAATCATCTAGCACATCCAAAATTCTTCTGCTGGGTCACTTCAGGACACCAGGAATTACACAGCCTTACATAATGAGACTTAGCATTAATCTTTAATCTAAGATGCAGCTTTCATGTGCCAGAGTGGTTCAACTGGGATAGCATAGCACGAGCCTAAGGGCCAGCATCTGTGGAAGAAAATTGCTAGCTTGAGCCTGCCTCTGTTGTTTTTATATTTAAGTTTTCCTGTTTAGTCTGACAGAATATAATTGAGCTTTAATGTGTATTCTTGCTTTCATTAGCACCAGAAATTATCACAGCGGAGAAATGTCCTTGCCATTTTTCAAAACTAGGCATAGTTTTCGATTCAGGAAGTGCAAGACGGCTCCCATAAAAGGAGCCTTTAATCAGTGAATTTAGAGATACTTGGTTTTACTGGGTGGTGATTTGTTAAAACATGCAAAACATAGCTGAGTGAATATAACATGCTTCTCAAACCATAAGTCAACTTAATATGTTCCCCGTGGAGAGAAAAATGGTGCTACGCTTATCGGCTGTGCTGTTAATCTTCCCCCATTGTTTCACTTTGATTTATATTCTATTTGCTGCTGAGTAACGCAGTTTCTCCACAAGGATATTTAAAATTCTTACTAAGTCAGGCTTACATTTTAAATGTATACCATATGATTTAATTATAATCACCAAAAATGAGTGTAACTAATCTCAAGTCTTATGGTGAGCAATATTTTATGCAACTGAATATTGTATCACACCTCAGCGATACTGTAGTGGCTTGAAAATAATTACTGAAAGAGGAGGAAAGGTATAATAAAGCAAAGAGGAAACTGGTATTCCAGGGAATAAAGCTGCCAGTTTCTTTTGTTCTAATGTCTTTTTATTTCTCATGAACACCAAAACTTCCATGTACTTAATAAGCAGGAGCTGCTCTTACAGGATAGTTCCATGTTTTACTGAATATTTGATGCGGCTCAGTGGTCATGGGCGAGTCAGAGAGAAATGAGGCTGTCATGTCGGGTGAGTTAGCAACCTGATTAAGCTGGATGCCAACCTTTTCTAACTTTGATGCATTCATGTTGGCTGTATTTAATTCATGAGACTGGTGCGGAAGACTGAAAGTTGAAAAAAAAAAAGGGGGGGGGGAAAGAGAGAAAAGGATGAAGGTAACACATTGCAATTTCACTCTGCCTAGTTCTCACCTTTTCGTGCTTTGTTTTTTCTTTCTCTTCAACTTACCATTATCTCCCTCTGACCTCCACTTTTTTTCTTTACTTACAGGTCAAGTTGGGGTTTTTTTTTTACTTGTTTTTTTAGCCTTTAACCTCTAAAACTCATCACCTTTACTCTCACTGTCTTCTCCCTTTCAAATCTACATCATCTCCCTCACTTCTCATTGTCATTTTTCTTAGCGTCATCTCTCTGCACCAGCATTGTGTGCGTCTCTGAAATCATCCTCAGCTTTTACAACTCATATTTTATGCATTCCGCTTTTACGCAGAGTGACTAACAAACAGTGAAACGACGAGGAATTTGTGACAGCTCCTTTTTTCCTTTTTCTGCAATGCTATGCATTCCCTTTCCAATTTTTCTTCCTCCTCCTCCTCCTCAACCCCCCCAAAATACATTTTCACCTCCATCTATAATGCCCCCCCAACTTAATTCCTTCCTTCCTCATTCTCCCCAGGTGAAGTAAGGCAGGGGAAAAATGAATAGCGAGTGCTTGGCCTCCCTCCAGCACACATTTTCAATATCCAAGGGACATTTTAATGGTACTTTTGTAAACAAGCACACACATAGATGTCTGTATGTCTATGTGGGAATGCTCTCTATTAGTGTGTGAATGTTTGACGGGTGTGTATTTGTGCTCTTTGCCCACTTGTTGTATGGGTGTCCAGCAAAATAAATACATCAGACGGTTGGCTCAAAAGAACACATTTGTCTTTCTCCCTGGAGAATGTGAATTATTTAAAATGAAAGCTGGGGAAGAGAAATGACTAACAGTAGCAGGTGACGTGGCTGGAAAGGAGAAAGATGGAGAAGGATAGCGAGGGGAGACCAGATGGGCAGGGGTGGCACCTAGCCAAAAAGAGGTAGTATAAAGATAACAAAATGTAAGATAAAAGGAGAATGAATGATGAGTCAAAAACATGAATATGGAAAGTGGGAAAGATGCTCTATCATAAAGGTTAGGATGTGGTTACAAATCACTGGCGAAAGACTGGAAAGCTACGCAAATAGAAGTAAAAGAATGAGAATACAATAAGACTTCTGTCTGAGACAAAAAGAAATAGGGAAGGCTGATAAGGACATGACAAGAAGTGACAACAGACAGAGCGGAAGATGACTGCAACAGAGGGAGCGACTTTGGAAACATATGATTGGCTACTAGTGCCAAATTTGAGCACGCAACACACAAACACACACATACACACACACACACACACACACTTTCTCGCTCACCGCCCTGTACAAATGCATCGGATAAATCTCCAAGCTTCACCAGCAGATTTCAGCCTGTTAACCTGCCTCGCCCTGCTTCACCCCATCTTACCCTGCCACATGGTCGCCCCAGGGGGGCATGAAACAAGAGCTGGAGAGAGGAAAAGCAGAATGTTGATGGGAAATATTGAAAAGAGACAAGATAAAAAAACAGAAAGTCAAAGAGGGAGAAAAAAAAAGGAAAAAGGTAGAGGAGGAGAGAGAACGCAAACAGTTTCTTTGGAGGAAGTCGTGAAGTGTTGCTCTGATCAGTAAGATAGAAATTAAGTATACAGTTCTTTGGCAGCACAGGGAGCGCGTGGGGGGTAAATAGGAGAAGGAAATAAAGGTGCATGAGGGGGGAAAGGGGAGGAGAAGGATGGCGTGTAGTAAATTACGGAGGGAAGGAGAGCAATAGGAAGGAATAGCAGGGTGGTGAATGTGATGGAGCTGGATTGTGAAGCATCAAACAAAGATAATAAGAGAATCCGCTGAAGGCATGAGGCAAACTCAGTAATTATATAGAAAGAGCAGCCTGCCTTAATTAGAACAGGATGGAGCTCATGAGTGTGAAAGAGACACACGCAAAAAAACCCCACACATAATTACACATGTACATCAAACACACCATTTCTGAGGTAATATATTACGTAATTTTTTTGCCCCCTGGTCTGTTCCTGTTGACGGCTATTCATAATGAGACCGAAGAACATATGTGTGCTCCTCACAACGCGTGTATGACTTGTGAATGCACACAGGGTCAAGATGTACACATCCAAGTCGTCCTACCGCTCTGGTTTTTAAACCCGCTCTCCTTTTTTGGCCTTTTATGTATTTCATGAGGAGGCTAAGTGGACATAAGCTCTAAGTTCTTCGTATTTACACTCATCTTCACAAGCAGCAGCAGTCTTGCGGTCCTCTGAGCAACAGCGGATTAGTTGCATGACCTAAATCTTAAACACCAGGATCTCCTCTTTTCATCCCAGAGATACTTGGTAGTAACTCAGTTGTAAGAGACGACTTCACCACCACACACATTTTTGTCTCTTTTAGGTTTTCTATAATTACACATTCATTCAGTTTTGATGCAGAAAGTAGTCGAACTGGAGAGATGAAAGCCAGACGAGAGCCACCGCATGGCTGGACACATAACAAATTTGCTCTTTTGCTGAGTTTTTTTGTTGTTGTTAAATTAAGTTAAATGTCCTTTAATACCTACACTTCCTAGGTAAAAACTTTATAAAAAGAATTATGACAGCAGTTGCCATAATCCGAAGTAATCCAGCATTCCTTAAATCTTCTGTGACCCTTACAGAGGATGCGGTAATAATCCTCTTCCCTACTGCACTGCACTATCTGTTTACACCATTATCAGTAGCTTCTCACTGGCTCTTCAATATTATTGACCGGGACTGAGACACTTAGTGCATTTTCACTCACTCAGTTAAACAATTACGCTCAGGAGTAAATAAGACATAGAACCTGTGAACACTGTATGCAAACGTACATGGGAATCAGTTGAAGATCACAGCTTTGTTGTGTTTGTTGCGATTTACTGCTTTGCATTCTTTTTTTATTGTACTTCACAGCAGCTACTCATTCATATTCTTGAAGGACATGTGCATGAGGATGATTGCGACACATATATAAACTCAAATGTCCTTGCGCACAAAGCATTTCTGTAATCTCACTATCCATTTTTATGAGGTGCACATGGAGACCCGATGTCTTTCTCCGACACACAAAATGAAATTTAAAAAAAAAAAAAGTGTGTGTGTGTCTACTGTGAGATGTGTCCTTAGTATAAGTGTGTATGAGCAGTCCCAGCGCAATTCCTCAGTTTAGTGGAGCATTACAGCTGATCAATAGCTCTGGTGCAGTGGGAGATGTCTGGGCTTTGGCTGCATATTCATACCATTACAGCTGAAGTGAGGAAAGAGGCACTACAGGGAACGTGTGTGTGTGTGTGTGTGTGTCAGCAGACCACTCTCATGGATAATGACATTCTCTATCACCTAGTGGACCACACAGTTACTTGCTAAACTGCACCCAGTCAAGGTTGAGCACCGATAGAAGCAGTCTAAAACGTCTCTCTCTCTCTCTCTCTGAGTCTCTGTGGACTCGCAGGCTTTTCTGTGCCATCACTGAGACTCACTGTCCTTGTCTACTTGCTCTTTTGGCAAGATGCCTGACATGTTCTATTCTCCCTTTACTCCTTATTTTCCTTTAAAATGTTACTTTTTTTTTGTTGGTTTCCTGTCACTGCTTTCTCTCTTCATCCATCTGCGCGGTGCTTCCCCGTACCACATTGTTATTCTCCTCCGAGTTTCTCTGTTGGTTTGTACATCAGTCAGATTCTTCAGTCCGCGGCGAAGATTTTATTGTCGAAAAAGCATTGTCAGTAATTACAAAAAGCAGGACAAGCAACACATACTTTATTTGCACACGGCCCAACTGCCAATATCATTAAACAATTCTCAGCTCCAACTGTCAAACTGTTACTGCAGAACCAGAAAATGTGCAACGCAGCCAAAGTTCTGCACAACTTATCACCAACTTTACTATTAATACTATTTATACTGGATTTTTTTCCTTAACTATTGGTTCCTCTCAACAGCTAGGTGTTTTACAGAACTATTGTTGGCAAAAACTTCATAAAGTTAATATTGTTACGGCCCATCATTTACAATGACAGACAAGATATGTGATGAATTACCATATCGGTTGTTAGATCCCACTAAATGAAAGCATTCCAAAAGCGGCATATGGTACAATCATACCAAAAAATGTTAAGGTTAAGAAAATATTATGTCCCTGCTACGACTTAGATGAGAAAACAGCAGTCTTCACTGGAAGATCATGCGATGTACAAGTCCACAGGTAATGCACAAGGTCATCGACATCCCGAGGTGTCTGAGGGAGAACACTTACTGCAAACGACCCCGAACGTGATGGCTTTCATGGCCACGGCAACAAAAATTGTTGCTCACCCGACTTCTTCCCCAAAATGAAAGTATAGTTAAAGGCATGCTGCTTTGACACAGCAAAGAAGACGTGCAGAGGGAAGTGGTCAGAATGAGACTTCAAGGAAATGACCTGAAAACAGCAGGAGTGCTGAGAGCTGTGCAGAGCTTCAGACAGAGACAACCTTGAAGTGGACAGCAGGCAAACTGAATCCAAGTAAGGTTTTGACTTTTTATGGATAGACTCACTGAGCCTTTTAGCTATGTTGCTGTTTCTTATATATTTTAGTTAGTAGCACAATGAGCTTCACCTTGGAATACAAACACGCTGGTGTAAATTACTATTGTGAATCAAATACACAGAATCAATACATTTTTAATAAAAAACCACTGCGGGGATCAATATGAGATCACCGCACCGGGTTCAACAGTCTAAATTACTGTCCCATTACTGCACATTACAGTCTAGTCAAGTGACTCCAACACCCACATCACATTGCACAATAATTCAAGATGGGGTGTGAAAACTAACAGCGAGAGTCAGGCGTTCAAACTGCTGCTATTATATGAGCAATTGTGACAAAAGATCGCAATACTGTCCGTTTCAGTTTACGTCAGAAAGCAACACATCAAACCACCCGCTAGCTTACTAATGGCAGCACTTCATGTAGGTGTGTCTGTGTGTTAATCGGGACATTTATGCCTCATGAAAGAAAGATGTGTTGTCAAGCTTGGGACACGGCCTTCTGAAGAAACAGTACACAAAGTCATTGTGTTCACATTCACACGCACCAGGCTCTTCACACTTCTCATACTCACGGTACACACACCATGCCTCACATGCCAATATGTGTGACAACGTTTGGACATAAACACGAAATATTTTAACATCTCTGACAAGTCAAGATCCTCGCAATCGATGGCACCGTCAGTATAGAACAAAAGGAGGCACAGTTTGAAAATGAATGAGAAAGGTGTCTTTGTACTTCTATTGTCTGCCCTCTAAAAACATGACCACTGCGGATCGTTCTTCTTGTCTAAACACTCGTTAACATTGATTTCTCCTTTCTGTCCTTGCTCACCTGCACTTGTTCCCTTTCCCTCGTTCACTCTTACAGTATCTGCTGTATCTCTGTGTGTGTCTCAATACAGATCAGCCTTGCTTTTCTCATCTTCTAATGCCATTAATCTCTTCTTTTATTCTGCCCAACTTCATCGCCCTCAAACTCCTCTCCTTTTTTCTTCTTTTCACTGCAAAAATCCTCATTCTGTTAACTCACTTCAAGTCTCTTGTTGAATATTACTTACTCTAAAGGTAATGTCAATTTCAGAGTCTTTTTAACTGAATATATCTTCAACAGAACTATACGGCTTTATAATATTTGTAGCTGCTAGCAATATCTGCCTGAACCTCCAATGTAATTTGGAATTTGGATTGGCTCTAATGCAAGTGGCACTGCCATTTAACACATGAAAAAAATGCCAATTTCACTTAGTTTGCATACAAATCATCAGTTTTGATTGCAATGCAATTATTTGCTGTATTTTGTATGTGCTATTCAATACACTGACACCGGTTTCTAGCAAAAATTCAAACCAAGTTGTGTTTAAAAAAAAAAAACAAACAAAAAAAATCACACACAGTTTTTGTTTTTTTCCTGTTGTGTTCCTGCTCGTTGTTAGTCCAGAGCATTTTATCAAAGAGCTAAAACACATGAAAACATTGCTAATCTTTCTTTTCTTTATTCAGTATTCTGGATTTGTTGCTTTAGTTCATTTCCGACACAATTCCTTTCTCGTTGCTTGTATTTGCTGCATTCTTATTCGTGTATCCACACATCCCACTATCTGATTTTCCATTCCCTACCTTCACAGCTGCTGTGTCCCTCCTCATAGCCGGCGCTGCAGCTGCACTTCCCAATAGGCACCAGCCATTCACCTTCGGCACTACAATGCATCCTGGGAGGGCTGTCTGTGTCAACTTCAGAGTTGTTAACACAGGTGCCGCGCACCTCTACAAGCGTGGCAAACGCTGCCTCGGCCACTGTATCGGGGAACACTGCCAGGTTCTGGACGGTTGCGAGACAGCGTTTGTAGTAAACCCGCACAGCCACCAGTGCCACGCAGGCACCGACATCCTGGAATGCCAGGTGGAACCCTTTACGATTGAGGTGGCCGATCTCGCGCACCTCTGTGTTCAGCTTCATCTTCCTCTCACCAAGATCACCCTGCGTGAAGCTCTCATCAGCAGCAATGGTATCTATCTTGGTATAGCGGTCCTCTCGCGTCACGCCTCCAAGGTCCCTGTCTGACTCGACATACAGGAGGTTGAAGGTCTCCTTGCAGGTGCCTGCTACACCAGGGATGCTGTTGCAGTCACGCAGAGTGAACTGGAGCTCCACAAAAATGCGCTGTCCACCTCGACGTGCCACCCAGCCCGTCTGCAGCCAGTTGTTCTGCTGCGTGGGCTCCATCACATTGCACACCTGGTATGTCCGAATGGGCTTATACTTCTCATCTACGCCGCTTATTTCCTCCCACTGTAGGGATAAAGATTTGGGCAGGGGGGAAAAAAAGACAAAAACTTTTAAATGTGAGGTATAGAAAAAAGAAAATCAAGAAAAGGAATACGGGAATGGAAAGAGACCATGAATAAGCAGCAAGGAGCTTAGCAATAACATGAAGGACTGACAAGAAGCAAAAAACAGCAAGAAACAGATGATAAAAATGTTAAATGACAGCAGAAAGAATAGATATGCAAACAGGAGTGAGTAAGTTCAGGTTAACAGTGTAATGACATAATCTGATGAGTGGGTGTTTGAAATAAAAATCATTGGTTCTCAGATTGTCTAATAGTGTCACACAATGACATAATGAACAGGCTCAGTCATCGTGAGTCTTAAGTGGTGTTTCTGCAACTGTGGGTCAGACCTTAGTCACTTTCTTTCGATCTCAGCCTGCTTGGCACTTAAACTAATGGCATTTGTGTTAAATATTTGTACAAACCAGGGGTCGGCAACCCTAGGCACGCGTGCCACAGTTGGCACGTGAAGGGTTAACTGATGGCACGACCATAGCTGGACTGGCCATCGGGCATACTGGGCATTTGCTCGGTGGCCCGGTGACTTTTTTTTCTTTCTTTGTAATGGTAAAAACACTGAAAGGTGGTGGATTGGCTGGTCGGTGTGTAAAAATAACTCAGTTGTTTGGTGGTGGCTGTGGCGGTGCTTCCACAGATTCAGTAACATTAGCAAGTGGTGGAGGCCAGCAGGTGGATGAGAGAAAGGGGAGGCAAGAGGAGAGACCCGAGGCGGCCGCCGGTCCGAGTGTCAGATGAACTGAACTTCAGGTAAGAAGTTATGACCTGCAGTCTATCTGGGTCAGATATAAACCAAGTTTAGGTGGAGTTTATTTTCGTTGTGCTGACTTTTTACAGTCAGTTACAATAACTCGTACTGCGTGCTAGCTAGCATGACGGAGTTTCTATACAGCTGGGTGGATGCTTTGATGTTACTGATAGTGAACTTTATTTTATTCATAAGGTTAGTAGAGTTGCCAACCGTCCCGTAAAAAGACAGAATCGTCCCATATTGAGAGAAAATATTACTCATTTCATGTTGAGGTGAAAAGGAATAGTTTGTCCCGGACTTCAGCTAGAATGGAAAAAGACACAAAGCTGGAGTTATTCTATGTCTTTACGCTGCACAGCTGCCTCTTCTTCTCTCATTCTCTCCCCTCTCTCGCCTGTTGCTACTTCAATCATGAAACTGATCAATGATCAGCTGATCGGCTTTTTTCTCGTTTGTTTATCGCCCACTTTGCGCCAGAAAGAGGAAACCGCCGAATGTTGCGCTAAACAACAGCAGCACGTTTAAGCTTGATCAGCTGTTGTTAGAATGTATTTAATATCACTTTCTAGTAGCTGATGTTTGCTGGAGCCACAGCTGTAAAAGCTGCTGGTCATGATGTCGGTTTGTATATCTGGTGAGAGGGAAACCAGGAAGATGAAACCAGGAGATGTCCTTACTGAATCATCAGAGCTGAACAGGTGATGGAGAAACAGGTTTACCTTTTAGGTGACATGAATGAGTTGAAGGGAAGTTATGAACTGTTCCTGAGAAACAAATAACACCAGGATCCTTTTTTTATGTAGCTGACAGCTGATAACTGTGCAGGGGCGGGTCTAGCAAAGTTTTGCCAGGGGCCCATGTAGGGCATTAACAGGGAAAGGGGGGCACAAAGAAATACTTTCTTATTCTCATTTAAAATGTCTAGCTTTTAATAAATAATTCTCTGAAGCTTATGATAGATGTATGATGTATGATAAAAATCATACATATAAAATAGAAGCAGCTGGAATCCATAGCTGTGTGTGTTCATGGAGCTTGCATTTTCACCTGCTGGACATCACTACCTGACAAGTTTAACTGTCTTCAGAACATTGCAGAGGCCTTATTGACAGTATTTGGCTCTACATATCTGTGTGAGCAGATTTTCTCTCACATGAGTGTCCTCAGGTAGCCGTCTGAATGCTGGACACTCGGAGACCTGTGTCTGTGAGTGGGAGACCAGAGATCACATTAACATGTGTGTCTCTGTATTAACAGACATGCCATATTTGCCCAGTTTATTTTTCTTATTGTTGTGAGGAGACCATAAATAGCATTTGCATTTTCTGTTGTACAGTTCATTTGCTGTCATGGAGTTCTTGTTATGGATAAAAAGTGTCCTTTTTTTTCGTTTCAAAATAGCTGATAACTATTCGCTGATTGCTGCCAACATCTGCGAACAAATATAATTCTATAAAGTGGTTCTATATAGTGTGCAACCGTTAATATAGAGCGTTATTAAATGTATTGCTAATGCAATAATATGGCACACTGACCTCTGAGGAAATTTTAAATGGCACTCGTCATCAGAAAGGTTGCCTACCCCTGGTATAAACGCTTCATCCCACAGTCTTGTGATTTATTCACAAGAAACGAATTTAGAAAAAAAGACACAGCAGGCTTAATTAACGGGCTTTGTTAGTTGGCCTTCAGCCTACAGATAGTTTTTATTTATTTATTTATTTTTTGCAGCTTTGGTGTAGCCTAAAACATTGATACTATATCGGTACTGACAGAGATTCCCTGTTCTAAAGAACTCTCTGCACCTTGCTGAATAGATTAAGAGTGTTTTTTGTCTAAATATTGATCCAAATAATTGATAATTACTGGCCTGTTTGCTAACAAAAGATTATTATTAGTAGTTGTTGTTTTAGAAGAAGTGGTAGTAGTAAAAAGAAATCTGGTGTATGTGCACACCCTATTTATGCCATTGGGACAGAGTCACAAGTATCAGTAGTAGTAGTAGTGAGGAACCACTGAATAATATAGCATTTTATTTATCTTTTAAATGTATTTTATTTTTGAGGAATTAAAAGTTTAAACTCCTCTGAGCACTCTAAGAATGCTTTTTATAGTTTCCTAATATTTGCCGTAGGGCAGAGTTTGTTTTTCTGATTTACTTTCAGTCTGGAAGAGCAAGAAAAACTTAATCAAATATATAATTTATCCATCAGATGAATGATTATGACTCCATGTCACTATTTGAATTACCGAGGCGCTCTTGACAGAATTGAAAGTGAACTGAGCAGCAAATATGAACTGCTCTCCCTCTCTCATAAATACACAAACGTGCACAAAGCAAAAGAGTAGAAATGGATTATCTCCAATGGTAATGTGATCAGCCCCTCTCCTGTCAAGGTGACTATATCAAAGTGGGTGCAGTGTGTTCTCTATCACTTCTACTGGGACTTGTAGGTGAATCACACAGTCACATTAATCTTATGCATAGTGGAGTACGTAGTGCAGCAGTCATCTCAAACACAAGTGCTTCAGCAACCTCTATCCTAAACAATGCACATTTAAAAGCAGTGATGTTATTCATATAATAGACTTATCAAGTGTGTGTGCATGGAAAGGCCTACTTGCAGGTGACACGTGGGTGACAAACTGCTCTGGCAAAAGTGCTCCTGCATTTATCTTGCAGTCATAACTTAGTGCAAAGGGTTTTACGGACGAAATCGATCGTCACAAAAGGCCATTTATCTGTGGCAGCACATCTGTGTAGCTGCTTTGGACACTGCTATATAGTAGCCTGAATTAGTCCCAATGATTAATGATAATGATGAGCTCAGCACTGGGGACAAATTGAAGAAAAGGTGTGGAAAAGTAAAGTAACAAGCTGTGTGGAGGCTGGCAAGTAAACACATGCGTCTACAAATGAAAAAAATGACATGCAGGTAATGAAAAATGCAACTATACTTACTCCATTAGGGGGATAGGACGTCCAGCCGAGCTCTGCTTGAGTCTCTTTAGAATTCAGCAGCACCACTGCAGGAAATTACAAAAAAAGGGGGGAAGACAGACATGAGTTAGACGACATGTGGCATTAGAGTGTATTTGCCTTTATTTTTAAATACATTTCCCAACAGTGTACCTCACCTGCATGATAAAAAAAACTCAATTAACACTAACTCAAGCAAATAATAGTATTAAATTAGTCATTTACAGTACATTTGCATAATAGTTCAGTTTTATTTGGCCTCTGAAAGTGCTTGGAGTAAATATGAATAACACAAAGTGCAAAATGACACGTCAGGTTTGGAATAATGAAAGAAAGGCATTAACACTGAGAAAGGTTTGACAAAATCTGTTGAGAGTGAACCTGTCCTTTGATAAATGCATTAACACCATCTGTTGAGGATTTAAGCTGGACAAAGCGCTTTCCTTTAGCCCCTGGCTTCACACACAACACACAGAAAACCACAAACAAAACAAAACAGAACCATAGAACTTTTACAAAGAGTCGGGAGAAAAAGAGCACCCTTATTTAGCTTTCAAGAGTGGAAAACAGGAAATGCAGTTTCTTTTCAGCACAGAGAGACAAAATGTAAGCTTTGAAGCTGGTTTCAGCACCACGGACAGCTACATAAGAAGCGGACTGCAGTGAGTGAAAGCCGGCGTAAATCTCCCTGTTTAAAATCAGCCAAATAACGGATACAGCAACGTTTCTTTAAAGAAATATCTAGGAGTTAAGCTACATTGCGTTGCCTAAGGTACACCACTGAAGGACAATAACTACAACACCATTCAAAAGTCTTGAACCACTCGCATAAGTGGAAACGCAGTATATGAGGCAAAAACAGACCTTATTAGAGTTGCGCAGAGTGCAATTCTAATGATGTTTGAATGTTAATATTTGGTATGAGATCACCTTTTAATTTTTTAGCACAGCCTGAACTCTCTTATGCAAACTTTCTTGGAATTTCTTCAAGTAGTCTTCGGCAATAGATCCTGAGGTTTCTCGAAGGACATTTAAACCTCTTCTATTTTATGTTTGCTAGCTTTTGTTCAATTCTTAGTAAAAAGTATCCCACACTCCTTCAATAATGCTGAGATCTGGGCTGTAGGGAGGCCAATCCACAGATAGTGCTCCACGGTGTGTTTTTTTTTATTCAGGTAAGAATGGCTTCTCGATAGCCACCAGTTGATCCATGTAACGTTTGTACAGCAAACAGTATATGGATCAACTGAAGGGCCAGAAGCACCTCTCAGGTCCTGCGCCAGGTCCTTGCTGGATTTTATTTTCCAGTTTCCTTTCAGATAATGTCAGATGTTATTCATCTGCCATAGATAATTTTTTTGTCCTGTTACTTCTTCATTTGTCATGTACTTGAATCCGAAATACTATTTAGATCTCTTTATGTTGATATAATATATAATTAAATCATTCAATAGCAACAAAGGTAGATACTGGTACAACGAATTTCAAGATTAAGTATTAGATCAGAATATTCATCAAGAGAGCAAAACCAAAGTAACTCTCATTTTATTAAAAGATCTTAATACCCGTTCTACCAAATTTGAAAAAGGAACCAGAGTTCATTAGCGAGGACGTATCTGAGCAGTCGCACTGAGAACAGTTGTCGTTTTACATTCTGTTCTATGTGGCAGGCGTGCACGAGAGCCATCATCAGCACATTTATCTTAATCTATAATCTAATATCAACATCTGTAGTGACATATGGTGAGCTGCATTAACGCCTGATTTTTAAGGGATTTTGCTGATATTAAAATTAACCATGCTTTAAGCTTGTCTGCTTAAACAGACCCCCACTCCACTGGCACACACACATTCACCCACACTTACACACACACACACACACACACACACTGAGAACCAGGCTCTCTTACAGTGTTCTCAACACGTACATCTTTGAGGGAATCTGAGGTGTGACAACCAGACAAAGCCATTTTTTTCCTCCAGACTTCAAGGAACACGCTGTGCAAAGATTGCTTTTTATTATCCTTGAAAGTGCTACTTTCATTCTTGTTACTTGGCTTTAACTTTTATGTTCTGCTTCAACTTTCAACCACTTCAGGAGATTGTAAGGGCTATCAAAAATAACCTGAGCGACACAGACTGCAGTTAGAGACAGACTCCTTGAGAAGTAACAATTTTACCTTATACCGAGCAATTCTTGGTGTAAAGATCTTTGATCGCATACGCAGCTGCTACATGACAAATATCTGGCTTCGTGGAAATTAATAACAAGGCACAAGGACATCCTGATGAGCAAAAAACAAAAACCAGAAGCCTACACAGTCTGATTCAGCTGTATAAAAAGTGGTGACTAAAACCTGTGGCTGACTCACGCTCTGACAAGAAGAATATGCACTCTGGCTCAAATGTGTGCAGATGTATCACTATTTACTGTAAATACATTTTCTTTATATTATTATTGTTATTACTATTATTTCAAGACCATAACTGTATAGGGATTTAATAGACTTCTATGCAATGCTATTGCAGTTTGTATAGCCAAAATCTTCAGAGGACAATGCAGTTTTCATTCTTCTTATTTTGGGATTTGCTTGAAAAGGAGACACTAGAGCACTGGATAGGGATCAGGGAAGCCTTGCTGGAAAATTAAAGACCCTTTACAAAACACTTAATTTCATTGTTTTTGGGTTAACACCAAAGGGTGCCCAAAGCATGCTTCTGTGGTTCGCTGATAACACAGAAGCATTTGGAAAAGATTAGAGAGGGAGAGGGCAAAGGTGCTGGAGAGACACAGAGGAAGGCTGAGGCAGAAGCCAAAAGAGAGATGATGAGAGAAAATAATCAGCAGAGGAGGGCAAAGAGAAGAAAGAAAGAGCCAACAAGTGAGAAAGAACGAAAAAATAACAGTTGGAGAAAGGGCTGGAAAAGGAAAAGGAAGAAGTGAGAAATGAGCACATGAAGTGTACATAAATGAGTACGCTGGATAACGCACAAGGGATCGCTATGTCTTCCTGAGCAGTCAGACAGTCAGTCAAAGAGAGACTTGCAGGACAAAGTTGGCCCTGTAATCACACATTGAATACATAAGTCTGGTAATCACAGTGTAGTTAGACAGACTAATGGGCCTTTAAGGGCAGTAGGAAGAGAGAGCGAGAGAAAAGATATCCAGAGAAGATGACAAAAAGTCCGGCAAAGAAAAGCTAATCTGGTGAAGGAAGGGTCATCAAAAGAGGGAAAGGGGAAGGGAGGGAAAGGCAGAGAAAGAACATATGACACAGAAATAAAAGCTCTCGTACGCTGTGACACATGGCCTCAACTTAATAGCCACGACACATTAGTTTTACTAAATAATTTCAAAAGGCTGTTTTGTGAGTAATTACCTTTCAGTGTTTCTTTTTTGTATGATTTTGGTCTCAGGCCTATTTAGGACCCACAAAATGAGGCTGACTTTCATCACCAGCAGATAAAACATGATCCCTGAAGAGTAACAGAGGCTCCTCTGCTTTGATCACACAATGCTGACAGTGTTAATATAGAATACTTCATATGAGAAAAGGACACAATTATGTTGCTAATGTTTTGATGAAAAATTAAAAATGAGCCTTCACAACAACAACAAAAAAGTCAGCGTTCTTTATTTTTCTTCTTTTGAGAAATATGTTATAATTAAGATGATATCAGTCACAATTAGCAGGGGAAGGCTCAGAAAATTCGACATTGCTTAAGCAAATTCTATCTTTACAACAGTCTTTAAAGTAACAGCTATCACTTTAGCAGCTTCTCTGTCAACCAGTTTGGATAAGATCCATGCAAAGGGATGGCTGAGTGAAATTAGTGGGTGAAAAACTATTTATTTTAAACCAAATTTGATTTTTATGAAACAAAAACGTAGCATTGGAAGCACATGTCATCATTCTCATTCTCTCTGTATATATTTTCTTTCTATGATCACAGTGTGATCGCTCTCACTTTTGCACTCTCTCTTTCTTTTTTTATTTATGTATTTTACCTGAAAAGTTTCATTGAAATTGAAACTAAAATGTAAATGTCTCTTTTATCATCCCTCCCCTGGTCTCATCCACACTTTGATCTTTCTCTGATTTCTGCGGTGTACTAATTATCAGCCTTGCTAAAGAGGATGCGACGAGGAAGAGATAGCCGTAGGAGAGAGGTAGACTGCAGCACTCACTTCAAGTATTCACAAGAAAGGGAGGGAATGTGTTGGTGCACCAACAGCAATCTAGAAGAGGTAAACACTAAAATCTGGCCTTTGTCAAGTGTGCAGCCAGCACTTAGACAGTTATTTTTTTTCTTTTTCCTTTTAGTGGTAGACAACAACATGAAGACAGCTCTGTCACAGGGGCCAATTTCAAGGGCTTGCAAGGTTAAGGGTTCCCATTCTTTGATTGAACTAAGTGTGTGCAGCTATTAAACTGTGAGTAAAAGGTGCACTTCCAGGTACTTAGTCTGAAAAAGGAAAAGGGTAGAAGAAGAAGAAACAGACATGAATCGCAACGATCCACAGCCCTACATGTAATAAATTTGCGTTTTGCTCAAATATTCTATAACAGGCTAAATAGTATTTCACTCTGGTGAAACAGAGCTCTTACTAGCCAGCATACAACTGGGAAGACCTGGGGGATCCGGAGGTTCAACCTGCCTATAGAGAAAGCACTGAGACTGGAATAAGCACAGCCTGCCAATGCTCCATGTGTCAACTGATGTCCAAATATTACCTTTCCTATGTAACATATTCCCATGTAACCCATAAAAACTAACATTTAATCAGGAACACCTTCTTGTAATCTTTCACATAAGGGTAACCAGCTTAGTACCATTTTCCTGTGGGAGAAAGAACAATGACTCACAAGTCAGCATAAGCAGGCAGGTGGAGTGGCAGATGGCATAATCGCACGACCTTCAACCTAAAGCCTGTCCCTATCCTGGAAAGGATAGAGACAGGCTTTTTTTCACTTTCATTTTGCTTTTTAACATTCCCTTTTTGGGTTATGCACTAAACGTACACGGTTAGGTTTAAGAAAAAAAAAGTGCTTGGCTGAAAAGCAAGTCTTTCACAACATTAAATACCTTTTAAACTTTTTCTTTTGAGATGTCGTGGATACCACATACACATCCTTGTTACATATCCCAATTTTTCCCCATGGTGTCTTGGTGTCTGTTTCAGAGGGACTCCTGTTGAACTGTATGGAACTATTCAGTGTGTTGAAAGATGCCAACAAAAGGGACAAACACTGCTATAAGATATGATGTCAACGGGTCCTGACAATGTGTGAATATCTAATGACTTGCAAGAGAGATCTGGTTGATATGACAGGTTGAAATCAAGACAAAGAAAGACCTTAAAGGGGTTATGTTGTACATTTCTTTTTTCTGCCATATATAGATGATCATGTTACAGTTTCAAAGAGTCAAGGCAATCCCTAGTAGCTGAAAGTTCAAGATTCAGACTGCTCTAAATGTTCAGTTTGAATTGAATAAGCGGAAGAGGATGGATAGACTGATGGATTTAAATGAGAGCACATGAGCAAGAGAGCAAAGCAACCTGCTGTTCAAATCTTCTGTTTATAAGCAGCAACCAATGAGAAGAAAAGTAGTTTTGAGTGAGGGGAAACACCGTTAAAATGTCTTTTTTAAGACTGGAAGGAGCAAAGAGTCTCCTCAACAGGATTTACAGTGTCGCTCAAGGACAAAAGAACATGGCTGGAACATGGGAGTGTTTAAAAAGAATATATATGTATATATACACACACACTTCAATCAAAACAATACAGTAATACTGGAGAAGGACAGATAAAAAAATGGATAAATGGATGGGGATATAAGGTGCCACATAAAAAACACAAACAGTCACATAAAAGATAAACGCAGTGTATACACAGACAAATACACCGCCTTCAGTGACAAATGGTGTCAGGGAACGTTCACAAGCACGCACATGCAAGCACACAGCCAGGAGGCAGGATCATAATAGCAGTTCCAACAGCAGGGCATATGAACTTCAGATGGGGCTTTCCTCTTAACAGAAGCATTAAATTTTCAGCTTCAGTAATGTGACATACTGCAAAGAGCTTGGGCTGCTCCCTCTCCAAAGTCCACCACGCAATTGCATATATCATTTATGATAATGAGGTGAGCGGTTATACGCTATCATTACATAGTGCATATTTCTCATGCACAGTGTGGTAAAAGTACCTTTCTAAAAACACAAGCTACAAAATAACCTAAGCGTAACCGATAATCATTTTCATCAGTTTTTTTTTTATTGTTAGTCTTTAATCAAAAAGAATTTTAAATATTCAAACAATCAGCAGACTTTTCTCAAAAATGGTTATTTATCCTACATTTACATATTGTTAAACCATTACAATATCCCGTTTAATAAAATGATTAAACAGATGCTCAGCTAACCAAAAGCTTTTTACCAAAAAGCCCGGATAATTTGTATAAAAGGCCTCCGTCACATAATCATGCTGGTTTTGCATCTCTTTGTTGTATCAGTGCCTCTAATTAAAGCATAACAGCTGTGGCAGTGGGTCACAATTAGGTGCATATTGTGACATGAAAAGATGCAATAACTCAAAATTGTGGAAATTTGTATCACAATTTTAATTTTGGTTTACGGTCTGTCACTGAAGCCAAAAATGAAAAAAAAAAAAAAAAAAAAAAAAAAAAAAATCAGGAAAGGAAACAGATGTTTCATTTTTGAAACAGGCGTGGGTACTGTGATCACTGCAGTCTGAATACCACATAACTACACTGTACAGTTCTGGTTAAGGAGCCTTTAGTCCATTGCTATATCCCGCTCCCTCCTCTTCCCTGCCTCTTATCAACTTTAAAAATTATGACTATGAGCCTCTGTGTGAACAGTCAAAGGATCAAAGCAGCAATGAGGAAAATTATGGGGACGTGTGGAAAAAGGTCGATGTCCTGCTATCTGGAGAATTTATAAACATCCTGCAAAATGGTTTAAGTACATGACATTGGTGTTGTTAGATAAATCAGCTGTTTTTCTTTGGTAAGGTAAAATATTCCAGATAAGGGTGAGTGTACAGCAACTCATTTTCAGTTAATTATGTGTACTTTTTGTTAGACTTTATTTCCAGTTGGTTCAGTGAGAGAAGAAACTGTATTTGAGCACATGATCTGCAGTCTGGTGAAAATGGTAAAGTTTAATATTTTCTTTTGGCACAAAAATAATATTTAGGGTTTTTTTTGTTTGCATATCCTGTCAGTTAATGAAAGCAATTTTAAATCCATCTAATATCTTTAAAGAATTATGATTTATGCATGTATGATCTTCTGGTGCTAACCAGGTGGGCTGTAACAAAGGTAGTAGGGTGATTTTGTTTGCAGGGGGTTTGGCTGATAGGTGTTAAAGTGTTAATCCTCTTATAGTTTTAAATGCAGATTGAGTATTAATTTCAGAAATCCACTTTGACTTAAATGATTAACGAGTGTGTAAGTGTGAGAACATATCTAGTACAGTCAAAATGCCTGTTTTCTTACAAATTATAAAAGAAATTGTTTTGGGCAATCGCACAAAAGGACGAGAAGAGATATATTCACAACACAAGCAGTTTGAGAGCCGGGAATGACATAATGAAATATATTTTACAAGACATCACAAAAGACTGTATATAAGCTCCATGTCTCTCCATGCCCACCTTACCTTATCTTCTCCTATAATTATTAGTTTTTCCTTTCTATTTCCCCTTCTTCCTACCTCTTTTGCAGTGCCAGTCTTGAATCTGAATGACCACCTGTTAAGACAAATAGCTTGAGGAGGAATAAAGCGAGTGTGTGCTTATGCATGTTTGTGTGTGCTTTAGGGAATGAAAGAAAAGAGTCATTGAGTGAGTTAGGGAGACAGCAAAAGCAGAGCGTGTTTTGGAGGGAAAAAAGGAGTAAAGGATAAAAATTGCAGAGAGTAAGGACTGATTGTAAAAAGAAAAAATATATAGTCTGGCACCAAGGCAGGAAAACGAGACCCTATTACAGTAATTACACTGCCACACTTTAAAAGGGGCCCTGCAGTACAGGTTGTTTGTTCAAGCAGCTTATTAGAAGCAGTGATTTTATTTTAAAACTAAGCAAGTTCGAGTGGCTGTGTACATGAATGTATGTGAAGGTTACACAATTATGAGATGAGAGATGAGATAGCCTTTATTTGTCAGTTGCAGGTCTTTCGCCCACAACCGAGATGACAGACCTTGCTGACCGTACATACAATACACAAACATCACATTGGGGAGACAGGTCAGGCTAGGTAGCGAGGAAAAAAAAACATCGAAATGTGTAACACAAAAGGATAATACAGGAATGCACAGATATCAACACACCATAGCACAATAAACACAGACAAGCAACATGGGAAAGTGTTCCAGTGTGTACATCTGATCTGGGACCGCTGCAATCTTCGACTGCGCCTCCAGCTGACCCGATGTCCACATCAGAGGAGAGGTAAGCGTTGGAGGTGGCGTTGGATCCGGGGTAGGGAGGGTGATGCGTCAGTGAGTGCTTATCAGTATCAGTATATGTATGTGTGTGCGTGTCCATAGTTCAGCTGAGACAGTGTCCTTCGCCCTGCCAGGCTAAGTAAACGGTCTTCCAGCCAACCCAGGTGGCCTTGCATAGAGTGGGAAGGAACAGACTCAACACAGTCGTTATCAGGGAGTTGTTGTTCGGCTCCAGCCTTGAGCCCACAGCTAGCGCCGAAGGGGTAGCCGGATTATGATGGTTATTTTTCTTTTGCAACAACTCATGAGAATTTCAAGCTGTTCTTTAACACTCTGACACTGGTCTCTCAATCTCCCGTTGGATAGCCGCGAGTTTCTCCATGATGGTATTAACCTTCAGTTCCGTGGTCTTGTCATTCTTTTGCTCAAAGAGCAGATTCTGAGACCTCACGACCGCAGTTAGCTGTTCCAAGATGTGATCCAACTTCCGCTCAGAGGTGTTGTTCTGAGTGGACTTTTCCTTGATGTAATCCAATGTACGCTCAGAGGTCTTATTCTGAGTATTCACTGCAGCCGTAAGCGCCTCCAAGCTCTTAACCATGCTGCACTCAGTGATCCCATTCTGAGAAGTCGCGCCTCATCCCATCGGTTCAATCCCAGCGGGCAGCCTTGGGGGGGTTTGAACAGCCGGTTCCGCTTTCTTAATTCTCCGATAAGCCAGGGCCAAGCCAGCTCCGATCAGCAAGAACCCTGTTATCATGGTTCCGAATAGGTAGATATCCTCAGCGTCCTTGATCGACAGTCCTGCCAGGCACACGATCCTCCATGTCTGCCATCCTTCCATCGTGTATCCGGCAGGGAAGGTCCCTCCAGGGCACTCGGGCTCTCCTGAGCCCAGACTTCTCGTTGAGAAAAGGGTGTCAATAGCATTCAGAGACCAGTTGATCAAATCCATAATTCTCTTTTAGGTTTTTGAAACAGACTGTGAGAGAGTGTTCCAGGGAAAGTAATACAAAAAACACAAGACTAGACAAGGACATAAGAACTAAGCAGGGAAGATAAGGGAGAGGAGAGGAGAAAAAGTGCGTCCGCCTCCTCCGAGAGCCAAAAGAAAATTACTATCACATATTGTCTGTGAAGGTTCTCGGTCATCCAAGTCATCGTAGTCAAAGGAGCTTGCAAAGAAAAGCGTCTGGACTTCTTTAAGTTGCTTGAAGACCTAAAGGAGAAGATGGAGGATTATCATGCGCATGATAAGGTGGGGCCAGGTTTCACAATGAGCTCACCTGAAACTCTGGCTGATTGGGACCCACACCCAGTTTCACACCTTGGCTCAGACGATTAGAGGATCATCAGGGGGTCCTTTTGTCCCTCTGTGGGGGGGATACTCCCACTAGGTTTAAATCTGGGACTCCCCACCATTTGACCTTAGAACTGAAGAATCTTTTCGGATGAGAGGTGAAACGTCTTCAAGCAACTTAAAGAAGTCCAGACGCTTTTCTTTGCAAGCTCCTTTGACTATCACATATTGCGACAAACCTGAACTTCTCCCACTGGTATCCTATATGAACTGAGCATCCTAATATCTAATTATGAATTACAACCATTACAACCATCAAGGCAAAGTGAGCTGATAAGAAAAAATCTGGAGTTGATTCCAAAGGTTCAACTTGTATTTGGTCACCATTCTCTGGAGGTCAAAAGAGACGTCAATGCAACTGAAGATGGCCATCATTAGGCTAAAAAATGAAAATAAGGACGCCAAAAGGGCAAAAAAAGAAATGATATTCATTAATGGCCAAGTCCGTCACCTGATTTCAACCCAACACATCATGCTTTTCAGTTATTGGAGACAAAACAGGAGTAAAGCAGAGCGACCCCTAAACAAGCAGCAACTGAAGATGCCTGCCACAAATGCCTGGCAGGTCAAGGAAGGAAACAGCATTTGGTGATGTCCATGGGTTCCACTCAAGTATTAAAAAATATCCACACATTTAAAATTTTACTTTATAAATTTTAGTTTATCCAATTACCTTTGAGCCTCTATACAATTGGGAGGGCTATTTATGGATATTACTTTAATTAAGATCTTGTGGTGTTGGAGAAAAACAAAATTACAATAAATCTTTTTTTTTTTTTGACCAAATGATTTTGACCTTTGACCAGGAGACTTTGACCCCAGTCTCCTGGTCAAAGGTCATGTTTATTTGTGCCCCACCATCCTTTGTGCAACATAATGTGCATGTATTTATATCTCTTTATGTCTACAGGTCTCTTCAGACTGTAGTAATAAATAATCAATATCAACTGTCTGAGAGCTATGTCTGCTCCTGCTTTTTTGGTTAAAAAAAACATGAAAAGTTACAAAGCTCTAAGAAACAATAGTCAAGCACAAGGGGGAGAAATAAGAGAAATGAGAACCATAAAAAGACCCGTACTAAAGGAGGAAACATGCTGATAGATCAAAAGTGAGTGACAAAGCAAAAGACATACAAAGGGGAAAATAGAACAGAGGCCAAAGAAATTTATTTTGTTTTGTAGGGTTGTAATTAGTTGTCTTGATTGATAGTGAGGGCGGTGAGAGTGCTGTCGGGTCGCATTGTTACAACAAAGCGGCTTCCAGCTACAGGGCTGAGAACAACTGGCAACAAAGTTGAAAGGCAAACTCATGCAAAGCGGATCGTGCGGCATACAGTGCATGAACAGGACGCGAGTCCAATGGATATACTGACTGTCTACTGGTATCATGTCAGATAGATGAAGCACAATGCCAGAAAGATGGAATAATATAGAATTGGTATTATGTGTCCTTCATTTTCTTTTTGAGTGGCTTTGATTCCACCATTTACACTATTCTCAGCACAGACTATAGCACATGTGGCCAAGTAGACAATTATGTGATTTCCAGTTGTTAATTAGCTTATAAAATACATTGTAGGGAAGTTAAACAGTAGTAAAAATTAACCCCATAATTATTACTTTTCCATAAAAATGCTGTTTCTACAGTTCAGTTTTAATTATACATACATATATATATATATATTCAAAATATACATTCAAAACAGCAATCACCTCAAAGCATTTAGTGTTCTAAGATAAAGAACCTATATTGATATATGATATTAGAGAGAAAACACGAGCACTTGGCAACAGTGGGAAGGAAAAACTCCCTTTTAACTGGAAAAGCCCTCTGACAGAACCAGAGGAAATAAATAAATATTTGAAAATTACTGAATGATATATTATTGGCAGACGTGCCTTTACAGTAAATGCCACAACTTAATGCATCCAGCTATTTGTATATTTGTACATGACATAAAAAGTCAAAGTATCTTCTTCTCTTTTTTGACTGCTGTATAGTCTCACCATGTTTTTATCAGGGATGAGCCTTTTAAAAAGAACAAGTGGACCATGCAAGAAGAACTATTTAAAGGATGGACAAAGTGGTTAGTGAAGGGAGAAATATAGAGACCGCTTCAGGAATAGTCACAGCACTAAAAGGAAAACACTGCCAAAAAAAGCAGAAATATTTCACAACAAATATCGACTGGGTAACCAGCACGCTTGTAGAAATTTACAAGCTGAAGGGAGAAGATGAAAAAAAAAAAAAAAAGACAAAATAAGAAAAAGAATGTTTCCAACATCACAGAGTGACTCAGGAGCTGTGGGTTTATATCCCATCAGATGAGCAGCATAGCACAGCAGAGGTCTGCCATAACCCAAATCAACTAAGTTAACAGTTTGTTCGTATCATTAGCATTTGGAGCACTAAATAATTTCCGTTTGAACATCATCAGTAATTGTTCTGCAAGCTGCAAGACTGAGTTCTATAATACACTGATACTGCACTGTAAAGATGACACATGAAACCAACAGACACAATAAAGTGTATTCATCTACCAATTCTGGTGGGGAAAAAAAATGTAGCTACTTAAAAAAAAAACCAACTTATTATTAATAAAGTTAAAGTAAAACAAAAATTTTACTTAATGTTTTTATTAAAATACAATTTGGTGACAAAAACATATTTAAGAACTGGCCTTTTTGACCTAAACTAATATACAACCATCAGTAATATCCATTATTTTCCATGACACTAAAGTAACCACATTTTTCCATTTTATGGTATGCGGTTTATTATTTAAGAATTATAGCAGCATAGAGCACATGTGCACATAGCAACGGTAAGGCGATCATTCATTCGCTAAATGTGCATAAGTGTGGAATTCAGTGAGCCAGCATTAAATGTACTTGCATAACATAAGAGTTCCCAGAAAACATGGCTACACATGGTGACAAGTTAATTATAAAACAGAAGCTGCAGTGGCCTTTATGAGTAGACGCATGGATGGCTACATTTGTACTTGTGAAAAAACAAACAAACAAAAAAACTAGAATGTCACTGACAGATTGAATACAGAGAAGCAAACTTCACTATTTTTCTCTGTGACACTCATATTCACAGACATATAATTATGTGCCCATGTTGCAGTGACAAACTAAAGCATCATAGTTTTTCGAGTGCAAAAGTCTGCTTCAAATGTCACCAAAACACAGAGTTATAATATCTGTGCACATAAACATGTTTGTTGTTTGTGTGTGTGCGTGCGTCTTTTTACATGCACATTCACAGAGGTACTAACGTAGGAGTGTGCACCTGGTTTGTGTGCCTTGCATGATTGGATTGTAAAAAATGAATGCCTAAATTTTCCAGATCCATTTCCTACTACACCCCGCGCCTTTTTTTTTTTTTCCTTTTTTTAATGCTGAAATGTCTTACTTGCCAATTGTTCAGGGCACTTTTAAATAATAAAAGCCTGTATCTTTGCAGTGTGCCGCTACATCTTCCATCTTCTCCTTTAGCCTCTCGTCAGTCCAGCCAGCAGACTGCATTATTTAACTAGACACTCATTCAGGGCTTTAACACAGCTTGCCAGGGCCTTATACTTTAATGTCTGTGCAACAAAGAGTGGGGGGGAAAAAACGGAACTGACTGAAATAAAACAGAGACGTGATTGTGACAATTGGAAGGAAGTTTTTGGCTGGCAAGTACTCTTGTAAAGTTCATGCTTTACAACTTGACAACCCATTTCCCTCCATCTTTTACTGCTGTCCACTTTATTTGTCTTTCTGCTCTCCATTTCGATTAATTTTTCCTTTATTTTTCCATTCTTTCTTTCCTCATGTCTTTCCATTTACCTCCTCTGATTCCTTCATTCCTCCCTCTCGCTTATTCATAAGAGAGATGAGGGGAGGGAAGAGCTGTTACATAAGTGAAGCGGAGCTCCAAGGTTTTGTGCTGACTTTGTTTTCCCTCTGGTTCAATTTGAGAACCACTTTAGATTAAATTAGGTCGTCTTCTTCTAAATTCACCTCTCCTCAACTCTTTCATTTCCCCCCTCTGTGCTTCACTGGAAGCTCTTTCTCTCTGTTTTTTTTTTTTGTTTTTTTACTTGATGACAGCTGAAAAAGTGAGAAGCACATGCAGCAGAGCTGTCAACGAGCCAAAACCACAAAGAAAACGATTATGTGCACCTTAAATAATTTAATGCACAGTACCATCAACATAACATTTTTTTCTTTTTTACTGTACCCATGAAACTGTCCACAGAACTAAAAATGAACGTAAACACACTTTTCCAGAGCGATAACACTGTTGGTTTTCCCTCTCCTTCTTCCCATAGTGCACCGCAAAACAAACAGAGCGCTTTGCAAAGGTAAACAGTAACATACCATACTGTCACTTAAAAGCAGCCACACAAAAATCACTAGAGAAAACTTCCACAGATATTTTATAGAGACACATATTCCAGTTATGCATGGGTGGCAAGCAGGTTTCAGCTCACACTCAGTAAAGACATTTAATTTATGTATTTTACCAACAAGCAAGCTTTAACTTCAAAGATCACAGACTTGGCCAAAACAGCCTGCAATTTGCACGACTGAGTAATCCTTTGCAGAGTGAAACGTTTTAGGACTGCTTCTTATAGCCTTATACTGATATCTACAGTATTTACTTTTTATCATTTTCCCCAGGGCAACAAGTAACAACATCTATATTTTTATAAAAACTGTAAATTGATTTCCCTACATTAACCTACACATGAAGGTTGGGGTTAGGTTATTAGGTCATGACTTGCTTCATATGTTAGACTACGGTAGCTCTGATGTCACAATCCCAGTGTGACCGGCAGCACTCATGTATCAAATGAATATAAACCAGTGACTCGGCTTTGTTTTATTCAAAATGGACTAAATGTTATTATTTCTTCTTCTTGTTGTGCCCTACTTAGTATTATGACTGAAACACAGGCACATATTTGGATGTATATGGACCAAAGACACACAAACTGTTAACCTTACTCATCCCTTTCTCTATAAGCAGTAATGCATAAAAGACATCTGCTTCTGTGTGCTTCATATCAACTCAATTAAAAAAATCATATCTTTCTTAAGGCCATGACAGGAGTATATTGTTTTGACAGGGCAGTAGGTAAACTGGGTTAATTCATGTGCATTAGTGGTCTGGTGAGTAGGTACGAGGGGACTGATCCATATACCGCATTAACCTTAACTTTACGCTTGCTGGTTGAGCCTATTTTTAGATTGTGAGCTCCCCTGATGCAATTCATTAAAAAAGAAAAAAAAAATTTTTGAACAAGCCAGCCATTCTACTACAACAAACTGCAGTCTTTAGTAACAACCATGAGCATATTGAAACATTTAAAAGCTTACTGACTCAATTTCTGCTCAGTTCCAATACAAACAGTCCCCAATCTGCTGTTGATTATCATGTAACATTCAAATTTTCTCACCAGAAAAAATCAAAACAAACTATACTGCTATATACCAGCAGGGTAAACGCGAGTGTAATTGATAACATCACTCATAGTCCTTCTCTGTTTAGGCATCATGCACGATGGCTCACTGGAAAAGTTGTATTAAACCTGCTGTGGTATGTCAATTGGTCATGTGGTTTGGATGTACTAATCCCTTAAGCTTGATAATACTGCTAAATTATCCTCTTACAACATTAGTAATATAGTGATATAATCACCCAGTTGTTATGTGTGTTCGTAGGTCATCCCGTCTCCATCAAGGGCCCTTTGTCCTTATTCTGTTCTAACCACTGCTATATAATTCAGCAGTCCACTAAAAAAGTCAGTGCTCTGGCAGCTTCAGGGATCCTGCAGCTTGATTCTTTCTTACTGCCTTGTCCTGTCTTGTCTTTTCTTTTCCCCAAAAGCCACCTCATGTGTCTTGTAGCTGCCCTCCGGCATACACTTCTTACCAAACCTCTACTCTTTGATTCTTGCTCTGTGTCTTCTTGTTCTGTCCCCTTCTCTTCCTCCTCTTTACCTTGAGTGACATCACAGCCTCACTTTGCACACCGGCAATTCATCCGTACTCTGTGTTCCTATCATCTGAGTTGTGTCAGTGCCACATCTATGGGCCCACACAGCCAATGCTGGCTCCCTGCGGGCCAAGCACCCATTATCCTCGGGATCGATCTCTGCTGCATCGATGAGCGATTGCAGCCACGACACTGAAGAGATAAGGGGAAA